>NC_138554.1:106851322-108051322 GCF_964273705.1 Natrix helvetica
TAAATGAACTGTTTTCCCTGGTGGCTTGATTATAAAGTTATGATGCATGTACAAAGCATTTGCTCAAGATTTCTAATCCTAAAGATATTTTACCTCAAAAGACTGATTTTTTAAAATGTCTTTCAAGTTAATTTTTTTTTAAAGTCAGAACATTCAGGTATTGTTGGATAATTAAGTTCTGGTTTTTACTTTAGTCCAGAGGGTATAAATTAGGTCAATTCATTTCAGAATCTACAAAGAAAAAGTTCCAAAAGGATCCCTAATTATAGTACCTACAAGTTATGCTGGGGGAAAAAAATCATTTCAGTATGTAACCTCTAGAGAACAAAAGTTGAAAAACAGAAATTCAATTCTACTTGTGTTACAGTTTTAAAGTTCTGTAAAGATTAAAAAGCAGCCCCATTATTCCAATTAATTCTCAGGGACTGCATGACATATTTCTTTTTTTAATAATAATTTTATTAAAAATTACAATTAACAATAACAAAAAACTAATAGAATATTTAAAAATAAAGTAAAAATAAAACATGCAGAAAAGAAATTAATAATAATAATAATAATAGTAGTAATAATAATAATAATAATAATAATAATAATAATAATAATAATAATAATAATAATAATAAATATTTATTTCTTAGCTGCACCCTCTCCCGAAGGACTCGGGGCGGCGTACAATGAAACATATGAAATAAATATGGACAAAACAAACATATAACAGAGACATATACCGAGACATACACAAGGAGGAGGTCGGCTGATAAATAAAACAATTAAAATACAGTATTTAAAAACCCCTAGATAATTAAATATAATTAAAATACCCAGTAAAAACCCGTCAGGAGCGATATGGTTAGATCAAAGTTGAGCCAGGCCAGCTGCTTGGAATAGGTGGGTCTTAAGCTTAATACGAAAGGAGCGGAGGTCAGAGGTATTCCTAATATCCGGAGGGAGGTCATTCCACAGGGCTGGGCCCGCCACAGAGAAGGCTCTACTCCTAGGCGCCGCCCCCCGACACTGTCTAGTGGACGGCACCTGGAGGAGGCCCTCTCTGTGCGAGCGGATTGGTCGCAGGGATGTATGGGGCAGAATATGATCCCGCAAGTAACTAGGTCCTGAGCCATGGAGCGCTTTAAAGATTATTATCAAAACCTTGAAACGCACCCGATAGACCACAGGAAGCCAGTGCAGCTGGCTATTTAAATAGAAAAACCCCATAAAAATAAGAAAAAGAAAAAACAAATAAAGAAATAAATATTGTCCATTCATTACAAATATAAGCAATTTTCGTAATTTATCATTTTCTCTTAAAATAAAAGAAATGCCACTTTTAAAGCCACTTTCAATCAGTTCCATTTTACTAAGTTAAACTTGTTCTTTCATTACAGCTTTTATATATAGTCTATCTATAGAGGCAGACATTCTTAAAATTAACTTCTCGGCCCATTCTTTAAAAATATTCTTCAATATGTCTAATGTTTATTTATTTGCTTCTTTCTGTATTAGTAAGTTGAATTTTGTAATTGAATTTTCTTTTTTTTCTTTTTTGGTTCCTTCTAATATCCAGTTTCATCCTATCATTGTTTTAAAGAATTTAAAACAAAAAAGTTTCCCTACATTAATTCTTATTATTATTTTCAAAATCTTATTTCAAATCTATCTGGACCCTTAATCCATTTCTAACCTTTCAAAATAAAAATTCTAATCATCTGTCTGCTTTTTAAAAAAAGTCCTTAAACTTATATTTAAAATTTCTTTCACTAAGGATGAAAGGAAATGGTGTTTTCATGGGTTTTTTTCTCAAATAGTTGAAAATAAATTAACAAGCAATTTCTGAATGTAATTAGAAAAGGAAGTATTCAAACCAAGATGCTGACAGCCGTTTGAGCAAGGTGGCTCCTTCCATAGTTCTAAAACCACAAAAAACTTGAAACTTCCTCTTTAAGTCCTGTCTGGGAGCACGTGTGGATAATGTCAAGTCCTCTACTTGTCCAGAGTGGAATTATGAATTGCTGATCAATTCACCTGCTGTTCATTTCTCAGAGGTATCAGCTCTGCTTTTAGCAAAAATGTCCTTAATTTGCCATTTCTTCCCTGAAAGCTGAACCACATGGAGTATTTCTTACTTCAAAAACAACAACACTATCAATAGTTTCAAACTGGATTAGGTGAACACTTTCTGCGCCAATTCAGGAAGCTCAAATTGCCCAAGGAGCTGCTGATTCAGTTCTACAGAGGAACCATTGAATCTGTCATCTGCATCTCTATAACTGTCTAATTTGGTTCTGCAACCCAAAAAGACAGACACAGACTTCACCGGATAATTAGAACTGCAGAAGAAGAAAAAAAACAATTGCTACCAACATGCCTTCCATTGAGGACCTGTACATTGCACAAGTCAAAAAAAGGGATGTGAAAATGCGTATCTACAGACCCCTCAGATCCTGGACATAAATTGTTTCAACTCTACCCTCAAAATGACACTATAGAGCACTACATACCAAGACAACTATACACAAGAGCAGTTTTCCTCCAAATGCCATCACTCTGCTAAACAAATAGTTCCCTCACCACTGTCAAACCATTCACTAAGGCTGCATTACTATTAATCTTCTCATCGTTCCTATCATCCATCTCCTCCCACATATGATTGTAACTTGTTGCTTGTATCCTTATGATTTATATTGATATTGATTGTTTCCTGATTGCTTATTTCTACCCTATGACTATCATTAAGAGTTGTATCTTATGAGTCTTGACGGATGTATCTTGTCTTTTTATGTACACTAAGAGCATATGCACCAAAGACAAATTCCTTGTGTGTCCAATTGCACTTGGCCAATAAACTATTCTATTCTATTCTATTCTATTCTATTCTATTCTATTCTATTCTATTCTATTCTTTATTCTGTTTCACAAGATATCACCATCCAATTTACTTTCCTTGCCCTCTCAAAGCATTAATTCTTGCTAATGGAGTGCTCTCTTCTTTTATATATCGGCAACCTGGCTGGCAATTTATAAGGACGCATTTTATACTTTTGATTTTATTTGATTCTTTATGAGCCGTCAGAGAACCCATAACAGATTTTTGATATCAATCTGTTTATTCTAATGAATAAATCTCAATATGAAGGACAGTGATAGAGGTTTTTTTTTAGAAGGTTACTCACTTTGCCAGCAAAGACACAGCTGTCAGATTATGTAAAACTTTGCACTTCTCTATTCTTTCATTAAAGGAAAATATTACCGATACTATAAACCCAGGGGTTTGCTTAAATTGATAAGCATTTCTCCAATTCAGTGAATCACACTTGTCTGTTTTTACAAGGCTGCTCTGTATGGATAAGAAACAAGAAATTAAAAACAGAAACTTCAACTAAGTGACATTTTGACATCATTTAGGATGATGCTGAGAAGAAGAAAACCCCGAAGTACCAAATTTGTGCTGCTTACATAACAATACAACATGATTTAGTACAGTACATTGATGGATGATACAACATTGTTTGGGTATCTACAGATTCTGAGAGGGACACTTAACAATATGAATGAAAAAAAATCCTTATAAGGGCGTAATAACACAGATGGGCTATTTTTTGAGATTACTTACATATTTAAATAAGGTCACAGCAATTATTATGTTTAAAAATATGCTTCTTATAGAATATCATAACTGTAAAATTGGTAAGAATATTTTATCTCAGTTTTTGCATTGGTTTTAAATTAATCTGAAGGAACAAACATGTTTGTTTTCCCTGCCACTTTTAAAGCCTTCATGGATAAATTATTAATATATTTAATTAATTAATAATTGCTGTAGAATCTTGTCAATCAAGGAATTCCTTGTCAATCAAGACTCTTGGCGGAGTTCAGGAGACTGGGCTTTGGGCCCTGCTTAGCTGGAACCCCAATGACGGTGTTCTATATAGGAAGTGCTTAGTGAATTGGGAAGAAGTTCTACTCCTACTTTGTTGAATTATGATTTTTAACTTATTTAAAGTTGAAATGTTTATGCTAATATTCAATGTTTTTTACATTAGCTTTTATAACTTTGTAGGTCACATGACAATGAAATGAGTGGCAGATAAATTTATAAATAAAACACCAGTACTACCATTTGTCTGCAAGCAAGAACTGGTAGAACTATAAAATAGAGAAAGTAATTAAAAAAGAAGCTGAAATACTCTGGAATTTTAGAATGCAAACAGATAGGCATCTGCTATGTAATAAACCAGACTTAACAATTGTTGATAAGAAGGACAATAAAAATTGGATAGTGGATGAGTGAAAACAATTTCACAGTTGTTGCTATTAAGACATATTGCACTGTCTAATCTAAATAAACTCAGTGTCAGTGTCTTATTCTTTTTCACATTTTCTTTGAAGTAATGAATGTCCTCAGACAATAATATTCATATAATGTGTAGCTTTGGAAACAGAAGTATTACTAATATATCTATATAACTAATGTAACTGTAACCAATGGCCATTATTTATGATATGGGCACACAACAGCTAAAGAGAGAGAGATACATTTCTTGTACCATCTTGAATTTATATAATTTTTATATGTTGATTCGAAAGCAATAAAATATTCCCATTTTGGTACTCTCTAGATCAGGGGTGTCAAACTCAAGGCCCGAGGGCCAGATCCGGCTCACGGGGTGCTGGAAACAGAACAGGACCGGCCTATGGTGCCTCTACCAGCAAAAATGGAGTTCCGTTTTTGGTGGCAGAGAGTTGCAGGAGACCATCGCAGCAGGAAATGGAGCATGGGAGCCCGTTTTTGCTAACAGAGCACTTGGGCCACAACAGACACCCCCATCATTAGTGATGTTGAGTTGGCCATGCCCCTGGCCACCCCCACTCCACCCCCACCCCTGAGGTCAAACACAGCCCTAATGCGGCCCTCAAGTGAAATTTAGTTTGACACCCCTGCTCTAGATGTATGTGGATAATATAATTCTTAGACAGCTTAGCCTAAGGAAAGCATTAGATGCTCTAATCATCTGGAGAACATCATGATGTGGAAGGATGATATGAAGTATATTGCAATGCATTAATTTCAGGCAATGGCATCAATTATTGGAAGCATTTATTGCTTCCAATAATTGATGCCATTTATTAATTTCAACCTCCTCTGGATAGTGCTCAAACAATAAAATATATCATTTACTACATACTTTCATACATTTAATGTTCTGTAGGGGAAATGAGGCAGACAGGAACTGAGGCAAGGCAGGTTGAAGCTAACACAACCTTTATTAACAGTATAACACGGCAAAATGTAAGGCAAACCTCGACCCGGCAAACAGCAGCATTTGACAGCTGACAGCCCCTTTTTACACTAGAGCTGTCAGACGCTAAACCAAAAGAATGGCTGCATTTTCCTGCCAGCTGGCTGCTCGAGTCTCAACCAATCAGGGGGCGGCAATGATAGTCAATGGCATCGTAGCCTCAAGGACTTAACACCCTCTCCTCCCAGTTAGCACATGCATAGTCAGAGAAATACGCCAGCCAGCATCAGCTCCGCCCAGATTGCCTTAGTTCAGGGGCGGTGGCCAAAGGAGGAGCCGCTGGTGGAGAGTCCGGTGGAATATCAGGAGACTGCGCAGCTGAGATGGCAGGACTGACCAGATTCTCAGGTAAGCCTGGCGACAAGAACGCATCAGTGAGGGGTGTTGCGTGCGGCTCTGTCTGCACTGGAGCAGCCTCTGTCGATATTAGTTCCCCGAGGAAGGATTGTGCCTGCACCGGGTGTTGGTCTACTGTGCTGGTGGCTCGCCATCTGAGCTGGTTGATGTGTCGGTGCCACATTCACCCATCACTGAGCTGGACCTTATAAGAGTAGGGTCCAGTTAGTTGCGTGATTTGTCCGGGAAGCCACCTTGGTTTGGTTTCATAGTTTTAGGCGTAGACTGGGTCTCCCACATTAAAGGCCCGTATGGAGTTGCCTGTGAAGGGGCTTTTCTCTGCTGCATAACTGGGATGTAGCCGGTCCAGGGTTGTCCGGAGCCAATGACCCATAAGCTGTTCTGCAGGACTTTGCTTGGTGATTGGGCATGGGGATGTATGCTGTGCCAGGAGGTATTGGGACAGTTTGTTGTGCCAATTCCCTGGCCCCAGATGGTCCGATGCCTCCTTAGCTGACCGGATGATTCATTCTGCCAGGCCATTTCCAGTCAGGTGGAACAGGGCTGTTGGGACGTGTCATATGCCATGCTGGCCTGTTCTGACCCCCCCCCCTGTCCCACACCAACACACTCCAAGCCAAAGATACTTTACAGGATTTATTAACAGACAGACAGGTCCTTGGCAGCAAACCAGCACAGACAAGCCGGCCAGCAATCTAACACAGATAAGCCGTGGCAGCAATCCACCCTGCCAAGCTCACAATCCTGTTCTCCAACATTAGTTAATGTGTTGACTTCTGCAAAAGGAGTGTGTGCACAAGCAGTCCTTTTATAGTCTGGAGAGGAGCCTAATTACCACCAGCCGACTGCAATTACCTCCTGTAACTGCGCAACTGTTCCTTATGCCTATTAGCTCTCCGGTGACGGGCATCCAGAAACAACTCACTGCTGACGTCCGGATCACACTCCCTTGTCTCTTCCTCACTGGTCCAAGGCTCAGGCACCTCCTGGTGGCCAACCAGCCTCTCTGTGCCCTGCTCAGAGTCAGAACCCTGTCCAGGGTCCTCCACATCCTCCAGAGCCGACTTATAGGGACTCTCGCTGTCGGAGTCTGGTGGCAGCTCCAACAGCTCCTGCTGGGCCACAACACTATACCTCACCGCAGGGCCCTTCCCCCGGGTCTGACATTCAGGATGTGGCCTCGAGGGATATTGCACATGATAGGCTGGCACCAGAGCAGGGGCATGCATGGCCATCATATTGGTCCAGGTCATTGGTGATGCCTCCATGCCTCAAAAGCCACCTTGATAACCAGCAACACTTTCTCCCAGATGGTGTTATTGTGCTCGGAAGGATTGAGTTTCCAAGAGTAGTAAGTGCAAGGGAAAAAGGTACCATCAGGGGCGTGAGCCTGCAATAACACCGCTCCCACTGCAATGTCAGATGCGTCCGCCTCCACTACAAAGAGACAATGGGGATCAGGGTGCTTCAGGATCGGCTCCCTCATAAAAGTGCGCTTCAGGGCCACGAATGCCTGTTGCTCCGTGGACCCCCAGCGAAATGGCACTTTCTTTTGTAGGAACCAAGTAGGGGCGCGGTCAAGAAAGCAAAGCGGGGGATGAAGGTCTGGTAGTAGTTGGCAAACCCGAGGAGTCTCAGCACATCCTTCATACATCGAGGAGGTTGCCAACTATGCAACACCTCCACCTTGCCCGGCTCCATCGCAATTCCTTCAGGGGAGATACGATGCTCCAGGAACTCGATGGTAGTCTGCCAAAACTGACACTTCTCCAGCTTTGCGAACAAATGATGTTCTTGGAGTCGCTGCAAGACCAGATGCAAGTGATGTTGATGATTCTTCTGGCACGTCGAGTAGATCAAAATGTCATCCAGGTAAATGACGACAAATTTATCCAAAAGGTCCCGGAAGATATCATTCATAAAATGTTGGAAGACCGCCGGTGCATTCAACCCAAACGGCATGACTGTGTACCTGAAACGTCCATACCGGGTGCCAAAGGCCGTCTTCCATTCGTCCCCCCGCCCTGACTCGGACCAGGTTGCAAGGCCCAAGTAAGTCCAATTTCGTGAACACTGTTGCCTCCCAGAGCCATCAACTCAGGAATCAGGGGCAGCGGGTAACAGTTACGTACCATGATGGCATTCAGGCACTGGTTATCACAACAGAGTCTCAGATCCCTGGTCTTCTTTTTCACGAACAAAACTGAGGCAGACAAGGACGAGGATGAAGGCCGGATAAACCCTTGGGTGAGGTTCTTGTCAAGAAAGTCCCGCAATACGGTCAACTCTGGCTCGGCCATGGAGTACAGATGACCCATAGGGAGCTTTGCATCAGGTACCTGGACAATGGGACAGTCATAAGGCCGGTGCGGTGGTAGTTGATCTGCCTCCTGTTCACTGAAGACATCCGCGAACTCCGCTAAACCTGGCGGCATGTCCATCTTGGGCGAGCTGAGTACCTGGGCCGCAGGGTGTGGTCGACGCATTGCAGGGATGGGAACGTGATCAGGTTCTGTGACCAGTAGATCTGAGGGTCGTGTGTCTGCAGCCAAGCCAAGACCAAGACCATGGGGAAATGCAGGCCCGAAGCAATGTAAAATTGGATGGCCTCCTCATGCTCCCCGAGGATCAGGTGCAAAGGCTGCATGCCAGCCTTGATAGGCCCAGACAGCAGCAACCGGCCGTCAATAGTCTCGACCTGCATCAGTGGGTCCACCGGACACAGAGGAACATTGTACGCTGTAGCAAATGCCGCATCCATAAAGTTCGTGGTAGCCCTGGAATCGATCCAGGCATGGGCCGGAATTCCCTGTGGGCTACCCGACAAGAGGATGTGTGCTTCTAAAACCATGTGCCATGGCGGCCCCTCTGTTTCAGCCTGTGCCTGACCTAAAGTTTCCCTCAGATCGGGCCCCGTCCGTTTCCTGAAATGGTGGTCCATCGCTGAGGGGAGGCCGCAGACAGCCCCCCTCAATCCAGGTGTCCAGGATCCCCACAGTAGAAACACAACCCCCCCTGTACATCGTCTGTCCATCTCCATGCGTGACATTCGGGGTCGGGTGGCACCCAACTCCATAGGCTCCTCCCGTGTAACTGCAGTCTTTTGAGGGACCGACACCCTAGTGGTCTCCTGGGATGCGCGGCGAGGCCTCCACCTCTGCAGCTAGGCGTCTATCCGGAGGCACAAGTGGACCAACACATTGAACATCAGTGGCCTGTCCACCCTCACCAGCTCATCCTGCAAGGCATCAGACAGCCCGTCCTGAAAAGTGTCCATGACGGCCAGCTCATTCCAAGCTGAGTCCTGACTAAGCAGCTGGAATTCGCTGACATAATCCTGCAAGGAGCCACGACCCTGCTGCAGTGACTTGAGTAGTCTGGTGGCTGTTTTCCCCTTAATGGGATCCTCAAACATCAGCTGGAGATGATTACAAAAGCCCTGGAAATCATCCAGGGAACTGTTCTAGATTACTGGCACTGCTGGCAGGTGGCTACCACACGTAGCTTTGGCCCAAAGCCTTCATGCGTACAGTCCTGGGTGAGCAGTGTGCATGCAACTTAAAATTGGTGACTTAAACTTTGGGGGAGCTACCACCCTATTGCCCCATAACAGGCACCTGTTAAGGACAGACAGCTCATGTTGCCATATACATTTGGGGTGAAACTCAGGATCTACTGGCCCCTGTGGCCACCCCCTGCACACCGTCCAAAACTTAGGCCAGTATGGGGTATGCGGCAGAGAGCCTGGCAATATCCCGGGTGGATACTGGCATGGCCAACTCTTCAATTTAGAGGACCGAAACTGCAGGAGCAGGGTCCAAAACAGGCGCTGGCAGAGGGCAGTGACTGAGGGCATCAGCGTGCCCCAAGTTTCTTCCTGGTCTATATTGTAGCTGATAATTATATGCTGCTAGAAAGACTGTCCATCTGGACATCCTTGGAGACAAAATCTGAGGAGTCTGGCGATCCCCTGCCAGAAGAGCCAAGAGGGGTTTATGGTCAGTCACTAAGTGAAAAAACAACAACCATAAATGTAATCGTGAAACCGCTTTACCCTGCTACAGCAGCTAGGGCCTCTTTATCCAGCTGACTGTAATTTCTTTCAGCTGCTGAGAGCATGCGCGAATAATAGGCAATTGGGGCTTCTGAGCCATTAGGTAGAATGTGACTCAGAATGGCCCCAATGCCATAAAGCGATGCATCGCACACCAAGGTTAATGGTAGGCGATTACTGTATTGCACTAATAAAGACTTGGATGTAAGGATATCCTTAATTGCCCTAAAAGCTTGGGCTTCTTTAGACCCCCAATGCCAGGGAATCTTGGAGTCCAGGAGCCTATGAAGAGGCTCTGCCAAAGATGTCTTATGGGATAAAAAAAATGGAATAAAAATTAAGCAGCCCCAGAAAGGCTTGCAGCTCAGCCTTAGAAGAGGGCGTGTGGGCTTTCTTAATTGCCTCTACCTTGGACGGAGTAGGGTGGATGCCTTTGGAAACAACTAGATACCCCCAAAATTCCACACTGGGAACCCCAATCCTACATTTTTCTTGTCTGAGCTTCAGCCCTGCTTGGCAGAAACAGGTCAGGGCTGCTCTTAATTTATCAATGAGCTCAGCTTGATCCAAAGCGGATATAAGCACGTCGTTGAAATAGGGTACCACTCCTGGCAGCCCCTGGAGCATCTGCTCCATTAGGCTCTGGAAAATACCCAGGGCTACACTGACCCCAAATTGCAAGCATTTACATTTGAAAGCTCCCAGGTATGTTACGATGGTTTGAGCCATGGCAGTGGCTTTGTCCACCAGGAGCTGCTGGTATGCTTGTGCCAAGTCTAACTTGGCAAAAATGTTTCCCTGGCCCAAAGAAAGGAGCAGATGTTGAACCACTTGCATTAGGTGAAGATTGGCTTGCAACCCTTTATTAATGGTGTATTTAAAATCCCCACAAATTCTGATACTACCATCCCGCTTAATAGGTATTACTATGGGAGTCTCCCAGGGGGAGTGGTCTACTGCTTCGAGCACTTTTGTGCTATTAATTTATCTAGCTCTAAATCTACTTTGGGCCAAAGAGCAAAAGGCACTCTCCTGGGTTTTAGATGTATTGGCGCCACCTGGGGGTCCAAGTCATTATATTTACCAAGCTTGTTGTTAAATACATACGCGAACTAGCTGGCCAGCACAGCGAAGAAATCTGGAGCAACGGAGTGAATGCTGAAGACGTTGAGCCCCAATGCAGAGAACCAGTCAAGCCCCAAGAGGCTGGGCAGATGGCCATCTACAATGATGAGGAGAAGAGGCCCTTGGAAGTTATTGTTGGCTATGGTGAATGTGACGCAACCCACAATGGGCATTGGCTGTCCTTGATAGTCTCTGAGGCGAAGTGGGCACTGCCAGAGTTGAGCTTTGGTCAGGCTGGGCACTATCCATTTGATAGTAGCCCAAGAGACCAGGGATTTGGAAGAGCCAGTATCCACTTCTATCTTGCAGGGCTCTCCCTCTATGCGCACAGTCAGGTATATCTTACGGGTAGGCTTAATCAGGGATGCATGGCTGATAGCCCAATCAGGGTGCTGCTGGTCACCTGTGATGGCAAAGCAGTCTTTGCGGTGTTTGGGAAGTTTTTTTTACGAATTGTCTAGACAAGGCGTGCTCCAGAGGTGGGTCAGCGATTGGCATGGCCCCTCTGCAGACCTTGGCTAAATGTCCTTTCCTGTCACACTGACGGCATATTGGAGCTTTGAACCTGCACACTAACCTTGCATGGTTCCCACCACAACTCAGGCAACCCGCCTGAGGTAAAAAAATCAGCATGAGTCCATTTTTTTCTGGTGGCCAGTTTGAGGTGGCTAATCTCTTCTTCCTCATCCAAGAAGTCTTCGTCGTCTTCTTCTTCATGGTGGAAAGCATGGCCCCTGCTGGCATGGGTGGCCAATGGCAGAAATCTCTATTTCTGCGGTGGATTTGTCCGACATTTCATATGTCGTAGCTTCATCCATGGCTGCCTCAAAGCTCAGCTCTTTTCGTGCCAGTAAGCGTTGCTGAAGTCTGAGAACTTTGATACCACAGCCCAGCCGTTCTAACAGGGCATCATCCAGCACAGGAAAGTCACAGGGCAGGGCCGCTGTTCTGAGGGAAGCCATGTAATAATTCATAGATTCCCCTTCTCTCTAGGTCCTCTGCCTAAACGCATAGCGTCTGGTTATGCACGAGGAAGTTGGAGAGTAATGATTTTTAAGTTTCTCCAAAAGAGTCTCCCAAGACATAGAATGGACAGGTTGAGGGGCTGCTAAAGCCCTGGCTGTTCCAAACATCTTGTGGCCACATGCGCTGAGAAAATACCCTCTTTTATGGCCATTGGACAAACCAGTGAAATCGTTTGCCTCCAGGAAGCACTCGAACTGCTTGAGGTAGGTGTCCCATGTTTCAGTGGCTGGGCTGAATGCCATGAATGCCGGTAGATTAGCCATCCTTAGAAGGATGGAACTTGAGGAATTAGCCTTGGAGTGACTTCTCATCGCCTGTGACATGAGGCAGCTCTTATTAATGACTTCGCTTTTCCTTTACCTGAGTCCTGATCTCACCTTCATCGCCAGTGTTCTGTAGGGAGAACGAAGCAGACAGGAACTGAGGCAAGGCAGGTTGAAGCTAACACAATATTTATTAACAGTATAACATGGCAAAATGTAAGGCAAACCTTGACTCTGCAAACATCAACATTTGACAGCTGACAGTCCTTTTTATACTAGAGCTGTCAGATGCTAAACCTATAGAATGGCTGCATTCTCCCACCAGCTGGTATTCGTGTCTCAACCAATCAGGGGCCAGCAATGATAGTCAATGACGTTGAGCCTCGAGGACTTAACATTTAATAATAGCAAAAAACTACAGCAAGTTTATATATTGTTAATTATTGTTACTATAATGCTATGTTACCATGAAATATTTTTGGGAGTTTTCCAGATTTTTATTTGTTTGTTTGGCTTGGTTTGGCTTGTTTTTTGAAAAAGTAATTACCTTTTTTTGCAACTAAATTCAAACAGAATTATTCCAAGATTTAGTATCTTATTACTTTAAGATGTATAAAGAGATCATGTGAGTAGTATTATGGGTTTCTTACAGGGGTGAGGAAAAAGATGCATACATTTGATATAATTTTATTGAAGGAGCACATTTAGCTCCATAGCACCTCAGACAAGAGATTTGTCTAAGGAAACTCATAAACCAATATGGAAACTGGAAAATAACATTGTTCCTAATTTTCCCCCTAGTAAACAAGAATTTGACTGCAATGATTTTTCTATTTTGCTGGCTGAGGATACGGCTATGCAGTGAAACATTCTGTTTGACTTCTTTTTATAATCCATGTTTCAAAGTCATGTGTTACTAGAAAAATATAACTTTTTATCAGTTAGTCTCTTTGGGTACAACAGAGCCTTTTAAAGATAACTAATTGAAATCCCAAGAATTAGATAACATTAGATTAATTTAATCCAAAGACTGTCATGAATTTGAACAATAACATTATTGTTAGCCTGAAATTCTGAAATCTCAAATTATCTGGAAGGCAGCTGCTTTAATAATATATTATCTTGATTTGACAGGAAGTTCTTCAGCTGGTCAGACATGGAGGATGTGAGCTCTGAAGAGCCTCACATGAACCCTGTCTGACAAACCAACTCCGTGGATTCTTTTTTGGATCAGAAACCCCCTGGAGGGGGGTCAAAGAAGGGGCAGTGTCTCATCAAATCCAGAGGGAGGCAACAGGTCCCTCGTAGGTTGGAGATTTGCCCTATGAATCCGAGTGGGGGCAGCAGCCTGCAATATGGCTGACAAGATGCTTACTTCCAGCCAAAGCAAATGAACAGGAGGGTGAGGAAGAGATGAAAGACCGGTAAGAAAAAATTATCTAACCCACAACCATAAATCAAACCCAGAAAAGGCAAAGAAATCTTGAGAGCATAAATAATTTGCTCAGGGTCCTGAATAGCTTCCCCAGCACCCTAATTACAGCTGATCGGGATTTTTTTCAAAAAGAAAGAAAGAAAAGGAAAATGGAGGGTTGAAACACCCTCCCCCCCAAAAAACTATTTGTTTGAAACAAATTCGGACAGAAAGGGAGAAAGCAGAGAAGTGACAAACCCACTCAAATATAAACTCTAAATTTTGTTTTGGATGTGAAATAGAAACCAAACATTCTGAAGGATTTACTTTTTTTTAACTTCTTCCAACTAATATATCTTAAGCAACCCAAAAAAATCAAGAAGAAAGCACTTCTTTTCACTGGTAACTGTTAACCTAACCTTGACTGTGCAGGAAGTTTTAATTAACCAACTGCCATAAATCAGAATTTGGAAAAGCAGGGGGCAAAAGAGAAATGTACCCGAATCTGGCTGTTTGCAAGTTTGTTTCAATTGATATATTTTGAGCAGCTATAACCAACAAGAGGTAGAAGGTGGCAAGGGAAAGAATAATAACAGATTCAATAATTGGGAAATATGAAGGTTTTTAAATTCCTCTTTCTTTCTTTCTTTTCTCTGCAAAAGATTAGGATGGTCCCAGCTTCTCTTCCAGTTTCACAGTAGTTGAATTAACTAAATTTAAGGTAGACCAGAAACTAAGTGCAATTTTGGAACTGGATATTAAGGAAGAACAAAAGACCAAGATGGCTCCTATCACTCTTCCCAATAGCAGCTGAAGTAGATAAATTTAAGGTGGATCAGAACTCTGAAATAAGAACTGTATAACTACTGTAACTGGACATCATGGAAAACTGGTACTTTGAAGAACTACTTGAAATTATAAAAAATATGCATAAATCATTAAAATAATTAAAATCAAGCCTAAATAGAATTCTAAACCCAGAGAAACAGATATCTAAAGAAGAATTCAAAGAAGAAAAGGGAGAAGACAATGAAAGGGTAGAAATGGAGGGAAATAAAAAGCAGACAAAAAACTCCATTGGTCTTGGCAGTGATATAGGGAAAACTGTAAAAAGGGGAGGTGTCCCAACAAAAGGAAATAAAAAACAGACAAAAGAGGTTTTGGAGGTTGTTAGTGGCATAAGGAAAATTGAAGTAGGAGATTATGCCCCAACAAAGAGAAATATAAAATATTCTTTTGATGGTGACCTGAGGAAAATTGAAGAGAGAGGATGTGTCAAACAAAGAAAAAGGAGAAGACAGGAACAGAGAAGTGGAACAAAAGACTTACTAGGAAAAAAACAGATAACTAGAAACTGCTATATGGGAAAATATAAAGCTAAGATAAGGGTTTTATTCCTAAATATGACAATAAAATGGAGTTTCTAACTCGTTGAATATAATAATGGAAAGATAACTAAACAAAGGTTAAAATATATGGAATATGAATAAATATGAAACTGGTATGGAGAGTTGGTAAAGCAGAGGTTTGTGATTCACTTTTATACATGATAATTAAACTGAATTGCAAATTGATTGAATATGACAATAGAAGGACAACTAAGCATGGATTAAAATATATGAAACATGACATATATAGAACTTTTAAGATGATGAATAAAGTAAGATGTTTACCGCTTATTATTCTATATAATATATTAAGGGAATTGTAATGAACATTGAACAGCGAGGATTGCCATTTATAGACAATTAGGGGTAATCTAATCCAAGATATGGAAAAATGGGGAGGGAACATAAAATACACATATAATGGGAAACTATTGAGATTTAAAGAGAAAATCACAAATTGGGGACATGTAAGGTTGTATAATTATATAAAGATAATGATGAGAATATCTGGGAATTGTAACTAGGCCTACATCTTGGCCAAAATTAGGCTGGGGGTGGGGGTTTAAAAGGACAATGACTAGATATGTATATTTTCTTGTTCTATTTTTTAAAGGAGGAGAATACATGTTAAAATTAAATATGTATATTGAAAAGGAATTATAAATACCATCAACATAAAATGGAGCTTGCTCAGAAGCTGAAATACACCAGGTAAATGAGATGAAGAGTGGGAAGTAGAGGAGATAGGTAAGGGAAGAAGAAAGGGATAGGAGAGCGAGAAAGGGGGGAAGAGGAGGAGAGAAATGAAGGGTCGAAAGGGGAGAGAGGACAAGGAGAGAGGAAGGGGAAATAGAGAAGGGAAGATTGACAGAATTAGGGAGAGAGAGGAGAGAGGGAGAAGAAAGTGATGGACAAGCAGGGGTGGGTTCCTGCCAGTTCTAACCTCTTCTATACAAGAGGTTCCACAAATCTACAGTGCCATTTAGAACAGCTCACTCCCCCCACCCTTCCGCACATCAAGATGAAAAGTAAGAGGAGGAATTCTGGGAGTTAAGTCCACAAGTCTTAAAACTGTCAAGTTTGAACACCCCTGAGGTTTTTTTTCTAAAGGGTTAGGGGTGCAAGGGTCTTGTAACTTGACAGCTTTAAGACTTGCATACTTCAAATGGCAGAGTTTCTGAGCCAACATTTTGGTTGCTAAGCAAAAGTGTTGTTAAGTGAGTTTCACCACATTTTACAAGTTAGCCACGCCCACACAGTCACATAGCTGGCAAGCTACTCCCACAAAACAGGTCACACCTACAGAAGAGGTTCTAAAAAAAGTTTAAACCCACCATTGTGGACAAGGTACAAATATGGTGTATGGAGAGCAGAAGAGTCAATAATTTTTGGGAGTTGATGGTAAGATGAATTGATGTAAACATTTAATAATGCAATATTATTTTGTCTATGTAATAGTATACATGTGATTATATGTTATTTAAATGAAAAAAACAAAAAAAACTTTATAATAATAATAATAAATATATTATTATAAAATACTGGGTCCCCCCCCCTCGAAATACAAAATATGCCGTGCATTAAAGTTTATTAAAAGTCGCAACATGGGGAAAAAAAGCAAAAGCAAAATCAGAGACAAATTTAGGAGAGTGAATGAGGAGGAAAAAGTAAGCCAAATTGAGTAGCACTGTCTTGCCATTGGAGAGTATTAAACACTCAGCATCTACATAAAATAAAATAAATAAATAAGAAATAATAAGGTTAGAGTTTTTTGGGGGGTATCTTGTGATTTTGGTAAGATAGTGTGGAGCCTTTTACAAAGGTTATGTTTGACAGACCTGTCTTTCTGCGGCTCACTCAGCAGCCTTTTCCCCTCAAGTGAGCTGGAGGTGGGGGAGGGTCTTTTTCAGAAGAAAGCAGAACTAAAATATTCCTAAAGGCCACACGCCATCTCTTCAGACTATTTAAAGCTTCTGAAATGCCACTCTGAGGTAAAATAACTACCTCTCCAGAAGAGTCGTTCCATTAGAGAACCAGCAAACAGCAGTGCTGAGATAAATGGGAGTACAGAAAATTGATTTTATATCTGCCTGTAAGTGTGGTCAAATGTTATAGGCCAGCACGTCAAAGAGGATTCTAAAGTTTTACTGTGGCAGAAAAATAATGATTCAATAGCTATGGTGAAAAAAATAAGCACTGCTTAATCTGTCCTTTAGTTGCTGGGTTACGTATAAATTTATTCCTTGGGTTGGTTTTCTTTTTTTTATGCTGTGGTGCAAAAGGCACTTATTCTTTATTTCAAATAAGAAATATGCATCTAAGAAAATATAGTTGTTGGATTTTTATTTATATATCATCATGTTGTTTTGACTCTTAGTTACCACATCGATAGATTTTCTACGTGATGATCTATCCCTAACATGTTTTTTTCAAGTATTCCAACAGTGTTTTTCTCACTACTGTAAATGAATACTTCTACTTTGCTGCTGGTCATCCTCTTTTTCTCTTCCACTTTTACCAGTACTGGAGCCTTTTCCAGAAAGCTACCATAGGTCTTTGTCTCATGTATTGAAGTAGAATTATTTATGCCTACTATGATAATAATAATAATAATAATAATAATAATAATAATAATAATAATAATAATAATAATAATAATAATAATAATAATAATAATAATAATGGCACAAACCAGCAGTGGTAATTCCAGTGGTAATCGGCACACTGGATGCTATTCCAAAAGCACTGGAATTACATTTAAAACAGTTAAAACTTGACAAAATCACCATCAGTCAAATGCAAAAAGCTGCACTGCTTGGAACTGCATGTATATTACGAAAATACGTTACGATGTCCTAGGCCCCTGGGTGGGGCCCGACTAGTAATCAATGCCAAATCCGGCATCAACTGGCCGCTGTGATACAATTGTATAATAATAATAATAATAATAATAATAATAATAATAATAATAATAATAATAATAATAATAATAATAATAATAATAATAATAATAATAATAGTGTATTAGATGTATTTAAGGCCTTTGATTGTGTGGAATGGTCTACATTAAGAATATTAATAGAGAAGTTAAGTTTTGGTAAAAAAATTAGACAGGTTTTAAGTCAACTATATTCAGGGAATAAAGCGAGTATAGCCATCAATGATGGTGTTAGAAAGACAAGGTTTCCCTTTGTCCCCATTTCTATTTGCGTTATTGATAGAGGTTTTGGAAAATGCAATTAGGGAAGATTCATTGATTGAAGGGGTTGGAGTACAGAAGGAAACTGAAATAAATTTATTTATAGATGATACATTATTAACATTTTAAAATCCCGTAGTTACTATATTTATATATTTATATCTGAATGAATTTGAGAAATATAACGGATTACAAATAAACTGGGGGGAAATCAGAAATGATGTTATATAACCATGATAAAGAAGAAGTGGAGATATTGAAAGGAAAATATAAATTAAAAATAGTAGATAGTATTAAATATTTAGGTATTTACATCCCAAAAAATATTCAAGAGTTAAAGAAAATAAATTATGAAAGGCTAAAGAAAGATATAAAAGATAAAATAGATAAATATGAGAAAGCAACATTATCATGGTTTGGAAGAATTGCAATGATAAAAATGAAAGTTTTACCAAAAATTAATTTTATGTTTTGATGATCCCAATTAAATTCTCAGATCAAGAATTAAAGCAAATATGGAGGCTGTTGGAGGTGTATTGTAATGGAGGTAAGAGAGCAAGATTTAGTAAAGGATTATGGTATGAACCATTAAAAAAGTGTGGGCTAGGTCTTCTAAATATTAGAAATTATTGGGTAGCTAATCAATTAAAGGTGGTCCCAGATAACATAGTAGTAACTAGAAATTTAATATGGAGGGATATAGAGTTGAAAGAGTTAAGGGAAATGGGTGATCCTATAGAAACATATTGGTTTAAAAAAGATATTTAAAAAATGTTAGGAGGATACAAAATCCCTTTTTATAAAAACTTGATGGAATTATGGAATAAATGGAGATACCCGCTAATGCCAGGAATCTCTCCTTTAACACCAGTGGTGGAAATGGAGAAATTCCCTAAGATTGAATTGAAAGAATGGATTAGTCAACTAAAAGAAAATCAGATATATAAATGGGAATGCTAGAAGATAAAGAATATAACACAACTAAAAATAGTTTTAGCAGATATTCAATTAAATTCGTTGAATTTAATACAATTAGAAAAATGGATAAAAGTGGAAGAAAAATTCAAGGAGAAAGCTAACAAAATTTGAAATAATTATAAAAGAATGTGAGATGAATGAATAATATATAGGGAAAGGAAGAACAGGGAAAATATATAGACTATTAACTGAATTAGAAGAGCAGGCAAAAGGTTTAAAATTAATTTGGGAATCAAATTTGGAAGAAATAAATGATAATGATTGGAAAAATATTTGGAATAGAAGAGTATATAAGAATATGTCAGTTAGAGTTAAGGAAAATGGATATAAAGAGATATGGAAGTGGTACCTAACATAATGCAAATTAAATCAAATAGATGGTAAATATTCAAATATTTGTTGGAAGTGCAAGAAAGAGGTTGGAACATATAAACATATGTGGTGGTATTGTGATGGTACATAGTGTTTAGAGAAATTAGAGCACCATTGAATGTAAATCTAGAGATGCCATTGATGATTGCACATTATTATTCCTGGTGGAAAATCGGGATATACGTAAATGAAAAAAAAAAAACGGAATTGATTGTAAATTTGGTTAGTAATGGCTAAATATTGGGGATGAAATTGGGATATTCAAAGAAATGAATGGGGATGCACTGTAATATGTGTTACTTTCCTTTTTCCCTTGTCTTTGTTTTAATTCAGTTGTATATGTACTGTTTGTATTATTTGTGTAAAAAATATTTTAAAAAATAATTAAAAATAATAAAATATAGGGGACTGAACATGCATGCATAGGGGTGGGGTGGAGCATGGGGGATGCGGTGCGCCCCACACCCCATTTTTGGTTCCAGGAGGCCTCAGGGAGTATGTATGGGTCACATGTGGGGGATGGTTGTGTGGATGTACAGGAGCCGGGGGTCATGTGCGCATTGCATTATAGGTGTGGACACACAAGTACGTGCTGTCACGTGCACGTGAACGATTTTGGCACGCGAGGAGAAAAAGTTAACAATTACTGGTATACAGTTTCGTATCTGTGCAGGGAGTTGGACTAGAAGACCTCCAAGGTCCCTTCCAATTCTATTATAAAATCAGTAACAACACATTCCAAAAGCTTTAATTTAGTGACATTATAAATACCATTAGTACTCCAAAACTGAACTCTTCCTCAGTACCATATTGAACACCATCTGAACTGAGATTCATCATCCATCATTATATCTCACCAATCATTTTCTATTTTCCATTCATGTTTTTTTTTTGGAAAAAATATAGCAACAGTTTATCATTGCCTTCTCCAATGAAATATGAATTGATGCTTAGATATCACTAAGTTGATAATCTGCTTCTGATATTTTCATATATCACTACTACTCAATATAGGTATCTATTTGCTTTAGCTAGGCTGTTGGGATGATCTTTATACCTTGAATGACTCTGCTAGGAATATATGCTTTTGGCATATGCTCCTGTTTCTCAGGTATCTCTCTTAGGACCCTCCACCCAGCATCATAAGGCAGTAGAACAGGAAATACAATTATTTCTTCTCCTTAAATAAAATATCATTTGATCTTTTCATTTAGCATTTAGTAAAAAAATCTTACTTGATTTGTGTATGCAATTGGCAAATGGTTAAAAGTCATTCTTTGCTTTCAAACCAATTGTCAAGGTCTTGATTCATACATTTACAAGATTTCATGCCATTTCAATTTAATAACTGTCCCTTACAGCTTTCTTTGCATAGGTGAATGGAAGGTGGGATGAAAAAAAGTCTTCAGCCATTCACATCATATTGGATTGCATTAGATTAATCTGCTGTTCTGAATAAATATTGAACTCCCTCCCCCACTCATTCTTACCTGTCTGCTTTAGATGATGCTAGTTAAAGAGCAGGGCAACCCAGTTGGGACCAGTCATTCCTTTTCAGGTGTTTCACATTTTCTCATGGTTGAGCAGCAGCAAGGATGATTAATTCTATGTTCTCTTGCTTTCCCATCTCTGCCCATTAAATAGTTTCCAAGGTAAGCAGACAGAAGGCTGATGATATGTTGAACAGCCCCAGTACAGTCTTTGGCAGATTAACTAGAAATCCCTCCCCCCCCCCCGTCCCTCTCACACACCATGATTTAAAAAGAACAAATCTGCAACATCAACAATGTGCTATGCATTGCTACCTGAATTTTGTTATTCTAATTGATCGACATCTCTGAGTCACAAAACCTTTTTGTTGTGAACTAGCCTATATAAACATAAATCTTTGGCAATGGCCGAAACACCAGTGCCACCGACCCTCAGTCAAAGCATGGCAAGCTAATTTAACAGTTTACATATATTCATAGGATGTTTCCTTAGTGGTGACTTCTCTGTGCATACTGAAAAGAATGTGTGTGTGTGTGTTTCATATTTAAAAGCAATCTGGAGTTTAGAACAAATCAGAAGGACTCACACAAAACAACAATGTCAATGTTGCCACAGATGGTGTAGAGAACTTTAAACCAAGCTCTAATGGGGGAAACCGTAGAGTTACTAAGGTCCAGATGGATTGGGAGTGTCACACTCCGTCATGGTGGGGACTAGAGGAATGGGTTGTCATATTAATTAAGGGGAAATTTATGCTGAAATAATTTCATGAGAAGTGATAGTGATAGTGCCTTCCCAGATGGCAAACACTGCAAAATTTTGTGGCATCTCCCTGAAATAAATCTCTGAAACTTTTTAATATTTATAAAGAACATGTCAGTACACTGATTAAAATTTCTATGCACCAACCATAATTCTGAAATAAGAGTGAGCATCTGGGTGGGTTTTGCTGCTCACTCAGTTTCCATGAGTATATTGTTCTTGAGGGTGAGAAATAGTATAATAATATCCTGGCATGGTGTTTGCTTGATTATGGATTTATTAGCTTTTGTCAGGCCTGACAGATAAATCTAATGTACCAAGTCACACAGCACAAGTATAGAAAGATGGCCCTGCTTCTTTTTTTTTTTGGTAAGCTTTGTTTCATACAAAGCAATGTAAACAGACTTTTTCACTTGCCTTTTTTATTTCAAATAGCAAGCAAAATTCTTGATCTCTAAACCATACATACCTTGTCAAGGTGCAGCCAGGGATATCTTAGAAATATTGAGAAGGCAATTTGGTGCTCCAATGTATTTTTAAATGACTTCCTTCTCAGTTAATCTGACTCCACTTTGTAATGTTCTGGGTGGAACATTCAGATGTTTTGTCTATAGAAATATTACTCCTCTTGTTCCCAAATCTTTTCCAGGCCTGGTGAATAAACTTCTTTTGGACAGAGTAGTAAAACACAGAGGGGGAGGAATCAGGGAACTCATAAAATGTATTACTCTTATAGCAAGGGTCTTACTAGCCTGGGCAATTAGGTTCAAATAACATATTTAAAATATCTGCTGATATCTGCTGAAGAGGGCTACTTGGCTACTTTCCATAAATGGTTTTCTAAATGTTCTGTTTATAAACTGTTCTGTGCACAGAAAAACTGGTTTCAAGTGGTCCATGCTCAAACCAAAACGTTAATTAATATGGACCTGCATTTTTTTTCCTTGTGGAAGTGATTTGGATTTGAAGAAAGGAGGGAGAAAATACCCAAAAAATTGATGATTGAATGGAATCTGGAAAAGGAGTGAATGCACTGGAAAAATCAGGTGCTTGTAGAATTTATTTCATATGGCATGGGTGATAGAGGCTAATCACAGGAATAAAAAGAGTTGAGAAAGATTGTCAAGCCGTTGTCTGTCACAGTGGAAGCAGAAGAAACTAAAAGAACAGAGGAGAAGATGGGAACAATGAGTCTGATGGGATATGCTGATGGGCTGCTACTACCAAGCCATGTCTTAAGTACCCCATCAAGATTTACCCCAAGTACCCCATCAAGATTTACCCCAAGATTTACTTCCCTTGAGATGCACTCGGAGACTGCAGTTGGTCCAGAATGCGGCCGCGCGGGTGATTATGGGGAGTACTAGGTACTCCCATGTAACACCTCTCCTGCGCGAGCTGCACTGGCTTCCTGTGGTCTATCAGGTGCGTTTCAAGGTTTTGATAATGATCTTTAAAGCGCTCCATGGCACAGGACCTAGCTATCTGCGGGATCGCGTCCTGCCCCATACATCCCTACGACCAATTCGCTCGCACAGAGAGTGACTTCTCCAGGTGCCGTCCACCAAACAGTGTCGGGGGGCGGCGCCTAGGAGCAGAGCCTTCTCTGTGGCGGGCCCAGCCCTGTGGAATGACCTCCCCCCTGATATCAAGATTACCTCTGATCTCCGCTCCTTCCGTGTAAAGCTCACGACCCACCTCTTCCAATTAGCTGGCCTGGCTCAACCATAGTTTTATCCTATTGCTCCTGACGGGTTTTTTAAATTTTTATAATTTTAACTGAGGGTGTTTTAAATAGCTATTTTGATTTTATTTTATATATATTTTATGAGTGTTACCTCCTCCAGGTACATGTATGTGTATGTGTTTATTTGTATTTGTATATGTATTGTATATATATGTATATTGTATGTGTTTTATTGTACGCCGCCCCGAGTCCTTTTGGAGAGGGTGCGGCTAACAAATTAAATTTCATTTCATTTCATTTCAAAATCAGAATACATTCTGGATTTATTTTGGTTCTGCTCATTCAGATTAGATCACAACAGCACCTCTGGAAGGTAATGATTTTGTTCTGTGTTGTAAACAAATCATATTTCTCATTTAGTATAACTCATAACATGCAGAGTAAATAGTAACATGCAAAACAAGAGTTAATATTTTTGTGCATTGATTCCTGATATTTTCCTAATAAAATCTCTGTTTTTATGTTTATCATATATTTATGTTGAATAAACATACAGTGCTATCATTTTTAAGGGTCTAGTAAACATGGGAAGAGGATGGACGGTGGAGTGTGTGTGTGTGTGTGTGTGTGTGTGTGTGTATTATAAGCTGCCTAGAGTCACCTATGTGTGAGTTGGGCAGCTATATAAATTTGTTAAAGGAACAATAACAAAGATTTCAGATCTCAAGATTCCATAACCGACACACCCACTGATGGAATATAAACATCTGGACTGTAGCTAAGTTAGGGAAGGCCACTTTAAACTAGGCGGCAATAGTTATAGAATCTTGCTTTCCAATTCTTTTATGGCTCTTTTCCTCCCCAAGTTGAACTATTTATTAGAAACTGTAGGTCAGTATTGGCTTTTAACTCAAGAGGGTCAGACTGCTATCCAATAAAAGGATTCAGTCAAGCATCGACAAACCTTCAGTCATAAAAACACCGAAGAAAGTCCTGGACATGAGAATTGAATGTGTAGAAGGGCAAGGGGAGGCCACACGCTGGACCTTGTCTTTGTCTCTGGCCAGTGGATGAGTGATCTGGGAATAGGGGATCTAGACACTATTCCCCTGTCATGGTCGGATCACTCACTTCTCCGGCTGGACTTCCCTGGTGCTACCCCCCGCCGCGAGGAGGCGGAACTGGAAGGTATTAGATGGTTCCGCCCCAAGCGCCTGATGGAACCGGATAGGTTCCAGACGGAACTTGGGCCACCTCCTGTGGACCTGACCCGCCCCCGAGTAGAGGACCTGGTAGTCACATGGAATAGTGCGGCTACCGGGGCCCTAGACCGGGTGGCGCCTTTGCGGCCTCTCCTGCGACGAAGAACCACCCTGGCACCTTGGTTTACCGAGGAGCTAAGGGTGATGAAACGCCACAAGAGACGCCTAGAGAGTCGTTGGAGATCCTCCCGTTCCGAATTTGACCGAGCACAGGCACGAGCATATTTGAAGACGTACCTTGTGGCACTAAGAGCGGCCAAACGTCAACATTGCGCTGCTCTTATTGCGTCTGCAGATAACCGCCCTGCCGCCCTGTTTCGGGTGACCCGTTCCCTCTTGTTTGAGAGACCACGGGAAGCCCCTTTACAGGGTAGAGCAGAGGAGTTTGGGAATTATCTACAGGACAAAGTCGCTCAAATCCGGATGGGATGGACCCCTTTCAGTGGTTCAGTAGAGACGCCCGTTGCGAGTCTTGAGGGACCGCTTTGGGAGGAGTTTGACTCGGTTGCCATCGAGGATTTGGACAGGTTGCGTGGACGTCTGCGACCCACCACATGTTTATTGGACCCGTGTCCCTCCTGGCTTGTACTGGCATCCTGGGAGGTCACGCGTGACTGGCTCCTGGGCCTGGTGAACGCCTCGCTGGGTGAGGGGTCTCTACCGGCCGCCTTGAAAGAGGCGGTGGTGAGGCCCCTGCTCAAGAAGCCTTCCCTGGACCCAACGGACCTAGCCAATTATCGTCCAGTCTCCAACCTTCCTTTTTTGGCGAAGGTTGTAGAGAGTGTGGTAGCACAGCAGTTCCCACGTCACCTGGAGGAAAATGATTATCTAGACCCGCGCCAGTCCGGCTTCCGACCCGGTCACAGCACGGAGACGGCCTTGGTCGCATTGGTTGATGATCTCTGGAGGGCCAGAGATAGGGGTTGTTCCTCTATCCTGGTCCTATTAGATCTCTCGGCGGCGTTCGATACCATCGACCATGGTATCCTGTTGCACCGGCTAGAGGGGCTGGGAGTCAGAGGCACCGTTTTACGGTGGTTTGGCTCCTACCTCTCTGGTCGGACGCAACGTGTGTTGACAGGGGAGCAGAGTTCGACCCGGAGGCCACTCACATGTGGAGTGCCACAGGGATCGGTGCTCTCGCCTCTCCTGTTCAACACATATATGAAACCGCTGGGCGAGATCATCCGTGGTTTTGGAGTGGGATATCATCTGTATGCTGATGATACTCAGCTATACATTTCCACTCCGAACCACCCCAATGAGGCCGTCGAAATGATGTCCCGGTGTCTGGAGGCCGTACGGGTCTGGATGGATGGCAACCGACTAAAACTCAACCCTTCCAAGACGGAGTGGCTGTGGCTTCCGGCCTCCCGGTTCAACCAGGTGCTTCCATCTCTGGCCATCGGGGGCGTCCAACTAGCCCCCATGGAACAGGTGCGCAATTTGGGCGTCCTCCTGGATGCCCGGCTGTCCATGGATAACCATGTAACAGCCGTGGCAAGGGGGGCGTTCCATCAGGTTCGCCTGATGCGCCAATTGCGCCCCTTATTGGACCGGGATGCCCTACGCACAGTCACCCATGCGCTAGTGACGTCTCGCCTGGATTACTGCAATGCTCTCTACATGGGGCTTCCCTTGAGATGCACTCGGAGACTACAGTTGGTCCAGAACGCGGCCGCGCGGGTGATTATGGGGAGGACTAGATACTCCCCTGTAACACCTCTCCTGCGCGAGCTGCACTGGCTTCCTGTGGTCTACCGAGTGCGTTTCAAGGTTTTGATTATGATCTTTAAAGCGCTCCATGGCACAGGGCCTAGTTATATGCAGGATCGCATCCTGCCTCACACATCCCTACGACCAATTCGCTCACACAGAGAGGGACTTCTCCGGGTGCCGTCCGCCAAACAGTGCCGGGGGGCGACACCCAGGAGCAGAGCCTTCTCTGTGGTGGGCCCAGCCCTGTGGAATGACCTCCCCCGTGACATCAGGATTACTTCCGATCTCCGCTCCTTCCGTGTACAGCTGAAGACCCACCTCTTTCAATTATCTGGCCTGGCTCAATCGTAATTATTCTTATTCCTCCTAACTGGTTTTAAATTGTATTTTAAACGTTAAATTTTAATTCTATATGGGGTTTTTATAATTGGGGTATCTTAATGCGGGTTTTTTTAACTGTCTATATGATGTAAATTGTCTACCTCCTCCGAGTTCGAGTCCGTGTTTGTGTATCTGTATGTATGTTCTGTATGTACGCCTATGTGTTTTTATATATTTTCTGTGTTTTATATGCCCCATTGTACGCCGCCCCGAGTCCTACTTGGAAAGGGAGCGGCTAATAAATTCAAACTTATTATTATTAAGGTAGGAAAGGCTAGTTTCAATCCTGTCACCATTTTCATCTGGGAAATGTTGGCAAGAATTTATAAAGTAGTGCTTTAATTTTTGTTTTATGCACATGACACAGTCATGTTTCTGTGAACATTGCATGCTGTCCTCTTCTTAAATGTTCCATTATTAGCTTTTTGTTTTGTGGTATTTGGTATAAGACTTTCTTGCAAATTACAGTCTTTTAGATAATATATTTCTGGCAAATGTGAATGGCAACAAGGAGTGTTATTGATCCGAACCCACAAATTGCAATGACTAAAAATGCCATCTATTAAATTCAGATTATAGTGCACACTTGCTGAACAATATGCCTTGGTAACATCTCAGTAAGAGAATGTCTTGGAGCTTTGTGTGTGGGTTTTTTTTAAATGCTCTCCCATATTTGTTTCATTTAATAATAATCTCTCTGTGCTCTTATTGACAATAATGCCACACTAATGAACACATAGCCTTTTGCTCACTCTAAATATAGAAATTAAACCCTTTAAATGGTGAATGTGGGCCAGCACAATTATGGCATTGCACTTGCGGCCCCTTGGAAATTTACAAAATAATGATCTCTCAATATCTCGCCACCACATGCTTGAAAAAGTAATTGAGCCACAAGATAATTAATATCCATTGGAGGAAAAGCACAAGTTCTAAAAAGTATTTTTAAAACCCAGAAAGGTTTTATTTTTCTTCCTAGCATTTTCTCATTTTCTGTACAGGGTCTGCATTTTTGTACAACAAAAAAAGCCTGAAATCATGGGCTGGGAGAGAGGAACTGGCCCAAACTTAACCAGCTGGCTTTCATGGCCAAGGCAGGTTTAGAACGGAATGGGATGACTGACAGATCAGTATGGCTGGGTAGGCACAACTGAGTGTCTGTGATTGAGTGGGGGTGGGTTTGGATGGGCGGATGCAGACAGGTGGGCACAACTGGGGGACTATTCATCCCTGTTGACTAGACACAGCACAATTGGATATGGGGACAACTTAGTGTCACCAGAAGCCACTAAGGTGCCAGCTGATCAGACATGGGTAAGGGTAATACTTATGGAGAGGATAATTATTGTCACGGGACAATTCAAATCAAATGAGAAAGAGAAGATACACTTACCTCCACCAGAAGAAACACTGTCCCATTCCAGGCTTGAAGCCTGGCAGAGCATTAGAGTTCATAATTAGGGTGGCAAATGCAGCCTTGTGAGCATCCAGACTGTGCACCATCCAGATTGTGGCCCTGCAACTGCTGTTGTAGGAATGAGTGCTTGTGATGTCATCCAGAGTGCTCCATAAAAGGTTTGGCCCTCTGCCTGCAGCTTGCCTTACAATGAAGGGAGGGAGAAAGCCTGATAAACATACCTGAGGGAGGGGAAGGAAGCAGAAGTCTGAGACAGGCTGGGCTGGGACCCTAAGAAAAAACTTTGGCTTGGGGCTTAAAAATTTACAGAACTGAGTCATACTTAATAGGCAGTGGCAGAAAAGATAGTCATCCTCAGAGGAAAAGCTGGTGTCCCTGCGCTGGACTTAAGACCTTGTATAGGAGACCTTTCCCTCCCCCCACCACTCCAGTCTAGACAGCCCAGTTCATTGTGGCTTCACTCCCACTCCAGCAGCCTGCCTCTTGTTACCCTGATGCACTTGTACATGAGGTGGAACTTTGTGGATGCCTACCTGGATCTGCATTTCAGTATCCTAGAATGTTGCTGGACAGGAAATGTCTAACCCTGTTTCACATAGTCCTTAATTGCTAAGCAGGGACCAATTGGCACCATGCCAGAAGTTTTTTTTCCTTCTGTCCTCCACATCCTGAAGGACCTTCAAGTGCAGTGAAATGCTGAAGAATTTGGACCTGGGTGTGGTAGGTGTGATCCAGCCACAGTCTGTCCTTTCTGAAGAGAGAGGTCCATTATCGTAGCTCCTCGTTCAATGGCACTAAATGCTGTACACAATCAGTACAACTTGACTGCAATAATTTGCAATCAATACCAAATTCCTATAGTGTTTAGTACTTTTGAATGAGGAGCTAGAATAGTGAACTGCTCCCTTCAAAAAGGGCAGCCATCCACCCATCTGTACTGACCTGTTCCCACCCACCAAGTTGTATGCACTCATCCATGCTGATCTGGGCATGATGAATTGTTCGAGACCTGAACTAGAAATCACAGCCTCCTGTGATTTGGATAGTCTTGGGCCTTAATCACTAAATCAAATTTAGATTGTACCTTTAAATTGGCATATTCTATCCTTTTTTGTTTGTTTGTTTGTTTTGGGTTTGGTGGTGATGCTTTAAGACCCAAAGAATAGATGATGAGGGCTCAGTGGTAGCCAGATAGATTTAAATCCTAAAAGTAGCGTTCTGCCAAAATCTGTCTGGCAGTGTCTGTTTTTCATCCTATGAAAGAATCTTCTGATTTTCTATGTTATTCACAGAGCGCTTAATAATTTATCTCAAATTCGGATTGGGTAACATTTTTGAGTATACCTGGCTGTGCTATTAGAGGTGTTATCACTAGTGTTGTTTTCTGTTAAAAAATCTATCTGTTTCTCTCTTCTCTGAAGATTTTCTGATCTGAAAACAGCTCAATGGAAGAAATTTCATCCTGATGTCTTCTACTGTGATATAACTGACACTTGAGAAAACAAAAAGGAATCTAACTATAGTTCATGCCCTTAAAAAGTGCAAAGAACATTCTCTTATCCTGGGAAAGACATTTTTTAAATGTTCTTTCACCAAACAGAATGAGAAGTGAGGGTAACCTCTCTTCTTCCCTTCCAAAAACTTATGGATAATTGAAGCACAATTGAGAGTGTTTTAACAAACTGCATCACTGTTTGGTTTGGTGGAAGCAGAGCCTCAGATGAAGGTTCATACAGAGAGTGGTGAGGAAATCTGAGAAGATTATAGAAAGTTCTCTTGCTGTCATTCAGGATACTGCTTATAAGCACTATGTGCTTAGAGCTCAAAGCATTGTTAGAGACCCCACATGTTCACTTTACAGAAACACTGTTTCTGTTGCTCCCTCAGGGAGGAGGTCTTGATGTATCTATAGTAGGACTACCAGATTCTGTAACAACTTTGTTCCTTATAGAAATAGAATAGAAATATAATTCTTTATTGGTCTGGTGTGATTAGACACACAAGGAATTTGTCTCTGGTGCATAAGCTCTCGGTGTACGTACAACAATAGTGATAGATCATTATCATAGTCATTGTAAAATACATTCATCATCAAACATTAGATACAATACTTAGTGATAGTCATGGGTACTAATCATGGGTAATAATCAACATAAATCATACTACGATACTAATTAAACAATTTAAATCATAAGATTAAAAACAACAAAGTTATAGTCATAAGAAGATAAGGCGATAGGTAATAGGGAAGATGAGAATAATGATGGTAATACTGCCTTTCTAGATAGTTTGTCAGTGTTGCGGGAATTAGTTGTTTAGCATAGTGATGGCATGGGGGAAGAGCTGTCCTTGTATCTAGTTGTTCTGACATACAGTGCCCTATAGGGTAGTTTTGAGGATAGAAGTTGAAACAATGTATGTCCAGGATGTGAGGTGTAGATATTTTCACAATCCTCTTTCTGACTCCTGTAGTATATAGGTCCTCAATGGAAGGCAGATTGGTAGCAATAGTTTTTTCTGCACTTCTAATTATCCACTGAAGTCTGTGTTTGATTGGTTGCAGTGGCAAACCAGACAGTTATAAAGGTGCAGATGACAGACTCAATAATTCCTCTGTAGAACTGCATCAGAGCTTCTTGATCAGCCTGAACTTTCTGAGTTGGTTCAGGAAGAACATTCTTTGTGGTGCTTTTTTGATGATGTATTTGATGGTAGGTGTCCATTTTAAGTCTTGAGATATGATAGAACCTAGAACCAAGGTTTCTACTGTTGCCACTGTGTTGTCTAATATTGTAAGTAGTGTACCAGAGCTTCTCTTAAAATCTACTATAATTTCTACAGTTTTAAGTGTGTTCAGTTCATGATTGTCTTGGCCACACCACAAGGCTAGTTGTTCAATGTCCCATCTGTATGCAGATTTATCGTTGTCTTGAATGAGACCAATCATTGTTGTATCATCTGCAAACTTCAGTACTTTAACAGTGGGATCCTTTGAGATGCAATCATTAACACATTGACACACACATATGTATGTGTTTGTGTGTGTATGTGTGTGTTGTGTGTGTATGTAGTGGGGATAGCACACATCCATGGGTGTGTGTCTGTGCGCATGCTAATTGTACAAGTATCTGATGTGATTCTGTCTAGCTTCACCTGCTGCTTCCTGTCTGTTAGAAAGCTTATGATCCATTTACAAGTGTGGTCAGGCACAGCTAACTGATTTAGTTTAGCTAGAAGAATATCGGGTATGATTAGGCCATCTGTTTTGTAAAGTCTTTTTTGCAAAATTGGCCTATAAGAACTTAGGACTGAGCAACCTGAACTAGCAGCCACAGAATTATTGAAAGAAAGTTGTTTATCTGTCACAAAAACCAAATTAATTATCTGCTTTTACAAATAAAGTTGAATGAAAAGAGGATATTTTTTTTAAAAAATGAACCAGTTTTGTACTGAAAAATATCTATAATTTACAAATAATGTAAGAAAAACTAGCATGTCAATATTAGTTTATAATTTGAAATAAAGTATTTCAAATAGAAATAGAATTGGAATAACTGCAAAGGCATACCCTGGGCAAATAAATTGAAGTCTTGCCACATGTTATGGACCGGGGAGGTATGGAAAAGTTAAAAAATGTAATAAAGAATGCTAAGTAGTTAGAAAAGTGTTGAACACAATGTTGAATGGCAGAAACCACCAAAATCATGGGTCATACTTAGGATATGATACAGTGCTGGAATAATTAACTAGAAACAACTGGACTGGCTAGAACAAAAATCAAAAAAGCTAATGAATATTCACTATACATGATATACCCATAGTGTTATTTATAAATTAGACCTGTCCCACAGAAACAGAGGTAGAGGTTTACTTCAAGTTCAACACAATTGAAGGACAGTATGCATTGTCTGATTACAAGCATTGATGCAAGTTAAAAATAAGAATTTACTGAATATACAGAAAACAAAACATGAGTATCAAAATACTGTGATAAAAATAAGAATTGGCAAGGAAAAGTATTACATGATCATTTTTTTACAAAAACAAAACAAAGGGAAATGGATAAAGGTAGAACATGGTAAAATGGTTAAAACTGGTACTCAAATTTGTACCTTAGAAAGATTTTTTGGTTGTTCAAGAGCAAGCTACTTAAACTAATGTAATCAAGGTTAGAATTGAAAAAAAATCCATCAAATAATTCAAAGTGTAAAGTAGCAGAATGAACAGTTTCATATGCTTCATATACTCAGCTTGTGCAAGAAGATTATACAAACTGATTATAAAAAGATAACACAACACAGTTACCAAATAATTCACTGGAACATTTGTAAAAATATATAATGTGCCAATAATAAAAAAAAATGGTGGAAACATAAAGTTGAAAAAGTAGTTGAAAATAACCAGGTTAAAATATTGTGGATTCCAAACATAGACTGATAAAGTCTTGGTTCACAAGAGACCAGATTTAAAATGGTTGAATAGAAGAAAATGGGAATAATTGATGTGGCAGTACCAGGAAATAGTAAAATTATATAAATTACAAAGTATTAAGATCTAAAAATCAAAACAGAAAGACTATAGCATAAACTAGCTGTGTTGGTCCCAGTGGTTACAGGCACACTTGGTGCCATATCTAAAAAACGTTTGGGTAGCACTTGGAAAATCTGTGGATTGACAACCTTTTTATCTGTTGCCTGCAAAAGTTGATGGAGTTAGCAGACACAGCTACTGTAAATTGACTGCTTTGATTAAAGAAAATAACACAATTTTATTTCTGCTTGGAAACCACTTGATCTTTGTTCATGAAGTGAAAAGAATGAAACTTTGCCCTGGGGATTTGCTGATCAGATAGATTTGTTGTTATAGGAATGGCTAGTATATGTTATCAGATAAAAGTAAAAGGTTGAGGCTTCTTGTTACTTCCTTATTCTATGACACCAAAAGGACTCAGAAATCAATGCTTTTCTTTTTCTTTTCCTACACTTTTTTCTTTTCCCTTTTCTCCCTTATTTTTCTCCATATTTTCATTTTTGTACTTTTTTGTATTTTGTTTTATTTTTGTATTGTATTTTATATTTTGATAAATAAATAAAATACATTATGACAAAAATGTATCTGTCAATTACATAAGGCAACACTACTTGGATTTGCAGAAATATTATATAGATATACCACGACATCCTACATTCTTAAGAAGAACTCAATATGTATGAGGGCCAACACAGCCGAAGAAGTGGCAGCTACCATTTCACATTGTTGTGAATAAATAATAATAAATGATATTATATATGTACACTATTTGATGAAAAACATTCTAAAGATGCCAGATGAACTTAGCATTAGCTTTGGTCTTGTCTATACCACAGTGATGTTCACAGGGGTAGGGACAGAAAAAGTCAAAATTGTGTTTGTGGTAGTATACTCACAGCACAAAGGAATCGGGCCTTGATAGCACTGTTGCAATTGCCATCTTGGGTTTTTGGGCCACCTATGTAGATTCTTTGCTACTGTACACCTTTGTTTTCCAATATAATAAATATAGTTAAACTATATAGTTAAGATAAAAAATTGCAAAGAAAAACCTATTTGGAAAATATAGCAGAAATATATACTGGAAATAATGTTTCAAATTTCACAGAATTTAATTTTTAATCCTACACAAAACAAAGATGAAGATTTTGTAAGGTAAAACATTTTTACACAAGAATGCAAGTACAATTTTATATATTAAGTCCTATATATATTGAGTGCATTGAAGAATCAATGCCAAACATTCTTAACAAATGTTCTGAAATAGTTTCAGGCTCCACAGTTTTAGAAGCAGAAACACAGAAGCAATTCCCATTGACTCATATCATTAAAGACAGCTGTTTGGCTGTTTTATCTCCTTGACTTCTTAGAACATCTTTCTCGCTTTCACATAGATTACTTTAATTTTCTTTTATCTACTACTTAAAGACATTTCACCTAAAAATCCATAGGAATTCAACAGCTTAACCTCTTGTGTAAAGAGAAATGCCTATGCCACTCGAAATTGATAAAAGAAGCATTGAACTCCTACTATAGGGACAATGAATAAGTATTAATAAGTATCAGATTCAAAGATTTGTTCTCTCTCTTGAAATATGATTGTTAAATGAATATTATGTCTCTATGAGAACTTTTATTGGATAATGTGCCCATATTAACCCAAAGGTTATATTACTAATATGCTTAGAAAGTTGCCTTTGGCCAACTAAATCAGGGCCATTTTTCATACAGAACATCACAATACAATACATCAACACATTTTACTTAAAATGGCACAATTTCTGGTGCAAGTGGCAAATACTTTCATTACATATATATTTGGATATGTATTTGCATAACATAATCTAAACTACTATAGATGTGTAAGTGGGGATAGGTATGTATACACATACATTGTGTGCAACTAATTGACAATAATCCACTTAACATATATATATTAGCAATTAATCCAATTGATTTAAATTGATTTCAAGTAATCTTATTTAGACTGGTAAGGTGCTGTATATACAAGCCTATATTGAATTTTTATATCCACATTGTCATGGTTCAATGAACAAATACAATTTAAAATAGACAAGTTCCAATTAAGTCTGGCACAGCTGGAGAATAAAACTAGATTTGATTGAGGAGGCCTGTAATTACACTTTTATTTCATGTTTAAAAGCAAATTCATGCATTCCAAATGGGATTAGGTTAAGAATAGGGCTGTAATGGTATATGGGAAAGAAAATGGCCAAGAGACATTGCTAAGGAAATAGCCAAATAAGAGACAGCAATTGGATAGTGGGTAGGACAAGAGGCTTAGAAGAAACCCTTCCTAGTGTCTTGGACTATAAAGATGATGTGGAAGATTGTACAATTGCAAGATTTTTTCAATGTAGCATTATAATAAGGTAGAATTAGCTTGTAAGTAATTTTTTCAGCATTGTTGTAATCTTAAATGACTATTAAAAAATGGTGATAGGTCAAGAACCCTTTTCTATTTGGGTATACCCTTAGTTCATTTGGAATATTTGTGTGTATCCTCAAGAATGACTATAGGACAAACATTAAAGTTTAGCATCTTCTAGGATGTTTATATAGTGTAGATGGTTTAGGGATTTATCAGTGATGGCAAAACTTTTCAGCACTGAGTGCTGAATAGGGAGAGTGCATGTATGTGCGTGCATGCCTGCGCCAAAACCCAGAAGAGGAACTGCCCAGGGGGCATGCATGCACTAGAAAATGAACTTCTGGTTTCTGGTCTGCACATATGCACTGGCGAACTAACCTTCCAGTTATTGGCGTGCATGCATGCATGATGATCAGCTGGCTGGCATGCATGCTCACACTGGAAAATAGAAGACCAGCTCTTCCAATTTCCAGCACTGCTGCATGCACAAAGGCCAGCTGATCATCATGTGCACATGCATGTCAGAAACCTGGAAGATGAACGGGCAATACCACACATACCAAGCGACATGGCTCCATGTGCTACTTTGGGCACACATGCCATAGGTTCACCTTCACAGTTATATATTGTAGATATCTTGCTGGTTTAATGAAAGGGGTCTGACTGCTCAGGAAAACACTTCTGGATAGGAGAGTGACTCAGTTGAGCTTCCTGAATTGGAACTTGTGTAAGTGCTATGAGTATTACTAAAAATGCCTCCCTGAAAAACTATAGTATTTCAATTTTTTGGTAGAATTATCCTATTCCTTATTAATTCATAATTGTCTACAGTGAGAAAAGAACTCAGACTTGAAAATAACAATAACTTCTAGCTGTAAGCAATAATACAAATCCATGTTTAGTCAAGTCTTTTTCATTCCTAATACTACTCTAGGAACACAGAACATTTAGTAGAGCCCTTCAGAATTTGTACTGGAGTCTTCTAAATAGGACAAAAGAATATGAAGGTTTCAACTGAACACCAAACAGTAATTGCAAATGAGCTTTTGCCAAAAAAAAAAAAAAAAAAATCTTTTAGTGCTGCTGGGATATGCTGCTGTCCCTCTGTTAAAATGGAACTACTGAAGAACTGCTATAGATTTTCATGCATTTAATATACTTAATTAAAAATCACAATATATTAATATATTCCAGCAGGAACATTTGCAGCAGAAGGATAGAAAAAGCAATATGGCAGCCACAATTATTTGATAAAAGTGTGGCTCATTTAATTGCATCATTCGATCTAAAAGTGAATGACAAATTCAATGACATGGTTATGATTGCTATCTTTATTTTTCTTCTATTGGTTTTCCTTCACACCCACAGAGACATTTGTGAGTGCATATATGTGTATCAATGGGAGGACATCGATTTTGATTATAACAAGAATTGTTTGTTTGATTATAACAAGAATTGATAAACTTTTTTGTGACTGTAATTTATTTTAACTTTTGGGGAGGGAAAAGATCAATATAGATGGGAAGAAAAAGAATTTGAATTATAATTTGCATGCCAATGGGGTCAGAATTTTTCATTTTTCTGGTTTTTGAGAGACATTTTCAGGTTTTCTTTGCTAAACCTTAATTAAATTTATTTCATTTCCAATGGCTCTGCATTACAAATACGAGATGGAGAGAGATTTTATATCTTTGAGCCCTAATTACTCAGTTTTACAATACAGGAAGTACAGTCTATATCTACATCTACGTCCACATCCATGTTCACATCCACATACTCATTTACATCTGAATCCACATTTACACCTATCTGTCTTTCTACCTGCTTATTTATCTATCTATGGAAATTGTACAACTAGTTTAGATTTCACAGTACCTCTGAAAAATGATTGTGGCATATATTTGCATATACATCAATCAGTGGATAAGCCAATCCTTGATTTTTGTAACCAAAATGCTGTGAAAAAAATGTGCCATTCACTGATAAGCCAACCCTATAAAAATATTATTTTTATTTTATTTTTTGTAATTGGGTTATTTATGGGTAATCCATGGATTATTCATTTTTCATGGTATTTTGATTAAAAATTTCAGGGCCAGCTTATCTTCAGTTGGGTTTATATGCAAGAATATACTTATATGCATTCATGTAAAGAAATATATACTCAGATAAGAGCATCTGTGGATAAGGCAAGAACAATTTGGGGCTGCATATTGTCATCTGAAATGTCTCAGTTGATTTAGAAAAATATATGAACTACATTATTCCTTATGGGACAAAAGAAATGATGGGTCTTGTCTTCCTTAGAATCCATGTGGTAAGTTTTTTCTTACTTTTTATCATTCATTGCACTTGAATGTGATGCTGAAGACACAATACTACTTTCTATGTATTAGTACCATTAGTATTACTACACTTTCTAGTATTAATATTTCCAAGCTCTAAGCAGCCTCTTTTTAGTGGATTTAGAAGCAATTCTAAAAATGTTTAGGGCTAATGTATCTATGCTATTGTTATCATCTATAAATATGTTTCACTTAACTTTATACAGACTGAAAGGCAGATTCCAGAAAACATAGATCTTGATGGATCACAGACTGATGCACTGGAATCCCTTGTCCTGCTTTATTTCCTTTGCTGTGTGAGCAAGATGAGAGTGTGTGCTAAATATTTGTAGAGAAAGTCTGGTTGAAGAAAGCTTGGAAAATAAGCAGGGAGGCAGTATCCATCTGTCCACTATTCTCTGCTATGGGGAAAAAATGTAGTCCTCTGTTTATGAGGGCAACTGGGCCTGGAATTCTATTGCTAAGCAAAGTGGTCATAAAGTACACACTACTTACACAGCAATCCCTCAAGTCTTAGTTGCTGTTGTTAACTGAATCCCATGGTTATTAGGCAAAGCAACTTTCTTCTGGATTCCTAGAAGCAAAGCCAATGAAGAAGGCAGGAAGTTACAGATCACAGTCCCCAGACCTGTAGGGGCTGCTACCAGGTGGGAGATAGAGTGAGGGGGAGGGTATGTAGGTGCAGAGTAGGTTCAGGAAAAGTGTGCAAGAGGTTGGGCAAGAGTGCACAACAATTAAAAGGAGTATTTATTTTATTATACATGTAACTATAGCAGTGAAAATTGTATTTGCATAAAATTGGAAATCAAATAAGTTACTAACAGATGAAGAGATAAAAAATATTAGACTGTGAAGAGATTATCACTCTTGAAAATAAAGGATAAAGAGGAATCGGTGTACTTCAAGACATGGGGAAGATTTTATGACTGGCTAGAGAAATAAATCTAGAAAACAAAGTAAGGGGAAGATACAGAACCCAGATGATAAACTATTAAATGGAAAAGGGAGAGAAGAGGGAGAAAACAAAAAAGAAAGTACTAAATGCACAAGTATATATTCAAGGGTGAGATATAAATGAAAAAAAAAACATAGAATGGATTAGGAAAGGGAAGGGAATAAGAAATGATACTAAACTATATTTGGGTTTGCCGAAATACCATCCCAAGAAAATATAAATTGAGATTTGAAAGAGACACCTATAATAAAATAAAAAGAAAGGGAGAAAGGAGGAGAGGACGAGAGGGGGATGAGGGAAAGAAGAAAGAGGTAAAGAGAGGAAGGTGGAAGGGAGAAAAAGAGAAGGAGAGAAGGTAGGAAGAGTAGGAGTAGGAGAGATTTAAGGGAAGAAGGAAGCGGAAGGACAGGAGGAAGGAAGAAAATAGAAAAGGAAAGGACGGAGAAAAGAAAGAGAAATAAGGTGGTATTAAAACAGGCAGATGGGATGGTAAATAAAGCAACCCAAACTGTATATTATAACCTTTTAAATGGAATAACAAATGTATAAGAATGACAAATATAAAGAAGAAGATCAACTATGTGAATGTATACCTATAATATTATGTAAGAAAATAAAAAAAACTTTTCAAAAAAGAATGAAAAGGAATGTGTAAGACATGTGATGAAGGTCAAAAAGGGTCCAGAATAATGTGTTAGAGGCCTTGGGGTCAAGGGAGGTTATGAAGGTGCATGGAGACTGCACTGGGGTGTGACACAGGTGCAGGGAGGTTCAGGGAAGGCATTTGAGGGTTTGCATGGGTTGAGGAAGATGCACATGTATATGAGGCAGCATGTGAGGGTGCAAGAAATGCATGGCAAGGCCAGGGAGGCTGCATGGGAATGTGTGAAGAGTATGCAGGTGGGAAAATTTGCTTCCCAATTGACTTTCAAGAGAAGCAAGCAGGTAAGTTACAAATGCTGATTAAATGTTGTTTGGCAACTGTGCATAAATGTAAATGGGTTGCCAAGCATCTAGGTCATGATGCAGGGTGCTGGGAGAACTAGAACTCCAAGGAGCAGGCATAACCACTATTTGTTTAGCACCACCATAACTTCAAATGATCTCTGAACGAATGGTCCTATGTCAAGGACTACCTGCAAATATAGTGTTCTCCTTCCTCTCTCCTCTTAGTTCTTAATCTATGCGAAGTAAACACCAGGCAAACTTTCTGTAATCCAAGCAGCTTGATTAGGTGGAAGCAGGAAGGACATAGCCTTGGGATCTGGCTCAAAGTGTTTGAACTGATCTTTGAAGAGGGAAGGGAATAAAGATATAATCCTCTCCCCCCTTTCAAAGAGCAGCATAAATATTGCTATCCAGTGTGGTGAATTAATTTCATGGATAACAGAAATGGAGATGAGAACTTGTAAAATTATGTTGAGAATTGGAGCTTTAAAGAAGGCATACATTTTGTCCCTTCCCTTTCTGGATATGAAAATACATTTGAGAAAACTAGATATTTCTAAAATTTGTCTAAAATATTTCTAAAATTTTGTCTCCAAAATTTGTTATTTTGTAGTTTGCTTGATTGTTTTCACAGAAACAAAAATACATTCAATACTGTGTCTCTAATTTCATATTAAGCATGATTTGGTGGTTGTGACATTAGTTAAGCATGGGATTGTGATGTTGATAAAGCTTGTTTATTATTCTGGCAACCAACTTGGGCAGCAAGAATGCCTATCTTTATGTAAAATTGTTATGTATGGAAAAATGGGTGTAGCTAATTTACACGGGATATGTTTTAACTCTACATAAATAGTTCTAGCAGCTTTTATTTTCATTTTGCTTTTTCTTCCATAAAATAAAGTCTTTTTGCTGCTTACCCTTTTAATGTTCTCTAATATTCTTTCCAAACCGTGTGAGAAATTTCAAGCACTCTATTTTATTTAAGATGATATAGCAATTACACCCCAATATCCAAGCATGCTTCTTAACAAACATACCTTCTACAAAACCCCAGTTAATATAGAAGTTTTCCTTCCTTCCTTCCTTCCTTCCTTCCTTCCTTCCTTCCTTCCTTCCTTCCTTCCTTCCTCCTTCCTTCCTTCCTTCCTTCCTTCCTTCCTCCCTCCTTCCCTCCCTCCTTCCTTCTTCCTTCCCCGTCTCCTTTTTCTATTTTCTATCTCTGTATGTCCTCTATAATAATCAAGGTTATTTGTCTATCTACTTTGTTTTGTGTGTTTGTATGCAGGGTGTTTAAAAATGAAGTTAACTGACTGGGGCTGCACTAAGCACAAGTAAACTTTGACTTGTACTCTTTCCAAATTGAATTTGGAATGCGTTTCTCTTTTATTTCTGGCTATTCTGCAGGCTGCCAAACCTTCTCCTTAAATGCAAATCATGGTTGTCATCGGAAGGACAGAGCAAATGTGTCAAAGCTATAACTTGTGTTTAGGAGATATTTTGACTTTGGAATATTTTCAGCATCTCCTTCTGCTGGCACTGGATGCAAAAAAGAGGTGTGGGGGAGCAAATTACAGGGGTAAGAAGTCAGAAAGGATATAAAGAATAAAATTTGCTCAAGAATCAGTTTGAATTTACTTATTTTAAATACCAGTGCTGCAAAAAGAAATATAATTTCTCAGAAGGAAAATCATATTTACCTAAAGCAGGTCATGAAACCCTTCAACGTAAATCCAATTTTGTTGAAAAGCTATTACCCTCCATGATCTTCTACATTTTTCCCAGACAATGATCCCACTCCACTGCTCTCAGAACTATAGAGTTACATGCAGAAGGGTCCTTAAAGGTCTTCCAGTCAATTTCCCTGTTGAGCATCCAAAGGTATAATATCTTGATAAGTAGTTAATTCAGCTATTGTTTAAAAGTTAATGGAATGTATCCTTCTTGATTATTAACTGATGTAATATTAGCATAGAGAACTAGGGATATAAACTCTAATCATATACCATTGTAGGGAATATTTGGGTGACTTGAGACTAGACCTAACATTTGTAGAGAATGAGCAGTAAAGTAATGAAGCAAATAGGTGACTCCCAAATTATGCATTTAGGCATGTGATTGTTTATTGGTATGATTATATTAAGTTTATGGAACACATAGTAGAACCATTTTCCACAGTTGGGCACTTTCCCAAAGTAGTTATTTCATCTCCCAGCACTGCAAAACCATCATGGCCATTACTGAAAATTAGGAGGAACCCAAGTCAAGGAAAGCTATCTTACAAGTTATATGTAAACTGGTAAAAGCTTCAGTCAATACTGGTAATACAAGACTGAGAGGAGTCATTGATATAGAATTCTTCTGGTCAGGATCTCTAGTTATGTAAAGGAGCCATAAGCATTTTATATTTATAGAGTCCATTTACTTTAATAATTAATATGAGAATATTTGAAAGCAATAATCGTCAGTAGTCCCCCATAGTGTTTTATTCATTATGTAAATAAATATCTTGTTTGTGAATTGACTTCATGCACGTAGAACTTAGTAAAAATCCAGTTGGTGACCATTGTACAAGGTTCTGCAGAAAGTAGAACTACCTTATTTACTTTAAAACAGGAGGAGAAACAGATACATTCCTGACATTGTAATGACTAGAGCAAACTTTGCTCACAGTATTGTTGAGCAGTGAAACAGCAGTAATGGTTGAATGGTTATGTCATACAGTCTGAATGATCACTTTATCAAGGGAATCATTGCATGGATCATTCCCCCTATAAAAAGAATGAGTGTCACTACAAAAGACTTCCTTGACTTTTAAATTCTGTAAGTTACTTAGCATTCAGGAAATGGCAATAAGAAAAGTTTTCTAACTAAAACCTAGTGACTGGAAACAAATGATGATTTAGCAGACATAATTTTTAAAAGGAATGTAAAACAATAGATGGTAACATATCCTCTGGGAACATTGTAAAGTGGTCAGATTCTTAGTTTTCTAGTAGCTTTTAGCATTGGAATCACCAAAGTCTTTAGGGGGCATTTTGTTTACACTATAACATTAGGAAGAGTTGAAAATATACAGTTTGTCAATATTATATCTGGGAAAAGGTATCTGTGGTCTTCACCATAACTTTAGCATTGGAACCACCAAGGTTTTTAGGAAGTATTTTTTTTATACTATAACATTAGAAGAATTGAAAATATACACTGAGTTTGTCAATATTATATCTGGGAAACAGTGTCTGTAGTCTTCACCATAGGTTTGTTTGTTTGTTTATTTGCTTGCTTCACATTGAATTTGTATCCAAGCACACATACATTTACCTTAATGATTTATTCTGATGTATCTACCCTCTTTATCTTGACAAGAACTCTGCAATAATAGTTGGGCTGAGAGAAAGTGATCCAAAACACTGTTCACATTTTAATCTATTTTCAAAGGGTTCTTTTTATTTTTCCATAAACAAAAGATTAGGATTGTTTGATCCCTATATTTCAGTTACTTATGTTGCAACCTTAATTTTGTTTTTGTCTCTTTCTCTACAGTTTGATATTATTTTTTCCCAAAGGTCTATGTGAAAATTGGAGGGTGTTTTTATGAACAGTTCTGAAAGGTAATTTTTTCTGAATCCTTTTATTAATATGAATATCTTTTTTCTCCAGGCAAATTTGCATTGCACAAGTGTAGTTTCAGCATTTTTTAAAAAACATGTCTTATTGTTGAATGGACTTTTCTTATTTGCATTTTCATGCAGACAGCTATCACTTGCAAATTGTATAGCAAAAGTGCAAATTTTGGAGCTGTTTTTAGGTTTGGGTATGGAAGCTGCAAGTTGACCAATCCCTACTGAAAACTCAATCAAGAAGGTTTCTTCTGAGTAGTAAAACCACTCCCCCAAGCAAGGGAGATTTATATAAAGATTTGGGTTTCCAACCTTGAAAGGTTTTTAAAGTAGTAGAGACTGAAAGTAGGCGAAAGCAAAACCTCCATTTTGTATCCAAATTAAATTAAATTCTATGATACATGTATTTTATTAAACAACTTAGGTACTTTACTATAGAAGAGATCAAACTACCTTTCTAATCTTTTTTTACCCTTTGTGCCTTGACACAAGATTCTTTAAAGTGTTAACAAGCCTCCAATGTAGGAATATTATCCAGACTACTTTCTTGATTTGCTATTTGTAAATCCCTTTTAATTATTAAGACATCTGCTGGTTTCTTTTGTATTTCAGTGTAGCAACTTTTTCCACATCATTCGGGTAGCCTATCATTTTAAAATATTGTCCAGATGAATGCCAGGAGTCAGCATTGACTTGAAAATGAAATTAAACTTTAGAAGAAAGTTAAAAAGAAAAAGAAGGAATAAGGAATGGACAATTCTTTTCGGTTGCTGTCATGCCAGTGACTACATGTTCTAAGGATTTCTCATGAATACACGCACCAGAATGTATTGGCACAGCTTAGCTATGTTGTAAAACTAAAAAACTACTGATATCACAATTTCTTTAAAATCATGAGATAAATGTCAAAGTCAGGCAGATTTATTTCTTTTACTTGCCAGAACACTGGCAAAATAATACAATTTCTGTTAGTTGCATTTTTCATTTGAAAGAGATAAGGATATTTATAATGGCTGCTATGATTGAGAATATTCATCTCACACTTTCATGTGGCATATTTACAAATGGCATACCCTTGCTGCCAATGGCAAAAACTCAGAAAGCGGACTTAGATATCAATATTTGTGGATGGAATAAACATTGGTTCATAATATTGGGACTCAGCACATTGTACTTCTTCAGAGTTCCAGTTGCTAGCATGGTATTTTGTTTGGTTACAGAACAATGGTAGGTGACAGAGGACCTATTTTAGCAAGTTTAGGTAATTTTTCAAGGGAAACAAAACTTAAAAAGTCAAAAAGTCAATTTTCAGCACCTTTTTATTCATTTAAATAATACTTTAAAGGAGACACTTTCATATATCTCATCCAAGGAGGTCGTCTATAAATAATCCTAATTTTCATGAATGGAATTGAGGTATTTTATTCTGCCTGCACAATTTTAAGAAGATGACACTTTTTATTCTCTGGTCCAGTAGTGGGATTCAATTTTTTTTTACTACCAGTTCCTTGGGCATGCCTTGGTGAGCATGGCATGGATTGGTAAGGATACTGCAAAATCCCCATTCCCTCCCCACTCCTGCAGGAAGGATACTGCAAAATCCCCATTCCCTCCCCACTCCTGCAGGAAGGATACTGCAAAATCTCCATTCCCTCCACACTCCACTAACCTGCTTTCCAGCTCCGTTCTCCTGTGCAGGGCAACAAAAGAAGGCTCAGCTGATCAGCTGGGACTTGGGAGGCAGTGAATAGATGGCGGAGCCAGCCTGAGGTGGTATTTGCTGGTTCTCCGAACTACTGACAATTTCTGCTACCAGTTCTCCAGAACTGGTCAGAACCGGCTGAATACCACCTCTGCTCTGGTCTATCTAAAGAATTGGTATCCAGGAAACAATCTCGCAAGCCCCTCATATTATTATAAACTCTGGTATGAAACTAAAACTTGAAAAAAAAAGAAAAACTCAGTCATGGAACAGGCATTACTCTCAGAGGGACTAAATCAGGATGGAATAAAAATGTTCAGAAAGTTTATATGGTTTTTACAATCCTCTTTTTAAAAGCAGTCTCAAGAATATGCACATCTTCTCATTTAGTGGCACAGCTACATATAGGGAATTTGGTCAGTAAGCCTGAGAAAATTATATTTCCTAGGGATTTCAGAGATTGCTTTGTCGGTATAACAGCTGCCTCCAACTTTCACTGCTAGAACATTAAACTGGATAAATTGGTGAACATGTGGGATACTGAGAAAAAGGACCTAAATTCTGCTCTGGCTCAGGTTAATATGATAACACTCCAAGTTCTAAGAATAACTAATGGAAAGTGATTTTTAAAATAAATTTAATATCAGGAGGGATGGCTGCATATTGAATTCACCATTTGATTTACACCATAGGGAATTGAAAAAGAAAACCAGTGAAATGCCTTGAATTAGCTATGTATGCCTGGCCCAAATACAATGTTATGCTAGATAAGAACATCTCATTATAGTTCTATGATAGTTGTTATCTTCTATGCTCAGTCTTGTTTCAGAATGCTGCTATAATTGCCAGCAGGATGATAACCACCACATGCCTCCCCTGGATATTTTTATGTTTCCTGTGCCCAGAGATAGATTCCACTCATGCTACCCAGGAAATCAACTGCCAGCGAATGGAGCCAGGGGAGGGATCCAAAGCTGGTGGAGTCAAACTCATGGCACCTCAGATGGATTGAAAAAAGCCTGGTAGAAGTAGAAACAGGCCTAATCTGATCACTGGGCTTCCTAATTCTACTTCTCTGAATAATTGTTATTTGTAACATTATTAGCTTATGGCTCCACGTTGTTGATTCAAGTTATTGAAATGTTGCTGAAACTAAACCTTAGAATCTTTCTAAATTGAAATTATCATTAGGATTTAGACATTTCTGTTTAAAGTATATGCATTGAACATGTACATATATTTACAAAGTTGGATAATATTTAAACTTTTTTATTTGGACAAGAAATACATTAAGTGAATTAAACAGAATGGAGTACAAAATTGGAAGCTTTCATTCCTACATCCAACTGGTGCACAATTTATAGTTGTGCAAAGTCCCTCCTGGCTCAAATGTACCTGCTCATTGACCAGGAGTTGTGAGAATCCCTTTAATATTATTCTGGTCAAAGAAGAGTATTATTATATAAATATATGCTAGTCCAGAAAAATGTGTGTGTCCACTTTAAGACCCATCAAAAATTGAAGGAAACAGAAACATTGACACACACGTGTGCATGTGTGTTTGTGTTTAAATGTCAAAATGAGGGGGACAAGGACACAATCAAGGTCTTGCTCCTTTTTATGTGTGTTATACACAGTGTATGTTAAAAGGCATGGTGCATCAATCAGGTCATGACTCCATCTGAACTCTTTTGACCTCCATCAATGATACCCTAGTAGCAACCACATATCAGGTGATTATTTTATCCATAGTTTCTTTTAATACAACAGAAAGCACTGGAGCTGGAATATATGCTTTAGCCCCCCCCCCCTTAAAAAAAGTCTTTTTAATTTCATCTCCTATCTGGCAGGCTGTACTTGTTGAACCCAAAGAAAAGAGGCTTCATAAGAAAACAACACACAAAAATATAAACATTTGATCAATTCATAATAAAATACTATGCAGGAGGTAAAAAAGTTGCCTCAAAACATCATCTACTCCTCAACCCTAATTCCCATCTAAATAGGGAGATCTAACTGATATACTTCACAGATATTCCTGTACACAATATCAGCTACTTGGTTGTGCTGTTTAGTGTATTCTATTCCAGCCTGCTATGATTCACTGACCTGATCCATACATTGAAATATCAGATTAGTATATTGCGATATCTTTCTTTGGTATTTGTATACAAGAAGTGTTAGATTCGGGCAACGAGAGAACAGACTCCAGACGATAGTGACAACAACAGCTCTTTATTTAGAAGTAGTAGTGATCCAGCTTGCTAAGGGGTTGTGCAGCTCCCCTTTTATAGGGATCTGGTAGACCTCCCGTCCAATCAGAACAACCCCTTGTTCCTGCCCTAGTGGCGGACCTGAGTGGAGACTACATCAGTTTATGCAAATATCTAACACCCCTCCCCTCTTAGATGGAGTGTTCCGGTTAGTGACAAAGTCCTGTAAGTATGCTGGTTTCTGCCTTGCTCGGGTGGACCTGCGAAGTTCGGGTTGTGCCGGAGCGGGCGTGAGATCGGAGTGTCCTTTTTGTTCCATTGCCCTGGCTGGGGATTGTAGGTTCCCCTCGCTGGGAGGCTGCTCCGCTCTATCGTTGGTCTCGGGTTCCACTCCAGCCTCTGCGGTGCTGTAGTCGTCTGTGCTGGGAGATTCGGGTTGTTGCATCGGCTGTCTTTCTACGGACTGACCTGTCTGGTTTAACGGGGTCACGATTGGGGTTTCCCAGCGCACGTGATCCACCGGTTCAAGGATTCCTTGCTCTACGAGCTTATCGATTTCTTTATCAATTTTGGGACGGAGCGCAAAAGGCACTCTTCTAGGTTTGAGCCGGATTGGCGCCACATTTGGGTCCAAATTGAATGATATTGGCTTTCCCACATACTTACCAAGGCCGGGGCTGAACACATCCTCGAACTCCTTAAAAACCCCTTCAGCGCTGCTGTTACCCACGGCGTTGATTCCGGTAACTTCTAGCCCCAGGGCTTCGAACCAATCCAGTCCCAGGAGGCTCTGTAATGGCACGCTGGCGACGGTCATGGGCAGCTGGGCTATGATGTCTTTGAACTGGACTCGAAACGTGCCTTGACCCACGATGGGGACCCTGTTCCCCTGGTAGTCTCGCAGCAGGATGTCTGGTGTTCGTAGTTGGCGCTTCTTTAGGCTCAGAATCGCCTTTTTCATTGCTGACCACGAAATGATCGTCAGTGACGATCTCGTGTCGACCTCAAGCTCGCAAGGGGAGTCCTCCAGGAGGACAGTGAGTTTCAGCTTTTTAGGCCGCTTCGTGCGGACCTGACCTATCGTTGTGAGATAGGTTCTTAGTGGTTCTCTCTGGGTATACTCTCTCTCGGCTCCCTGGGAATACTCTCTCTCAGCTCTCTGAGAATACTCTCTCTCAGCTCTATGGGAATATTCTCTCTCGGCTGATTCCCTCGGTTCTCTCTCTGGGCACCCTTTGTTTTTTCGCCAAGCCCCTGGGTTGGGCTTCTGTTGGCGATACATTGGAGGCTGCCATTGTGTGGCCGGGACTTCGCTCCGACACACTCTTGCGATGTGCCCAATTTTGTCGCAATGCGAGCAAACAACGTTCCTGAAACGGCAGGTAGACCGGGGATGATTTCCTCCGCAGCTTGCGCAGGATGGCAAACGGAATTCGAATTTTCGTGCCGGTCTTGCATGACTGCTGCGCATGCGATGGCTGTCTTCGTATTCGCTGTCCTCGGTTTCTTGATCGGTGGCCTCATAATGCACCCGGGCTTGTCTGGCTCCGGACTGGGTTGCGCTGTACCCGCGATGTAGCGTTTCAGCAGATCTGTCCGCTGATTCAGAAGCTCTTGCCTCATCTAGCGCAATCTGCAGGTTTAGGTTGGATTTGGCCAACAATCGTTTTTGCAACGTAATGTCCTTTAACCCACATATGAGGCGTGCCAGGATTTGCTCGTCCAGGTCCCTGAACTCGCAATGCGTTGCTGCCTTTCGAAGTGCTGCAACGTACTGATTTATGGATTCGTCCGCCTTCTGGTTCCTTGTGTTGAATTCCTGCCGGCGAACGTGGCGGGAAGGTTTTGGCACGAAATGCATCTGCAGTGTCTGTTGTAGCGCCGTCCATGTTACCGCCTGGATGGGGGTCGGCTCAGAGAGATCCCTGGCCATCTCGAAGACCTCTCGCCCGCAGTAGCTCAGGAACATGTTCTTTTTCCGGGAGTCCGGTACTCCCGTGAGATCATTTGCCTCGAGGAAGCATTTGAATCTCAGCATGTAGGATTCCCAATGCTCGGTGATTGGGTTGTATGGGGTCGGTGGAGCATGCATCGCCATCTTGTCCTGCGTTCGAATTTGCCGCGCTGAGATGGCTGCCGGAATTTCCGCTGAATTCCGGGGCTGGATTGGATCCATAGATTCTGGAGGTAGCTCTTCGTCCTATCTGTCTCTCAATCCCACCTTCGTCGCCAATGTTAGATTCGGGCAACGAGAGAACAGACTCCAGATGATAGTGATAACAACAGCTCTTTATTTAGAAGTAGTAGTGATCCAGCTTGCTAAGGGGTCATGCAGCTCCCCTTTTATAGGGATCTGGTAGACCTCCCGTCCAATCAGAACAACCCCTTGTTCCCGCCCTAGTGGCGGACCTGAGTGGAGACTACAGCAGTTTATGCAAATATCTAACAAGAAGTGTACAATATTGACAGTGGCTTTCTAACACAACATCAGCAGAATCAGAACACCTTTTCAAATATATTCTTTCAAAAATCCTCTTTATTAAACTTTTATGTTTTCTAGTTTTTAACTAACACAACTCTGAATCAAATGTAAGTGACAATTTGCCACTGGTTTCCCAGTGTCTTTCAAAACCTTTTCTTTACAAAATGACACTATTTTACCTATTTCAATATATTTTGAATGCTGAAAATCTCAGTTTAATCCTTGATATATCAAAATTACTCTTGAAAAATTATGAAATAAAACCTTAAAAACTGTTGTCAAGGATACAGAGATAAATGGATCAAAGATGTAATATAGGGATGTGCTTTTTTAAAGCCATTTGCTAAAAAGTAAAATAATGCCACCAAATTTATTTACAGGTTTATTTATTTAGATCACCACTCTATATTTCATCCATCAACTGTGTTGGACATTGTATGTATGTATGTATGTATGTATGTATGTATGTATGTATGTAGGTATGTAGGTATGTAGGTATGTATGCCATATTCTGTCCTTTTTTGTAAGAAAATTTGAAACCAAATTCTACTTGTAAATTTTTTTCCGCAGTTTACTAGTATGGCCCTATATCTTCAAAATATTTTTCTATTATCCCTAAATGATCCCTTAGTCATTAATTTATTTTTCTAAGATATAACACTGAACTGGATATGGATATTTGAGAAACTGCCACAAAGAGGAGAGGGTCAATTTATTTTCCAAATAAATAAGCGAAGGACAAGAAACAATGGATGGGAGAATTCCAGGTAGTGATGTCGGGACGAGTGTGGGGAAGAAATCAGGGCTCTGATTTCTTATCTCAATCTACACACATTTGGAGGATCCCTGCGGGGGTACACTGATTTTGGAGAGAGATGCAGAGGAGTAGGGAAACCCTAGGACTAACGAGGTGGAGGGTGACTTCCCTCTACGATGTGGGGATACCCTTTTAATCCGGTGTGCAAGTGTCTGCCTTGTTTCAATGGTGGACTTGAAGTCTCGGCAAACTATCTAAAAGGGGAAGGAAGAATTTAATCAACCTGTGTCATTGAGTGGATTAGTGGATTGCAAGTGGAAACAGTGGTGAGTGTTGGCAGAAAAGGAACATTGCAGAGAAGAATGGGCAAAGCAGTGAGTCTCTAGAGATTGGGTGAGAGACCTATAACCAAGTGGCCACCTGTAGGAATGAGAGCAGCAGATTTTTAATGGCAAAGACCGGCCCAAAATAACTAATTGGCATAAGTGAGCGATCGGAGGGAAGACCACAAGAAAGAGCATGAACTGACTCTAAGACATACAGACTCAAGTGGTGGAAAAGAAACCAAGAAAGAAGGAGGACTTGAAGAATGGTGGTGTGCTTGGGGATGGCGGCTGACAGATAGCAGTTAGGAAAAAGAAGAGGACAATGAAATGGTAGGGGAAGGCTGATGCAACATCAGCAATTATCTAGAACTATTTAGAACAGAAGAGTGTGGACAATTTTGCAAAGACTGAAAAGAAAAGTAATTCAACCCAGAACTTTAAAAAAAAGTAAAAGAGAAGGTATTGAACAAATTGACTGCATTAATAGTTTAGTGAAATAAGTTACAATTATATATAATATTTATATATAATATTTATAATACCTATAAACAAGTACTCAAATCTATTTATGTTTATAAACAAGTAAGTGAAAAGCTTGTGGATATCCATATATATATATTAATTGCAGTAATTGCACTAAGGATATAATGAAATAATTGCATTCTTAAGATATAGCACTGTTGGTATAAATGAGTACTGAGTACTGAGGCTTCCTCTCTCTGTCCTTCTCTCTCTCTGTTTGCTTTTTCCTTCTTATTGTTACTGGTTGTTATTGAATAATTTAGAAATATATATAGACATTTTTTAAGTTGCTTATACTGCTTTAGGACTACTGTTTGTGGATTATTATAGATAGAACAAGCTAAGTAAGGAATTATTTTTTAAAAAAACCTAACAGCAAAGCTTATATATTATATTATCAGAAATATGTAATGTAACAATGTACAGCCTATTAGTAGCAAATTTAGGTTTGTGATTAAAAGAGGGGGGGAAAGAATATTGATAGGAAAAAAAGATAAGTTGAAATAAAAATAACAGTCAAGATATCAGATGCTAATTTGGGACAACATATATAATATGCTAAAAGAACAAGATAAAATTTAAAAAGAGATGGAGAGTATCACAACAACATCACTGAAAGCCGGGAAAAAGACAACTGTAAATCCAGCGACAAAGGTATTGACTGCTTCTCCAGCATCCCAAAGGTCAACAGACGGAATGGCTACAATGGAAAAAGCAGATTCCGGATCGAATATTGAAAATGTGCAGGCAGCATTGCTAACCATCCAAGAAACTATGACCAAGTTTCAAGAGGCAGTAGCTAAAAACTACAGTGAATTGAAAACGGATATGAATGAAATGAAAATAGAGATAAGTGAAATGAAAAATGAAGTTAAAAATGACATGCAGAAATTAGATGATAAAATAGGAATAATACAACAAACACTGGAAAAAATGAATAGTCAATAAAAGTGGTAGAAAAAGAACAGAACAATCAGAGAAGAAACTAGACTTAGTTGAACAGCAGATGAAAACATCAACCAAAAACTTAGAAGACTCCCTCATCCACCTGAAAATGGATCATGCAGCATTTTATATCCGATTCTAGAATGTAACAGAGACAAAAAATTTACAAACGATAATGTCGGAATTAATAGCAAAGATGTTACAAAGAGACAAGCATGAGATCCTAAATGAATTGGATACAGGGTAAGCACTAATTATGCCAGAAGACACCGATTGCCTAGAGAAGTACACATTACATTCGCGAGGAAAAAAGTGAGAGCTATAAGTTATAGAATAACAAGAGATGAGCCGATTGTGTACAAAGAGAAAGAGATACAAAGCCTGAAACAAATCCCGTGAAGAGTGAGAGAGCAACGGAAAAACTATTGATTTCTGGTGACACAATTGATTAAACGAGATATACTATTTAGGTGATTGGTACCTAAAGGGATGCTGGTAACTTGGCAGGAGAAAAGGATTAAAGTTGACAATCTGGAGAAGGCACAAGATTTATATGAGCAACTAGTAGGCCCGGAAGAGGAACAGAGCAGTAAGGAGGAGTTGGAATATAGAAGCCAGAAAGAACAACAACAGAGAACAATGGAAGGAAAACCAGGAGAAAGTACTAGGGAGGAGAAAGAGCAACAGAGAGAGGAGGAAGTGAGACTTAAAGCAAGGAGCCAAAAAAGAAACCAGAGTTAATAAAAAATAAAGACAGGCAGAGAATTAGGAGGATGGAAGAAGAAATTCAATTATTGTCAGTAATGCTTTAATGGTTTAAATTTGCCAACAAAAAGAAAGCATATCTGGGCAAAATTAACAAAACAAAAGGCAGATATAATATGCTTACAGGAAACACACATTAAAAAACAAGATATAAAATACCTGGAATGTCCTATATAGGAAAACTATATGCAGCATCAGCAGAAGAAAAGAGAAAAGGGATAGCGATATATGTTAAAGATGGGATAAAGACAAATTTAATGTATGCAGACCCAAAGGGAAGAATATTAATGATAGAGATAGGGATAAACCAAAAATCAGTACTACTAGTAGAAATATATGCCCCAAACGAAAATCAGAAGAACTTTTATAAAAAAAACTACATGAAAAAATTAGAGAAATTGGATTGAGGAATATTTGTATAATAGGAGATTATAATGCCATAGTGGACAGTAAAAAAGATTATGTAAGTGACAAAAAAACTAAAAAAAAAAATATTACCAACAACTTGCTTTGAGATGATGGAGGAGCTAAATTTAATAGATATTTGGAGAAAAATGGAACCAGAAAAAAAAAAAAAAACCTTTTACTCCAATCCACATCAATCCTGGTCACAGATTGATATGGCATGGATGAATGGAAAAATTGGGGCAGAAATACATACAATTGAAATATTACCAAATACGTGGGTGGATCACAACCCCATTAAAATAATTTGGGAAGGAAAAAAAACTAGATGAAGATGGATGTTAAATTTATAAATATTAAAAGAAAAAGAATTTGTTCAAAAATGTAGAAACGAATTGGAGTTGGACATCCAATGTTCAAGTTTGTCAACCCAGTTCCTAGGTCCTTGGTTAGGACTCGAGCTGTTCGGCTACCAACCAGCCCCAAAGGCTGTGAATCTCACCAAAGATTAGCATTAATAAATAATAATAATAATAATAATAATAATAATAATAATAATAATAATAATAATAATAATAATAATAACAACAACAACAACAACAACTCCGCCATTGCCGGTCCCAAGCCCGGATGAGAAAGGAGGAGGGTTGGGGTCAGGTTGGCAACCTGGCCCCATAAAAAAAACTTGCCAACCCATACAACATGGTGAAAGAAACGAATAAAAATTCTATACCGCATTGGTCGTCGCGCGGGTTAACAAGGGCCGCGGTGGATGTTGAGGTCCCTGGGCATCCGTCGACAAGTGGGCTACAAGTGGACCAGCCAACAAAACGACAGAAATATAGTGCAGATGAAAATCGTGCCATAATGGCCTGTTATTACAACTCAGAGCCAAAAAAAAGAGGCTATTTAAAGCAAAGGTATGATTTATGGAAACAACAATATCCAGATTCAAATGTTAGTGGACAACGACTAGCAGATCAAAGGCGATTTATTATACGAAATAAAGTGTTTAGTGAAGTTGAACTTGAGGAAATTCAGGCAAATTGCAAAAAAACAACAACATCACAAGAGGAAATAAGTGATACTCATGACACAACTAAAGAAATCATAGGAGAACTCTCAGAGGAAGCTGCCGGAGAGGAAATAAAAACACTACCACCAGAACTAGTTACCATTGAACCAACTGATGAACCAACTCAAAAACAAAATGAACTGAAGAACAAGATCATGGAGCATTTTCTGGCTAGGGAGGAAAGGCAACGTTTACCATCATTAAAAACTGTCCCTAAGAAAATTTTGGGTCCTATCATGAAAATGGTTAATGCAGTGCTTTCAACAATTGAATTGGGATCCATCTTGGAAACAAATCAGTTAATGTACAGTGCAGCTGTAATAGTCACTAATGAACTAGGCATTAAAATCAAAGTACCTAATCACACAATGGAAAAAGCATCAAAGCCAAAGTGGAAAATCCGATTAGAACAAAAAGTCAAAAAATTAAGGGCAGATGCTAGCAACTTGAAGAACATGCGTGAGCAACGGCTTAAAAACAACAAAATTATAGATCAGCTAATCAGAAGGTATAGATTGGATACAAGAAACATCAATGAAGCTGTAGAGATTGTAAAACAGCAGATAACAGCAACAGCTAGGAAAATTGAAAGATATGAGGCACGAATCATCCAGTATAAACAAAATCAGCAATTTCGATCAGACCAACGGCGTTTTTATCAAAGTCTTAATGTGAATGGTGGCACCAAAAGTCAAAAACCAGAAAAGCAGGCCACAGTTGAATTCTGGAAAGAATTGTGGGAAAATGCAAAGGACTACAATAAGGAAGCAAAGTGGATACATGACTTTGAAGAAAGCATTGGTAATAAACAAATGCAAGTATTAGAAATAACAACTGAGATGGTCAAGAATCGAGTAAAAAAAGTAAAGAATTGGACATCACCTGGAAATGACCAATTACATGGTTTCTGGCTCAAATATCTGACCAGTTTACATGCAATGTTGGCCAGGCAACGGAATGAAATTTTACAAAATGGTCAAATTGATGAATGGTTGACAACTGGAAAAACATACTTGATGCAACTAAAGGAACAATACCTGAAAACTACAGACCAATAACATGCTTGCCAACAACCTTTAAATTACTCACAGGCATTATTGCAGATAACATTATGGATTATTTGGAAACAAACAACATCTTGCCAGTAGAGCAAAAAGGAAACAAAAGAAGGAGCAGGGGCACAAAAGATCAGCTCCTAATTGATAAAATGATATTAGAAAATTGTAAGAAAAGAAAAACGAACTTGAATATGGTCTAGATTGATTATAAAAAAGCATTCGACTCATTGCCACATAGTTGGATCATAAAATGCTTAGAAACAACTGTCATTAGTAAAAATATTACATCCTTCACTGAAAAGGCAATGAAACAATGGAGAACTGAGTTGGCAGTAGGGAATGAGAACTACGGAATGGTCAATATCAAGCGAGGAATTTTCCAGGGTGATTCACTTTCACCTCTTCTCTTCATCATCGCAATGATCCCACTATCAGTAATCTTAAAAAAAATGAAATTAGGCTACCAAACAGCCAAAGAAGCTGAAAAAATTTCACATTTATTATATATGGATGATTTGAAACTCTATGGAAAGTCAGAAATAGAAATCCAATCACTGACAAACACAGTCCGAGTATTCAGCACCGATATTTCAATGCAGTTTAGCATGGAAAAATGCGCCACTGTATCCATAAAAAGGGGCAAAATCACTACATGTGAGGGAATTGAAATGCCCAATGGCCAACTAATTAAATGCAATGAAAATGAAGCCTACAAATACTTAGGCATTTTACAGTTGGATAACATCAAACATGGAGAAGTAAAAACTATTGTCAGGAGAGAGTACACCAACAGAGTTAGGAAAATTTTGAAATCTAAATTAAATGGTGGAAATACAATCAAGGCCATAAATACCTGGGCAATACCAGTTATAAGATACACAGCTGGTATAGTTAACTGGACACAAACTGATTTGGACATTTTGGACCGAAAAACCAGGAAACTAATGACAATGCACTACAGTTTACATCCACGTGGTGACACTGATAGACTATACCTGCCCCGAAAATCAGGTGGCAGAGGATTATTACAAGTGAAGCAAATAGTTGAAGAAGAAAAACATGCACTGGCTGATTATTTAAAAGAAAGTCAAGAACATCTATTAATCGAAGTAAAGAACAAAAATTTATTGAAGGCCCAACAGACGAAACAAGAATACAGAAAAGATGTGATAAAATCAAGAATGGAGAGTTGGCAGAACAAACCATTGCATGGTCAATTTCTGGAAAAAATAAAAGATAAAGTGGACAGTAAAAAAACTTGGTTATGGTTAACAGCAGGTACATTAAAGAAAGAAACAGAGTCACTAATCCTGGCTGCGCAAGAACAAGCTATCTGAACAAATGCCATTAAGGCCAAAATCAAAAAATCCTCTGATGATGCCAAATGCAGACTCTGCAAAGAAGTTGATGAAACTGTTGACCACATACTCAGCTGCTGTAAAAAAATCACGCAGACTGACTATAAAATGCGGCACAATTCAGTGGCACAAATGATCCACTGGAATTTGTGCAAAAATTATAATATTAAAACAGCAACAAACTGGTGGGAACATAAGCCTGAAAAAGTCATCGAGAGTCAGATGGTCAAGATCTTGTGGGATTTTCGCATACAAACGGATAAAATACTGGCGCATAATACACCAGACATCACACTGGTTGAGAAAAATAAGGTTACAATCATAGACATCGCAATACCAGGTGATAGCAGGGTCGCCGAGAAGGAATATGAAAAAAGCGCGAAATACCAGGACTTAAAAATTGAAATCCAACGATTATGGCACAAACCAGCAGTGGTAATTCCAGTGGTAATTGGCACACTGGGTGCTATTCCAAAAGCACTGGAATTACATTTAAAACAGTTAAAAATTGACAAAATCACCATCAGTCAAATGCAAAAGGCTGCACTGCTTGGATCTGCACACATATTACGAAAATACGTTACGACGTCCTAGGCCCCTGGGTGGGGCCCGACTAGTAATTAATGCCAAATCCAGCGAAACAACTGGCCGCTGTGATACACTTCTGTTGATGCAATAATAATAATAATAATAATAATAATAATAATAATAATAATAATAATAATAATAATAATAATAATAATAATAATGGATGGGACCTAATCAAGGAGAGAAGCAACCTGGGTTTAAGAAGAAACTTCCTAACCATGAGGACAATTAACCAATGGAACAGCTTGCCTTGTAAGTGCTTCATCCCTGCAGGATTTTAAAGAAGAGATTGGATAGTCACTTATTTGAAATAGTATAGGGTCTCCTGATTGAGGAGGGAGTTGGACTAGAAGACCTCCAAGGTCTTTTCCAGTTCTATTCTATTTTGGTTCTGAATGAACTTCCATCCAGAATTATTTGTATATAAATGCCAATGGGTTCTTCAAAAATTTAAACAAAGGAGAACCAAAGAAACAAGTGCCAAGATGAGATTGATTTTCTAGAAGACAGGGGGAAAAATTATGTAGGGCCAGGTATGGCTTTCTCTTACATTGGTGTAAATCTGCATTATCTTTATTGATTTCCCACATTGATCTAAACTAGACAGGATTTAAAGCAATAGGATTCAAACTTGTTTCATGCGTTACAAACCGCTCTCAAAATATAGTTGGTCAGCTTGAGCTGATTTCTACAGCACCAAATTAATTGTCTCTTTCTTTCCTGTGCTGTGCAATTTTCCTTGTGCCTATTATAATATTTTTTATTCTTCCCACCAAGCCTTTCCGTGTACAGGCTTCAAAAATTGTGACGAACTAGCAGAACGGTGACCTTTCCTAATGAGAAATATTAGAAGACTGCTTGTCTGACATTATTTTAACTGTTTCTGCTGCCAAAAGTGGAGCAAGTAAGAAAGAGCTTTTCTGTTTCCTTACAAAGTTCACTTCAAAAGTCCCCAGCAATTCTGATATAGTTTATATTTTCTGCTAAATAAAATCAGATCTGTGCCCATTCCTAGAGAATATTTACTCATAAAAACCTCTTCTTCGAATCACACATCACTGAAACAAAATGAAAACGAGCAGCACATAAAGATACCAAAGAAAGCCTAAGAAGCTGACAGTGAAGCTTAATACATTTTAATAGGATTATTACATTGGCTAGTGGCAGGAACATTTGTCCTAGCCCTGGAAATAAGCCAGATTTATGAAAAAGTGCAACAGCTGAAGCAGTGAGAACTTCCTTTGGGACTATACAAGGATGTAAAGTAGGTAGGCAACAGTGAAAGCATAGAAGGGCCACTCACAATATCTATGGATGAACAGATGTTCACATTCAGCATGAAGAAACATGCTAATCAGTATTCAAGCTGCAGGGAGGATTATAAATGTATTTAGTTGAAGGCACTTAAAATTCATCTTCAAACTTTTGCATTGAGCCTGCCAAGGTCTAAAGAGGAGCCCACTGTATGTACTCAAGTGTTAGAAAACTTGAAGAATCAGGTTAGGTATAAATCATGATGGAGAAAAGCTATATTTGTAGTCACTAAGAAATGGCACAATGACATTTGGGAAGGGTGTGCACATGACATATTCAATTTTAAGTTTCATTTGTTTAGGTAATCATCTGAATACTACTAGAGAAAGATTGTAGGCTATCTTGTGTTACTCCATAGGAAATACAGATCTAAAACGTCCTCAGTGTTGTGTTATACAGCTATTGCTTTACCATTTATAGCAAAAAGTAACCCTCTTGGCATTAGCCTTTATTTTTAAGCAAATATTAGCAAAGAAGCTCAATAATTCTCCTGTAGTTTTATTCTTTCTTCCACAGGCACAGATGTATGTCTCTATGACTTCAGTAATGTCAAAATCAATTTATATTATCACCCACATCATTTATTATTTATTCATTTTATTTATTTAGCAGATTCAGTGGTGTCTATAGGGAGTCTTAAAATATAGTGGTTGTAACTATGTAATTGAAATACAACCCTTTTGAATGTAGAAAGATGTCAATACATCTATAATAGGATATGGTCTTGATTGCAGAATAACAACTTATTAAATTTATATGGTCATTCATTTCATTTTCATTTATTAAATTTATAGACCGCCCCCTCTCCCCGAGGGGACTCGGGGCGGTGTACAGACAGAAGCTAAAACCGTATATACAATAACAATATTAAATACCCCTTATTAAAAACAAATTAAATATAGGGTCTGTACAGAGATAATAAAAATTAAAACAGGTTAAAAGGACAACCCCTAAAATTTAAAATGCCGGCCGGGAGGATTGAAAATTAAAACTATGATTGGGCCAGGCCAGCTAATTGGAACAGGTGGGTCTTGAGTTTCTTGCGGAAGGAGCGGAGATCGGTAATAGTTCTGATGTCGGGGGGGAGGTCATTCCAGAGGGTCGGGCCCATCACAGAGAAGGCCCTACTCCTGGGTGCCGCCCGCTGGCATTGCCTAGTGGACGGCACCCGGAGGAGTCCCTCCCTGTGAGAGCAAATTGGTCGCAGGGATGTATGGGGTAGGATGCGATCCCTTAGGTAGCTAGGTCCTGTGCCATGGAGCGCTTTAAAGGTGATAATCAACACCTTGAAACGCACCTGAAAAGCCACAGGTAGCCAGTGCAGCTCGCGCAGGAGAGGTTTTATATGGGAGTACCTAGTACATCCCATGATTACCCGCGCGGCCGCATTCTGGACCAGCTGCAGCCTTCGGGCACATCTCAAGGGGAGCCCCATGTAGAGAGAATTGCAATAGTCCAGGCGGGACGTCACAAGCACATGGGTGACTGTGTGAAGGGCGTCCCGGTCCAATAGGGGGCGCAATTGGCGCACCAGGCGAACCTGGTGGAACGCCCCCCTTGCCACGGCAGTCACATGGTCATCCATCGACAGCCGAGCATCCAGGAGGACGCCCAAATTGCGCGCCCGTTCCACGGGGGCCAGTTGTTCGCCTCTGATGGCCAGTGATGGAACCCACTGGTTGAACCGGGGCGCTGGTGTCCACAGCCACTCCGTCTTGGAGGGTTGAGTTTGAGTCTGTTGCTTCCCATCCAGACCCGTACGGCCTCCAGGCACCGGGACATCACTTCGACGGCCTCGTTGGGGTGGTTCAGGGTGGAGAAGTACAGCTGAGTATCATCAGCGTACAGATGGTACTCAACCCCAAAACCACGAATGATCTCACCCAGCAGCTTCATGTATGTGTTGAACAGGAGAGGCGAGAGGACTGACCCCTGTGGCACACCACAAGTGAGTGGCCTCAGGGTCGACCTCTGCTCTCCTGCCAGCACACATTGCGTCCGGCCAGAGAGGTAGGAGGAGAACCACCGCAGGACGGTGCCCCTCACCCCCAGCCCCTCCAGACGACGCAATAGGATACCGTGGTCGATGGTATCAAAAGCCGCTGAGAGATCTAATAGGACCAGGATGGAGGAGCAACCCCCGTCATTGGACCTCCAGAGATCATCCACCAACGCGACCAAGACTGTCTCCGTGCTGTGACCGGGCCGGAAACCGGACTGGCGCGGGTCTAGATAATCAATTTCCTCCAAGTGGCGTGGGAACTGTTGCGCCACCACACTCTCTACAACCTTTGCCAAAAAGCAAAGGTTGGAGACAGGACGATAGTTGGTTAACATAGCTGGGTCCAGGGAAGGCTTCTTGAATAGGGGCCTCACCACCGCCTCTTTCAAGGTGGCCGGTAAGGACCCCTCTCTCAAAGAAGCATTGACTAACTCCTGGAGCCAGCCTCGTGTAACCTCCCAGGATGCCAGTATAAGCCGGGAGGGACACGGGTCCAGTAAACATGTAGTGGCTCGCAGTCGCCCACGCAACCTGTCCATATCATCGGCATCAACAGAGTCAAACTCCTCCCAGAATGGTCCCTCAAGACTCGCCTCCGACGTCCCCCCTGGACTACTGGGGGGGACCCACTCGCTACGGATTTGAGTGATTTTGTCCTGCAGATATTCCCCAAATTCCTCTGCTCTACCCTGCAAGGGGGCTTCCTGCGGCCTCTGCGAGAGGAGGGAGTGGGTCACCCAAAACAGGGCGGCAGGGTGGTTATCTGCGGACGCAATAAGAGTGGCACAATATTGACGCTTGGCCACTCTGAATGCCACAAGGTAGGTCCGTAAATAGGCTCTTACCTGTGTTCGGTCAGATTCGGAGCATGAGGATCTCCATTTGCTCTCTAGGCGTCTCTTGCGGCGCTTCATCACCCTTAGCTCCTTGGTAAACCAAGGGGCCAGGGTGGCTCGCTGCTGCAGGAGAGGCCGCAAAGGCGCAACCTGGTCCAAGGCCCCGGCAGCCACCACGCGGCCACCAGGTCCTCCATCCGGGAGCGGGTCAGGGCTACAGGAAATGGCCCAAGCTCCGTCTGGAACCTTTCAGGTTCCATCAGGCGCCTGGGGCAGAACCATCTAGGACCTGCTGGTTCCACCTCCCCGCGATGGGGGGTAGTGCCTGGGAAGTCGAGCCGGAGAAGTGAGTGATCTGACCATGACAAGGGTGTAATAGCTAAATCCCCTATTCCCAGATCACTCTTCCACTGGCCAGAGACAAAAATAAGGTCCAGCGTGTGGCCTCCCTCGTCTGTGGGGCCCTGAATTATTTGGGTCAGGTCCATGGCTGTCATGGAGACCATGAACTCCCGAGCCACCTCGGATGACTCGCCTATCGATGGCAGGTTGAAATCCCCCATAACCAATAGCTTGGGGGTCTCAACCGCCATCTCTGCAATCATCTCGAGGAGATCAGGCAGGGCCGCTGATGCATAGCGAGGAGCCAAGTATACAATCAGCAAGCCCAACTGTCTCCCTGGGCCCCACTTCACGCCTAGAGACTCACACCCGGATATCTGTGGCACAGTGAACTCTCTCGGCTCCAGATCCTCCCGTATAATCACCACTACCCTGCCACCCCTATCCAGGGCCCGCGGCTGATGGAATGCACGGTATCCTGGTGGGCATATTTCCACGAGGGGTAAACCCCCCTCATGGCCCAACCAGGTCTCCGTTATCCCTGCAAGGTCCGGCACCCCCTCCGAGATCAAATCATTAATGAGGGGGGCCTTATTGACAACGGACCTCGCGTTGCACAACATCAGCCTCAGGCCCTGGCTCTGTAGCTCCTGGCCACCTAGGGTGCGGGGGTTGGTACAAATGACCGGGCGTGTCCAACGGCCATGGTCTCTCAACCGACTGAAGAGTCTTCGTCTATCCTCGCACCCATCCCTCCCTAAAATCGTTGAAATCAAAAGACCCTCCGATGGAACAGTATTAACAGCCTTCTGAGACAGGATGACTGAGAAAGTAGATGATTCTTAGCAATTGAGTTTTGATGGTCAGAAGTTTACTTAAAGCTGGGCCTCATCAGACTCAAAAAGAGTCACAACTTGTACATAGCATGGAACTATGCACAGGACCTCTGGGCCACAGCTGCCACTAAATCCTAAAGCAGGAGTTGTGGATCAAAGAAAACTTTCAAATGGTATACCACTTTTGAATGGGTTCCCCCATCCATGAATGTAGGAGGAAAATCCTGATTCATATAGCCTTTAGATCTTGATAGGATTGAGTTACAGTTGGTCCTTTCTCATTCTGGCCTATACATCCTCTAGACACTGGGACAGGATCTCAATAGCAAAAATCAGTTGCTTTCTTACGGAGAATCAAAATCTCTAATAGCTGACCGTACATCCATAATACAGTGTGACTTGTAGTTATTAATATACTGCTCAGCCAGCTGAAATGTGAGTTGCCTGAGCACAGAACCAGAAAATAAACAAGACCATGGTTTAAGACAAGAATAGAGCTAATAAGTATTTAATGCAATTGTTTATTATGGCACCATGTGGTATAGTGTTATGTAGTATGAATGGTAGTATAGTCTTGTTTTCTACTTTTCTCATTTTCTTGTGATTCTTTTATATACTATTGGTGACCATATAAGTCTTTATAAGTACAAAAATAAACCACAGGGCTAAATGATGAGTGCACATTACAAATTCAATTTGGAACTATAATATGTTACAAATGTCTAAATGCTACTTCTATTCAAGCAATTGAAGAATGCCTCATTGTTTCCCCTTCCTTCCTTCCCTCCCTTCCTTTTCTTACCCTGTTTTAGACTTCTTACATAATATAGTATTTGTTTTAGGATTATTTTTAGGAGATTTAATTAGTTTGATGGCTAGTACAGTGATTATAAATATTCATCATATGCAAGCCCAAGATGATTCAGTCTGTATTTGAACCGTACCAAACCATACCAGACCATGATCACTTCTTACATTTCAACTTCTTTTTTGAGACAAAAAGTATTTGTCTCAAGTAAAGCTGCTGAGCAATTGGATATCTTTAAGCAATCAGTCTACAGCACCAATCTAAATTGACACAATAGATTAAAAGTCTGGAAAAAAGGTCTGACCTTTTGCTAGGCAAAGCAACAGTGCAATTTCATCTGCCGTATTCTTGTTTTGTGATACAGTTAAAAAATACTTTGGAAATGCCAAGAACTCCATCATTGTTGCTAGATACTTTTCAGTCAGGTCAATAAAACTGTTAAGAAAAAGCTCTGTAATATTAACTTGCTTCTCAGTGTTCAATTCTCTCTCTGAACAGTAGTCTATCTTGTTCCTTCTAGATTTTTTTTTGTAATTGCTTTTTATTGCTCTTTTTCATTTGATTCATTTCCTTGTTGGTGCTTCCTTGCAAGTTTCTTGTAAAATGATTCTTGATCCATAGCTCCATCTTTGCTACCTGGCTCTGCAATAACTGTTATCATTGGTGACAAGATGGCAATAGATTTATAGTCCTTATGAATAGTGAGTCAGAGGACAGTAAAAGTTGAAAGAACAGAAAGATAAGTTGGGTATAAACTGCCTGAAATATAGGTAGAAGAGTTGATTCAATAGAATAGAATGTGAGTTGCTGAACTGGGGCCAGTAATTTAGACTTAGATTGACTAAGTGGTTGGCCACAGTTGCAGGCTGGAGATCCAAAATCTCCAAAGCAGAGGAGCAGAAAGTCTTTGCGATGGCAATGATATCATGGCCTCACTGTGAAGGAAAAACAAGAGGTCTTGGAAAATTAACGGGCTGAAGAATGAGAGTTGAAATGAGAGTTGAAATGAGAGCATCTAGCAGGAAGCATTATAGAGTTGTGAGAAGATGGCCTTATGGCTTCGGTCTGGTGCCTGCCCTGGTTGATTGTTTTGGAGGTAGGGATAGTGCCTGTCTGGAATAAACCTCCCTGAAATTTGCTGAGTGTCCGGGATGTGAACTATGTCACATATGGCTTTTGCCTTGGACCATTTGGGCAGACTAATGCTTGATTGATGGTTGACTAAATGGTAGATGAGAATTGCCTTTTATGCATAATGCTCTATAGAAGGATTTTAATGGTGTTAATGACTCCCTCTTTGTGTTATTAGACTTTTGGTGGATTTTGATATCATTAACCATGACATTAACCATGTCATGGACTGCTCATGAGATTAAGAATAGGAGGTAATGCTATGTAGTGGTTTCCTTCTCATCTCAAAGCATAATTCCAATCAGTGATTACAAGGGAAGGGCAAGGCCCAGTCTGATATCTACAAGCTGTGATGGAGCGGTGGTGAAAACGCAGAATGGCAGGCTAAGTATGCCCATAGACAGGAGTTCGATCCCATCCAGCACAAGGTTGATTCAGCTTTCTATCATTCTGAGGTCAGTTAAATGAGCAGTCAGATTGTTGGGGGCAATATGCTGACATTTTTAAACCAGTCAGAGAATTATGTAAAACATGGGGTGCATAAAAATAAGTGCTATTGCTATTTCCTTGTGGAATTCTATAGATCTTCTTTCCATTAATGTTTATATTGACATGGAACTTCCTATATTAATCATTCAGTAGTTTTGAATATTACACCATCAATATGCTGATTCTTCTCAGCTTTATATTGCACAATTGGCCATGTGACAAAGTGTTGTGCTTGTGTCAAATTGAGGCTTCATCCTTCCACTGCTGAAAATTGACATATATGTGGCTCAGAAATTTTGTATTTCTGTTTTGTGTTGTGATACTGTAGCAGATACCTTTAATCTGAGAACTGCTGGTTCTGCCTTACCATTTTCACCTTTATATTAATGTCTCATCCTAGTCCTACATTTTTGAATTACTTTTTCAACTATTTCAGGCATGATTGTTAGCATTTCTATACTTGCCTATTAACATAGCAATCAAATTGTTCTGATTTCCTTTCTACATCAGGTTATCAAATACAAAGAAAAATAACAAGGAAAAAAAAACTAAGCAGTATTTCAAGCTATGAATATTGCTTGTGCCTTTGGTATATTTCATTTAACATAACAAACATTTTACATCCCCTTGCTGATCAGTGATCATAATGAAGTCTGTTTGCCCACATGTCTATCATCTATCTACCTATATACGTAACTAGCTAGCTTTCTAGCTATCATACATTTTTCTCCTCTAAAAAATACAATTCTACATCTATTTCCATATTCTCAAGTAATTGGTACCTGATTAGTTAATCCCTTCTGAAACAGCAGTCCCAAGGTCCCAGCAGTCTAAATGCTGGGAGATAATATTAAGATGCCAGAGGCAATGCATGTGTTAAAAATAGTATCATGATATCCTAATGCAAATAATAAACTTCCTGATAAATATGAATAGAGATATATTCAGTAATTGTAATGTTTACATTCTGTCAAGAAAAAAATTGGAGAAGAGAGTGAAATACTTTCCCTTCTTACAAGGAACTTAGCTGCTGGTAAGATAACATTATGTGCTGTCTAAAGAAACTACGATACAAACGTTGTAATAAAGGAAGGTTAGAAGAATTTAGAGTCAATTATTTCTTAGGAAATAGCATACTTTATTTTATAAATAACAAAAGTAATCTTTGTGTCTAAGAATTTTTAAAATGAAAAAGATATCCATTTACTGCATTGAAGTTGGAATGTGAAGTTCCTAGGACAGATCAGATTTCTAGCATTCAGAGGGAAAGTTCAGAATTTGGCCACATAATTCAATAGAGCCACCTTTTGGTCTTTGTGGAAACTTCAATAATTGGGGACCTAAAGGACTCAAAGCACACATACACTTCACATTATACCTCACACTGAGGCATCCCTCCACTTCCCTCTCACAATTCGATTCTGTGGCATAGAAAAAAATTATTGAATCTTTCTAACATCACTTTATGAGTTCCATTTTTCATCACTTGGTAAATTATAGGATAGGATCGCAGTATTTCACTGACATTTTATGTATGAAGATGAAGCTCAAGAAATAACTCTGCTTTCTAAACTAAGACACTCTAAGATGACAAATTGGTCCTGTTGTAGGAAGTGAAGATTATATAATGAGGAAAGTTCCAGAGCTATAGCATATCTGTAATTCACTGTTTTTTATTTTGGTGGCCTCCCTGCCATAAATTTATCTCATCTTGCACTGTTCTAGCAACCATCTTCTTATAATATGAAAGAAGCTGCAAACTTCTAATCTTTGCTAAGATCATGCAAGAGAAACATAGTATCTGAATCAACTGATATATGTGTTTCAGTTTCCAAGAAACAGCCCAAGATTACAAACATTTATGAAACCCTAATCCATTATTTTCAATGCTCACTAAAACTGAAAAGTACATTTGATTGTTTTTTCTCTCTCCAACTTTCAATGCAGTGCTGGAGAAACAATTGCTTGTTTCTTTCCATTTCTGGAGCTCAGTCCCACCCATCTACCACAGTGTTTTCATGTCAAACGATTTGTAATTTTCTGAAAAGTTGGAAAATGTCCTTTAAGAAATAACATTTTAGTAACACATATTGATCTGGTGAAAAGTTTTTAGGAATCATTTGGGATGTTTTGCTCAGAGTTTTGGAGAAATAAAGTCTGTTGCTAAATTTTACTTGGTTTGAAAAACTTCTATAGATTAGTCTCTTGTAGGTGGCCACAAAATGTTTCTCTCAACTGGTAATAATGGTTGCTATGATCAAACTTGGCTAACCCAAATCAATCATTTTGAAGATACAACATATCTTTATTAAGCATCTAACAAATACTGTTATACTGAAACTCCAGCAAAGCAGTAGCAGCTTGCTTGGGGGTGGGTGGGGGTTGCACAATAACATTTTATATTCCTTTGATTTACTGCATTACAAATATAAAATAAAGAAAAAGCCAGACACAGTGTAAATTACAGCTTAATCGGAATTACTTGGATAAACCTATTTTGACCTTATTATTATTTTTTCCTCTTACCAGGTTGGCAGGCTGCTATACTTTCTTAAGGTATGGTAACTGAGTTAGGTTTGAGTTTGCTAGGCTGCTAGTTCCTGGTTATTCTTGCCCCTGTTGCCATTTTGGCACTACCTGAGGTAAATTTCTTTTTTTTTACAAAGTGCTTTAAGCAGTTTATATGAATGGGGAGTTGACTGATATCATAGGTTTGCTAATGAATGCAGCTCAAATGTACATTTTACCATCACAAAGTGTTGACATTTTCTTGAAGTCATATCATATCTAATTCCTGTAGAATAAATCTCTTTCTGAAAGATTTGAATCAGGGGTGGTATTCAGCAGGTTCTGACCAGTTCTGGAGAACCAGTAGTGGAAATTTTGAGTAGTTCGGAGAATGGGTAAATACCACTTCTGACTGGCCCTGCCCCCATTTATTCTCTGCCTCCTGAGTCCCAGCTGATTGGGAGGAAATGGGGATTTTGCACTAACTTTCACCTGGTGCTGGGTGAGAATGGAGATTTTAACAGTATCCTTCCCCTGCCACACCCACCAAGCCATGCCATGCCACGCCCACCAAGCTGCGCCCACAGAACCAGTAGTAAAAAAAATTGGTCAGTTTTATATGGATTTTGCAATATTTATGATTTTCTATTCATTTCACTAGATTAGGAATAGATAATCTGAATTTCCAGCGTGACATATGGCTTCCAATGCTGTTTAAAAGAACAAAATTATCATATGGAAACCAAGTCTATGGAAAACCTTCAACTTCTGCATAAATCTTAAGTACAAATTCTGGGCAGCAGATATAATTTGGAAGGTATCCAGATTGATTAAGAGCAAGTATTCATTATGATGTTTGAGATTAAATTAATGTGGCCATGAAAGTATCACCAAAATTTGAGGGAAAAAAGAAGTATACATTTGTACAAAATTTGCATGTTTGTCTGTGGCATGTGTGTGTGTGTGAAAATATAAAAATATTTATCATAATTTAATTTAATTTAAACAGAAATACTAAGGGATGTGATGGCTCAGTGGCTAAGATGCTGAGGTTGCCAATCAGAAAGGTCAGCAGTTCAGTGGTTCGAATCCCTAGTGAGTGAGCTCCAGTTACTTGTCCCAGCTTCAGCCAATCTAGCAGTTTGAAAGCATGTAAAACTCAAGTAGAAAAATAGGGACCACCTTTGGTGGGGAGATAACAGAATTCCATGTGCCTTTGGTGTTTAGTGTGCCAGCCACATGACCATGGAGACATCTTTGGACAGCACTGGCTCTTTGGCTTTGAAACAGAGATGAGCACCACCCCCTAGAGTCGGGAATGACTAGCACATATGTGCGAGGGGAACCTTTACCTTTAAACAGAAATAAAATGGACCTCACCATAGTTTAAAAAAATATGCAATTTTTAACTGCTAATGGGTAACTCTCATGATCCTGTTCTTCTTTCTGATGGTTTTTGTCTTTCAACCAGAGTTGGGCTGGACAATCTTTTCAAATAGACATGACCACCCTAAAAGAAAATTGCTTTACATACTAGATATGTGAAAAGCATTTTAAAGAGCAGTTTGGTAGAAATCCATATGAAGTACTTGATCTGACTGAATCTGGTTGAAAACTGATTTTCAGGAAAAAGTTTCAAAGTTGATGTATCAAATCAAGTTCATTCTCACATGCTTAGTTTTGCATAGGCACTATGGACACACTGTATAAAGCTTTCTTGGTAGATTAAAGCATTGTTTTAGTGTGTCAATTTTCCTTGTGGAAGAACAATAGGACCTGTTAGATACTAGCTTCAGTTATAATGGTTTCCACCAACATCCTCTGTTCTGGCGGGAACAGAGGTTTAATCTCATTGGTTGAAGGGTCTGACAGCTCCCTATAAAAGGGCTGCTGTCAGACTCAACCTTCGCTGGATTGTACATACTTGTTCTGTTACAATAGAGAGCTGTTGTTGCTTTAGCCTGAGTGTGCCTTTCCATTACTCGATCTAAGAGGACCCATCTGTTTAGGAGGTGGAGGGACCACCTTGGCCTCCCCGATCATAACATGTGAAATAATGTAAACATTAGATTCTGAGGAATGTTTTAGTTTTTTTTCTTTTCTTTTCTTACTCCCTTTTCTTCTTCATCATGACTCTAACAACTCTTTCTCAGAAATCTCTTTTGAGTTAGAAAGAAAGAAAGAAAGTTAAAACTTACATTCTCCTTATTAAAGAGGTTTAAAATCTGATTACACATTATAGTAAAATATGACTGTGATAAATTTTGTTTCTACATCTATATACATAAAGATGAAGTTTTGCATGACATTATTCTTTTGAGAAACTTCTGTTGTAACAGTGTACTACTCATTATTAAGAGAATACTTTCTTCCTTTCTGTTCTTTTTTTCCCCATTAGAGAAAGATTACTTTTCTGTTTTGTAGAGCAATATGTAGCTTTTGTACCTGCAATTTTTTCTGTCTTTCAATATAGGCTTAGTGATTGGTTTATAGTAAATTCAATAGGTGGGGTATTGATCATACTGTCCTGCTAATGCTTCAGATGATTCATTTTAACAAGAGAAGCAGTGTTGAAAATTCTATGGCTCAGTAAAAACTACATATTTTTCAAGTATTACTTTAGCTTTTGAAAAAATACACACAAAAATCATAGCAGAAACTTTTAAAAGGCCTACTATCTCCCAAACCTCCCATACCATGGCCCCGTTTATGTATGTGCTCATCTTTAATTCTATTATCAAAATGCCTGCTGAAACCAAAATACATACTTCGCCATGCCACAAAACATGATTCATGGCTACTTCTAGCCTATACTATTGCTGGCAAAATTGTGGCACTAGATTCCATAGATTCATTATCTGCCAAAACTATGGTCCTTAATGTTTTTTCAGCAGCCAATATGATTAGTTGATTTTCAGAAATAGATCACTAATCTCCTTCAATCATTATAAGTTGTTCCTTCCTAGTATGATGGTCAAGTGAATATCTAACTAATTCTGATTTGCTATTGAAGATAGTGGGAAATAGTATTTCCAGAAAGAAAAGGAATGAAGGTGCATAAATTTATGGATTTACTGGAACAGGATTAATATATATAATTGTCTTGTACATGAATGCCTCTGAATACATTTGCATTTCCAAACACAACTATAGGTAAGGATTAGAATTTACACGTAGATAAATAAATAAACGTTAATCCATATTTTTAATTAACACCTGGAAGAAAGGTTGCTTAACAAGTTAACTGTTCCTGGTTATTCTTTTTATCTTCTTATCCTAGCTAGATGCCCAAAGGCAATTAGATATTTCACCTCACTAATATTTAACTTTTCCTGCTGATGCCTGATGTAAACATGTCTACCAGTCAAAAGAGGAATCTCTCCAATGGTGTAAAACTGATTTTTTATTGATAAACTCCTAACTTTTAAATTAAATTCTAAATTAGCTAGCAGCACCTTTGATATAGTTGAGATGATTTTTTTGAACAAATTATGATAAAAAGAGGTTTCAATTCGATTTACTTTTTGATTTAAAAAGCATCATTCTACCACTGGATTGGCTTACCTTATTAGATAGGCTTCTGATTGAATATTAATTATTACTATTAATAAATTATATTTGGTCCTTTTAAAAATTATCAGTGTTATGTATGTATGTATATATGTAACCTATGTAGATTATGTGGCAATATGGTATATATTTTGATTAACATCTAATAATATACAAATATAAAAGCATTACATTTTTGAAGAAAAGAAACAAGATTTCTATGAAAACATATTAAAATACATCTTTTTTATTTAAAGTATTTTAAATGTTCTGAAACTAACCATTATCCTAAGATTCTTAGGTAATTTAAGAAGGATGCCTATATTATGTATACATATATTTTTAAACAATAATTGATTATTCACTTTTTATGGTTAGTTAAATTGTTAGTATTTCCTTTCAAAAATTGAGGTTTTTATCTGAAAATTGGACTTTTAATTTTTCAGATTTTAATTATATTGTAACAAAAATTATATTGATTATATTCTGGATTCAACTGGAGAGCTATTATCTGAAACCTTCACAAACACTTCATTCTAAATCTAGAATTAATTAAGATCACTATTGTATTGTGCTACAGTCAGCTAGGGTTGGATAATATTGGGTAAATGTTTAAATTTTTATTTCTTTGCATTTAAAAAAAATAGTGCTAAAAGTATGACCTGAAAATGAAATAGTTGCCCTCAATCAGCTAATTATAATCAATACCTTTGAAAGGTTAAAAAAAGGTTTAAAAGAATATAATATGCTGAAACTACTTAAATTAAAGCATGTTATTTGGTCTAAATATGTTAGTTTCTACAGAAACCTTTAAGTTTTTGTGTACCAGAAAAAGAAATGACAATGTCAGCCTCTGTTTCACTATTTGCTTTTGGCTGCCTTTGAAACGGGGAGGGGGGTGGTATTTGGGAGGGGAAGTTTTAGTACAGGAGAGATTGCAAAAGGGGAGTTTTGGTTTCACCGTCTACTGCACATGCTGGAGATTAGTGCTCGGTGTCGGTCAAGGCCAACCGTCCTGCATACCAACCTAATGATGCTCCTTGAAGATTGAACTCACATGACACCTAAGGGATTTGCATATTGGACACTGGGGTGAGGGTTACCAGAGGGAGGGGGTTTGGTCACATAATGATACGTATGATTTCACGCACTTTTGCCTCAGATCTTGCTTTGCTTAGCTGCTATCTTTTCATAACCAGTGAAAGTACTCTTAATTCTGCAAAATGGAATTAAGTGGTTTCTTTCTTGATTGCTGAGGGAGGCCGGCTTGATAGACAAGGTTGAAATTCAAATTTATTAAACAATTAAAATATTACTAAAATAAATGTAAATAGTACAGATGAACAGAAAAATGTGGTTTTTAATTTTATAAAAATCATAGTTTTGTGATTTAAAAATATCAAATAGATATTTGATATCTTATGATATCAAAATATACTTAATACACAAAAAAATCATCAAAAATAAGAAAAACATAGGAAGATACATGATTAACATCCCAGAATTTATGTCAAGTATATACTGTACATAGAAAATGATGCAGAATTTTCCAGAAACAAGAGGAGTGCCGTTATCCATTTATGTATCTATCACAGAATAAAAATGGAAATAGGACACCAGATGATTTCTTCTCTATTTTGCACCATAAGGTAAACAATTTGGTGTATGGGAATAAATTATCCACCACAAACATGGTTGAAGATTTACTTTCTTATGTTAGAGAAGCAACATACTGGGATGAAAGTTAATTTAGATGCTTGTCATTACCTTGTTTTACAAAAAGTAATCTGTTTCTAGAAAGGGAGTTAAGATTTAAATATGATAATGCCTATCTATAAAGAACTTTGGAATTACTTTGCTTAGATTTTTGCTTAGAAATTAATCCCACGTTTCTTGAATTATTCCTTTTTCCAGATAATAAAGTTTGGATTAAAGGTTAGATTAATTCCTTTTTCCAGATAGGATAGATTAGTTTCATGAAATGGCTAACCGCTTCGCCTTTGAAATGTATCTAGTTAGCATAAAGGGAAGACTGGGTAATATTATTTTCTGTGTCAAGGATCATTTTATTGTTTTAAAACTTTCTATTCACATATTTTAGTGATTTTTTCTCTATATAGTTGCATTAGATCAATAAAGGAAAAATAATTAAAAGAAAATATTTGTATAGCACTTATGGTGTCATATGTAACTATGTAATTAATCCACCTTTCTGCTGTCTTTCTGTTTTCATTGATACCTTATTGTAAGGTCCTAGGAGGATTTGTAGTCCAACACTCTGCTCAAGCACTAAACCCTATACACGGATGGCAAACCTATGGCACGTGTGCCACAAGTGGCACACAGAGCCATTTGTCAGGGCATGCAAGGCGTTGCCCTGTCAGCTGGCTAGCACGCATGCGCGCACTGGCCAGCTGAATTCAGCTTTTTTAAAAGCCATTTTTCGCCATCCCCAGGCTCCTATAAAGCCTCTGGAGCCGGGGAGGGTGAAAGAAGCATGGGGAGCACCTCTCATGTGCAGATGCACACTGGGGGGGTCGCATGTTGCATTATGGGTGCAGCACGCCCACGCACGACCCCCCTGCACTCCCCCCTTATGGCATGCAAGCGAAAAAAGGTTTGCCATCGCTACCCTATACAATTTTAAACAAATGGTTGTCCAGTCTCTTCTTAAAAGTCTGCAAAATTGGTGCACCCAAACTTTGGAAGGCAAGCTGTTCCACTTGATGATTGTTCTTACGTTAGAAAATTTCTCCTTAGTTCTAGATTGCTTCTTTTTTTGTTCAGTTTCTATCCATTGTTTATTTTCTTACTTTCTGGTGCTTAAGGAGATATAGAGAGTAAGGAAAATTATCTGGATAGATATATGCAGAAGCTGTAACTTAAACAAAAATGACTGGAACATTTTAAAGTCCAAAATATCCAGATAATATTGAGAGGTAGCCTCCCTAATTTACTTAAGAAATGAAGAAGAGGTTCGGCACTTTCAAACTAGCTGTTTCTGCTATTATAGTCAATCTTGAAAAGTACTTTAAGCATTCCTTTGGAGTTGATTTCATACTATGGTCTATCTAGTGGAACTGACAGCAGGAAAATATCATATGCCAGTATGTGATTGTGTTGTGCTTAGGTGCCAGTGGAAATACTGACTAAGGCTCTATCTGTTTTCCCAAAATTGCTCAACTATATATTCCCTCACATTCTATCTTTGTCTTCTACAGGTTCATCTGGGTAGTCTAAAAGAGAACAGGAAAATACTCTTGGATTTCTTGAATGCACTTTCAACAGAGCAAGTACAACTTTTTGTACAAGCCAAGCCAACGCACTATTTATGTCTGTCTATAATTTTTTTTTTTTTTGCAAAGCAGTCATTACAACCTGCACATTTTTTTCCTAGATGAAAGTGCTTGTGAGTCTCTCTTATAGGAACATATATAAATAATAAATCTAAATTTCAACAGGCATTATATTTCTTTTTCTCTATTCTTGTTAAACTTTTTTTGCCCTTTTTCATACAGCTGTGAGTTTACATAATCTTGATCTTTTTACTTTTTCCTGTAAAATCTGCAACCCAAACACAGTATCTCTCTAAAACCCTTTTATATTACAGAAATTTTTAAAAATATGTTCATGAAATAATGTTTGACACTCCATGGATTTCCTGTAATGTACCAAAGGACATTGATCTGTCAGGAAGCTTGAAAATGATAGTTTGGTGAATGAAAAATTCAAGTCCACTATTGTGAACAAGTTAATAATAATAATAATAATAATAATAATAATAATAATAATAATAATAATAATAATAATAAATTGAATTTATTAGCCGCTCCCTTTCCAAGTAGGACTCGGGGCGGCGTACAATGGAGCATATAAAACATAGAAAATGTATAAAAAACAAATAGACATACATACATACCAAACACATATACACATACACGGACACGGACACGGAGGAGGTAACAAATTACATCATATAGACAGTTAAAATTAGCATTAAAATACCCCAATTGTAAGAACTCAATATGTAATTAAAAATTTTAACGTTTAAAAACAATTTAAAAAACAGTTAGGAGGAATAAGAGAAAAATTACGATTGAGCCAGGCCAGATAATTGAAAGAGGTGGGTCTTCAGCTGTACACGGAAGGAGCGGAGATAGTTATTTTCACAATAAGTGCCATATATGTTCTGCTGAAGTATTTTTATGTTGGCTACACCTTTAGTGGGGAACAAAACTTTTATAAATCTTACTTCAGATTTGGATTTATTTGCAACAGCATGCACTATTACTAAAGGTCCATTTTCAAAGGAAAAACGCTTTCCACCTCTTCTTCAATTTATGTTGGGAGAAAAATATTTACCATAGTTATTTTATGACACACTTGAAAGTTATTATTCAATGTACAGAGAATATTCCTTCTAGAAAAGTAATCTTGAATCTATGTGTAAGATACAATTTTAATATACATATAAAACTATGGGTCTAAGGCAATCATAGACTTCATCAAACCAAATTCAAGTACCTGTATTTCCTTTAAAAAAAAGTAGTATTAGCTTTAATAAACCTGGGAAATAGTTGACATAAAATTATGAAAAGAAAAAGAGAAAAAAACCATATTAAAATTACCGTGATAACAGACAATGCCAATAGGTAAAATAATACTCCATCAATATTATTACATATATAAGGAAAAATAAATTTCCTTACAAAAGTTGATGGAAACTTAAAAAAACAACAACCAAACATCATGGAAAAGCAGAAACAAATAATAAGTGGACTTATTATAATAAGGTGAGTTTATGAGATATTAGAAAAAACCTACAGAAATTTGTCTTGAACATGGTAACTGCAACAAGATTATTATATGTACAAAGGTAGAAATAATTTGCAATAGAGGAATGGTTGGTGAATATGAGGAATGGTTGGTGAATATGACAAAATTTGCAGAGAATTTATTTGTTTGATTAGAGAAAAGACAAACTACACTTGTTTGAGGCTAAAAATCCTTTATGGACTTTTTGCTGAAAATTGTGTTAAAAGAAAATTCATGATGCATTATGTAAATAAGCACAGAATGTCTGCTTCAAATAGAAGCAGAATTACTTGATATCAAACAAATTCAGCTGACAAAAGTAAGCTATAAAATTAGAATGCTGAAAGGGTTCTATGAAACTGCTATGAATGCTGAAATTGGTATACTAATACTTCCATGTTGGAAGCAACAAAGTGTTTCTGTGATGAAATTATTTACTGGGAATATCACCATTGCCCAGGGATAATCATTTAGTGTCCCCATGAAGTTTCTCTCTGAAGTGGTACCTATTAGTCTCCTGTTTTTGAACTGCTGGGTTGATAGGAGTTGGAGCATGTGGTGGGAATTCATCACATCCTGTGGCAGCAACAGATCTCAAATGCACGTCTGCTGATTATCAGCCCAGCATTCTAACCTCATGAACCACTGTGCTCCATGGCAATACTGATAACAACAACAACAACAACAACAACAACAACAACAACAACAACAACAATAATACAACATAAAGTGGAAAAAGTTATCGAAAATGAGAAGATGAAGATCTTGTGGGACTTTCAAATACAAACGGACTGTTATTTGCAGCACAACATGCCAGATATCATGGTTGTAGAGGGCCAAAGTGTACAGTTTATTGATATTGCTGTTCCTGGAGATGCCAGAGTCGAAGAAAAAGAACTAGAAAAAATAATGAAATATCACGACCTGGCCATCAAAACTACACGGCTATGGATGAAGCATGTAACAATGATACCCATTGTCATCAGGGCACTTGGCACCATGTCCAAGAATTTTACAAGATACATCAACAAATTGCAGCTTCCTGCAATAACACCAGTGGAACTGCAAAGAACTGCACTACTTGGAACATCTTATATTTTAAGAAGGTACTTGGTTGATACCTAGGATGCTGGCAGCAAACCATATCAACCATTAGTATCAGTCACTGGTATTTGTAATGCATTTTTTAATGTTTAGTTGGCTGAGTTTCATGTTTAATGAATAAAGTAAATAATAATAATAATAATAATAATAATAATAATAATAATAATAATAATAATAATAATAATAATAATAATAATAATTATTATTATTATTATTATTATTATTATTATTATTATTATTATTATTATTATTATTATTATTATTATTATTTACCTTAACAGTTCCTAGGTCCTTGGCTAGGACTCAAGCTGTTGAGCTACCAACCAGGTCCAAAGGCTGTGAATCTCACCAAAGATGAACCATATAATAATAGTAACAGTAATAGTAATAGTAGTAGTAGTAGTAGTAGTAGTAGTAGTAGTAATAATAATAATAATAATAATAATAATAATAATAATAATAATAATAATAATAATAATAATAATAATTTTGATCATGAGGCAAGTTACATGTGTAAATTGGGGACATGTGAAGTCTGGATAGGGAAGCTGCTTCTTGTCCTATGGGATATGTGATTTTTTATACATAGATCTTTTCCTATATGTAGAATTTTATGAAAGATCTGGGTGAAGTACTGTGATTAAAGATTTCCCTTATGTTGAAGAGATTGTATTTCATGTTTGTTTGTTGTTGTTGGCTGACTTCCTGGAAAAATGTGCTTATTAATCAATTGCAGCCCAAAAGTCAATGCATGTAGAAAAAAAATATTTGAGATTGCCAGTAAATCAGATGTGGTTGAAGTTGATGTGTGCCCACACTCGTGTGTGTGTGCATGTGTGTGTGTGTGTGTGCATCAGGGGTGGGTTGCTGCAGCTTTACTACCGGTTCGCAACCCATGCGTGTCTGGCATGCACTGTTCAATGTAAATTATTCTTCGCGCATGTGCAGAACAATTTATAGTGAACTGTGCACACACAGTCACTAAAATCCAAAATGGTGGCAGCCCAATGACAGTGAGGGAACCGGTTCGGGGGCATGGCAGGCCTGGGTTGCTGCCAGTTCTGCGACCCAGGCCTGAATTCCACTACTGGTTCGGCTGAACTGGAGCGAACAGGGAGCAACCCACCTTTGGTGTACATGTGTGTTTGTGACTGATAGGGATTCTATCTTGCAACAAAGGAAAATGAATTTGTGATTCAGGAGGTTGAACATTAGAAGGGTAGAAATGCGTTTATAACTTCTATAAAGAAGTTCAAAAGCTGCTTCTTTATATCTCTACTTTCTTTTCTTATTTATATTTTATTTTATTTTTTAATATTGTTTTTATTGTTGTTAAGCTATTGTTGTTGTTGTTTATACAATAATTAAATTTGTATTGTTTTTAGTCCACCAAAAAGTATTCAATAAAAATTAGTAAAAAAATAAATTTTACTGAAAGAATAAAATAAAAGAGAATGTGCAAACCCCCCCCCCCCAGTTATTTGAATCACTCAAGAGAGAAAGAGATAAAAAATCAGTGAATGAAGAGCAACTCTGTAATTTTGTTTTAGCTGCACATGGAAAAATGTAATGGAGTGAGACAGAGCTGGAAATTCAGATTTTGTAAGAAATGAACGCAAAATTCATCCAATTTCTCTCACCTACTTAAAAGACTCAAAATACATTAATAAACCAATGTAATGAAACATCAGCATCTCTTCAAAAATATGTATCTATTTGGGATGCTCATATGTAATTGAGATATCTGAGCTAGAAGGCAAACTTTGTTTGTCTGGCACATAGAGAAATTACCCTCCATTGTGCAGCATTCTTTCATCATCATTTTCCTGCCAGACATGATAGAGTGAGAGATAAAGAACCATAAAGACTGGACATGAAAGGAAAGGTCTGAACAAGCCTCTCTCAGATGTCTCCTTCTCTCCTGTCATCTAGATAATAGGAATCCTTTCCAGCTATTTCTTACATCTAGTTAAATAATAGTTATTTGATATTTTCTGAAGATACTAAAGCTGGCATAGTGATGTTATAGTACAACTCATTAATCATTCACTGCAAACAAGTAGCCAAACTGCATCAGATGTATGGAATTTTGCATTATTAAAAAATATTACAAATTTTACATATATATTTCACACTAATTTGAAATCCCAAGATTTATGGTTTTGAGATAAATTTAAAATGAGTAGGATGGAAAACTGTTTGAATAGAACCAATGGATATGATCATCTTAGTAAAAATATGCAAGGGACAGGGAAGGATATATTTTGATTAACATTAAAAAATACTATGGAGTAAACAAAATGATTAGATTCATTCTTAAATATACTATATCCGACAGTAGCAGACTTCAGAATTTATAAATAAAAGCAAGAAAATTGATGGCAATTAACTTAGACAGTTTATTAATTAGACTGGATGGTGGACGGAAAAGCTTTTAATCCAGATGATTAGGTATTTCTTCCATTACACAGTATGAGACTATAGGGAAGGCAAATGCTATGATATTCTTGTCCAGCTTCTGAGCTTTCTATGGGAATTAGTTGACAACTATGACGGCAGAAAAGCTTTGGCTGATTTATTGATTTACATGGATTTAAAATATCAAGTCAGATAACACTAAATGCTACACATAATAAAAACCATAATGATTAAAATGAGGTGTTCATTACCATATAAAAAAGAAGTAAAACATATCAAACAAAATCTCAAAGGGCTTATTCAGCTTCTTATCTCCAGGCCTAGGAAATAGCCAAGTTTTTGGAGTCTTCCAGAACATCATTTATTTGGGAGTCCTATAGATTGTAGGATAACATCTATTCCAGAGAAAAGATGCAATAGCGAGGATATATGTCCCCCAGAGTCTGACAATGATTTTTTTTAAAAAAATACTACATATACTCTGCTGATGCAAAACATTTCATGTTCAGTTCAAGCTACATAAAAGGGTAACTTAACTTAATAATTACCTATTTATTTATCAGTTTATGCTGAGTTTAGGCTCTACTGAGTACACATGATTAGGGACCCTTCGGTTAGGATTTGCCACACTAAATCTTTATCTTGATATCTATTTTAGTAATTTCAGGCAGTATTCAAATTGCAAAGACTAGGACCCAAACAGCATAATCTGTTACTGAAACTTGAAGTCATTGCATTAAGCCCATGTGGAACATATAGGCAGACTTACAATAATGGGCATATGCAACTATGCAAGTTCTTTGCACAGTTTGAGTTTCTTCCTCCTTTGCCAGTAAATGTAAAGAATCAACAAATCTCAAACAATCCGGACTTGCCAGAACAATTGGGTCTTTTATATAATGTTCTTTCCAGAAATGTAGGACTGCCAAAAGGAGGGTACCAAAAGGACAATTACAGATAACCCTTGACTTATGGCCACAATTGACCTCAAACTTTCTGTTGCTAAGCGAGATTGTTGTTAAATGACTTTTGCCCCATTTTATGACCCCATTTATTGCCATAAGAGAATCACTACAGTTGTTAAGTTAGTAACATGGTTGTTAAGTGAATCTGGCTTCCCCATTGACTTTGCTTGTCAGAAGGTCACAAAAAGACCGTCATGTGACCCTGGACATTGGAACTATGATAAATATGAGACGGTTGCCAAACATCTGAACTTTGATCACATGACCATAAGAATGCTATAATGGTATACAAGTGTGAAAATATAACTGTGAAAAACCAATAATGATTATCACTTTTTTTCAGTGCCATTGTAACTTCAAACTGTCACTAAATGAACTGTTGTAAATTGAGGACTATCTGTATCATAAAGCTTTACCAAGGCAATGTGAACCAGAACATGAATTGTATTTTTATTTGGATAGACTGTAATATATTCCATGTATTTAATAATATAATGCTTTCCTGTCTATCAAAGCATTTCTTAGATATTTATCAGGAAATTAAGATAGCTGAAACTAAGGCCTATTTAATGAGATTTTAAATTCAGTCTTAGTGGTCCAATTTTCTCACTGGTTTTAATATTGCTTCTTAAAATAACTTAACTTGAAAAGATCGCATAAAAATCAATAATAATCTTGAAATGCAACATTAAAGAAAACAGTATAACATAGTAAAACCATCATATCTCACACAATTTAGAAGTTGGTAGGTTAAATTAAAGTTGCTCTTTGCATTTATAATACATTTCTTCCAAGTCAAAAAAAGCAACATTCCTTATTAATTTGAAAATAAATGCTGCATTAATATAAAAGAAAAAAAGAAGTACGTGTAAATTGCAAGACTACTTCATCTATTGACTAGATTTATATTCTGCATTTTCTTCAGAAGTTTAAAGCAGTACAAATAGCTTCTGTCTAATTATTTTAATATTTGTGTTCTGGTAGCCTATGGACTTCAGCTCTTCAATTTTGTTTCTTTTTACAGAAATTTCCTGAGTGTGTATGGTATTTCTTAAACTTTGTGTGAATTTTCTTGAAATATCCAAAGGAAAAGAGAGAAAGGAAACCAGCTACAATGTTCAGTGCCCTGAAAATATTTCCATACAATTAGTTTTTCATATGTACATCCAAAATTGGTCCCATACTCTCTGTGAGTTTTAAAAGTCCCAATACTATTTAATGTTGTGGAATACCCTTCCCAAAAAGACAGAATTATCCCAGATATGACAAATAATTACAATTAGTAATGTTCCAGTATCTATTTGCCCTAGAGAATTATGGATGTCCATTATAGATAATATCATTTTGATTGCTTTTTAAATCTGATTTGTTTTTTATTTTGTTCTTTTTAGATATTGATATTATATTTAAATATTTATATTATTTCTATTTTTAGATTTAATTTTATTTTGTTATTAAGCTACCCAAACTATTTTTTCATTGGGATAGTACTTAACTTATATGCAGAGTATATCATGTAACATGCCAGACTGAATCATGAGTCAGGATTGCAGAAAGAACTATTAGCAACCTCGGATATGTAGTTAATTTCATGCTAATGGCAAAAAAGTGAGGAACTGAACAATATCCTGATGAGTGTAAAAGTTGGCTAGAAAATCAACATTAAAAAACTAAGATCATGGCATCTAGTCCCATCACTTCCTGGCAAATAGAAATGTTGGAAAAAAATGAAGTCAAAAAGAGATGGCACAGGATTAGATGGCTATATAATATCATCAATGCAATGATGGTAGAGTAGAGAACAGGGAATCCTGTCATGCTATGGTTCATAGAGTTGTGAAACGTTGGAAACAAAATAGTGTTTAAACAACAACAACAATTACTGTGAAATAAATTTTAAAAAATGAATCCTAGAGGTTTCATCTAGAGTGCACTTATTCTATCTTAGATCTATTTCATATCATTTGAGCCATGCTTTTTTATAACAAAGACTTATAACATTAGTAAAGTTATACAGATTCGAGCAATGTTTCAAATTTCAGTATTTCAGATTTTAAGTAATGTTATACAACCGTGATGGCAAACTGTTTCAGAACCGAGTGACCAAACTGTAATGTGAGTGCAAAGCCCTGGAAACCTGAAGACCAGCTGGCACACATACACATGTCAGCCACATGGCTTTTGGGTTTTTGGTATGTGCACGTTCACCAGCCAGCTGGTCTTTGCAGGGTTCCAGCATTTGCAAAGATCATCTGGCCAGGGTGCATGCATGCGCCAGAGGAGCTGGTGATGGCACACATGCCCACAGAGAGGGCTTTGCATGCCACCTCTGGCATGTGCCATAGGTTCTTCATCATAGTTATATAAGCTTCAAGCTTCAGAGTTGCATGAAATTCATAATTCTTTTCAAATTTATTTCTGATTATTCATAGTTTTCAGTTTTCTTTATTTCACTTTTGAAAGTTCAAAATTACAATGATTTGACAAAGCATGGTTGCATTTTACAGCCTGTAAAAAAATTCTTGTAAAACATTATGCACCACCACCATGACTGCATTTGGGTTGCTTGACATTTATGACCAGCTGCGTTTCCCACAGTTGGTGATTGATTACTAACTTTTTCCTGTTTCTGGCATTTTCTTTTTCAAACTAAGGCTTATTTGGGGAAATTGATTCACTTAGTAACTGCCTGGTTTGCTTAATGACTGCTGTACATCCAGTCAAAACATTGGTTCCAATAACATGAGTGCATGACATATAATTGCATTGAGTTATAACCAAAGTTCCAGCTTCAATTGTAAATCAAGAATTACTTTTATTGTAATTTTCTGGATGTGGGAGGGAAAATTCTGTTATTACTCAAGTCAGAATGATTTGAGAATATTTTTCATTTAATCCAGATAGGGATGACCCAAAATCCCATTAGAACTAAAGGAGAATAGCACTTTTGGTCTCCATGGTGTAGAAAAGATGTGGAGACCCTAGAAAGAATGCAGAGAAGAGCAACAAAGATGATTAGGGGACTGGAGACTAAAACATATGAAGAACGGTTGCAGGAACTGGGTATATCTAGTTTAATGAAAAGAAAGACTAGGGGAGGCATGATAGCAGTGTTCCAATATCTCAGGGGTTGCCACAAAGAAGAGGGAGTCAAACTATTCTCCAAGGCACCTGAGGGTAGAACAAGAAGCAATGGGTGGAAACTAATCAAGGAGACACCGCCCCGAGTCCCTTTTGGGAGAGGGGGCGGTATAAAAGTTTGAAATAAAGTAAAGTAAAGTAAAGAAGCAACTTAGAACTGAGGAGAAATTTCCTGACAGTTAGAACAATTAATCAGTGGAACAGCTTGCCTCCAGAAGTTGTGAATGCCCCAACACTGGAATTCTTTAAGAAGATGTCAGATAGCCATTTGTCTGAAACGGTATAGGGTTTCCTGCCTAGGCAGGGGGTTGGACTAGAAGACCTCCAAGGTCCCTTCCAACTCTGTTATTCTATTGTATTGTAAGAAGGAAAATTCACCACACATTAAACTTCTGTCACCCACCACCAATTTTTCTCTTGCTCCAAAACAAAATAGGAGATTTTAGTAGTATTATTTGACTACTCCTGACCATGGTTCATGTGTGTATGCAGTATGTGTATACAGTTAATGAATACATATATACACTTCATTATGGTCAGATTGATTCTTTAGTGTTGTATACTGATTGTATTAATCAGATCATACATTTCATTAATTAAATATAGACTCTTCCTGTTTCATCCAGGTTCAAAGTAATTTCTTTAAAAAGAAGGAATCAGTATAAGGATATGGTTGGTAGACCTCACAATGAATCAAATTGCAGAAGAATCAAAACATTACATACTCAGGGAACAGTACAGGAAAAACAAAGAGTGTGGAAGGAAGTGTAGAAAATATTATTGTGGCTATCTTACCATAAATAGAATTCATTTCTGAATTATGATTGTATTACTACCTGTATTTGTCATTTTCCAGTGTCAACATTTTATTGAATTTTATTGCTCCCAAAGTCAATGTTACTAGACAGTTACAAGAATTTTAAATAAAGTAAACATACAATATGAAATATTTACCATACTAAACAAATATTATTGTTTAAGAAAATCCCAAAACCTTTCACCAAAAAATGTTGATCCAACATTTTAGAGTTCTCATAAACTTTCTAAGATAAATAAATAGTGCTAGGAATAAATGAATGCTTATAAATTTATCCTTGTAAAAAAATAAATCAAGTGATTGGATGTGTAGAGTATACCCAAGCTTTCATTTTTCAGTTCAGAGCTTCCCCTTGGATGTAATAAATGTATATGTACACCTATGAACATTGACTAAAAGCAATATCCAAAAACAAACGCTCATGTAATTTTGTTCCCAGCATCTTCAAATCAAATCAAATCTCCATTTATGTTACAACATAGCTAAATTGGGATGGAAAAAGATTATAGCTCTGTTATTCATCTCCATAACTTCATTAAATATTTGATTGTCCAACCAATATAGTCAAACATTCTAATAACTACCCCATGTATAAATTGAAAATAGTCTGCAACTTTTCCTGCTACAGTAAGACATTATGGACAAAATTTAAAATTTCAGATTTTATATGATTTTTTTAAAGAGTTGTTGGAATCAGTCAATAGAACATTCCAATAAAACAAGACAAACATTGAGCAGTCAGTTACCTATGTCTCTTAATCTATGGCCATATTCCCTGCTATTGTTTCCCAAAAAAAGTCCATGGGATCTTGGCAAAAGGAACTTACTTACCAAAAACAGAAGCATAGGAATATAAATTAAAATAAACAAGAAAATGTTTAGAGAACACCTGTTCACCCTGGACAAGTTCAAATCATCAGGACTTAATGAATTACATGCCAGATTTCTGAAGCTGCTGGCAGACATGATCTCAGAATCATTGACCTATATATTTCAAAGATGCTGGAGCACTGGGAGCTACTACTGGCGAGGACTGGAAAAGAGCTGATGTGGTTCCTATCTCCAAAAAAGGGGGAAATCGTTGCATTAAATTACAGACCAATCACCCACACATCAATGCTTGGTAAGATCTGCCAGAGGGAATGTTGATCTTCTGGGAGGGAAATAGGATTAGAATTAATACAGTGCAGGAGGCTGAAGCCTTCATTAAAAAGCATTTCCCCCTCCTAGAGGATGAACACAGCGAAGGTAGTGAAAAGGATAGCAAGGTACAAGACAAGAAGGAAGGGGGGGGGGGCTGTGGCTTCCTTGGGGGACAGGGAGGAAGGAGCAAAATCGAAAAGGCTCAGGTCACAAAAATAAAAGTATTTGAAATAATAGTAATTGTTGATATTCTAGAAAGTGACAAAAGAAAAATGATTGAACACATGGTTGACAATATAGAATAAGACTCTGTTTTCTGCTTATCTTTTATATTTTGTTTTTAAGATTGTAAAAACTGTGAGATTTGGATGGATTTCTACCACTAGTGTGGGAGCTGCCAAATTTTTCTATGTATTCCCTTACCTTTTCCCATAAATGTTTAAAAACCAATAATTTTTTTTTTTTAAAATGCTTGGTAAGATCCTGGAAAAAATAATTAAGCAACAAATTTGCAAACCCCTAGAATCAAGCAAAGTTATAACCAGAAGCCAACATGGGTTTGTCAAAAACAGATCAAGCCAAACAAATCGTATTCCATTCTTTGATAAAGCAATTAAATTAGCGAAATGCTGTTGACATAGTATACTTGAATTTCAGTAAGACATTTGACAAAGCAGATCACAACCTATTTCTTAGTAAGCTAAAACATGTGGCATAGACAGCATCACTGCCAGATGGATTCATAACTAGCTGACAAATGGCACTTAACGTGTATTTCTTAAAGAACTACATCTATATCACATATTTCAAACTTGTGTTTGACGTTGCTGTCACCTGATGTTTCACACAATGTTTTTCCCATTTGCAAGCAGGAGTGGGTGTGGCCTGCAAAGCCAGTCTGACATCCCTGATCTACATGGAGAGAAATTAGCAGTGGAGTACCTCAAATTTCTGTCTTAGGCCCAGTTCTCTTAAATATCTTCATAAATACTTAAATGAGGGAATAGAGTAGGACTTCATCAAATTTGCAGATAACGCCAAGCTGATGGGAATTGCCAAAATCCCAGAAGATAGGCTCAAGATTCAGAAGGCTCTTGAAAGACTGAAAAACAGGCCCTATCTAACAAATTAAAATTGGATGTAGAGAAAGTAAGATTTTAGACTTAGGCAAGAAAAACTAAATGTACACATATAGAATAGATGGAACTTGGCTCAATAGTAATAACTGCAACAGGGATCTTGGAGTCGAAAAAGCCAATGCAATGCTAGGTTGCATTAACAAAGGGATAGAATCAAGATCAAGTGAAGTGTTAGTACCGCTTTATAATGCCTTGGTAAGATCACACTTAGAATGTTGCATACAGTTTTCATACAGTTGCCACAATATAAAACAGATGTTGAAACTATGGAAAGAGTGCACAGAAAAAACAACAATGATAATTAGGGAGCTGTGGGCTAAAACAGATGAAGAACAGACACAGAAATTGGGTATATGTAGCTTAGTGAAAATAAAGATTAGCAGTAATCCAAGATTTGAGGAGCTTCCACAAAGAAGAGATGGTCAACCTATTTTCCAAAGTACCAGGTGGCAAAACAAGGAGAAATGGGTAGAAACTAATCTAAGAGAGAAAGAAGCTAGAACTAAGGACAAATTTTCTGACAGTGAGAACAATTAACCCATGGAATGGGTTTCCTTCAGTGCTCCATCACTGGATGTTTTTAAGAAGAGTTTGTACAGCCAATTGTCCAGAAGAGTGTAGGATCTACTGCTTAAGGAGACAGTTGGACTGGAAGACCTCCAAGGTCCCTTCCAACTCTGTTATTCTGTTAATTAATGAAATGAAAAATAGATATGTTATATTCTGATGAAAGCAAGAGAAAGAGGAAAATGTAATAAATCTGAATAAAGGTGACCTGAAGTTGATAAAAACATGCATACAAGATTGAATTATACAGAGAAAGGCTAAATAGTGTTTGAATATGAAAATAAGAATCCATAGATTACTCACGCCGGTATTCTCCAGTGAATGGCAATAATGAAAGGATTAGGGATGAATGAATGCTGTAGAAATTATTCTTCTATAGACATGAATGAATGGGTAGAAGCAAGATGAGAAAGTACAGATAAATATTTGAATCATTTGGACCCTCAAGAATGAATATGAGTAGTTATTGTTTGGTGACTATCTGCTTTAAAAAAAGGCCTGCTTGTTTAGAACATATAGCGTCAGCATATTTGAGTGAATATTAATAATGTACTAATCTTCTAAGCCACCCAACTCTCAATAAAAAAGCATGATTGTTTTGCATATAATGACTGAGATAATCAGTGGAAGATAGAAGGATTATAAGAGATTCTGAATTTGGAGTAGACTATTTTCTGGCAGTGTCACTCAAGAATTTTGAGGGAAAGGAAGGAAAAATAGTAAGTAGAAATTAGAATGAGAATAAATTGACTGAAAGATGATAAACCATAAGTTAGGTATTTTTTTTTAAAAAAGCATTTGAAGGTAGATTAATCTCTTAGTAAAGAATATAAGAAAGGATGCTGTAGAAGCTGCTTGGAACTCAGTGAAAAAATTATTTTGTTGAATGCCACGTAAGTGCTTAAACGGGTAGTATGAAAAAAAATGATGGTTGGTGGAATGATGAAATAAAATAAACTGTAAATTTCGTCCTTGCTGTGATCATCATTCAGGCTCTTCTCAATCAGCATGTTTTTATGACTGCCACAGCATCTTAAGGTCACACGACTGACAATTGTGTGCTTTGCAATTGTTTACAAGAAGAAGAATTAATAGAGAAGGCAGAAATAAAACCATAAGTCAGAATCATGTTACGCTTTGCACCATGACTAATGAGGAAGTGAAGTCATAAGCCTATCACAGTCACGTGATGTTTTACTGAGTGATGGAGTCGCCAGTGTCAAATGTGGTCACTAAACAAAGGCTGTCTATACAAGTAGTCCTCAATTTATGACCACAATTGAGCCCAAATTTATGTTGTTAAGTGAGAAATTTGTTAAGTGAGTTTTGTTCCATTTACGACTTTTCTCACCACATAAAAACTGCAGTTTTTAAATTACTAACAGTTGTAAAATTAGGTAATTCAGTGAATCTAGTTTCCCCATTGATTTTGCTTATTAGAAGATCACAAAAGGGGATCACATGACTCTGGGACACTGCAACCATCATACATGTGAGTCAAGTGTCAAGCATCCAGATTTTGATCATATAACCATGGGGATTCAGCAACGATTCTAAGTGTGAAAAATTGTCATAAGTAATTTTTTTCAGTGCTGTTGTAACTTCAAATGGTTACTAGATGAACAGTTGTAAGTTGAGGACTACCTACTGTATATTTGAGAAAAATGTATATGAAAGAATAATCATTGCAAGGAATGTGAGGCAGGTATCGTGTCCAAAACTGGATTGTTGTAAATAATGTAATCAAATAGAGCAAAATAATGGTTAAGACTTAAAAGTGGTAAACAAAATAGAGAGCATGTTTGTGAAAAAGGGGGAGGGGGGGATTTATTCTAAGAGTGGGCAAGAAGACTCCAACCAAGTGAATTACGCATAAACATGATGAGATGAACTTGAAATGAGGGAATGCTGCTTGGAGTGTTTCAGAGATTTGTATAGGAATGACAGCCATAGGAAGAAGAGCAGAATTGAAATTAGTGCTATAAATATTAGCATCCAAGAAAAAAATGAGTGAAGAGATCATAAATGCTGTGAAAATGTTTAAAAAATGGGAAAGCTGCAAATGTAGATAACCAAAGAAATGTTAAAATATGGATATGGTTGGTTTGTGGAGAGGCTGTGTGATTTATTTAATAATTGAAAGAATGTACAAGAGAAAGGCTATAAAAGTAAATGTGAAAATTGCAGAGGATTAGTTTGTTAACCTAGGGAGGTGTGAAGCAGAATTCTGACTCACACTTTCCCCTAACTTTCTTGGTGGCTTACCATTCTTGAAAGGCATTTCTCCATGATGAAGCCTTCCTCTCATCTTCAGCACATGGCCTGGCCCAGCTAACATTTTTCTTTTCTTCTTTCCTGAAGCAAAACTGAAGGGTGTTTTCCATCTTCTCCTGAAACAAGTCTTGCTATTTGCATTTGGGTGAGTGATTGCAAGCTATACACAAATGGTAATGAACTAAAGCAAGTATATTTGCTTTATGCACTTTATGCACGTGGGTAGAACATTTATAAGATGGGGAAAAGGATGGAGAAATTTCAGTATGTATCAATAGTGGTAGAAAAGTCATAGGAAGTGAATGAGTTAATGCAAGGAATAAATCTTTGTTGAAAGGAGTGAAACTGGTTACGTACAAGGGTTTGCTTTTCTCCACATTATGATATGAAAGTGGGATTTGCTATGCCCCAAGAAGCATCAAAATCAGTTGAATGCAATGGGATTGAAATAAGTAGATATCACAGAATGATAGAATTAAAATGTCTTCTAGTCCAGTCTCCATTCTGAACAAATCATTGTCCAATCCCATCTTCAAAATTTCCAGTGATGCAGGACTCACAATTTCTGGTTTTTAAATTAAATCATTAATTAAATGAAGTGTTTGTGGTAAAACACATATAAATAAGGCCAAGAATAAATGGGTGATCAATGAATGTGGATTGAATCCAACAGTGATCCCTGGTATGAACAAAACATATTCTGTGATGGTTTACTCACAATGGAATAAATAATAGAAGATAAAATGCCAAAAAAATATAATAAAACCTAGGGAAGGGACATTAAGTGAATTAAGGAGAAGGGGAAGCTCAAGACGCTGGAGTTGAAATTCTTAAAAGAAGACAAACAAGAATTTAGAGAACAAAAATGAGGAATGTATGTAGTAGAAAAAAGAAATGTTGACAAAGTAAGAAGAGGTTTAATAAATGACATTGTCACAAATTATAATTAGAGTTCTTCTCTAATCTCCTGCCTTTTTATTTTGTACTCTTTTTTCTGTGAGATGTATAGCTCTGAATCTTAAGTTGAATATTTATGTAGATTTTCCCCAGTAAGTTTTTCCCCCCTCGTTTTCCCCCTCTGATTTCTTTTATATCTCACTAATGATAGCTTACTATTATGTGTATCTGATGTAGTTTCAGCTAATGAAGGATCCATACTTGAAACAAATTTGATACCCATATGTAAGATATCAGTCTTCCTGACTTCTCAGTTGAATGCTTGGCATATAGATTCATTGTTTTTTTGTTTACTGCATCATATACTGAAAATTGATTTTGCTGGGAGCTTGGAGCAACCAGATAATGGCTTTGCCATGTGGCCAGCTGTAATGCTTAACATGGTGTGACAAGATCAATTTTTGAATTTGAAGAATCAAGCCAAAGTTCCTTGTACTTCTAGAGAGCATCTGTCACTAACTACTCTGATACCATACTGATATTTCTCTGGTTTATTCAATGTTGTGTTTTGTTTTTTTTAAAAAAGCCATTACATAGGAATTTGTAGAAAAAAGCTACATTTCACCATACACTGCAGCTGCTGAAAAAGATCTTGAATCACAATCACTGCTGAAAGCCAAGATGTGGATATGCAATTGTTGTTCTTTCCTAAGGCAGAAGATAAAAGGAACTTGTTTTCTCCACTGTTTTTCTCCATCCTCCATTGTCTGAATGCCAGAAGCTTAAAGATAATTATTACAGTCTTCATGCAATGCTTTCTACTGTGGAGATGAGGCTCTGGGGAGTGGTAAGAAAGTAAATGGCGAGGAGGTAAACAGCATAACTGGAATTAGATTAGCGAGAGCAGTGTTTATCACTCCAGTTGAATTGCCCAGGAAACTTACGTTAAGCCTCATGCAGAGTTCTGGGTAGCTGCAATGAATAAGAAGTGGCCCAGCCACGACCCAACTATCCAAGATGCAATTGCTGACTTTTATCATTTTAGCACTTTTAGATGATATACTGAATTTTTCCCCTTCTTTTAATGAAAGCTGTGTTGGGATGCTAATGCATGCCAAAAAAAGGAGGGCACCATCAAATTGAAGTCAGGAAAACATCTTGATAGCCCAACTATGTGAGTTTTTAAAGCATTGTTTATTTAATTATTCATGCAAAGTATTTGCATGGCTGCTTGTTTTGGGGCATAACTTTGGATATCTCATCCTAGAGAAAAGTAATAAAGCCACTGAAATAAAAAATTGATTCCTCAGCCATCCTCCTTGGATGCCTCTGACAAAACCATCCACAGGCTACCATCTCACTCTATGGCACTCTATAGAGAAGAGCCACCTCTTTTCAATGTCCTAGAAGATCAAAAGATCGGGGCCTGCCAGATACCCTAAGAATGAATGTTTTTTTTCTGCTATGGAAAGTCATACTTTCTAGGTTCCATTGGGTGGAAGCATTTAAGAGCAGAAATCTGGAACAGGCCCAGTCTACCCCACTTGGTGGGGAGGACAGATATCCTCTCAAAGAACTGATAACTATAGCAGTGATGTGGTCTATAACTGAAAAAAAATTAATAAATGAATTGATTGAAATTATTAAAATTTTCTACCCAAATTGTAGACCAAGAAATTGGGTTAATTATTCATTTACATTTTTCTAGAAGAAGGAAAAATTGTCCAATATTTATTCAGGAAAGGACTTCTAATTATGACTGATTCTAACTGATGCAAAGAGTTTTTTGGGTTTTTTTTGTGGTGTTTTCCTTTAAGATTTAATGATAGCAAGCTGTGGCATTTGCAGAAAGCTTTATAAAGACAATGTGGTAGTTACAGCCATAATCTTTTTATGCCCCCCTCCCCTTCTCACGCCTTAGAGGTCCCTGACGGGAAGCCAGAGAGGTGGAAAACCAATGGAAAGATCATTGGAATGATCACTGAGCCACAGTGGCACAGTGGATAGAATGCAGTATTGCAGACAACTTCTGCTGACTGTCGGCTGCCAGCAATTTGGCAGTTCAAATCTCACCAGGCCCAAGATTGATTCAGCCTTCCATCCTTCTGACGTGGGTAAAATGAGGACCCAGATTGTTGGGGGCAGTATGCTGACTCTGAAAACCATTTAGAGAGGGCTGCAAAGCACTGTGAAGTGGTATATAAGTCTAAGTACGGTTGCTATTGGAAACCTTTTATTAAATAAATGCAAGAACTCTACCCATGAACATTTCATGAAAATCCTGTTCTGTGGAGGAAAAATTCCAAGGAAAAATTATCTTTGATGAAATTATCTTTCATCAAACTGAACAATGTTGATAGAAAAAGTGCAAGATAACATTCTTAGTGTTTCATAGGTTAATAATCTTTTATTAAGAATTATTATTAAGAATAATAAGAATTATTATTAAGAATTATCATTTGTTCAAAAATAAATGGGAGTATCTACTATGTAGACTCAAGAAAATGCAGGTAACTGTCCATGCCCGAAGTTGATTATCAATGAAACATGATTTGTGCAAACTATTGTTTTTTTAAAGACTACTGTGATTCTCTCTAGCCTACTCTAGGTAGAGACAAAAGAAACCTGGGTCAGATCTCTTTAAAATTCCAGAGTGCTATTAGAAAGTATGAATCTTACCAAATAAAAATTATGTATTAAAAAGTAAAGTGATGAGTCCAGAAGATTAAACATGCTCTCTATTTAAGCTGTCTGTATATATTTAGCATTATTTGAAGCAAAAATTAATGCAGATTACTTTAGGCTTTTATTTTCATGCAGAAAATCTTTTTTCCCCTTTATTTAACAAGTGCTGAGCCTGCAGTCAAGGACATAATGACATGGAAATAATTATTTCACCCCTGAAAGAACATCTTGCTATGTTGTGCCAAATAAACATACATAGGTTCAGGCTACATATACCAAATCAAATCCCAACTATTTTGCTGTACATCAAAATGAATCATGCATTTTCTTTAAAAATTATAGCAAACTTTATTCACATAAATTCCCAATGATTTGAACTCACTGAGTTTCTCTATTATGTCAAACAAGTGCCTGCGTCAAGCATCTACAAATTAAATTTAACCTCTATAGTATTAATAATGGAAATTATTTCTCAAATCTTAAAAATCTACCAAACAAAATACAGGCCCAAAGGACATGTTTTATTGAGAAGAAGTTAGCTTTGAACTGTTATTCATTTCATTACCCGTCCAATCAAACAATCAAGTTTCTTCATCTCTGAAATTCACATTTGTCTGGTGACCATGTGTAAGCTTGGTTAGACTGTAATTTCTGGCTAGGCCCTTACGAACAAAGGAATGTTATTGGTGGTTTCATTCACGGTTTTATCTCCTTTCATTTTTTAAAAAGTAGTTGGTCGAGATTCCCTCCAGATTTCCCTATCATCACCTACACAGCTCTCCCACTGGCTATAAAATACAGCAGCAGCTTGTAGGTAATTGATCAGACAAGTGAACTGTAAAATATTCATTTTCTACTTCAACAGCTAGATAATTCTCCTGGGAAGTGGATGAAAATATTGCTTATGCACATCAGGGTCGACAGAGTAATAGCAAGGTTGCTGATAAGCAGGGGTCTGCTACAGAGTTCAGGCTTAATTCTGCTCCATGTCAGAGACAAAGGGAGTATGTCAGCTCCCTTTTGCCTGCAGTGAGAAGTCTCATTATATGCTAAACCTGAAGACACCAACACTTATGTGCAAATCTTCCTACTTTGGGATTGGTGCTTCCACTTTTAATTAATCAAGGTCCATCTTGGCATGCCAAGGAAGCAATTAACACTTTGCTATTGTAACCAGCTTGCTAAACACTAAAGTACTAATGCAAGGAAAAAATCATGAAAGAAAAGGTGCAAAATGGTTCAGATATGTACTCTTGCAAGCCTGAATTGTTTCTATGTATAAATATTATCTTCCAAAATATACAAAGTAAATATGCCAATGACAAGTGGCTGTACAGAGGTAGGCATTGAGTGTGTGATAGAGGAAAAGATAAAGATTTCTCATGTCAGTTGTGTCTGACTCTTGGAGTGGTGCTCATTTCTGGCTCTTGGCTGAAGGAGCCAGCATTGTCCAAAGACACTTCCATGGTCATGTGATCAACATGACCATACAACGAGGTGTACAGAATGTTTTTACCTTCACAACAAAGTGCTACCTATTTATCTACATTGAAAGCATTTGAATGCTAGGTGGGGAGGACCTGCTAGGTGGGGAGGACCTGGGGCAAGTAATGAGAGCTCACCCTGGCGTCGCACAGTGCTTGCGTCTTGGGGCTATCAGCTTTCCAGTTGACAAGCTCAGCATCTTTAACTGTTAAGCTCCCATTGTGTGATAGAGAAAGAGAATAGAGGATGCAACTTTAAGGGGGGCAAAAAAGTTAATGTAGGCAGAGGAAGATAAAACTCAGATTTTCTCCAAACCTAATTGTCAGGGTTCCTAATAGCATCCTCAATCAAATAAGAATCTGAGGCTAGAAATTCCTCAAAGTTCAAATTTATTAAAGAAGCCATGTTGGCATTTCTGAAAAAAAATGAATCTGAAAGCTTCCAGGTTTTCCCCACCCAGTTGAAAATCACTACCCTGACCTAGCACCCACATGTCCATCACATGACCCAATCAGTCCATGTCATTCCTCCCCTCCATGTCAGTCCATGTGCAGGAACAAAATGACCTTGACTCTCTGACAAGGAATGTTATTTGGCTACATATATCTCATGCTTCATACAATCACCACTCCCAGTTTCCCCCAGTAGAATATGTTTGAATATGGGGCAGGCTTGAGGCTCAATATAAAGATGGCTTCCAAGCCTGACACTAATTTGCATGATCAAATATTTCTTTTAATCTTAATTTCATAAATAGTGTCATTCTGTATTTGTTGTTGCAATTTGATATTTCCATAGTCATCTCCTTTTATTACTTTATTCCGTATCTAAAATAGATGATAACCATCCCTAAATGGTGGAGTAGATGATGAATACTTATTTAACAGCATTCAATCAAGTTAGGTGGAATAACATGCAGAGTATTGTTAAAAGACAAGGCTATGCATTTCCTGCCTACTAATACAGTGCAAGTTCTAGACCAGGTAAAGATAGCTTCTGCCCATAAAAATGTGAAGGAGAGGACTTGTTATCTGTTCTTTTTTTCTTACTATCTTATACTTCCTGTCACTAGGGCAATCACAAAGTATAATTCAACTGCCAAGGTTGAAATCAGTTTACAGAAAGCAATCACATATACAGTGTAAGATCTTTTGCCTTGGAACCAGGAAGCAATTGGCTTATGGGAATGAAACTTCTCATCCAAAACAGAGCTCTTATACTTGATGGTGACAACAGCTACAACCCTTATGTTTTGTCTCTTAATATGGAACAATATTTTTTTATCCTGCATTGCTGGCAGGACATTTCCCCAATGTCTGCCAATTACCCCATGCCTTGATCTTGCAAAATTTTGCTAATTTCCAGGACAGAGAAACAGAGGTGACTACTGCTGCTTATCATTTTATTTTCCAGAATTGCCATGACTGAAATTACATCTAGACCATTATAGAAAAAAATTGAGAGCAATTTTTGCTTTCAGCAAAGATTTGATATTGATATCAAATACAAGTAGTTCTCAATTTACCACCATTTATTTAATGACTATTTGAAGTTATGACAACACTGGAAAAAAGTAACATGACTATTTTTTCACACTTAACAACACACTTGTTGCAGCACCCCATGGTCACATGATCAAATTTTGAAGTCTTGGTCATCTGGCCTGCATTTATGAGTGTCTCGGGATCATGTAATCAGCTTTTGCAGCCTTCTGACAAGCAAAGTCAATGGAGAAGTCAAATTCACTTAACATCCATCATACTAACTTAATAACTGCAATGATTCACTTAGTAACCTGTGAAAGAAAGGTTGTAAAATGGAGCAAAAATTCACTTAACAACTGTCTTAGCAATTTTGGGCTTAGTTGTGATCATAAGTCGAGGACAACCTCAACTATAATCTTCTAAGTACTCAGCTGAAGTGTCCACTATCAATGACATTAATTCTGAATCATCCAATGTGCCTGCTCCATCCTACCATAATGGTAGGCACAGTTTCAACATACATACTGATTTTTAACTATCTTCTCCACTGAAACAAGCAAGATATGATTGTTTGAGCCTCACAAGTAATTTTGTTCTGCTGAAAAACCTCAGAACTACCTCCTCCAGTTCTTCCAGGGTAGAGAAAAATTACTGTTCATAGCTGCACTTTTTGAATTTATGGGTTTGTTTAAATCCTTGTGGTCACATCACTGGAGGTCAATCAGTTTATTGCAAAGGAAATAAATGCAATATATTATAGGTGGCAATATTTTTATCAGTTTCTAAAAGTAGTGTTAAAGAACAAATGACACTGTGTAAATCAATGTATGGATGTAATGGGAAAAAAGAATGGTCTGGAAAATTAAAGAAAGTGGTATTGTTGTGTTACCACTGTATATTTAACCTGATGTCACTTTCTTACCTTATACTGTATATTTAATTACTTTGCCTTGTTATTATTTTTCTCTCTTCTGCATAGTTTTGTTTACCTATCATGCTAAGCCATCATTGCGATTGGTAGTGAATAATAAAGAATGTCAAGACATAGCTTATGATCCTAAACTTAAACCCATAGAAACCCATAGAAACCCATAGAAACATGATAGTTGAACTCAGTTGGTGCTCTCCTGCAGCCCTGGACACTCTTTCTTATTACCCTAGGTGTGTGTGTGTGTGTGTGTGTGTGTGTGTGTTACAATGGGATTTAAATTCAAACACATTTGGACATACTATTTTGGAATTATAGTGTAATGTGTCTGTAAAAAGAAAGACACCAGGTTAGAGACAGCTGATTTTATCCATAAATTGCTCTGAAGAGATCTCTCCATTCCACATTTGTTCTTCATGTAAGGGTTCTGCCTCTACTTTATACTCAAAAGTGGTATGGCTCAGGTTAAGCAAACATGTCTGCTTTCATCAAGTGTTATTTCAGCTAAAGTTTTCAAATAACTGCCAAGGTCCTTCAATTGAAAATGGATAAAAGTCATCTGCCTATAAGGCAAAAGCGTAGAAAGCAAGAAATAGGTGATTCTTTTCATCTTTATCTCTCTTGGTTGCTATAGCAAGAGCATTCTACAGAGAATTAGCAACAGCTCTCCAGTATTCTGATATTTAATGTTTCTTAAGTAACTTTCCAATAGCCCAAATGGTATTAATCAGAAAATGCAGCCTGTAATTTTATATGCCTTCTCCTAAAACATCTAAAGTAAAAAAGCAAAGTTTTAAAAATGAACAACAAGGTGGCTTTCTGATGGAATTTATTATGGAAGTAAGAAAGACTGTTCATGTGGATTGTTTTCCCGATGGAATATTATTGGGTATTATCTAATACAAAGAACATGCATTTTAAGCTATTTAATTTTAAAGAAATCATTGACTTGGAGCTATGAAAGTTTTATTTCCCTAGCATGAGCAGGACTGGAATATGTGCTAGTATGCTATTTCTCATCTATTTACACAGTAATTGCTTTCCTATTTCCTTTAAACCACTGATTATACATTCACGACTTTGAAACACACCTCTTCAAATGCATCTCTGTACTAGCTATGAAAGATGTAATCCAACACTTCTGAAGTACACCTGGTTGGAGATGGTTGATGTATGTTCTAGAGATTTTGACAAGTAAACTAACCTTCCAAGGATTGAAAGAGTTTGCTTGTATGAGATTAGGCATGAGTTCCATGTTTTGTTGCTTATCAGTAAAAGTCTGATAATTTAAACCCCATCCAAGTAAAACAAAGGCAATCAATCAGTCACACAGCTCTGGGCTGATTTCTATAGCAAAAATATTAACTCCCCACCCCTATGGAGACAAATATAGTAGTCTTATTCTTTCCCTCCCAACTAAAGTCAGTTTAGGATAAATCTTATGGTTATTATGATTGGACCCACAGTTAACCAGATTGTATTTGGAATTTTTATCCATCTATCATAGGAAAGTCAAACTGGTGGCCCAAGGACCGGATGTGTCGCACGCAGGCCACCCACACCCCAGCTCCACAAATTGGGAAAATGTCATGAAACATCATGTGATGGCAACGTGACACAGTGAAATTGATACCCATGATCTATCAAGTCCTTCCCAAGGACCTGAGATAGACACATGTTGATGTTTGGTGGTAAAAGTGTCATCACAAGGTGTAAGCTATTCTAGGAAAGCTGCCTTTCACAACTGATGATGGTGAATTTGTTACCATCTGTCAGTTGTGAAAAGCAGTGATATTGAAGTGGTACTCCAGTTATTTTGGGATTGTACTAATACACCAATTACTATTGGTATTACCTTTGCTTTCACCCCTCTCCCCCAATCATTCTATTTCTACTTGCAGGTTTTTGTATTTTGTTATCTTATCCAGTTCTTTCTCTTCTCTTCTGCTATTTCCAAGCCACATCCACTATCTAAACCTTTTTGGTATTTCTTATACACAATTGATAAATGGGTATTATTTATATTATTGTCATTTTATAATTATTATGGCTGTGCAAAAGAATGTGTTTGAATCATTGTCTCCCTATCAATCTTGAAGATGTACAACTAGCAAAATTTTCAACACTATTTCCTAATATATTTTGTGAGCTCGATTATATATTCACATTCATATTTATATTCAAACACACACACACACACACACACACACACACACACACACACAGCCCATCCACATTATAGAAATACCATCACTTTTTCAGAAGATTGGGGATTGCAGGTCTCTTTACTGCATGAAAATGAAGGTCCATAAGGACCTCTCCCTGGAAGATAACAACAGCTCTTAGACTTATATACCACTTCATAGAGCTTTACAGCCCCTCTCTAAGCGTTTTATAGGGCGAGCATATTTTCCCCAACAATCTGGATCCTCATTTTACCCACCTTGGAAGGATGGAAGGCTGAGTTAAATTTGAGGATGGTGAGATTCAAACTGCCTAACTGCAACCTGCAGTCGACAGAAGTAGCTTGCAGTACTGTATTGTTATTCTAACCATTGAGCCACCGTGGCTCATTGAAATAATATAATAATAGTATAATGAATGAATGAAACAAAGAAATTCAATCTATGACATAGCTTCATGTCACTTTTTTTTAAATAAAGAAACTCAAGAACTAGCAAAGCAATGTTGCCAATGATAATCCAGGAATTAAGATGTTGGCAGTTATAAAGTAGATTACATGAAGATAATTGTTTTAGCACATATTAGTAGACCATAATTGGAGAGCTGGTAATAGAATGGTATTGATGTGAGTATCTGAAAGAAAGAACATCTCTAATACTAGTGCTACTGAACTTCCATTCCAGCAAGAGAGGGAGAGAAGGGGACCAAGAAAAAGATAATGGGTATCTTGTACCTGCCAAAGGAAGATAGCAGGATCATTTTCCTGTTGACAAAAGAGCAACCAGTCTGTTTTTGTTGCCTTTGAATTAACTGCATATTTGCAGGCTGAGGAACAGGTGCATTTCTAAACTGCCATCTTAAATATGTCACCTGCTGTGTAATTTAAATACAGAGAAATCCATCAGCAGTCTGTTTAGCCATTTATTTAATGTGATTTTTTTTCAATACAAAAATGCATATTTTGAAAAGGAAGAGGTAATTTATGTCAAAAATAATTTAAAGTTTTCTTCACAGTTGCATTTGCTTTATATTAATTTGGACAAAGAATGTGAATTCTGCTTTATTATGCTTTTCCTCTTCTGATTTTTTTTAAATCTAGTGGCTTAATTTTTACTATTCATTGGGTTTTTCATACTTTCTGACTTATTTCTTTTTTTTTATTTTAGCAATCATTGTACTTTAATGACTCTATGACTAGCTATCGCAGGTATTACTGAAATGGCTATAAGACATTATTTTACAGTCTAACTGTTCATTTAGTTCAATTACTTCCCTTAATCCAAATAATTTAAAGTTCAACAATGAAACTTCTTCACCACTTGTTCTACACTAATCTCTATAAAAGATTTATTTTAAAAATGCTATAGTTTGTTCATGAAAGTGATAAGAAATCATACAAAAACACAACAGCACATGTCCAAAATATCAATTGTATCTGTATCATTCAGATGTTTATGTAATTGTTTTGCCTTTAAGTGTTGCTTTTAGTATATAGTGATTCTCCATTAATTATTTCATGTTTGGATGAAATACAGGTAATCCTCAACAATCATTTGATGACTGTTTGTAGCTACAATAGCACTGAAAAAGGTGACTTATAATGTTTGTCAGCATCCTCATGGTCATGTGATCAAAATTAAGTTGCTTGCCAATTGGCTTATATTTATGGTAGTTGCAGTGTTCTCCCAGAGTCATCTTTTGTGATCCTATGATAAGCAAAATCAATGGCATAGTTGCTTGTGGTATTGGTATTTTTTTTAATATTAAAGGTTTTGACAAATTTTACAACTATTACCCCTTCCCCTTCCCACCCTCTGACCCTCCCTCTCCCCTACCTCCCAGAGCAAAATACAGGGTATAAACATTTCACAACTATATGCTAACATAAGCTAACTGATTTTGACATCCTACCTCCTCTTGTGCTTTAATTCCCCTTTTGTTAAGCTAACTTTAGGTAAATTGCAACATTCTTTGTGCCTTCACTCATAAGCTAATTGAAATTTCCTAGTCCGATATTTATTTTGAATATAGTTAATCCATCTTCTCCATTCCAACTTATATTTCTCATCCGAATGGTCCTTCAAATATGCTGTAATTTTGGCCATCTCTGCTAGATTTACTACTTTTAGTGTCCATTCTTGAATAGTAGGCAATTCTTCCCTCTTCCAGTACTGCGCCACCAACAATCTTGCTGTCGTCGTTAAGTTCAAAATCAAATTAGTCTCTATAACTGTAGTCTGTAATTATACCTAACAAAAACAGCTGGGGGTGAACTTTATCCTTTTTAAAGTATATTTTGAATAACCCACCATATTTTTATCCAAAATGCTTTGACTTTTTTGCAAGTCCACCATATATGGTAATATTTCACATCAGCACAATCACATCTCCAACATTTAGGTTGTAAATTTGGATACATACAAGATAATTTTTTGGGATCTAAATGCAATCTATACAACATCTTATAAAAATTCTCTCTCAAATTCTGAGCTTGCGTAAATTTTACATTTCTTACCCAAATCTATTCCCATTTTGTGCCCATTTTATCATACAGTCTTTAACTAACTCTGTTTCAGAATTTATTTCTATCATTATATTATACAACCTTTTTATATGCATTTGACTCTGGTCCCTAATTTGTTTTACCAAACTATCCTCATTTTGCCTGATACCAATTGTCTGATCTTTTTTCCATCTAGCTTGTAACTGTCCATACCGGAACCAGGTTTGAATTACCCTTTCCTCTCTTAAAACATTCCAAGTCTTTAACTGTAGTACACCTCTCTATATATTAAGAAGTTCTCTATATGCAATTACATCCTGTTTTTGTTTTATACTTATATTCTCTATTGCGTGTCTGGGTACTACCCACATAGGTATCTTATCATTTAACCTATATTGGTATTTTTTCCAGACACGCAATAGGGCATTCCTTAATATATGGCTTTTAAAAATCTTATCCACCTTCTTATTATATATTAAATAAGTGTGCCAACCATATACCAAATCATATCCCTCAATATTCAATATTCTACCCTCTGTTAGATTAATGCAATCACTAATTGTTGATGAAACTACTGCTTCATAGTATAATTTTAAATTTGGCATTTTCAAACCTCCTCTTTACTGTATATCTTGCATTATTTTAAGTTTTACTCTTGGCTTCTTCCCCGCCCAGACAAAGTTATTAATACCTTTCTGCCATTCTTCCAAATTTGCACCTTTTGAAAGTATTGGTATCATTTGAAAGAGAAATAGAAACTTAGGCAAAACATTCATTTTTACTGCTGCTATCCTTCCCAACAATGACAATTGTATTTTTTTCCATTTATTCATCTCTAACTGTATTTTATGCCATAATAGTTCATAATTATACTTATATAATTTCCCATTTGAGGTTGTAATGTAGACTCCTAAATACTTAACCTTTTCTACTATCTCGCATCCTGTTACTCTTTCTAGTTCTTCTTTTTGATTTGTGGTCATATTTTTAACTATCATCTTTGTTTTTCCTAGATTTATTTTGAACCCAGATACTTAACCATATTGATTAATTATGTTCATTAGACCTATAGCTGAGTTCCCCGGTTGGGTTAAAGTTACAACCAAGTGATCCGCAAATGCTCGTACTCTATATTCATAATGCCTAATCTTAATTCCCTGTAGGTCATCTGACCCACGTATTCTATCCAACAAGGTAAACTCCAAGGTTAAGATAAACAATAATGGAGACAGGGGACACCCCTGTCTTATTCCTTTTTCAATTTTGAAGGATTCTGTTAAACTACCATTAACTATAATTTGTGCTGTCTGTTTCTGGTATATTGCCTTGATAGATTGTGTGAAATACTCTCCAAAATGCATCTTTTGTATTATTTTTATTAGAAATTGCCAATTCACTCAGTCAAATGCTTTCTCCGTGTCTAAGAATAAAAGCACTGCGGGGACTTGGTTGTTCTTCCTCAAATATTCCAATATATTAACAATTTGTCTTACATTACTTTTCATTTGTCTCCCCTGTATAAAACTGGATTGATCATTATGAATTGTTTGTTGTATAATTGACATCAACCTATTTGCTAATATTTTAGCAAAGATTTTATAATCTGTATTAAGTAATGAAATAGTCTATAGTTTTTTGGCTGGGTGTGGTCCTGATCTTGTTTTGGAATCAGGGAAATAAAGGCTGTTCTCCCAGATGGCAGTACCCTTCCTTCCTTTTGAATTTTATTAAATAATTCCTTAAGAGAATCTACCATTTCTAATTGCAAGTTTTTATAATAAACCGCTGTCAATCCATCTGTACCTGGGGCCTTCCCAATTTTTAATTGCTTAATTGCCAGGAGAATTTACTCCGTGGTTACAAGTTGATTCAGTCTTTCCCTTTGTTCATCTGTAACTATAGGTATTTTCTCTTTCTCCTGATATCTATCTATATCTAAACCTTGCATTTTATCACCAGCATACAATCTAGTATAATATTCTGAGAAAGCCTTTTTAATCATATCCTGTTGATAAACTTCTTTGCCTTTGTATTCTACTTTCTCTATAGTATGGGACTTTTGTTTTTTCCTTAACATGTATGCTAGCCATCTACTTGGTTTATTTGCATTACAAAAAGTATTATGTTTAGCATATATCAGGTTAGTGGCTGCTTGATCTGACATCAACATATTGAACTGCCCTTGCAATAAAGTAATTGCTTCTCTTGTCTTCTTATCATCTGGGTTAGATATTAATGCCTGCTCTTTCTTTTTTTATCTCTTCTTCTAATTCCCTCCGTTTCCCCCCTGTCTGTGCCTATATAGATTGTTCAAATTTATTAAGACACCTCTCATGTAAGCTTTGCTTGCATCCCAAACCATTTCCATCGATGTCTCCTTATGCATGTTAAAAGCAAAATATTCTTTCAATGGTTTTTTACATTCTATAACATTTCTCTCATATCTAAATACATTTTCATTTAACCTCCAAGACCTCCTAGATCCCTCTCTATATTCCAATTACATCCAAACCGGATTATGATCTGTTAGAGTTCTCGGTCATATCTTCGTCTTCTTCACCCTAGAAAGTAAATAGTTTGTAACTAGTATGAAGTCAATTCTGGAAAAGGATTGATGCCTATCGTAAAAAAATGTAAAATCCCGTTCTTTAACATTCTGTTCTCTCCAAATGTCTCTCAGTTCCATATCAGATCATTGGAGGAGGAGCTTCCGGAGGAATGGCGGTCTGCCATTAGAGCTCCGTAGATTCGCGGGGCTCTTTTCAAGGGAACAGGAGTGCTGCCGGTCCCCTTTTCCATCATGGGGACCGGGTGTCCAGCAAATAGCTACCCTGGATCTTTTTATGACCCGAATGGGTCTCCCAGGGTAGCTAGACGATCGGGAAAAGCATGAAGAACGAGCTAGTGTGCAGCGGATGGGAGACGCCGCCCTGAGAAGCTGTCTGAGATCGGAGGTGATTGGAGGAGAGGCATACGGCTGGGAAATGGCGGTTGGAGTGTGCAGAGGTACGCCGGTGTTGGCGGAGCCGGAATTGGAGCCGGAGTTGGAGGCTGGTGATCTGGGACCGTGGCCTGAGGCAGCGGTGGGTGGAGAGGCTGACTCTGGAGCGGCGGGGACCCAAGCGATGGAGGCGACGGCTGGAAACACCGAACGCCGAATCCCCCGGCCTGCTGCTAACTGTGAGAGGCGTAGAAATCATGTAGGCCAAATTTGAGAAGGCTGGAGGCCGGCCGGGACTCTTGAGGCCGGCGAAGACTAAATGGGTAGGCCGAGCAGGAAGATGGAGGCCGGTAGGTGCGGCGTTGGGGCTTGGAATGGTGGTTTGGGTGCCTAGATCGCAGATGCAGGCCAAGGCAAGGATTAAATGCCGATGGCCTGGCAGGAGGAGGGCTGCGACTCAGGAGGCTGTTCAGAGACCGGGAGGGGGGGGTTGTTGGGGACTGCCAGGAGGCCCCTAATCACCAGGCTTGGCAGAGGAGTTATCCACCTCCTGCCAGCTGCCACTTTGATTGTACCCCACCTACCCCCCCTGCTGACTATCTATCAACAACTTGCCCCTGATTACCATCTGCGTGAGCCCTGGAGGATTCCTCCCTATCTTCTGTGACTTATTGTTTGATTGACCATCTGCCCCTTGCCCATTACCAACTATAGTCCAACTACCCCTCGTCATCCACCATTTACCATCCACCAGCCCTCCACCTCTCGATTGTCATCTGACCAGCCTACCACCACCACCCCCCATCTAAGACTGGACTATTCTTTTTACGCTGCAACCCTGCTTTTCAAATTACACTGGACTATGACATCTTCAGCACAGACCCTAGGCCCTGACGAACTCTTTTAACACTCTATATATTTAAGGTCAGACCTGATCCTACTGCGGGAGTCCCCCCTCTCGCAGGTGTGGCCCTCCGCCCTTTCGAGGGCCCACCTTGATGACGGATTTATTAATCTCGAGAGGTGGAGGAAGCGGAGACTCAGGGGTTTTTTAGTTAATTGTTTTTTAAAAACTTGTAGGGGTGGGGGTTCAGGGGTTGTGGGGCGGGTGGGTCAGGTCAGGAGCGATGAGAGAGCCAGGTCTCCAGGTGTGGTCGCGAGCAGAAGGAGCGGAAGGGAGGAGGAGGGGGAGGATATCGTTCCTATACAGGGCTCTTTAATTACAATGGTCGTAGGGAGGGGCAGATACGAGGACAGATTAAGAACTCACAGTCGGTTGGGAGACCACGGATGCTGGTTACACCCGGTCGCTCGTACCAACCCCGCGTTCTAGGTGGTCAGGAGCTACAGACCCAGGGCCTGAGGCTGTTGCTATGCAATGCGAGGTCCGTCGTTAATAAGGCCCCCCTCATTCACGATCTAATTTTAGAGGGGGAGCCGGACCTCGCGGGAATAACGGAGACCTGGTTGGGCCACGAGGGAGGCCTTCCCCTCATGGAAATGTGCCCACCAGGCTACCGAGCATTTCACCAGCCCCGGGCCCAGGGAAGGGGCGGTGGGGTAGCAGCGATTATTCGGGAGGATTTAGAGCCGAGGGAGTCCCCTGTGCCACAGACGTCCGGGTGTGAATCCCTTGTTGTGAAATGGGGCCCTGGGAGACAGTTGGGCCTGCTGATAGTATACCTGGCTCCTCGCTGTACATCAGCGGCCCTGCCTGAACTCCTCGAGCTGATCGCATCGGTGGTGGTTGAGACCCCCAAACTTTTAGTGATGGGGGATTTTAACCTGCCATCGGTGGGAGAAGCATCCGAGGGGGTTCGGGAGTTCATGGCTTCCATGACAGCCATGGACCTGACTCAATTGATTCAGGGCCCGACACACGAGGGAGGACACACCCTGGACCTTGTTTTTGTCTCTGGCCAGTGGTTGAGTGATCTGGGAGGAGGGGACTTAACCATCACTCCCCTGTCATGGTCAGATCACTCACTCCTCTGACTTGACTTCCCTGGTGCTACCTCCTGCTGCGGGGAGGCGGAACCAGAAAGCACCAGATGGTTCCGCCCCAGGTGCCTGATGGAACCAGATAGGTTCCAGACGGAGCTTGGGCCACCTCCTGTAACCCTGACCCGCCCCCGGGTAGAGGACCTGGTGGTCGCGTGGAATAATGTGACTACCGGGGCCTTGAACCGGGTGGCGCCTTTGCGGCCTCTCCGGCGGCAACGATCCACCCTGGCCCCTTGGTTTACCGAGGAGCTAAGGGTGATGAAATGCCGCAAGAGACGCCTAGAGAGTCGTTGGAGATCCTCCCGTTCTGAACTTGACCGAACACAGGCACGAGCCCATTTAAGGACGTACCTTGTGGCATTGAGAGTGGCCAAACGTCAATATTGTGCCACTCTCATTGCATCCGCAGAGAACCGCCCTGCCGCCCTGTTCCGGGTGTCCCGCTCCCTCTTGTTTCAGAGGCCGCGGGAGGCCCCTTTACAGGGCAGGGCAGAGGAATTTGGGAAATATCTGCAGGATAAAATCGCTCAAATCCGGAAGGATTGGGTCCCTGTCAGTGGTCCAATGGAGACGTCCGTGGCGAGTCTTGAGGAATCGACCTGGGAGGAGTTTGACTTGGTTGCCATCGAGGATTTGGACAGAATGCGTGGACGACTGCGACCCACCACATGTTTATTGGACCCGTGCCCCTCCTGGCTTGTACTGGCATCCTGGGAGGTTACACGTGACTGGCTCCTGGGCCTAGTGAACGCTTCGTTGAGTGAGGGGTGTCTCCCGGCCGCCTTGAAAGAGGCAGTGGTGAGACCCTTGCTCAAGAAGCCTTCCCTGGACCCTATGGAGCTGGCCAATTATCGTCCTGTCTCCAACCTTCCCTTTTTGGCAAAGGTTGTAGAGAGTGTGGTGGCTTACCAGTTTCCACGACATCTGGAGGAAAATGATTATCTAGACCCGCGCCAGTCCGGCTTCCGCCCCGGGCACAGCACAGAGACAGCCTTGGTCGCGTTGGTGGATGATCTCTGGAGGGCCAGAGATAGGGGTTGTTCCTCTATCCTGGTCCTATTAGACCTCTCGGCGGCTTTCGATACCATCGACCATGGTATCCTGTTGCGCCGGCTGGAGAGGCTGGGGGTCCGGGGCACCGTTTTGCAGTGGTTTGGCTCCTACCTTTCCGGCCGGACGCAACGTGTGTTGGCAGGGGAGCAGAGGTCGACCCTAAGCCGCCTTACTTGTGGGGTACCACAGGGGTTGGTCCTCTCGCCACTCCTGTTCAACACATATATGAAGCCGCTGGGTGAGATCATCCGTGGTTTCGGGGTGGGATATCATCTGTACGCTGATGATACTCAGCTGTACATTTCCACCCCGAACCACCCCAACGAGGCTGTCGAAGTGATGTCCCGGTGTGTGGAAGCCGTACGGGTCTGGATGGATGACAACCGACTCAAACTCAACCCCTCCAAGACGGAGTGGCTGTGGGTACCGGCTCCCCGGTTCAGCCAATTAATTCCATCCTTGGCCATCGGGGGCGTTCAACTTGCCCCGGTGGAGCGGGCGCGCAATTTGGGCATCCTCCTGGATGCCCGGCTGTCCATGGATGACCATGTGACAGCCGTGGCAAGGGGGGCGTTCCACCAGGTTCGCCTGGTGCACCAATTGCGCCCCCTACTGGACCGGGACGCCTTACGCACAGTCACTCATGCGCTGGTGACGTCTCGCCTGGACTACTGTAACGCTCTCTACATGGGGCTTCCCTTGAAATGCACTCGGAGGCTACAGTTGGACCAGAACGCAGCCGCGCGGGTAATTATGGGGAGTACTAGGTACTCCCATGTGACACCTTTCCTGCGCGAGCTGCACTGGCTTCCTGTGGTCTATCGGGTGCGTTTCAAGGTTTTGATAACAATCTTTAAAGCGCTCCATGGCTCAGAACCTAGTTACTTGCGGGATCGTATCCTGCCCCATACATCCCTGCGACCAATTCGCTCGCACAGAGAGGGACTCCTCCAGGTGCCGTCCACCAGACAGTGCCGAGGGGCGATGCCTAGGAGTAGAGCCTTCTCTGTGGCAGGCCTAGCCCTGTGGAATGACCTCCCTCCGGATATTAGGACTACCTCTGACCTCCGCTCCTTCCGTGTAAAGCTCAAGACCCACCTATTCCAAATAGCTGGCCTGGCTCAACCATGATCTAACTATATCGCTCCTGACGGGTTTTTTATTTTTGTAACTTAATTTATTTATTTATTTAGGGGATTTTAAATATTGTGATTTTAATTGTTTTTATCCATCAGCCCACCTCCTCCTTGTACACGTCTATGTTATATGTATGTTTTGTCCAGATATGTATTTTATATGTTTTATTGTACGCCGCCCCGAGTCCTTCGGGAGAGGGTGCGGCTAAGAAATAAATATTAATTCATTCATTCATTCATCTTCCATCAACTCAAGAAAGGATTTAGGGAGTCTTGCTCGTGTTTGACTATTTTGCAGTAATCTCTTCTTGTCTTTGATAGTGTCCAGTACTCCGTTCCAGTCACCCAATAGTATACACGATCTATAATCCCATTGTGTTAATTTAGTATGAAGCAACTAGTAAAAATTTTCTTGTTGTTGATTGGGAGCATATATTCCTGTTAAGAGTGTTTTCTTTCCTTCTATTAGTAGTTCGATTGCAATATATCTTCCTTGAGATATATTGAGGATCTGCTTCAATTAATTCAGCCTTTAAATCTTTTCTTAAGTATATAACTATACCAGTTTTCTTCTCTGGAGCAGATGCCACAAAGTATAGTCCCAATCTTGCATTCATCAAATATTTCTGATCCTGTGTTCTAATATGTGTTTCTTGCAAACAAATTACATCATTTTTAAATTGTTTCAGATAGTGATTTTTTCCCTTTTTTGTGGTGAATTTAAACCATTAATGTTCTAGGTTAGAAATTTAATTATCATCTTCAGCTCCCTGAAGCTTTCTAAGAGCTGCCTGGAAATCTTGCTGGGATTTCACCTTCGGTCTTGCTCTCCCCACAGCTTCTGTGTTCGTATTTGTAATTTCTTGGATTATTGTCTGGGCTTGCTGCATCTTTAATTCTTGCTCTTTGCGCTTAGTGGCTGCTCGAGTTTGTCTTTGTTCCATAATTTCTTCTATCTCCTCAGGTATGTTTGTTTGTTTTTTTGTTTTATTGGATTTATATGCCGCCCTTCTCCCAAAGGACTCAGGGTGGCGTACAACATTAAAAAACACATATCACGAAAGATAAAAATAAATTAGATACATATCCAAAAAACAAACCCAATTAATAGGACAATAGCATTTAAAAAATGAGATAAAATTAATAGGCCAGGCCGGCTTGCTGGAAAAGCCAACTTTTTAGGGCGCGTCGGAAGGACCGGAGGTCAGGGATTATGTGAAGCTCTGGGGGCAGCTCATTCCAGAGGGAAGGCGCTCCCACAGAGAAGACTCTCCCACTGGGGGTCACCAGCCGACACTGTCTGGCCGATGGCACCCTGAAGAGGCCAACTCTGTGGGATCGTACTGGACAGTGGGAGGCTACTGGTGGCAGTAGGTGGTCTCGCAGGTACCCTGGGCCTAAGCCATGGAGCGCTTTAAAGGTCATAATTAATACCTTGAATCGCATCAGGAACACAACCGGCAACCAGTGCAGGCCGCCAAAAAAGGGTGTAACATGGGAGTACATAGGTACCCCCATGATAACCCACGCGGCTGCATTCTGGACCAGCTGAAGCCTTCGGGTGCTCTTCAAGGGCAGCCCCATGTAGAGAGTGTTGCAGTAGTCCAGGTGAGAAAGGACGAGGGCATGAGTGACTGTGCACAGAGCATCCCGATCCAGAAAGGGGCACCACTGATGTACCAGGCGAACCTGGTAAAAGGCCCCCCTGGTCACAACCATCAGGTGTTCTAAACTAAGCCGTGTATCCAGGAGGACTCCCAGATTGCGGCCCTTCTCTGAGGGGGCTAAAATTTCTCCCCCTATCATCAAAGATGGAATAAGATGCACAAATCGGGATGACGGAAACCACAGCCACTCAGTCTTGGAGGGATTGAGCCTGAGCCTGTTCCTCCCTATCCAGATCCGCACAGCCTCCAGGCATCGGAACATCATGTTGAGGGCATTGTTTGGGTGGTTTGGGGTAGAGATGAAAAGTTGGGTATCATCAGCATATTGATGATACCATAACCCCAAACCACGGATGATCTCACCCAGCGGTTTCATATATATGTTGAACAGGAGGGGTGAGAGAACTGACCCCCTGGGGCACCCCACAAGTGATGCGCTTGGGGGTCGATCCTTGCCCTCCAATCAACATGAACTGTGACCGATCTGACAGGTAGGAAGAGAACCACCATAAAATGGTGCCCCCCACTCCCAACCCCCATGGCAGTAGGATACCATGGTCGATGGTATCGAAAGCCGCCGAGAGGTCTAATAGGACCATGACAGAGGAGCAGCCCCTGTCCTAGGCCCGCCAGAGATCATCGACCAACGCGACCAATGCCGTCTCCATGCTGTACCCGGGCCTGAAACCCGACTGAAACGGATCCAGGTAGACAGCTTCATCCAGGTACAGGGGAAGCTGACGTGGTACCACACTCTCGACAACCTTTGCTACAAAGCAAAGTGTCAGGCCTGTAGTTATGTTTCTTTTAGAATATTTGGCCTGCCACACTTTTTATTATTTTCCTATGCTGTTTCATTAGTGTAGTAGTTGGGGGGGGAATAGAAAGGAGTAGGATTGTGGAATGTATTGTTGTCATTCTTTCTAGAAGCTCAAGGTCATCTTTTGTCTCCGCACCTCAACACCTGACCAGAAGCAGAGCGATGTAGATTCCAGCATGGAAGATGTTTAGAGATGTAACTAGGTTCCATTCCTCCTGGGGGCCAATAAAATGCCACCATTGCTGTCAACCTGGCCACAGAGCGTCAGAGTCCTTGGCTCCAGCCCCCATGCCACAACCGTTTGCACCAACCGCCACAGCAGTAAGGAGAAGGCCCCAGATGCCACCAGAAAAGAGTCATCTGGGCCACCAACCTCTGGAAGAGGATCCCAACTTAAGGTGACCATAAGCCTGGGGAAATCAACTGCCAATCCAGCTAACACATTCAGCAGCTCCAGCAGGGTCGATGAAATGTAGCTGGGAGACAGGTGCGTAACAAAAAGGCCCACCTGAGCTCCAAGGCCCCACTTCACAAAAAGGGACTCACACCCGCTTATGTGAGGCACAGTGACCTCCTGAGGTCTGAGACTTTCCCTAATAACCACCGCCACCCCCCCACCCCTGCCCTGGGCTCTTGGCTGGTGAAATGCCCGGAAGCCTGGTGGGCATAGTTTGCTAAGGGGAACACCCCCCTCATGGCCCAACCAGGTCTCTGTAATGCACGCCAGGTCCGCTCTACCCTCTTGTATGAGGTCGTAAATGAGGGGAGCCTTATGTACCACGGACCTGGCGTTAAGCGACACCAGCCGGAGACCAGGGTCCTGTAATCCCGAGCACCTGGGGGTGTGAGAAGGATGATGAGGGTCGGAACACGTGGTCGCTCTTTTTTTAAAAAAACAAAGTTTTATTGGTTTTTTTGAAAAATAACAAGGAAAAAGGTAGTGGAATGGTTACAAATTTTGGCAGTTGCGATGTGCGGTAGGTGCCCCCTCCTTCCATACTCATAATATACATTTACACAAAGTTCATTATTAAATAGTAATATATAGTCAGCATATGAGTTCAATTAATAATTTTGATCAATTTATGTCAAGCAGATTTTCTTATTCATTTTTGTGATCTGAGTTTTCTCGGTATTGCCCCATCTCCCCCCGCCGCCAGAGCTCCGACCCCTCCCGTGTCCTGTATGTCTGTTGTAGAATCATCTGGTTTTTCTAGGAGTGCTTTATTTTTTCCATAAAGGCCTGCGCCTCTATGGGTGTGTTAATTCTAACTCTTGTGTCCTCCCAGAATATTAGCATACCTTCAGGCATCAACCATCTGAACCACACCCCCTTCTGTAGTTTCTTCGCTAATTGCGAATAGCTTTTTCTTTTCTCCCTCACTTTCTTGGGGATCTGTTTCAGGATGGTTATTTCCCTATCTTGGTATTTCAAAGCTTGCCCCCTTTGTGCACTCAAGATTTCATCTCTTGTACTTTTTCTGAGAAATGTAATGTGTACCTCCCTAGGTACGTTGTGTGTTCTAGCATAGGCTGAGTTCACTCTATAGACCAGATCTAGTTCCCACCCCATCTGTTGTTTCTCTTTCTGAATATATTCAGCCAAAATACTTGTCATAATGTCCCTTATATCTTCATCATCTGTCTCCACCACATTTTGAAATCTAAGGTAAAAGGACATTCTCTCAAACTCTATTTTCATCTGCTGGGTGTCAAGTTCTTTGTTCCCCTTCTGCACCCCTTCCATCCCCTCCCTCATCTCAGCCGTCCCACCCTCCAAAAGATCCAGTCTCTGTGAGTTTTTATTAATTTGGGCCTGGTTCTCCTTCATTTCTTATTTCATCTCTTTTAATTGTCTTTTTATTTCCTCTTGCCCCTGTAGAAGTTGTTGAAACATTTGTTGGAATTCAGTCTCTGTGGTTTTAGGTTGCATCAAAGCTGTTATCGTTGATTGTGTACTTGGACTGGATGTTGTAGATGTTGGGGCAGAGGCAGCAAAGCCAGGCTTCCCTGGAGGTGGTTTTTTACGAGACATTGTTTGTGGAATAAAGAGTTCAGTCAATACAGAGAGAGATCAGTCAGATAGGTAGAACAGCCAGGAGACTCCAGGAAATTAAAGGTCCAGGCAGAAGGTGATTTTTCTAGTTCCACTGGCAGTAAGATAAAGTTTTTCACACCAGGGAGTCCAAAAAGTAGCAATCAGCAAGAGATTTATCTGAGTAGCACGGAGACAAAGACCGGAAGCCTGAAGCTTTAAAGGTGGAGTCAATTTTCACAGTTCATAAAGACAACAGAAGTGTGCCATCTTGCCCTGGCAGCTTCGGGTTTAGAGGCATAACAAAGTTTTCAAAGTTTCCAAAATTTCCAGATCATCATTGCATTGTAGAATTAAATCCAAAATTTGCTTTTAGTAAGAGCGTGACATCATTAGTTGGCTCTCCCCCTCCTCCTTCCCTTAGGACTGAGAGCAAAATTGTTTCAAGCTGCCTGTCCAAGGGGGGGGGGAATCCCCCTCCCTCCAGCCGCGCTTCTCCGAGACAAGCCGAAAGAAGGATTTAAACTGCTGGCAATTTCTCCAGATTGGAAAAGGGAATGAAAGGGAGTTTTCACCTCACTGCACCGCAGCCGCGTCCTTCTGCTTGTTTATTCTTCCGACAGCCTCGCAGCGAAGACGCCGATGCATCTCCCCATCATGCTCCCCAGTGCCTGGAGCGATGCGGGGGGGCCCCGGCCGCCGCCAATCCAGGAGATCCCTACGGTGCCGCCCCTCCGGCAGGAGCCTCTACGGGGCGTCCTGTGCCCCCCAAGGAGTGGGGAGCCCACCGGGAAAGCGCAGGGCGACCAAAGCTTGCCCGTCGCCGTCAGCCGCCGGAACCGGAAGTCGGAACACGCGATCGCTCTTAAACAGCAAACCCACGTCCTCCGAACATCATTTGGCCCTCGGCCCCCACCATATCTGCCTCTCCCACAAACAGTAGAGATGGTGAACCCCCATTTGAATGGCTTAATGTCTCCCCCGGAATCCCAACCCTTCCCAGCCCTCCTAACCCATGCCCATTAGCTAGCTCTGGCCTGTGCCTATCCCCAAGCCTGTGTGAACCATCCAAATCAAACCCCATTCCCCCTTAAAATTTGGTTTAAAAGCCCCTGTAAAAAAACCCTAAGAAATCTCTTCTTCGCATGCCACCTCTCAGGATCCCAAGATCCGTCATTAAGGAAGCGTTTTGATAGGCCAGAAGGCCATCCCCGGGAAGGGGGGGAGTTCCCAGAGGGAATAAAGTTCTGTCGCAATATAATATAGAGGAGAGTGTGGCATCAACCAAATGGGAAATGGGGAAATGGAACGAGGAGATGAAATGTCCATGGGGAGGGGGGGGCAGCCGGCAGTGTTTAAGGGGGTAGCAGGAAGCTTATGTCCATCATAAAAATAGTCGTATGTAAGGCTAACTGACAGCTGTCGAAAATCGCAGCAGATGCTAGCTTGCGAGGTGGTGAAGCGGCCAGTGATGGCGGCAACGAGGACAGTGGCGGCATCGGCGGCTGCTCCAACTCTGACTCCAACAGCTAAGCTCCACCCACACCAGCCGCACTCATATCCATTGCCATGGCCGCACTCCGTTTACTCAGTCCATAATATCACAGGAGGAGGGGCCAAATGGCACAGTACGGTGGCCAAGGCAATACAGTGATATCAAATTTATTTCCTAAATTCATATTTTTAATTTGTTGTTTCATGTATTGCCAATTTAAATTATCAAATGCCTTCTGTGCATCCAGGAATACAAGTGCCACTTGTTTCCCTGTATGCACCTCATAATACTCCAAGATTTTAGCTATTATTCTCGTATTGTTTCTAATTTGTCTTGTTGGGAGAAATCCATTTTGATCTGGGTGTATGTAGTCATTTAGTAATCTTTTTTGTCTCTCCGCTATTATTGTTGCAAATATTTTATAGTCCACGTTTAGCAATGAGATTGGCCTGTAATTTTGAATTTGGTTTTGGTCTGTACCTTCTTTATATATTAACGTAATGTATGCTTCCCTCCATGTGTTCGGTATTTTTGCTTTCGTCAATGTTTCGTTATACATCTCCAGCATTAGGGATTCTATTGATTCATTCAGATCGTTTATCATTTTGTACCATTCTGTTGGGAATCCATCTGGGCCTGGTGTTTTATTATTTTTCTGTTTTTGAATTGCCTGTTTCAGTTCAATTTTTGTTATTTGTTTTGTTAGCATTTTTTCATCTCTTCTGATATTACTGGGGGTTCTTCTCTGTTTAAATATTCTTGTATTTGTTTGTCATCTATTTGTTCCCCCTTATATAACTTCTCGAAATATTTATGTACAATCTTTTTTTTCCCTTCCATTGTGTGTTGTAATCCACCCGTTTCCTCTTGGAGTTGATATATTAATCTTTTTTCTCTTTCTTTTCTCAATCTATAAGATAGCCACCTTCCTGGTTTATTTGCTTGCTCAAAATTTTTTTGCTTCGTTAATTTTAAGTGTTTTACTATTTCTTCCTGGACTAGTATGTTTAATTTGTGTTTCGCTAGCATCCAATCTTTTCTAATTTTGTCACTTTGTGGTTTGTTTTGGAGTTCTTTTTCTAGGTTCTCAATTTCCTTCTCTAATACTTTCTGTTGTGCCCATTTTTCTTTATTTCTTTTTGCTGAATAAGCTATAATGATTCCTCGTGTGTAGGCTTTCATAGTATCCCATAGGTTTTGTATTGATGTCTGTTCTTTTGTGTTTTCTTTGAAAAATAGTTCCAACTCATTCTTACATTTTTGGATAAATTCTTTTTATTTTAATATTTGCAGATTTAATGTCCATCTTCGTCTAGTTTTTTTCCCCCTCTCCAGATTATTTTAATGGGATTATGGTCTGCCCAGGTGTTTGGTAGTATTTCAATTTTATATACTTCTGCCCCAATTTCCTTATTCATCCATGCCATGTCGATCCATGACCAAGATTGGTGTGGGTTTGAGTAAAAGGTAAATTGTTTTTTATTTGGTTCCATTTTTCTCCAGATGTCTATTCGATTTAGCTCTTCCATCATCTCCATACACGTTGTTGATAATACTTTTTTTTTGCTTTTGGTTTTTTAGTCACTTACATAGTCTTTTTTGCTATCTACTATGGCATTATAGTCTCTTATTATACAGATGTTTTTCCCTCCGATTTCTCTGATTTTTTCATGTACTTTTTAATAGAAATTTTTCTGGTCTTCGTTTGGGGCATAAATTGCTACCAGCAATATTGGTTTTTGGTTTATCCATATCTCTAATATTAATATTCTTCCCCTTGGATCTGCATAAATTAAGCTTGTCTTTATTCTCTCTTTAACATAAATTGCTAATCCTTTTCTTTTTTCTTCTGCCGATGCTGTATATAATTTTCCCAATTTCGGACATTCTAAGTATTTTATATCTTGTTGTTTGATATGTGTTTCCTGTAGACATATTATGTCTGCTTTTTGTTTTGTTAATTTTGCCCAGGTGTGCTCGCTTCCAGTGGTGACGTGGAGGCAAGTGCGGGGAAGAAAGCAGGGCTCTGCTCTTCGAACCCCGATATACACGTGGAGGATTTCCCAGGGGGATACGCTGAGCTTTTAGGGTGAAGCGGAGAAATAGGGATACCCCAGAACGAACGAGGCGGAAGGCAATTGCCTGTTAGGACCGGGGATACCCTTTTTAACCCAGCGTGTAAGCGTTCGCTGCTTGCTTCACTGAATGGTGGACCTGAAGCCTCGGCAAACCACCAAATAGAAGAAGGAAGGAAGAGAATTGAATCAACTTTTGCTACATTGTTGCAATGCCTGATACAAGTGAAAACAGCAGAGAGCTACAGGCTGGGAAAAGACGTACCTAAACTATAGAGGAGAACGGGCAAACAGGGAGACTCCAGAGATCTGGTGTGAAAACCCCATTAAAAAGGCCACTGGAAGAGGTGAGAGTGACACTTTAAAATCTAAAAGGAGCCCGAAGAAACGAGGGGGAAAAATACGATCTGGCTGGGGCTCCTGTGGACTGGGGTAGCAGGAGAAAGGAGACAGAGGGAGACATTGAAAGATCGCGCTAGACCGGGGAACAGCAGCAGACGACCATTAATTATAGAGCAACAAAGTATCAAGGTGGAAGAGAAAGCTGACAAAATAGCAACATTGTAACAACTTAGAAGAGCCGGGGTAACTGAGCAAAGTTGAAAGAAAGGATTTGAAAAGAACTTAAAAGAACTTAAAGAAGCTCTAAACTTAAAGAAACACAGAGGAAAAAGCGGTGAATGAACTGTCTATATTAACAATACATAACTATATACAATTGTTATAATCTTTATAACCAAATATTTAAATTAATCAATATTTAAGACAAATAGCTCTATTTATATAAATATCTATTGCTACATTGTTATAACCATAAATAAGTAAGTTTGAAACCCGGTGGCAATTACTAGCTATATATGCTACAACCATTTAAATAAGTTTAAATTTAACATTATTAAGGAACAATCTAAGCATTTAAGTACTTAAAATATAGCATTGTAGATGTTAATATGAACAAATATTGAGACCCTCCCCTGTCCTCCCTCCTTACCTATATAACCCCTTCTGCCAACACTTCCAGATATTATTGTATTATATATATATATATATATATATATATATATATATATATATATATATATATATATATATATATATATATATATATAATGTTTTCTGAGGTTTTCGCGGGTGTTTGTATGTACATCTTTGGTTGTTCGGGTTTTCTCCCGCGTAGAATTGGAAGTATCTTCACGACGTTTCGATGAAGTCTCATTCATCATCTTCAGGCTGCTGCTTCTGGCTTGGTGCTTCCGGCTTGGTGCTTCCAGGAGGCTTGGTGCTTCCAGGATTGCTCCTGGAAGCACCAAGCCGGAAGCACCATATATACTGTATTATTTAAAACTTATATAGTATACTAAGATTACTGTGGATATACTAATACAAAAAAAGAGGGGGGGGAGATTGAATGCCAATTTAGGACAATATATACAAGATACTTTCAGAACAAGGTAAAACTATAAGGAGAAATGGCAAATATAACATCAATAGCACTTAGAAGTGGAAAAAAGACAAACATTAACCCTGCAATAAATCCAACAACAAGGGGTTCGCCGGTCCCCCCAATGCCCAAAGGATCAACAGAAGAAATGAATGAAACAGAAAAAACAAATGCGGGGTCGAATACTGAAAATATACAGATAGTGCTGCAAACCATTCAAGAAACTATGTTAAAACTCCAAGAAACAGCAACAAAAAACCATGATGAAATGAAAATAGATATGAATGAAATGAAAGCAGAGATGTGTGAAATAAAAAGCAAAGTCAAGAAAGACATACAGAAATTAGATGATAAAATGGAAACCATACAACAAGCTCTGGGAAAGAATGAACAATTAATAAAAGAAGTAGAAAAAAGAACAGAACAGACAGAAATAAAAATAAACCAGGTTGAACAACAAATGAAAGCATCAAATAAAAATCTAGAGGAATCGCTTATTCACATGGAGATGACCATGCAGCTTTCTACCTCCAGAATGTGACAGAGGTAAAAGATGAAGACCTAACTATGATAATGTCTGGCTTAATTGCAGAAACTTTAAACAGAGATAAGCAAGAGATCATAAATGAATTGGACGACATTTACAGAGTTACCACCAATTACGCGAGGAAACATGGACTACCCAGAGAAGTGCACATCAGGTTTGCGAGGAAAAAAGTAAGAGACATACTATATAAAATAACAAGAGAAGAACCGATGATGTACAAGGGAAAGGAGATACTAATATTAAAACAAATCCTACGAAGAGTGAGGGAACAGACAAGAGACTACCAATTCTTGGCGACACAATTAATTAAGCGGGAGATACTGTTTAGATGATTAATACCAGAAGGGATGTTAGTAACATGGCAGGAGAAGAGAATCAAAATTGACAACCTTGAAAAAGCACAGGAATTATACGAGCAATTAGTGTATCCGGAACAGAAACAAAATACAGAAGAGGAGATAGAATATAGAAGAAAGGAAGAAAGACAACAAAAGGCAAGGGAGGGAAGACAGGGAGGACGTAGCAGGGAAGAGGAAAAACAACAGAAAGAAGAGGAAGTAAGACCAAAAACAAGAAGTCAAAAAGAAACTAGAGGCAAATAAAGATAAGGACAAGTAGAGATTTAGGAGAATGGAAGAAGAAATCCAACTACTATCTGTAAATATCAATGGTTTAAATTTTTCTCATATCTAAATAGATTTTCATTCAATCTCCAAGACCTCTTAGGTCGGTCTCCATATTCAAATTCCATCCAAACCGGGTTGTGATCTGTTAAAGTTCTCGGGCATATCTTAGTCTTCTTAACCCTGGAAAAAAAGTCATTTGTAATTAGTATAAAATCAATTCTAGAAAAGGATTGGTGCCTATCAGAAAAGAAAGTGAAATCCCGTTCTTTAACATTCTGTTCTCTCCAGATATCTCTCAGTTCAAAGTCATCCATCATGTCAAACAAGGATTTGGGTAATCTTGTTTGTGTTAGGGTATTTTGCAAAAGCCTCTTCTTGTCTTGAACGGGATCCAGTACTCCATTCCAATCACCCAGTAGAACGCAGGATCTGTAACCCCATTGTGTTTATTTAGAATGAAGCAACTTATAAAAAATTTCTTGTTGTTGATTGGGAGCATATACTCCTGTTAAGAGTGTTTTCTTTCCTTCTATTAATAGTTCAATTGCAATATATCTACCTTGAGGATCTGCTTCAATTAATTCAGCCTTTAAGTCTTTTCTTAAATATATGACTATACCGTTTTTCTTCTCCTGAGCAGATGCTACGAAATGTGATCCCAGTCTTGCGTTCATCAAGTATTTCTGATCCTGTGTTCTAATGTGTGTTTCTTGTAAGCAAATTACATCATTTTTAAATTGTTTCAAATAGTGAAATTTTTTTTTTCATTTTTTGTGGTGAATTTAAGCCATTGACGTTCCAAGTTAGAAATTTAATTGTCATCTTCAGCACGCTGAAGCTTTCTAAGAGCTGCCTGGAAATCTTGCTGGGATTTCACCTTCGGTCTAGCTCCTCCCACTGCTTCTGTGTTCATGTTTATATTATCTTGGACTATCATCTGGGCTTGTTGAGACTTTAATTCTTGTTCTTTATATTTAGTAGCCACAGGGGTTTGTCTTTGTTCCATAATTTCTTCTGTTTCCTGCAGTAAACTCACAACCCCAGTTTGTGCCTGATTATCTTGCTGCCTGGGGTCCTCTGTCTCTTTTCTTTCTTTGGGACCTGGAGATGGGGGCATCCTGCCATTAATAGTATGCTATAAAAATCTTTTGCCTTTCAGACAGAGTTGAGACAGTGTCTTTCTCCCAGGTAATTCACCACCAATCCGGCTGGGATCTCCCATCTGTATTGAATCTGCACTTTCTAAGTTCATCCACTAGAAATGCATAGTCCTTTCTAGATCTCAACATTTTGGAGGGAATTTCCTTCAACACTATCACATCTTGACCTGCCACTTGCAGTTTGTTTTTATAGGTTGCTTGCAATATTTCATTCCTAATTTTTCTGGTGACAAAATAGATTACAATATCTCTTGGCAGTCGTCTTTGTCTGGCAATCCATGAATTAACGTGGTAAACTTTGTTGATTTGCCAGGCACATTCAGCCTTTGATTCCCCAGTTAACTGAGCAAAAGCATCTGCAAAAATCTCTCTTAAATTTTCTTGGTTATGTTCTTTCAAAACCCTTATCCTCAGGGCAAATTCCATTGTTCCATATTGTATCATTGTAAGCTCCGCCTCCAACATCAATTTTACTTTGTGCCTCCATAAGTTTATTGTCAAACTTTGTATTAGACTCATTAATTTCTTCCACCTTCTCATCGAGAGATGTTACGGTAACCAAATAATCCTTTAAATGCCTCAACTATATCCTCCCTTATCTCTTGGTTACGTGTTTGGATTAAATCCTTAATTCCAGATATTTCATCAGAGACATCTTTAAAGGCACATGCAATTTTCCCCTCCAAGACAACTGCCTGTTCTTTTAATGCATTTTGTAGATTATTTTATAGAGCCTCAAGTGTCAGGGTTTGTGATTGTGTTTCCACCAGAGGTAGTAAAGACTGCAAGTTTTGTGACTGTGCTGGCGAAGTACTAGCACTTTTTGAAACATTGAATTTCGCCTGCTTCGAAGCCATTTCAAAGTATTCAAATCAAGTTTTAAGCAACCAATTTATTCAGTCCAGAAAATCCGCCTATTCTCTCAAGTTTTCCAGCAGCACTAACAAGCACTTAACAAGTATTAATCAGCTTTCCACTTCACTTTCATTTTCAACACACCCTTTATTATTCCGGCGCCATTTTTTTTTAAAAAAGTTCCCTTTAAGTTTACAGAAGGAGATGTAATCTACGGAGTTAAGGCTTGTACTTGCGATATATTGTCCACCTGTGTCTTGTTCAGATGTAGAATAAGCATTGAAACAGCAGGGGTGGACGCTGCCTTTTGTTTCTGCAAAGGCAGAAGCATCCCAAGATGAGGAGATTGTCAGGCTTACTGGGGAGTTCACACCCTTCATGCCACAAAATTGCTTCTGGGGCCACTGGGGGCCTCTACCCTATGCCAGACAGCTCACCTCCCCCTCTTTTCCTGAGGGGGGGGGGTTTCAAACCACTGCACAGCTGATTTATGCTATCTTAGCAGCTTGTTACTCAAACACGGGACTGGCGTTCCCAAGGGAGTGTCCTCCAAGGCCAGCGGCGCCACCGGAAGTCTCTCAATTGCCAGCTTTAAGTCCTTTTGTCTTCACAGAGGGAAGTATATTACTCTGGATTTAAGGTTTGTACTTACAATTATCTTCACTCCTGTTTTGCTCTGCCTGCGTATCTTTCAAATATAAATCTAAACATTGGCAGCAAGGGTGGTCATGACATTTCATTTCTGCAAAAGCAGAAGCGTCCCGGATGAGGAGCTATGTCGGGCTTCTGGGGAGCTCTCACCCTTCGTACCCCAGGTTCACTCCTGGGGGTCCCGGGGAGCTGTGCCCTTGCCCATCTGCTCACCCCCCTCTTTTCCCAAGGGGGGAGTTTTCAAACTGCTAGACAGCTGATTTATGCTGTTCTAGCAGTTTATTACTCAATCACGGGGCTGGCATTCCCTAGGGAGCATCTTCCAATGCTGAAGGTGCCACCGGAAGTCGCTTGTGGTATTTGTTATGGGGCTGCTAGCGTATTTGGGTAAGCAGAAGTTGGTTCTGCCCTTAGCTAATATAATCTCAGTAACCTTCTTAGAGGATTTCTGTTTCTTTCAAGGTGGAGTTCTACTATGTTATCTTGGGTTGATGGGAGTTTAATCTGCTTGGAGACTGCAGTTTAGGCATAGTTGACCTCTAGTCAATCAGCAAAATCTGACTGAAAAGCAAAATAAATGGTGAAGCTTGATTCATTAAAAAACCATTCATTTAACAAATAAAGTGATTCACTTAACAACTATAGTGAGAAAAGTCATGAAATCAGGGCTAAAGTCAGCAAAAGAAACTTTGGGTTCAATTGTGGTCATAAGTTAAGGACTATCTGTATATAATATCTTTAAACTGAAGCCAACTCCTCTATTTTAAGTTACTTCATATGTCTTCTAAGAAAGATATGGCTCCAAAATACTGCTTAGAAATATAATTTCACATGATCATGTACAGCTAGAGAGATGTGTTGGAAAATTTACAAACAAATGCTATTTTTAAATTACAAATATTAAGGAAGTAAAGTGAATTAGCTACCCTCACTTTGGATTCCATATGACATCCCATAATTTCCATAACTGTTATAGCTGAGACACTTTGAGCACCAAATTCCCCTGGAATACATGAATAGAAATAAAAATAAATAAATAGATAAATAAGTAGATAAATAGGTGCCACGTGGATGAAAAATTAACAGCTCTTTGTGACATTTGCTGACCACATAACAGTATAAATGTCTTCAGTCAATGCTGGCTCAATGGCTTCTAAATGGATATAAACACCGCCTCCTAGAGTTAGTAATGACTAGTGGAATAAAATCCTCAGGGACTTCTTTATCTGTTATACCAAGAAAAATAACATCAGGTTTAACATGTGTTTTAAGAAAGTTGAAATCTCTGAGTACTATCTTAACCCAATTTCTTTTTGCCCTGTGCCATTTTGAGAGGTTGAGCAAAGACACTCTAAATCCCCCAAAGCCCGACTTTACACATTTTACAATGTAAAATAACACATTCATTTCAGATTACATGATGTATTTCATCACTCAACATTTGAATTCATTGCAGCAGAATGTAAATGCAATGAACATGGAAAAATGGTTGCACCTGTCCAACGCACAGTCTCTACTACCTGAACATAACTATAGAAACATGAAATGTTTTGCTGTGTATTCTTTGGAAGCATGTATAGTGTCACTATAAACGTATAGCCAGTCTTCAGATTCAATTATATTGGTGTTGGAAAAAATAGATTCAAAGACAAACTGAGTCCTCCTTTATAATTCCTCCTCCTCCTCCTCCTCCTCCTCCTCCTCCTCCTCCTCCTCCTCCTCCTCCTCCTCCTCCTCCTCCTCCTCCTCCTCCTCCTCCGCCTCCCTCCCTCCCTCCCTCCCTCCGTCCCTCCCTCCCTCTCTCTTTCTCTCTCTCTCCAAAAATGTGACTGAGAAGTGCTGGAACAACTGTAAAGTTTGAGAACTACAAATTCATGAGGCTAATTAGCATTCTCATTAGATTCCTATAATGAGAAATGTGCAAAACAACTCCTTTATTTCTCTAGAGAGAGCTAAAGTAGCACACAGTGGAAGTGGTGGGTGGGAGTGGAACTGAACGAATTTCATATCAAATTGCTGTTTTAGAAGCCGACATACAAGAAAACAAGGAAATGAAACAGGAACCCAATGGCTAACATAAAGTCCAAGTTGTGTGGTATATTATATTCACCAAATAGCACAGGTGTGGTTATACATAGCATAAAATAATTCATTTTAGATGATTAATGCTGGATATATTTAGAATTCAATTGTATTCATTTTAATAGAACTTTTTCCAAATCACCATTGTTTTAATTCCCTCAAAATGTTTGGTAGAAGATAAGAGGGAAATATAAACACTGTGTATGTGTTGCTTTGTTGCCGTTTTTAATACAAATCTTCAAAACATGATATTGACACAGGATGCAGGCCAATTATCCTAACTGCATCTTAGCTGACTAGGAATAAAGATGGCATATTTAGGTTTTGCACATGAGCTACAACTGAATGTAACAAATGTTACAATTAAGGTGACCCCAAGTTTTATTTCAAGGAGGCATAATATATCAGTTTTACTTTCCTTTTATTACACCAATTTACTTCATTATGTTTAATTTTAGTATTTTATTATCTATTTCCTTTTATGACGCTGGTTTTCCATTATTTTGTAATTTTAAATAAGGCAATCTGTTATTAGGTCTTTTGAAAGTTCTCTTGGTCGAATAAATAATATTGTACTTTTATTTATTAATTAAATATATAAACTTTCCCATTCTTACTATCATTGCCCATTCTTATTATTATTCTGAGTTTATAGATGTTTTCCTATAGAAATCATATGGATATTTCAGGGACAAACTATCCAATAGTTCTATCCTAGTAAGCTCTACTATTATGTTCTTAATACTTAATTTGGTATTTTAAATTCTATTGTTCAAATTGTATTTTGATTTGTATCCCACTGTACTTTGCCCAAAGTAAATAAATAAATGCTAAATACTAAAGTTATTTTTGTGCCTTGGGTTTTCTTCTGGCTTCTTTTCTTGCAGCTTGACAGTGCTTTGAACTGTAGCGTCCATATTTGATTAGAATAGTTTTAAAACCAACATTGTCTCCAGTTAAGAAACAAAACAACTTAGTTTTGTCTATGTTTCAGAGGTGGGTTGCCAATTTTTCTACTACCAGTTATGGTGTGCTTCCATGCTCACTCCAACATGCGTGCCGCACTTCTGCATGTGCAGAAGCGTCAGGATGGGTGGGCAGAGCCTCCTGCCACCACTACTTCGAGTTCGCCTGATCCAGGCTGAACTGTGAGCAATCCACTTCTGCTATGTTTATAATAAATCCTCCATCATGGAAGACTCTTTGTCTTTCCCCAGATGAAGAATGCAAACCCCTTGGACTGCAAGATGATCACACCGGTCAGTCCTAAAGGAGATCAACCCTGACTGCTCTTTACAAGGCCAGATCTTGAAGATGAAACTCAAATACATTGGCCACCTAATGAGAAGGAAGGACTGGAGAAGAGACAAATGCTTGGAAAGATTGAGGGCAAGAGGAGAAGGGGACGAGAGAGTATGGGGTGGCTGGATGGAGTCACTGAAGCAGTAGGTGTGACTTAAATGGACTCCAGAGATGGTGGAGGACAGGAAGGCCTGGAGAACATTATAGGGTCACAATGGGTCAGACCCGACTTCACAACTAACAACAACAACAACAACAACAACAAGCCACTTAAGGATATCCCACACATTTTAAAGAAGCACAGTCTGCTGTTCATTTATCTTTTCTAGTCAAGATAGCAGATAAAAGCACCAGGAGAATCTATTTGGTGTAGTTGTTAAGGCACCAGACTAGAAGCTAGGCGAATGTAAATTCTAGTTCTATTTTAGGAACAAAGACTGGGTGATCTTGTGTCAGACCTAAAAAGACAATGGCATACCATTTCTGACAACTTTGCCAAGAAAACTGCAGGAATATAATTAAGAAGTAGCCAGGAGTTTTAAAAAAAAAACTAACTTGAAGACACCATTTTTTAAAAAGGCAGACAAAGAAAGTCAGTCAAAACAAATCCTGTCTCTATGTTTGCTATAATTCTGTGGCATTATATCATAAGATGCTTAAAGAATTAAGTTCCTTTTAGATTTGCAGGCTCATATTAGCAAGGTTAGATAAATAACTCTGCAATTAACTGGCAGCTCTGGAGTTAATGAGGCCCTGATTCTGACCCAGTTCTTGTCAGTTATTGAGCTTAAGTGTGTCATACAAACAGGACCAATAAGTAAAGGAGTGACATATCCACAAGTTATGCCTAATTACCCTTGGCCTGTCAGGAAAAATTGCTTCAAAGGTTGTCCACAGTTAACGGCCCTTACAAATGTATTTTCTCTCAAGTGCAGCACTGTTGAAGCAACCTGTATTCCTGTGAAGTATGTTATTCAGATAAGTAATGTCTAGCAAGGACTGTGTAAGGGATATATTGTCTACTTAATTAGAAGCTGAATTCTTTTTAATTCATCATGACAAAATTGTCCCTTGGGATTCATGCAGAGAAGCCCTACTAAATGAACAATCTTAAATTAATAATGGCAAGGAAGGGAGAAGCTCACGTATTCGGGGAAAAGACTACCTCCTGCACAGGTAAAGATCTAAAATGACAAAGTACTTGGGAAATGACCAGACAGTGCTGTGAAACAGGAATGACAGCTCTGAATTACTAATAGCACCAAATATTAATCAAATCTGATCTTGCTTAGCTTTCTGGGATAAGCCAAAGTCAGTGAGGATATGCTACTGGGAAAGAGCTATTTTTCTCCAGAACAAAAATGCTATCAACCAGTGGAGAACCATCAGTACATACGAAGGCTTCTGAAACATTTTTGCCACAATCTTCTTATTTAAATGTCCAACTTTGTTATATCATTTTCACTTTTTAACAGTTAAGTTGCAAAAATAAAAGCTAAATTGCAATGAAGAGCTGAAACATACTAAATTAATAGAAAATAGTGGAGAGACTATTAAAGGATATTCATCTAATCAAGTTAATTCAAAGTTAATTGAAACTAATGAAGGAGAGAACCAATCTAGAATTAAGGAGAAACTTTCTGGCAGTGAGTAAAACATTAATCAGTGGAACAGCTTGCCTTAGAAGTTGTGGGTGATCCATTACTGGAGATATTTAAGAAGAGATTGGACAACCATTTGTCTACAATTGTATAGGATTTCCTGTTTGAGCAAGGAGTTGGACTAGAAGACCTCCAAGGTCCCTTCCAACTTTGTTATTCTGTTATATTCTAATTTTATATAAAAAGAACAGATAATCTGTATTTGTTATGATATAGAATATAATGAAATATCTAGACCAGGGGTCAAACTCAAGGCCCGGGGCCCGGATCAGGCCCACGGGGTACTTAAGTCTGGCCCATGCTGCTGCCTTGGAAATAGCAAATGAGTGACCCATAGTATTTCTGCTAGTGAAAACAGAGCTTGGAGAGCTGCACACGACCCTGGCAGAGGGTTGTAGGAGGCCATGGTAGCCTGTTTTCACTGGAGAGCACTCGGGGTCCCCACAGGCACCCCTGAGTGATGTTGAGCTGGCCATGCTCACCTGGCCACACCCATTCTGGCCACACTCATCCTGGCCACATCCACCCTGGCCCATGGAGGTCAAACACAATCCTAATTCAGCCCTCGATGAAATCGAGTTTGACACCCCAGATCTAGACTGAAGACTATTTCTTTCCATTTTAAAGACAGTGGAAACTCATTAAAAAGTAAATATATTTGTCTTGTTTGAATAAGATTATTGGGCTTATTCATTTAGCTTTCTTAGCAAGAATAAAAAATGGCATTCTTCTTCTGAGGTTTTTCCAGTTTTCTAAGCAAGTTTCCTAGCCAAGGACTATTCATGTGTGATTTTGCTTTGGTTTTGAAAGTTAGCTGTGGTTAGCTAGGATCTGCCATCTAATCTGGGCTATGATCATATGCAGGGAGCATGTAAGTACATAAAGAGATATCTGATTGCTATCACTACAGTGCCTATCATTCCAGATGATTTCCTGGAAACAAATGAGGTCTATGTCAGTTTTATGATGTCTGAATACACTAATAACATCATTTTACAATAATTCTTATCATAAGGTAAGGTACCTGACCAACTGACAATTCTTATCATAAGGTAAGGTAACTAACCAACCGCACTCAATGTGTAGTCCTCAATGGAACTGCATCTACATGGAGAGAAGTATGCAGTGGAGTACCCCAAGACTCTGTTTTAGGCCCAGTACTCTTCAACATCTTCATCAATGATTTGGATGAGGGAATAAATGGGGAACTCATCAAATTTGCAGATGACACCAAGCTGGCAGGAATAGCCAACACTCCAAAAGACAGGCTTAAGATACAGAAGGATCTTGACAAACTTGAACATTGGGCACTATCTAATAAAATGAAATTCAATGGTGAAAAGAGTAAGGTTCTACATTTAGGCAACAAAAACAGAATGCACAGGTACAGTATAGGTGGTACCTTGCTCAGTAGTAGTAACTGTGTGAGGGATCTTGGAGTCCTAGTGGACAACCATTTAAATATGAGCCAGCAGTGTGCAGCAGCTGCCAAAAAAGCCAACACAGTTCTAGGCTGCATCAACAGAGGGATAGAATCAAGATCACGTGAAGTGTTAATACCACTTTATAATGCCTTGGTAAGGCCACACTTGGAATACTGCAGTCAGTTCTGGTCACCACGATGTAAAAAAGATGTGGAGACTCTAGAAAGAGTGCAGAGAAGAGCAACAAAGATGATTAGGGGACTGGACACTAAAACATATGAAGAACTGTTGCAGGAACTGGGTATGTCTAGTTTAATAGAAAGAAGGACTAGGGGAGACATGATAGCAGTGTTCCAATATCTCAGGGGTTGCCACAAAGAAGAGGGAGTCAAACTATTCTCCAAGGCACCTGAGGGTAGAACAAGAAACAATGGGTGGAAACTAATCAAGGAGAGAAGCAACTTAGAACTGAGGAGACATTTCCTGACAGTTAGAACAATTAATCAGTGGAACAGCTTGCCTCCAGAAGTTGTGAATGCCCCAACACTGGAAGTCTTTAAGAAGATGTTGGATTGCTATTTGTCTGAAACGGTATAGGGTTTCCTGCCTAGGCATGGGGTTGGACTAGAAGACCTCCAAGGTCCCTTCCAACTCTACTATTGTATTGTATTGTAAGGTCATATTTCTTTCATGTTTGTGCCTTCACATAACATTAACTTTTACACCAATGTTCATAGAATTGAGAGGTCAGTCAGTATTCTAAAAAGTTGATGTTCCATTCAAAAAACATTGGCTGATCTTGCAGATTGCTGGAATTTCTCATACAGATAGTCTTCATTCAGTGACCACTCAATCAACGACCATTTGAACTAAACAAGCTGAATTTACAATGGATCTTTACAATTACTGTCATTAGAGCTTTCCTGCATAGGCTTGTAATTACAACACTGAAGAATCTATCCCACAGTTATGGGATTGCCTTTTGCAATCTTCACTACCAGCTTCTGAGAAGCAAAATCATTGGAAAAGCCAGCAAATAGAGGTTTTCAGTATCTCATACCTAACAACTCTGTGGGTTTGCCTAACATGGTCACATGACATCACACCACAATGTTCATTTTAGCAACAGAATTTCTGATTTGTCCCAAATACCATTGCTAACCATAGATTTACTGTATGTGGATTACACTGCCATTATTTATTTTTAACAATACCGGACTCATTCCTGGTACGGGTTAGCACTCAATCCCTTTCTTTCTGATTTAGGTTAGTGGTTCCCAGTGTGGATTTCAATACCCCGAATTCCCCAGATGTGGCTGGAATTCTGGGAGTTAAAAAATCCAAAGATTTTTGGTCCAATGTCACTCTTATAGTAGCCAAATTTCTGAATGATGTGTTTCCTGTGAAAAGCCAAAATATATGCAATTTTCTTTCTTTGTTGTTATGATTGTTCTTAGATCCTTTGATTTTAATAAACCTATCCTTCATTCAGTTATAAACTGCCAAAGTTGAAAACAGTAACTTAGATGAAACTAATAATATCAGAAAATATTTAAAGGTATAACAATACCTGAACTCTTCTCATATATTTTTTATTGTTGTTGTCCCTATGTTGATCTTCGTACTTTTTAAGTATGGACAAATCAAATGCAACAGAGTTCAAGGATAATCAAAAATACTGGTGAAAGACTATAGGCAAGGATGAAATTCAGCAGATTCTGATAGGTTCTAGAGAAATGGTAGCAGAAATTTTGAGTAGTTCGGAGAACTGGCAAATACCACCTCTGGCTGGTCCCAGGGTGGGGAGGAAATGGGGATTTTGCAGTATCCTTCCCCTGCCACGCCCACCAAGCCACACCCACAGAACTGGCAGTAAAAAATTAAATTTCACCACTGACCATAAGTGAATTTAAAAAAAAACTTTTTATACAAAAAATCTGAAGTTCAATTCCTTCTTACCTGTAGGAATGGAGAAAGGCAAGGAGTAAGAGAGGTAGAAAGTATCCAATCTAGGAATAGAAAGCCTATTTTCAGTCCTTCCATTTTTTCTCCCCCTCTCCCCCAGCCATGTTAATTCATTTGGTCAAATCTCAATATCAGTTTCTAAATACTATCCCTTCCCCCCTCCCAAAAAATGACAAATCATAATATTTAATTAATTAATTTATTTATTACAAAATATATGCGAAGTTGAACATGCACAATGTACCTGCATTTTAATGTAAAATATAAAATTGTGTATTCAGTTCTTTATTTGCTTTAAGTTGAATCAAACAAGCATTAATCCTGAAGTCAGGAGTCTAGATAAAGGATTCTGCACTCCAAGACAAATCTTTTAAATGGGACCATTCTGTTTTAAAGGTTCTGTTTGTTTGTTTGTTTGTTTGTTTGTTTGTTTGTTTGTATTTATATGCAGCCCTTCTCCAAAGGACGCAGGGCGGCATACAACATTAAAAAACACACACCCCAAAAGTTTTTAAAAAATTAAATCCATATTCCCCCCCCAAAAAAAACTGAATTTAAAAGACAATACATTTAAAATAAGTTAAAATTAGCAGGCCAGGCCAGCTTGCTGGAAAAGCCAACTTTTTAGGGCGCGTCGGAAGGACCGGAGGTCAGGGATTATGTGAAGCTCCGGGGGCAGCTCATTCCAGAGGGATTCCATCTAAAAGTCATCTGGCTGTATCTTCTTTCCACAAACACAAGCCGGCTTAACCCATAAAGAATTTCTTCTGCATTCATAACACCTTCCTCCAACTGCCTTAAACTCTTTCTGTTAACCCTATTTATAACTGGGCTGCACAATTCAGGACAATTACTAAACAACCACACCCCCTTTTCTCTTTCCTTACTCTCTATTTTTGAATGTTTGTTTTATAAACTTTTACTATTTTGAAAAAAAAAAGTTTATTTCTACATTTAAAGACAGCCATTAGAAAGAAGCAAAGCAAGACGGTTTTTCTAATGGTCTAATGGTCATCTGAATATTTGCAACCCAGTTATGGTTCATAGGAGGAATGGGAAGAGAGACAATAAGAAGAGGAAAGTTAAATCACTAGGAAAAATACTGAGCCATTTTCTGTTGCTATAGTTCAGGGGTGTCAAACTCGATGTCATTGAGGGCTGCATCAGGGTTGTGTTTCACCTCCAGGGGCCAAGGTGAGTGTGGCCAGAATGGGCATGGCCAGATGGACATAACTCATGTCAGGGGCACCTATGGCACCCAAATGCTTTGCCAGTGAAAACAGGTTGTCGAGCCAATGAAAATGGAGCTTGGGAGGACCACACACATCCCTCTTGAGCTCCATTTTCAGTAGCCGAAGCATTGCGGGTTGGTCCCTTTCTTGTTTCCAGGGCAGCCCCACAGGCCAGATCTAAATATCCCTCTGGCCTGATCCAGTCCCTGGGGCTTGACTTTTACACCCCTGCCATAGTTGATTGAAGAATTACAAAGTCAGAGGAGAGAGAGGTCTCCCCCTTGCTTGCTGTCCTTTTTTCCTCCAAATTGCTCTTTCACCACAATTACTATTAGAGCTCTTTACTAACATCCAGTGATACTTTATATATTTCCAATACAAACATGGTAATATTCAATCATATGATCTGTTCTCTGGAAAGTACTGTACAAAGAATAAGACCAGAAACCCCCTATATCAATAAGCTCAAAGACCGTTACCTCTTCACTATATTTGCATTAGTATATGAAATTGCAGGTCCTTCTAGTTAAATAAAAATGAATTAAATGCTGAAACATCTTTAGTTCCTCCATGTGAATCCACACTGGAAATGGTACAGCCTAGATAATATGTTTATCTAGTTCTCAGTGGGAACAAAACAATAGTGAGGGAAAGAAACTTTGCTTGATTCATTAATTATAACATTTGTATCCTACTTTTCTCTTCAAGGGAATACAAAGGAAATAATTAACAATGAGCATGTATTAAAATTGAACAAAAGAGCAGATAATTAATTAACACAACACAAAGCAGAAAGCACATAATAAGAAACACCAATCCTGAGTGCATTCATGTAAGAAATAAAAGCTCACTGTAGCAAGACTGCTTTTCATGTATTCTTTTTTTTTTAAAAAGGATGGTAAGTTGGCAAAATATCTAGTTTAAAGAAGACTGGTCTCGAGCCAGGATGCTAGCATGAAAATGATCAATCTCTTTTAGTGAAGAATTGTAAGCATGCCATCAGACAAAAGAGATAAATTCAAATAGGAGTTTAGTCTTATATTATCAATCACCTTGGGCTGCTTATGGCATTGAAGTCCAGTAAATGAATTGCTATATTATGTAAATTTTCTTCAGTTTTCCCCCTGAACAAAATAACTCTACTCCAGTGGCTTATTTATTTATTTATTTATTTATTTATTTATTTGTTTATTTGTTTGTTTGTTTGTTCGTTCGTTCGTTCATTCATTCATTTATTTATGCATGTGTGGCCCTTGGTAGTATCATGGTCAGCTTCAGGAAACAATCATAAGAAAAGTAGAAGGGCACTAGTTGACTTGCTTGAAGATAATTTTCCTTGCTCCTAGAAAAGAGCAGGAAAGTCCACAACATTCACCGCAAGAAAAAGAAAGAAAGGAACAGCCAGACTGCTATGGAACAAAGGGTCAAGTGAGATTTCTATAATGAAGAGAGTTTTGTTTCAAACAAGGGACATGTTTGAAACATGAAACATTTCATGAAGGGCATGAAAAGGAATGGGTGACGGGATATTCTGATACATATGGTGTATTAATGAATAGGTTTGAACATAGTTAATTAAAAGGAAATCGTTTGCCCCATTTCAATCTGGCAGAAGCAGAGAAATGTTATTTTGCTTGGATTTCTGTGAGTTGCAAAGTTCTGGCTCTTTCAACTTCTCCATCTTCAGGACTGGTGTAAAACAAACAAGAAGAGCAACCTCCTTTTTCCTCTAACAAAATCAAAGGGAGCTCTTATAAGCATGTTTGTGCCAAGGCAGGACATCAGCTTCTAATTAGCTCTAATTGGCACATGTGCAAGGTGCAACTTTCTTTTCATGCCACTGAATGGCAGCACTAACGGCTGCAAAAGCCCTTTCTTTCCCCAACAAAAGTGGCTCTGTTGTTTTTCTTGTGATTCCTGTAAACCAAAGAGAAATAAAAAGTTATATATTTTCACAACCTTGGTAAAAACCCCATTTTATATGTCTATGTCACCTAAGGATAGAATAGAGTAGAATAGAATAGAATAGAATGGAATAGAATAGAATAGAATAGAATAGAAACTTTATCATCACTGTAAATGTAGTTATGAACATACATTAAAATGAAAATCTGTTGCATTCACCTCTCAAAAGATAACCATTATGCATATACACACATCTCATACATGTATGACACAGAGAAAAATCAGTCTAGTTTGAATGTGTGTGTATGTATGCATGCATGAATACTGTGAATTTACAAAATGGATGGCCTAAGGAAGAAAGCTGTGACAGAATCTAGTAGTCCTTCTTCAAAACCTCCTCCAAGAAGGGAACAGAAGAAACAGACTGTCAAGTGGGTGTGCGTGGTCTCTAATAATGCTTCAATCACTAAGCACATAGCGCTTATAAACAGTATCCTGAATAATGGGAAGTGAGCTTCCTATAATCTTCTCAGCTGTCCTTACCACTCTCTGTATGGACCTTCTATCTGAGGCACTACTACCACCAAACTAAACAGTTTTGCAGTTTCAAAAATATTCTTAAAATACCTGGTTTTAGTGTATGATCATGGATCTCAGCAGATGTTAAGAAGTCCAAAATATACATTTTCTTTCATAGTTCACTATTACATCTATAGAAATTCTCAGTTAACCAGGTCGTGGTTGTTCCAAAGGTGCTTTTTCAAGAAGCAACAGGACATTTTTCCTTGGAGATATTTTGTTTCTCATCCGAGAAGCTTCTACCAGCAAAGATGGAAAAGAAAAAACCTAAAACACTTAAAGGAAATACTCAGAACTTGTGGTTATCCCAACTGGGCTTTAATCAAATCTAAAAAACAACTCAGTAGGAGCTCTCCATAACAGACAAAGAAGCAAACAGAGAAGCACTTTCATTCCATACATTGCAGGAATATCTGAAAAGCTCAGGAGGATTTTCAACCAACACAATATGCATACACACTTTAAATGCAAAAAAATATACTATGGTAGCAGCTTGTCCACCCCATGCATAAAACACTCAGACAAATTGAACAATACAAGACATGTACAGATCTATACATTTGAAGAAACAAAACAACCACTTCACAAATGCATGGCACAACATAGGAGAACAAACCCATCAGGACAAGACAGTCCTTTATAACACAGTTCTTTCAATATTTCTAAGAAAGTTCCACACCAATTTGCATTATTTAGAAGACTCTCTGGCCACAGATAAAGTTCAACTGGCCTCAATAACTCTCAGGAAGAAACCTCATGACCAGATGACTATGAAGAATATAAATTATTCCATTCTCAACATTAAGTCAGAACTGAAGAAGCTACTTGAGTGAGATGGGAAATGTCTCCAAGGAAAATCAAAGTCCAGTTGCCTTTTTAAGAAGCACCTTTGGGAGACTAACTATTACATTTGTTCTGTTTGGAACAAGTGTATATATGTGTGATTATATATATGCATGTGTGTGTGTGTGTGTGTATGCATGTACATACACAGACATACACCCCCCCACACACACACAGTTGTGTTGTCAAAAATGGAGTCTATCATTGGACTTCTAGTTTTGGTATTGTAATATGTTAATAATATTCATATGTAAAGATTCATTGACTAAATATTGGCTGTTATAATTAGTAATTTCTTTCTGGATTTGGAAACATTTTTTTCTTCATAAAAATGCTCATTTTGTAATATTATTTGGGATGGGCAAATACATTTGGAAATAAATTATAAAAATTCTGAGCTAAACTGAATATTTAGAAAGTTAGGTATTATACAGGGATGTATTTTATGCCATTAATACATCAATAAGATTCCTTTGCAAGTACAGCATCATCAAATACAATAATTTGTTCCATATCCCAATTGCAGCCCAACCAGTTGTCTTAATAGATGAATTTATTCCTACAACTGGTATTTCAGTGTTCTCAGACTAAACATATATCAGTTCTATGTAAAAGATAATGAAATCTCTCCTCTGCTGCCAGGAAATAACTTTCCCAAGGAACACTAATTTGTTGCTTAAATGCTTCCATGGAATATAAATAAGTGCCCTGACAATCACATGCTTGTTGTATTGATCATCATCAAATGCAGTAATTGAATGGAAATATGCAAACAAAATCATATTGTACCCCACTCTGATGTCCAGAATTGTTTTGGATAGTGGGATAGGTAGCGTATAAATGGAAATAAATAAATAAATTCAATAGATCAAGAACAAATATGTCACTGCAGCATAAGAAAACAAAAATCCAAAAATTGTGGGGCAATCGCTTCATTAAGAAAAAAATATAGAATAAATAAGCTTTATAATTTTCAGTATACTTTTGTTAAGGCAGTGGGTAGAGAGAAGTTCAATATTTCTCAAGTTTCTCAATTAAGAGTGGTGACCTTTGGCATTTACCAGTCTGAAAGTATCAGTAAAACATCAGATAGTGAAGATCATGTGTTAATGATTTTTGTTTTGTTATATTTTGCTAATAGTTTGCTCATTTATATATCCACATGTATGAGAAAAAGCATTTGTTTTGAATTGTGAAGCATTTCTCTAAAATGTAAGGACTCCAAATATTTAGAACTTCCTTCCACTCAACCTGTGCCTTATCTTTTCTCCTCCGACATGACTTTTAAGGCTGTTTCTGATTAATGACAGAAGAGAAGACAGATGGGTGTCATCTGTCTACAAGTACTTTTCTCTAAACATTTCTCTTTTTGTATTTTGCTTTGAGAAAGTAATTTTGCTTATAAGCAAATTTAAAAATATACATTTTTAAAACCAACAAATCCATCCCTGACATTAGAAGATTATCAGGTGTAGTACCCTGTTTCCCTGAAAATAAGACCTCTCTGGATAATAAGCCCAATCGGGCTTTTGAGTGCATGCACTAAAATAAGCCCTCCCCTGAAAATAAGCCCTCGCCAAAAATATTGCAACACAACAGCAACCATGTGGTGACAATGCTCACCGCCTCCTATACCTCAAAAATAATAAGAACTCCCTGAAAATAAGGTCAAGTGCTTATTTTTTTTTGGGGGGGGGTCAAAAGAAAATAAGACCCTTCTTATTTTCAGTGAAACACGGTAATGTAGACGCAGGATTTAGTGGCATATTTCTTTAAAAAAAACCATATTTTTTTTTACAAGCTTTACATCACATTCTCGGAATAACTCTAATACATGGGTGTCAAACCTGCAGTATCATGTTGCCCTCATGTGATATTCTGTGAGGTTGGGGTTGGGATTGACATGGTCTGCAGATGACTCATCTGGCCCATGGGCTGCCAGTTTGGCGTCCCTGCTCTAATAGTTCTCCCAAGTTCTAATATCAACAGAGATTCAGGGAATTCTTGTAAGGATGATTTAATACCACATCATTATTGTTTCCTCACTATAAGATGTGCTTCTTAGCCATGGTTGGACATGAATCCAGGACATTGAAAGGAAAGGAAAAATATAGTTTAATTATAGATAGATTAAGTTTTTCACCTTTAAGCATATTTGCATTGTTTTAAGTGGTTTGGAAATATTCAAATGGAGTGAATTGCAATAAGACCCCGCTTACTTTGTTGCATTTTACGTTATTAACTACACATTACACTGCACTACACTATACATAACTACTGTCACATTATTTTAAACATTTAGTCAGTAACAATGAGAAGGCAGTCATGCTCAGCAATATGAACAGAAATTTTAATATACATGTTTTTTTTGACCTTTGGCAAGTACTCAAATCACCATTCTTTATTATGTTTTTATGCTTATTTACCCCCACTTTAGTCTATTGATGAACAATTTTCTTTTGAAAATTATTGTTTTCAGTTTCTGAGTTTCTTGTCCTTGCATTAAAAAGAAACTAGTCCCTGGAAAAATGTGCCATGAATTAAGAAGCAGCTACAAGAAAGAATTAAATGAGATGTGATATGACTTCCTGGATCATTGCAAAAGATAGTAAAATGTGGCAAATGAAATTGTAGTGAGGTCTGCCACACCATCAGCCTTTCTATTTGCTAATGACTCCCAGCGTACTTTAAAAGCAACCCACAATTTCTCCACATTATCCTCACCATCTGTTAATTTTATGCACTTTCAGCATAGTGTTGTCTATATACTTGTGAATCTGGAACTCTTAGAGAGCACCTTCAGCCAATCACTGCTGAGTCTGAGCTTGTAGTCAATCAGTGCTTATTCTTTCTACTTAAAATAGGACAATTGCTGACTGTAATGTTCCAAGGCCATCCATGCTCTGTAAATTAATATAAAAAGAGGCATGAATGCATTTCAAGCATTCCATCAAGCCCAATGCATTTGAAGACATCTGTGTGTTATGCTTTGAAAAATATTAATACCAATAGAGTGTTATGAAGTGATTGCAAAAAATACTATTTTAATATTTTATTAAAATATTTTATAGTTTGTATTAATTTTATACAGATAAACTATGAATGGTGCTATTCTAGCAAATATTGAGGAAGTTGCATGCAAAAAATAATGTTTGACCATTTTCTTTTATGAGACTGAATATACAACTAGTTAATAGCTAGGATTTGGGCGCATGAGAGGTAGTTTTTCCTGTGAGAAACAAATGCTCGTATACAAAGGATAATCCTGTTAGAATATTAACTTCATTTATTCCTAAAATTAAGGGAGATCTAATCTGTGTTCTAAGAGTAATGAAGAGGTGAAGGTTGCCATTTAGATTGTATCAATACTGGTTTTCAGTCATTTTGCAGTCAACGTCATATGTCCAGCCCCACAAACAGGCAGGAAATATTTACAGCTTAAGGGTAGTATTGCAGATTAAAGCACCTCAAGATAATATGAAAGCAATATTATTCCAGGACACAATTTTTAAATCTTCAAATTATATTGTGCATATAATTAGTGCCACAGGCATTGGTTCTGATAAGGTTGATCCATGGGACAGACAAACTGAATCTCATCTAGTTATCTGATGAGACAGCAAGCCTTTGTTATGAACAAGTGTTGGCATTGAGGAAGAGAAAGTTAAAGAAGATATTTTGCTCACTATTCTATTCATGATTAGCCAGTTTTTGTTCGGATGGTGAGAACCAGAGGGAATGTACCAGAAGGAATCTTCAGAGCTTAAATTTGTTATAGCCAAAATAAAGAATTCTCTCTGAGAGACTATGTAGTATAGTGGTTGGTGTGTTAAATGAGGGCTGGGAAGGCTTAATCACAGGGTTTACTAGATGGCTTTGGAGCAATTATCTCTAAATGCAAGCATCTTTACAGAGTTCTTGCTGTGGGTATACTGTAAAATTAGTGAACCTCTCTCCATGCCAGCTGTTTTGAGCTCTAAGAGAAAAAGCAGATGTAAAAAGTAAAGAATATGACCTTGATAGAGGTATGTATAAAAGTAATGAGGGGTGAAGCATATATTACATCCACAACAGTCAGAAATTAAATAAAAGAGGTTTAGGCAGACATCAGTCTGATTTACATAAGTATAAAAAAGATACATCTCAATTACATTTGGTAAATTCCTTTATTATAATATATCTGATTTTAATAAAAGTAGGTTTGTTCTTTCTGTGGAGTTGATTAGTTGGTCTGGTTTACTTAGTGGGAATAAAGAATATTTCTGTAACAGCAATACATAAATAGATAAATATCAGTGATGATATTTTGGCAACTAAGCCGAAAGCCAATATTTTGTGGCATGAGGCTTTTCTTTCTCTTCTTTCCTACTTTCCATTAATTATTTCTGATGGTCTTTCTCTTCTCTTTTTTGAATAGGCCCAGCAGTGAATGGGCATATGATACTTTTCACTTGTGGAGAGGTTTTCATATTAGGCCAAAGATGACATATGTTTAAGTAAAGGAGAGCTAGAAGCCATAGATTATTGTATGCCAACTGATATAAAGTGGAAGTTGTATCTTCATACCTGTAAGGATCAACTAATTCCCAACTATATAGAAGAAAAATTAGCAGGCAATTGCGCTTTTTAAAAATGTAGTCACAATAGTTATCAGGATATAAAAAGTAACATATTTTCTACAAATGATTATAATGATAATTGGAACATCAAGCTTACATAAACAGCTTAAAGAAATATACAGAACTGATTTATTTTAAAAAAAAAAACTAATTTTGTTTATTTCTTAATATTGTAACATCTCTGAAGGGATAGAGTAGAGAAAATAGCTAGCAGGCCAGAAGGAATAATTACTTCCTTCTGCTCAATTCCTTGGCTCAATATATTGTTCCTCTTCCACCTGAGGATATGTGTAATTTGGACCCCGGAAAAGAGGAAAACAGATATAGAAGATTATTCTCAGTCTGTATACTTATGTTGCCTGAAATTGCATTTAAGACTATTTCCCATTCCCTCTTTCAGGAAGCTATCATGACACAATAGTTATTTTCTCCCTTAAATATCGTGTGCCTGCTTAACAAAGCATGAATACCAGCTCAACAGTACTCCAAAAATTATGTGTTTTAAGCAAGTATGGAGTGTATATGTTTGGGTATGAAGACAGTCATATATTGATTTATTTAGTATAAAACAACAACTTTTAAGTGGCACACTTTCTATTATTAATGTAGAAAAAATAATTTGTATCAATCCAGCATTGAGATAAAAGTTATCTCTCCTTCCAAAGACCATTTAATGAATTTGCAAGTAATTTTTTTCCCAATTTTTCAACATGATTACACACAAAGCTCCCTAGTTTACTTTAGTTGAGGTCTAGAGAGGTTACCATTTTCTCCATATCACCACAGCCCCAAGACACAGTGCAATGCCATCCACGACGACTCACTGCTTTTTCCAGAATAATAAAAAAATCACCATTATGATGTTGTGTGACCAGCTTTTGGAATGCAACACAAAACAGGTCTTCCATTGAAATGATATGCTGCTCCTACCATGAATGTCCCTTCTTGTCCTGCTCCATCCTTGCTTTCAAATAGTTCATAGGATGTTTCTACATTTGCTTTTCACTGATGACTTCATGTTCTGTGGTAGGTGCTAAGGACATTGATCATATCCCATAGTACATTTCCTTACGGATGCCCTTCAATTCGTAACACATTACTTAGAAATACTTAAAATAACAATGAGGAATAATTAAAACAATATTTTAAAAATTGAAGGAAACAAAATATTTTTAAAAAATAGATTCTATTCTTTATACAATAGCATCTTTCCATTAAGAATAAAACTTTTTACAAACAAGGGTCATGATTCAGCCCTGATTTTTGTTGTTGTAATTATAGTGAAACAGCATAAGTGCACAGTTGTCTAAGATTGCGCCTATCATGAATATGTTTCAGTTGCTTTCTGGCAAAGCTTGTCTCTGTGTATATAGGATCCTTCCTCCCTCTCAGTTTCTTTTGTGTGTTTTGTATGTAGGTGTATGACTTATCAATTGTCCCCAACTGCATACTATTTTTACGGACTGTGGCATTTCAGATTTCAAAGCTGAACCAGAGAGGGTTTCACACTGTGATGCACTTTGCAAAACAATTTATTCACTTTTAATGTAAATTTGATAAGTGACACATTATCCCACTACTTTGAAAGGATTAAATGGGAGCAAAAGACTCTATTCTATACTAAGAGCTTACACCTGTTGGAAAAGGCCACTTAGTAGAAATTACATCACAGGAGAAACTATGATGGATTATTTTAGATTTGACCCTTCATTAATCTTTTAAGGAAGCTTCTTTCAATATCAGTGATGCTTGCTTGACATGACATAGGATATTCATGTAACTGATAATCATTTTTTCCAGCTGAAAAGAAAATGAGGAGGGGGATTTAAATGGTGTTTCAACCCATTCTCCTCTGTTTACTTTGTCCCTTTCCTAGACTGTGGGCAATAATTTTATTTTTATGTTATAGAGCACTGTGATTTTATAAACTGAAACTTTAATTACATAATTGGATCACAGCAAAAGTCCAAATAAATAAATGTGCCTCCTGCAAGTCCTGCTGAAAATTCATATATGTGCATTTCTTCAAATGTATGCATTTTCATATACATGTTTTACAGTTTTTACAGTAAAATCTAATTTAATGCCCACAATTTTATAAAAAAAATTCTAGTAATACATTTATGTATGTCTACAGTATATGTTTGTATGTATGCATATATACATATATGTGTATATTTGTTTTCGTAGATTTTCACGGGTGTAGGTATGCTGGTTTTGTTGTATTCGGGTGTTTTCCCGTGTAAGGTTGAGATTGTCTTTGCAACATTTCGGCAGGATCTCACCTGCCATCTTCCACGCTTGAAGATGGCAGGTGAGATCCTGAGCTTGAAGATGGCAGGTGAGATCCTGCCGAAACGTTGCAAAGACAATCTCAACCTTACACGGGAAAAGACCTGAATACAACAAAACCAGCATATATGTGTATATGTGTGTGTGTGTGTGTATGCATGCATGCATGTATGTATGTATGTATGTTGTATTTGTGCTGATAAATAAATAAATAAATGCTGATAAATAAATAAATACAACACAAATATAAAAAGGAAACATTAAAAATATGGTTTTCTGCCTGGATGGTCTCCTGCAGTGAGCCGATAGACTGAAAGAGGGAGTAGTGAGTTCCCTCCCATATTTGGGTATACCAGGGGTTGTAACACAAATACATATGTATGTATGTATGTATGTATGTATGCATGCATACATGCATACATACATACATACATACATACATACATACATACATACGCATACATATATACATTAACATATATATGGGAGGAAGGTCACTACTCCCTCTTTCTGTCCTTCAGCTCATCACAGAAGACCATGCAGGCAGAAAACCATATTTTTATTTTTAATGTTGCCTTTTTATATTTGTGTTGTATTTGTACTGATAAATAAATAAAGGGAGACTAGTATAGATCTATTTCGAGCTAATTAGCTCTCATCAGCTATCCATACCCTTACTGGGATTTGAACCTGGGCTGTATTATATATTAGGCAGGAGTCTTAGCCACTAAGCCACAGGCTCTCCTCCTTATCAGTTGAACCAGGGAAATAGGTATGTATTTGTGTTACAACCCCTGGTATGCGTAAATATGGGAGGAAGGTCACTACTCCCTCTTTCTGTCCTTCGGCTCATCACAAATATAAAAAGGCTACATCTTTGAATGATTTAGTCTTATAAAATTTCTCATTCCCTGATCTGTCTGTTTGCCTGCCTGCCTGCCTGCCTGACCCAACAGACAGCCAAATATCCAGGTACTTCTTAAAGGCTATAAGATATGCCAGGTACTAGATATTTCTATTTGACTGTGGCCTTTTCATTTCTATGGTTTAGTGTTTTGCAACTTCAGTTGGGAATCAGATTCACTGTCCCTCTTCTTTTTGTTAATAGAATATTGATTTCCCCCCCCCTTTCCATTGGTTCCTGAATAGAAATCAATGATCCGCTAGATCAAGTGAAGAAACTGTAGCACAGACTATTCAAAATACTGATACAAACAAACAAAGTTCTTAGGTCTACAAATTATTATTTTCCTAAAACAAGGAAAAAAATTGCAAGAAAAGGGGAAAGAATTGCACATTTTAGTCAAAAACAGAATTACTTAAAATCTGAAGGACAGATATTTGACATATTTCCAAAGAGTCTACATTCTGTTATATGCAAAAACTGGAAAATAAATATTTTTGTTCTCTGTAAAATATAATCCCATAGTAAATGGTTGATATGTTGTTTTCAAATAATAAAATGACAAAATTAAACACAGATTACACATCTATCCTGGATCCTATTTCTGAAGAACCCTGTCTTTATTATTTATATTTATTCTATTTTGATTTCATAAATTCAGTAGAAATTTAACACAATTTTGCATGTTTGCTTACTTTTGGATTAGATGGGTTTTTTAGGGTGCTTTTATTATTTGAACCATAACACCTAGTTTGGAAAGTATGTTAATAATATTTATTGCCAAACTGATGCATTAAAATAAAGGTGAATGGATTTGTTGTTCACAACATGTAAATCGGTTACATAAATTTTATTTTCACTATTTTGAGAAAATTAAAGATGTAGAGAAAAATAATTTCTGCCATTTTTTCACTGGTATTTTATTGTCCACGAGGTGTCAGTATTTCAGAGTATTATAGTATATGTAAGGCCTATTTTGTTAACTTAACCAAATTTACAGAAAACAGTGGGTTGGAGAACCAGCATAATAAAACAAGAAATATGCTACTTCCAAGTTTATCTTGCAAAATTAATTGTAAATGCAGTAAGCTAGATAGTTTCTTTTTTGTTGTTGCTACCAGAATATGTGTTTTATGCAAAGTACTGGATGTGGATAATAAAACTGATTGAATCAATCCTAAAAACAAAGATACTGTGTACAGCATTTCACAATTTACATAAAAAATGTTAAGATGTTAGGCTGAGAAACTGCAAAATATATTGGTGGCTGTTATACGTGTTAGAGTCAATTTGGGGAAGAAAATGTACCATAATTTGAATAAATTGTTTAATTAGGCTATTATATTAGGTCAATCTACCTATTTGTTTTAGGGACATAATTTCCTGGGATGTACGAGGTAGGATTATTCTTATTTTCAGTCTTTCCACAGCTTAATTCCAAGGTTAAGATAATATATTGCCCTTTGGTTTGCTCATATAATAGTACTACTATGTAGTTGCAATAGCTTCCCATTTTTTGTGTGTACAGTTGATGATGCTTGTCATTTCTTTAACTTCCACAAACCAGAATATTCACAAATAACATGAAACAAAGTATTTTTGTTTAACTTTGATAGAAGTGTAGAACTACTGATTGATTGATTAAATGATTGATTAAATGTATATAGCTGCCCATCTTGTCCATGACTCTGGACACTTCACAGTACTTCAAAACAGAATAACAACGAGCAATTGTTAGTGTGGCAGTGTATGTATTTGTGTGTATAAGTGTTGATAAATAAATAAAATTCCTCTTCAACCGAAACATTCTTACCAAATCTTGTTTGTTCATACTATATTCATACATTATGTTTGCTGGATTATATTTGTTGACAGTCATATACAGTTCTGTTCACACATTGTCCTAAACTACAATCAATAGTTGTAAACCAGAATGGCTAGGTTCAGAAAACCATTAAGTTAAAATCAATAAATTACATTTTTGCATGATCTTTGAACATGTTCAGAATTGGACTTTAAGATTATTTCAAGGCTTGTTTCTTCATGTTTATGTATACAGGTGTGTATGGATAGACAGACAGACAGACAGACAGATTGATGGCTGAGAGAGATAGACAGAATGATTTGTGTGCAACAGAAACACACTTGGAAAGCCAACACTTATCCTTTGAGCTCCCATTTGTGATCCTCACCCCACCAGCCTTGGTTCATCCTCACTGTATAAATTAGTGATTAATAATTTTTTGAGCTTCCTTTGTTACAAACCAAACCAAACCAAAACAAAACAAAACAAAACAAAGCATCTGTAACACACCAAAACAAAAACAAAACATTTTAGTCCCTATATCTCCATTAATTAATGTTTGAGTTGGCAGCATATTGGAGCTTGTAACTATACCACTACTAATAATACTATAGTTATGTAACATAACTGTTTGATTTTTGAATTGCCTTGTACTTCCATTGTGGGTTTTATTTCTTTGCCCTTGTTGCACATGCTATTTTTCTTCACTCTTTTCTTGTGTTTTAATGGCCAAATATTTGGGATCAGGTGTGTCCACAAAGCAGGATTTAAAAAATCAAGATGATGATCACAATAGTGTAATGAAAACTCCACTCCACATGCTGCACAAGAGCTTTGATTCCCGGAACAGGATTGATTGCACAAGTCATTTTCAATGTTTATTCAAACAAAGACATAATGTTTGTCACCACCATTGTCATCATTTAGGAGGACACAAAATCAATAAGAAAAATAACCAACAATCAAGTAATCCAAAAGAAGTAAAATGTCAGCCAGAGTAGTTCAGTTCTATACACAAGTGTTTCCTTTGAAGTCACCAGCTGGCACAAGGAAAACGTTAAGATAAGAAACCAGATTTTACTCATGACCCAAATCTTGGATCAATTGAAGCATTAAGGAACACTGCTTTATAAACTCTAAATCAGATAACCTCATCTTATATGTCTTTCTGACAAGTTCATATGGATTTCTGCAGTGAATTCCCTAGTGATCAAAGTATCTGAATTTGAGTTTATTTTAAATAAGCTGGAAGCTAATACAACCATTTAGGCATCTTTTTAAAATTTAACCTTTTTAAAAATAATTTTATACTTTTCTAAAGAATAACATTCTAATTTAAAGCATGATTATTGTATGTCAAATTCACATATTAGTGGTATGGAAGTATTATTTTACATGTATGCACATGCATGTACTGTATATTCACACACTGCGAGTTTGCATGATTAAACAGGTAATAGTATCATGTAATGAATGTGTTGGAAAATACCTTACGTATCCTGTAATCCAACTCCTGGCTTTCTGCAGGAATGGACTAAAATGAGGCATTCTAACTAAGCAATTTCCTTGGCAAGTTGCTCCACCACTTAGCAGGTCTTAGCATCAGGGAATTCAGTCCAATATTTAATCTAAAAATATTTTCTTTTGATGTCAATACAAATATGTCTATGTTCGCTTTGTAATATCCTTTTAAATATTTTAAACCATATTCTCTTTTTTGCAAGATGAATATGACCAGTTCCCCATAAATTAGTTTTTAGACTTCTTATAATTCTATTAGCTCTTTACTGGGCTTGCTTTGAATTCTCTAGATTCTTTCAAAGTGTATTGCCAAAACCAGATAAAATACCTTCATAGTATCATAGAGCCATCAGTAACATAAAAGAACAGAAGGTCTATGTTTATTATTATTGTTGTTTTAGTAAAAAAAATGGATGGAAGATTTTAAAAACTGCTGTAAATCTCTTACGGTCTGAAAAAAAATATATATTGTCCTCAACCATCTCAGAATGCAGTAGTATTATTACTTCATTTGATCTGGATGGCCTGTTTTTGTTGATGTATTGCACTACGTTGTCTTTTTATCCAATAATCCACTGGGTCAAAAGATTCTTCTTATAGCTAGTGTTGCTAAGCCAGGTTAGTTTTGTACCTTTATTTTTTATAGTTTTACCAAATGCATATTTATCACAGTTGAGAATAATCCATCTTGATTAATCTCCCAAGCTTGATGTCATGTAGGCACTCCTTCTGTTTCATTCCACAAGTCATGAGTAATCTTGTCTCACAGGGCTTAGAAGAGAACTTGGAGACACCAATCAACACATAAACTTTTATGAGTATCCTTTGAGTATGCTAGTTCAACCTCTGCCCTGTCATGGCCCTAGCTCACATTTATCTATCTTGTTCACACGGATGTTATGAAAGAGATTTTCTAAGACCAGGTCTAAGCACTCCTTTGCTCTACAGAACTCAACCTTCTAATACAGAATAGACTTGGGGATCTTCTACTCCAAGCCCATACTCAAGCAGGAGACTCTATAGCATTCTAGACAAACAGCTATCCAATCTCTTCTCGAAAAGCTCCAGTAATGGAGCTTTTCTGAAGGCTTGCCTCCAGAATCCACAAGTTCTGGAGGCAGTCCATTCCACTCATTTCTGTCCTACAAAGTGTCATATTAGTCTGACGTGATTTACAATACAATACAATAGCAGAGTTGGAAGGGACCTTGGGGGTCTTCTAGTCCAAACCCCTGCCTAGGCAGGAAACCCTATACCATTTCAGACAAATGGCTATCCAACATGTTCTTAAAGACTTCCAGTGTTGGGGCATTCACAACTTCTGGAGGCAAGCTGTTCCACTGATTCATTGTTCTAACTGTCAGGAAGTGTCTCCTCAGTTCTAAGTTGCTTCTTTCCTTGATTAGTTTCCACCCATTGCTTCTTATTCGACCCTCAGGTGCCTTGGAGAGGAGCTTGACTCTCTCTTCTTTGGGGCAACCCCTGAGATATTGGAACATGGCTATCATGTATCATTTGTTTTTGGTTACCATATTTAGCTTGTTAGTCATTGAGGAGAGTGCATTTTAATCAGTGTAATGTCTTTTACTCAAATCTTTGTGGGAGAAAAAGTCTTTGAAAGGGATGGTACACAAACACATGTTTAGTTTATCTGATAAATTGTTTTGCTGGCTAATGGCTATAATAGTTGGAATCTAAATTGAGATGATGTATGATGGGCCTTTCATTTGCTCTTTTTTGTTTATTTTTTCACTACTTTCAGAGGGTATTTTTGAGGAGTGACAGAGTTTGGCACAAGACATGCCTGCACATGCCCAATTCCCTTTTTAAGGATTGTAGTTTTTTTTTAAAGGATCCAAAGTTTGAATTACTTCTGTGTTTACTTCTTGAAAGGCCAGATAGCATCTGCTGATATGTAAGAAAGCCCTAGTTTGCAAGTAAAATCTTAAACGAATACCAAGCTGTAGCATGCTTTTGAACTCATATTGGATAGAGGGATCACAAGGATCAATCAGACAACTGCAGGCAGGATATGTTCATTCAGTTCAGCAGCTTTGGCACAAAAAAGAGATTGTTAGAGCCTATTTTCCTTTTAGCAGCAGGAGTAAGTACTGTAAAGAAACAGGACTCGGTGAGATTGCATGATGCATAAACAGTATGTAATCCTCTGAACGTGCAGGGAATTATATCTGAACAAGGCACATGAAAAAAAAATCAGTCACTGCTTTAGTGAAGGCATGGGGTTGAACTCCCAGGGTTGGACTCAGCAGCTACGGATGCTGGTTTTATCTTCAAAACGGGGGCACCTAAAACTATACAGCATTTTTAAAAAAACCCTTTTTCACACTTAATCTCTGAAGTCCAGAAGTAAACTGATCTGGACTTAGTTGTTTTCAGCTCCACAGGTTTTGGTTTAGTAAGGCAGATAAAGCACATCACTTTATAGATTATCTGAAGCTGTAGAAACGGGAGGTGGTGATGGAAGTGACATTTATTGGATTTGCTTCTTTAAACAATGTGGGAATAAAATCTAGCACATTTGGTAACAGTTGAGGGAAAGAAAAATTCCAGTTGGTTTCATAGCAGGGGACAGCATCTTCTAGACACGAAATAAATTCAAACATTATATAAAAGGCAAATTTCTTTTATGGCAAGCTTTCAGCCCATTCCTTTCCATATCATTCTTGAAGCTTATCTGTGATTCACAAATAAATCAAAAGGACAGATCCAAGGTAAAATGCTGCTTTCTCCCAACCCACTTCCCCCCCCCACTCCCACTCTTATTTTCCTCTCTGAGTTTTGAACAATCATGATAATAACTGCATATGGAAGCTTCAGCACAACACTGAAAAATGTACACAAATATGCCTGAATACATGCAGCTACACACACAAACATATGCCCGCACAATCTGGTGTGAAGAAAATTGTCACTAATTAAGTCTAAGGATGCCAACTGAACACAGAGGTGCAGAATTGGAGAGAGAAAAAATCAGTAGCAGACAGACTGTGCCAAAGACAACATTGCCAGCTAAGTTTCCATTTGTAGGAGAGATTTGATTTGACATTAGTTCATTTTAGCATTTGAAGGAGTATAAAGCTTGGCAGATGCTTCTCTTTCTTTCTGTTTTCTCCTCCTACAGATGGAGAAAAAAACAGGCAAGTTTCCTGCTAGACATTGTTAAATAACACTTTCATTTTAGAAATGAAAAGAAATGAGAAGAAGGCTTTGACTTTCTTCAGAATTAATGCTTAATAAATTATTTGCTTTACAAAACATTTATTTTCTGCAAAGGATCCCTCACCCAAAAACAGTTCCAATGAATTTTGAAACTAGGAAAAAATAAGACTAGGAAATAGATTGTGATATATGAGATTTCACAAACCAAATATAGGAAAGATTTCATTATATATATCCCGCTGGAATTTCTTTCCTGTGTCTAAATTGGTTAAATGCCATCGCCATATTGAGCATAACAATAAAATGATCCATAATGAAATATAATTTAAATAATAAGTTTAATATCAAATTGAATACAATTCTGGGAAATAGTTGAGTACATTTAAGTCCTATTCATGCTTTTTATGATTCAGAGAGTCCTGAGACCAGTGTGTTTATTTGAATATTCCTGTCACATAGCACCTTACAATAATCTCATTTTTTTCTTCATTGTTTCTAGGCCATTAAAGTCAACGGCCCTATAATTGGCAATGTGTGAAAATTCTGATTTCATGAAATAATTATTTCTATTACCTTCTAACTAGTTAATGTTGCTGATTTGAATGAAAGTGTTCCTTATGATATATTCAAATATTTTGGTTTGAAGTATTGAACTATATATTCAAATACTAATTTTGAAGACTTCATCCATTTAAAGAGCCCTGGGTGATTGCCCCATTGTATCTCCTACCTTTCAAAAGGTATCTGGTTCCTCTGATTTCAATTAGAAATTAAAGTATTTTTCATATGGATCTAATTTCCATAGATATTAATAGAGTTATTCGAATACATTCAAGCACAATACATATCACTATACCCATCTTTCTCCCATAGAATAATTGTTCATTCCTAGTATCATCTTAGAAATAACCTAACTTGTGATTTGCATTATTAGTGGCATGTAATAAAGCCTGACATCCAACATTTGTATTTGTATTTATTAGTTTGTCAAACATGTACAAGATAGCAGGTATAAATATAAACATGGATATAAATGAAAGAAATGAATGCAAATAGATGGGGACAGGGACATTAGACATGCTGATGCACTTATGCACACCCTTTTACAGACCTCTTCAGAATGGGGTAAGGTCTATGGTAGACAGTTTAAGGTTGAAGGTGTGAGGATTAGAGGATGTAACAACTGAGTCAGGTAGAGCATTCCAGGCATTGACCACTCTGTTGCTGAAGTCGTATTTTCTGCAATCGAGTTTGGAGCAGTTTACCATGAGTTTGTATCGATTGTTTGCCTGTATATTATTGAGGTTGAAGCTGAAGAAATCATTGACAGGTAAGATGTTGTAGCAGACAATTTTGTGTCCTATGCTTAGATCATACTGCAGGTGGTGCAGTTCCAGATTGTCCAAGCCCAAAATTTCAAGTCTGGTAGCATATGAAATTCTATTGTGAGTAGAGGAATGGAGTACTCATCTCATGAAGTGAGTGAAACATGTGTTATTACTTATACCAGCAGTTTCTTTTCTTACCTGTAAGCATCTCAATACAGCAATTCAAAAAGTGGAAAATGAGCGGTCTACAGGTTTGTAACATTTTCTTTCTTAGAACTTGGAATTCTATCAATTAAAGGAAGATATAAATTAGTGTGTCGGTAGAATTTTGGAATGAGTGACTGTGAATTAGTGTCATGGAGAAAAATGATCCTCTGTTTTTAAGTATAATCTTTATTGTTATTGTACTTAAATACAATGAAATTGGTTCGTTACCTACTGGTTCTCATTAAATTTGATGAAAGAGAAAAAAGTACTATCAGTAAAGGTATATGCCCTGTTCCATCTCTTTTTAGAAATTGATTTGCAATCTTCTGTTCCCACTGAATCTGAGGGAAGAGCATCATAAAGGAATTCCTGCTTTGGTGCTTTTTTATATTGGGAAATGTGACAGCTTGAGAACTTATGAACGATAGAAAGATAACAGAGCACAATAATACCAATTGTAATACTTTCTATTAACTCTATTAGACTTCCTGGTTTGAACTCAACAGAAGCCACTCAGATGCTCAAAACAGCACAGCTAGATAACATTCTTTATTGCATTCTAGAATGCAAGCACTCAGAACAGTTGGATGCCTTCTGTCAACATAAGGGTGCAATGCTTTTTTATACTGACTGCAGTTTCAATTTAGTGCAATTTAGTGCATTCCCCCCTTATCTTTCCCATGGTTTAATAATGCATTGCTTTGTACTAATATTAAAAAATAATGCTGGGGATGAACAGATGTTCAAAGCAGGACTGTTGAAATCTATTTTACAATCTCTCTCTCTCTCTCTCTCTCTCTCTCTCTCTCTCTCTCTCTCTCTCTCTCTCTCTCTTTCTCTCTCTCTCTCTCTCTCTCTCTCTGTGTGTGTGTGTGTGTGCATGTTTATCTCTCTCTCTTTTCCTACTTTATGTCAATTTTTTTATAGCTTATCTGTGAAAGTTATGGGAGATATGTTAGGGGACTATTACCAGAACAAGAGGGATGATTAAATCAACTATCACCAATACAGACTGCATCTGCTCATTATTTAGGAATTGCTAAAAAAAAACCCTCTTCTTATTACTCTATTTACAGCAACATTCCTTGCAAAATGAATTTCTTTCACCAAACTTTAATTCCTTCCCACAGATTACTATGTTTCTACCAGCCCTTGCATGTGGTAAAATTTCTTCATTCATTTCCATGTCCTTGGGAAAAAATAGTCTATCAAGATACATGCATTCATCTATTTGTCATCACTTTTGCTATTTATGTATAACCTGCAATTGTTCATTCCATTTTCTCTGTCAAACATAACTGCCTGGATCTTTAATTCATTCATTTTCAGACACATATTCTTCATTGTATCATACTGCAAATCATGCATACAGAAATACACAAGCTTTCATGTTCTTAGCCAGTCAGCTGTTATGTTTCTAATATTACCACAAGCTATACATTTATCTACAATACATTAAATAACCAAAATAAAATTACAAATTGCTGCCTTACTTCCTGTCAGCACTGAAATACTCACCAAACATTCCATATTTCTCTCATTGTCCATTTTAATCATATTTAGGAACAAGTGTTCAAATTCGCATTTATGCAAGACATATCAGAATTCAAGACTTCATTACTTCATTAGGTGCTTTTATTAAATCAATGGATGCACAATATATTTTCATAAACTTCTTTTTACTTGACTTGATGAAAACTGAAAATATTGTATGCATACTTCTTGTCCTTTTCTTTCCCAAATTTTGCTCATGGTCATCCACTTCATTTGGAATTCTGTTAATCATCTTGTTAGGCACACTCAACAAAATCCTCCTATAGTTTTTGCATGTATGCTCTTTCTCTTTGTATGGAGAACAATAACTACATTCTTCCCATCACAAGGGCAGGCGCAGTCCTCCTACAAGTACATTTGTAAAGTCCATTCAAACTAAATGTAAAATAGATCCAATTTTTATTATTTTTTTTAGTTACAAAAGTAACTTTAAAAATCTTGTCATTCTTCAGTATTCTCACAAAGTTTATAACTAAATTTTTCTAATTTTTAAATATAATCTAACATTATATCACTAATTCCAATTTCTAGCACACCCATCTATGGCTATGTAAGATATTCATTCAAGCTTTTCCTAATTTCATTTTAATAGCAAATCATTTACTTTTTCATTTCAGTCCAATGAAGGTTTTCTAATTTACTCTTTTCATCTACCAATTCTTTAAAATTTCAGTCAAAATTGATTTGTTTTTTCTCTGCCATTTTTAAATTTTTATTTAGTCTATTTTGGTAACTATATTCTTTGCCACTAGCTTTTCCTTTTCCTTTTCCTTTATATTATACAATATTTTTAAATGTAGCCTTCATATTTTTGCATCTGTTCATATGCATTTTTCAATAACCATATCCTTTTTGAGTATCTCATTATTCCAAGTATTACTTTTCACACTGCACTCCCCATTAGTGTAACCCCAAATGCTTCAATGCCTTCATTCTTTTCTTTCAGTTCCAAGCTATTTCTGTATCCCCATTTCTTATATCTACTTTCCATTCTTTCTATTGAAAGATTAACCTATATATTTTCATTTCCAACTCATACTGTTTCTTCCTGCATTCATTCTACTTTCACTCTAGGTTTGTTTGTTTGCTGTTTATTTGTTTGTTTTTATCCGTGTCCATATTTTCCCAGTCAGAACTAGAGTAGAAAATGGTTTGCCCCATTCAGAATTTACTATAACTCATTATTTTCACCAATTCTCCCAGTTCTTCAATATGAACAATCAAATCAGCCATGGTTCTTAGTTTTATAGTCATTCCTTTGCCAGGTGTGGTTAAGAATATAAATGCTTAAACAATATATTTGAAATAAGCACATCTATTTCTAAGACAATGGACACTATTTTTAATCCGTCTGGAGTCTCCAAATGCCCCAATCCTTTTTGTCCCAATATATCAGTGTTTAGCTTCCAGATATTCATTCATGTTGTTATTTTCACACTCCTAGTTCACAACATTACACAATACCTTCTGAACAAATTTGTAGTTCTTCAGTGAAAACAAATCACACATTTAGCCCTTTCATTCATAATTATGCTTACATCTTCACAATGCTAAATGTATTCATAATGTTCACCACATTGTTCACAACTTTTGTTTAGCCTCATAATATCTTTATTCCATCCTTTACTTTTACAGACACATCATGCCTATTTTTTCCATTCTTTTTATTTATTCATTTATGTGTTTACTATTCATTTTTCTTAAAGTCTAGTTTGCTATCTTTCATTTGTTACAATCAACACCAGATAGATTCATAGATATTTGGTTCTGCCATTATGGTGCATACAGTCTGACCTAAACATAGTACACAAAATTGTCTGCTATAACATCCTATCTGCCAACGACTACTTCAGCTTCAACCTCAATAACACACAGGCAACAATAGTTACAAACTCAAGGTAAATCGCTCCACATTTGGTTGCAGAAAATTACAACTTCAGCAACAGAGTGGTCAATGCTAGAATTTTCTACCTGACTCCATTGTTAAATCCTCAAACTCCCACAGCTTCAACCTTAAATTGTTTACCGTGGACCTCACCCCATTCCTAAGAATGGGTGCATGCATAAGCACATCAGCGTGCTTATTGTCCTTGTCCTACTGTTCCATTTATTTGTACTCATTTCCTTTGTTCATGTCCATGTTTATACTTATACCTGTTATCTCATACATATTTGACAAACTAAATAAAATTTAAAAAAATAGTGCAAGTGATGTAATGCCTGCTGTCCTCACCTTATCCCTGACTGTTTGCTTCTTGGAGGAAGTTCCCATTTTAGATCATTAAAAGAGTGTTGAAAATTGGGGATGGAATGGCAGGGAAGGCAAGATTGGCCAGGCTATTTCAGCAGTGTCAAGCAACAGGAAATACAGTGGGAGGCAGAAACACTCACAGGGAATGTGACCTTGATATTTAGTATGGGTCCCATTTTCTGTCCTCTTGCACTCCCCTCCTTTACCTGGTCAGCAAATAGCTCAGGTTTTAGACTGCTGCTTTTAAATGGCACATCAGGTGTAATAAGGCTTGCTTTATTGCTGATTTTATTCTTGCAGAGAAGGTTATCTGGTTTGTATCCAATTGGATCTGGAGAGAGGCATTGCTCTCTTAGAAAGGTGCCCAGTTGACAATTTATTAATTATGGCAGGGAAAGAGAGAGAGGGGAGGGAAGGAAGGAAGGAGGGAGGGAGGGAGGGAGGGAGAGAGAGAGAGAGGGAGAGGGAGAGGGAGAGGGAGAGGGAGAGGGAGAGGGAGAGAGAGAGAGAGAGAGAGAGAGAGAGAGAGAGAGAGAGAGAGAGAGAGAGAGAGAGAGAGAAGGCGCTTAGTTAATCAATATTTTCATATACTTTATTTTGATATATATATATAAACCAAGTTAGTAGCCTTAGTGCTACTTCTAATGCTTGCGATAGTTCCTGTCAATGGTAAGTGGTCAGTTTTTCAACTTGTTCAGTATTCTGTAATTACATCATAAATCGACTTTCATCCTAAAGTTGCTATTGCTATTCTATGCAATCTAGGAGCCCTAATCCAGAAACTACTTTTTAAGTCAAGATACTATGGAGTATCTCAGGTAATATACATTAAAAATATTAGTTTTAAAAAGGTTTGCTTCCTTTCAATGTTATGTTTTATTGGCTACATTTTATTGACAAAGTTGTAGATGCTTACTTTATATTATATTGACAGCATACATGGAAAGAAGATTGCAAATAATTATGAAAGCAAACTTTCATATACAGTTGTAGAGAAGGTTTTTTATTTTAATATGAGATCACTGCTTGCATATACAAAGAACATTTACTGCAAGTAGAGCTTTTATCCCTTTACTGCATATTATCAGATGTAGCATTTTATTTAAACACATTTCCAAATAGAACGTTTGATATAAGCTAGGTTGTATTTATTTAATTAAATTTATTTTCAGATTTTTCTCACTCTTAGTATAGAAGTCCATAAGAATGTTGATGCCTTGATTTCAAGTATTTTTTTCATTATTAAACTATAATAAACTATTAAATCAATAAGTATAACTAAAAGTATTAGTATTATTAAACCAACAACTATTAAACTATTTAGTAAAGTATTACTATTACTAATCAGTAATGTTTACACTTTTTCTCTTTTGTTCATTCAAAATCTTCTTTATTAGATTCTGAATAAATTATCTCTTTTTCCTGAAATCTCTTCAGTATTTTTGTTAAAAATGAATGTCATATATCTTTTGATAAAACCTACAAAGCTAAGTGCTTAATAAAATAATACATGACTAAAATGACTATTAATATTTTAGCACTATTCTGAAGTATATGAGCTTTCTCCCTACAAAAAGTATGAATTGCTGGTTTCTTCATTTCTTTAATTCTTTATTAATTGGCACTCTAGGCAATAAACCATAATGTATAACTTTGGCATCAGATAAGGTTTAATGAGTGCCTGACTTTTTCATGGATAAGTCAAGGCTGGCACATGATTACCCTTTAGAGCTAGAAGTCTTGTTCCTGAAACCTTCTTCATTTTCACTGTCCTTGAAAGTGCCTTTTTTCATCTTTAAAAGGTAGTCATTTGTAAGATAGCTTCCTTTTAGAAGGTCTAATTTTGTAGAAATTTAATAGATATGGGTAGTTTTTATTCTTGTTTGGCTCTGTTTCCATTAATTAATCTGCATGGGAACAAGAATTTGATTACAGCTGCCAAACTGAAAATCATACAGCTACCCTAATTCATGAAACTAGGATGTTATTTGGTGGACATTTAAATTTTCTCCCATTTTTTTAAATAAAGTGAATCCTTTTAATCCAGATCTACCTCTGAAATCTTGCTGGGTGGCATTCTTCATCACAAATGCATAGGATAAGCCTGTCCATCATATATAATATTGAATCATTAATTTTGGTTTACAAATCACAATAGATTTGACCTAAAGAAACTTTATAAGGGATTGCTGTATTGGAGAAAACCGCTAAGAATGTAAAACAAATTATCATGGTGTATCCTTTGAAAGAGGGTAGTAAAATTTTATATTGGATCTGGAAAAAGGATTAAGTCTAAGTGTTAATTTTGAATATTTTCTTATGGTAAGGATAACCTTACTAGGACATACATGAATTTGAAAGAGGAAAAGAATCAACATGTTTATTTTTTAATCTGATAGCCAAAGTGCAGGAAATCTCTTAAGGGAATAGGTATCTTTGGGGTAACCTTCTTCATATTGGACCAGCCTGCAGAGTTGAGAATGCTTTGGGTCTTTTAAGTGCACAAGATGCCTAGGGACAGTGTTCTTCTGTAGTGTCTCCCACTTTGTGACAGATTCTCTTCCCTTGAAGTTTGATTGGCACATTCATTAGCATACATTTGTAAAGCTGTTAAAATGGAGCTTTTCCATAAAACTGGGGAAATCATACTACAGTGATTATTGGGCGGGGTTCTTTTTTTTTTTTTTAAACAGTTACTTTGAATTTTCTTAATATTTTTACATATTCATTTTGCATATTTTTATATAAAATATATGCTACATAAAATTACATATTTTACAACTGTTTTACATTTGTGTTGATGTGATTTTGTGTTACTTTAATTAAGCTTAGTTGAATCTCAAATATAGTTAATCTAGGTTGAACCTGCTTAGTACATGAATAGGAGATAACTACAAAACTCCCACAGCTATGGGTTAAACTGGGAGGTTCAATAATAGCTTCCCAATAGCTAATGGAAAAATTACTTCTGTACTATTATTGAGATAATGTCCATTAAGAACTGAGATTTTACCTTTGCTTAAGAAGTCTCCCTCCCTCTCTCTGTTCCTGTCCCTGTCTCTTGATCTTATTTGATTTATTTATTTATTGAATTTATTTCAATAAATCTGTCTCTCTTTGCTTCTCTGTCTCTGTCTCTGTCTCTCTGTCTCTCTTTCTCCCTTTTCCTCTCTCTCACTCTTCCCCCTTTCTTTCTCTGTCTCTGTCTTTCTCTATGTCTCTGTATTTGTGAGTGTCAAACCAACATCCTGGATGAAACTCAGAGTATCCATGAGTATATCAATAAGGTGGCACCCAAAGATGAGTTGCTGAGAGAACGCTTGGAGAGAACGCAGCAGACATGGGAAAAAGATCAAGACATGGCAAGATGAGATGTAACATCAGGGATACACTATCAATGGGTAGCTGAAGTGGCAGACATTAGGAAATCCTAACTACTGAAAAGAGCTGGACTAAAAGACAGTACTGATGCATTGATCATAGCAGCACAAGAATAGGCACTAAGTACCAGATCCATAGAAGTGGGAGTCTACCACAGAACCTGAGGTTCAAATTTTGCATAGAGATTTTGTCACTGTGTTTATTTAGTTTGCTAGCTGTGCTGAGATTTATTGTGCATGCCACAGTTCTTATCTGACAAGTTTTATTATGCATGCACTTCCACATTCTTTCTTAACTTTCACTTCTGATCTTTTGTTTGCCTGCCAAGGGAGGTAGGCACAGAGCTCTGCCAAGATGTGATTAATTCAGTTAGCAAGTTTGTATTTTCACTTTCTTTTATATTAAAATGTTTTTTATTAGATCATGCCTCGGGTTTATTTTAGCTTATTTCAAAAGTATGCTAGAAAGAAATTCCACGGTCCACACTCCGATAATTCAAGGCGGAATTCACACCCTAAAACATGGTAACAGAGGCTGCTTGATGTATGTTTTTTCCTTGCTTTGTTATTTTTTGAAGATAAGCATAATAGGCTAATCTAGACAGGATGATTTATAGCAACTGAGGAATGCTTAAATCATTTTCTAACATGTCAAAGAAAAAAAAGAAACTAAAAGATTTCTGTTCAAGGCATTCAGATATTTTCACCCGCTCTGATGAAGACTTTGTAAAATGTATTTTACAAAGATTTACAACTCTTGATGCAACCAGACTGGGTGAAGAACCTGCTGTGGGAGAAAGATCTCAACAAGATGAGACTTCTCCAGGAGATGACGATCTACGACTGAGGTCAGTAGAGTATCTTCCTAATTATGCATGTTCCCAAATATCTCCTAGAGATTTTGAAACGCTCAGTGCCAGGCCAAAGCTCTTGCAGCCGCAGCAATTTCACTCCCACACAGAAGGAGAAATGTATGATTCTCTCCGCACCTCTGAGCAAGCTATGAAAAGCTATCGTGATCACATAGAATTTTTTGAAAATGAGTTATTTCAAGCAAAAGGGGCTTATTCCATGCTCAAGTCAGAGAAGAGGGATTCCCATGCTTTTCAAATTTCTGAAAACGCCATTTTGCCTTCCTCTCCAAAGCATAAGACACACACACCCCCAGTGGATATTGTGTCAGGCTAATCAAAACAGAAAGATGTGCACATGTCACAATTGTCACATGATCTCTTTTGTTCTCCAATTGCACATGCCACGCAGGCAGAAATATTACAGCCAAAAGATGTAACCACAGCAGCATCTCCTGGTAGAAATAATTTACTAAAAAGGGCAGATATGCATGTCAGAATTCAGGAGCAATTTCAGACACTGCAGCAGACTCTTTCACACATGTCATTAGATTACTCAGATATTCAGGCTGCAACGCATCAAGTGTCTCCCAAGGCCCAATTTTCAGCACCCCCTGGTGGTGTACATGCCTTCTCAGATGGAACACAACAGTACTTAATGCAGCCTCCAGCAAGCCATGCCTTTATTCCTGCTCAAGGACCAGCCCAAGCTGTTAGATTACAGCGATCCCAGGTCCAACAACAAGCATTTTTACCTACACAGCAAGCTTTTCAAATGCACATCCCCCAGCAGGCATTTTTTGCTCCTCCATTGACTAGTGAGTCAAAATTAAAAATGTCAGGGCAAAATTATAAAGCCTAGGTCAGTGAGATTTCAATTTTGCTTCCCAGAGAAGGTACCCATTGTATGGTGTTTAATCCTCCTGCCCAGCCATGGACTCCTGCAATAAGAGACCTAGAGACTAAGGCTTGCACAGCATTATTAATGTCCATTGAAACTGAACTGCAGGTTTTTTCCCTGCCTAATATAACAGCCCAACAAATTTGGGACCATCTGGAAGATTGCTACAGGCCCATTTCAATTGAATCTTCATGTTTGCTCATGTCTGAGTTCCATGGTTCGAAGTTGAAACCTGGTGAACAAATTGGTGAACATTTGACCAAACTGAAAGGAATGAGAAAAGAATTGAGAGAAAGAGGCCACTTTATTGATGATGTTAAAATGATCAGCATTATCATTAACTCATTGAATTATGAATGGAAAGATGCCATTGCAAATATTAATCATGTGCATATTGCTCAATGAACAGTCAATAATGTTTGCAGACTTTTAATTGAAGAAGAATCATTTATGTTAGCCGCACCGCATTTACGAGGGCTGCCCGCGTCGAGAGCTCCAGTGAGACGTCCCTTCCGAGGAAGAACCTACGCTCCAAGGATGCCAAGATGCTACATCTGTAACCGTAGGGGACATGACACCCGGGATTGTCCCCAACGAGTTCCAGCTCCCGTCACATACCAGCCCAGAGGGACAGACTCCAGAGGCAGAAGTAGAGGCAGAAGACAAGGTCGTCATGGTCCAAGGCATGATCTGCAAGCTCCACTCGCCACATTGGCTTTAACCAATGATCCACAACCTGATCCCGAGTACGACAGACAGCTTTTGTGGACTTTAGACAGTGGCGCAGCTTTGCACGTCACCTACAGAAAGGAACTTTTCACAGAGATGCACGAGCCAGAACCTGATCTACATGAACTTTATTCTTTCTCCAATCATCCTTCTAAGGTCATGGAAAAGGAACTGTTTATGTTGAAGAGCTCAATGCACTCATCCCTGATGTTTATTACATACCTTCAGCAACCAGTAATCTGCTTAGTCAAAGTCACTTGTCCGGAATGTTAAAGTTCCAGGTTCACCACCTCGAAAAAGCAAGTTACATAGTTAAAAATGGAGATATTGTTGCTGAAACCATGCTAATTGGTGGTGTTCATTTTATAAAGCCAAAGCCTAAACCACAAGCACAGGCAAGTATACAAACTCCAAAAGAGGAAAGCACAGGCCCAGAGAGAGTTGATTCAGAGAGAGATCCTGTTGCTACTCCAAAGGTTCCTAAAGCCAACAAACAGAAAATAAGGAAGCAGGTTGCTCAGAGCAAGCCTGAGGTTCCTCATAAAACTGTTAATGTTGAAAATTCACTAACTGGTAAACCTTTGCATCCCAGGTGTATCCACAAGTGGCATAGAAGATTGGGGCATGCCAGTTTCCGGCGTTTGCAAAAGGTTTGGATCTAAAGGGGTGTAAGGTGTTTTTGGATTGTGCAGTTTGCAGGAAAGCTAAATCCAAAGTAGCAGCCATTCCCAAACACGCTACACACCTGTCAACATGCACTTTTGATTTGGTACACACTGACATAGTGGGTCCTTTTCCACCAACAATTGGTGGTAAAACATATTTTCAAACAATTGTTGATAATCACTCTAGATATGGATTTGTATATCCTTTGAGAGAGAAATCTGAGACCTTTCAGATCTTTAAAGACTTTGCAGCACTTGTTTCTACCCAACACCAAGTTCGCATCTCCAGAATCCAGAGTGACCGTGGTGCCGAATTCATGTCTCAGCGTTTCCAGGACTGGATCTGCAAGAATGGAATTCTTCATCAGACATCTGCTCCGTACACACCGGCTCATAATGGAGTCACAGAACGAAGACAAGGGGTTCTACAAACCATGATGCGTTGTCTCCTAGAAGACGCCAATCTCAGTAACCCATACAGGGGTGAAGCTATCAAATATGCAAATTACATTGTCAACCATACTTGGAGCAGTGTAATAAATCAAACTCCTTTCTTCATGATGTATGGCTACAAGCCCAATCTCAAGAACCTCCACATTTTTTATTCATATGCTATGGTGAACATTCCCTTAGCTCAAAGAAGAAAAGGAGATCCAGCAGCAAGGAGATTGAGATTTATGGGTATTGATGATAATTCAAAATGGAGCAAATTTATTGACCCTAAACATGTAATTGTGATTTCCCAATCTGCTAATTTTGAGAAAGATATTGACTGGTCCAGGATTCATTCTAATTATCCTCTAGGAGTTTATTTTCCTAGAGATGATGTTGTAGATGCCATGCAGCCTGATGACCAAGATTCACAGGCAGACATTGCGTCTACCAGTTCTTCATAACCTGATGTTCCATCTTCGTGAGCCGCAGATACTGATGCTAGCGACGAATGTGAGGATGAGGATGAAGCAGAAGAAGAATGGACTGTTGTTCCAAGACGTTCCAAGAGGGTCACAAAAGGAATACCTCCACAGCGATATTCGTGGCAACTGATAAAAACATCCTTGCCTTTGATTTGCAATGTTACGCTTCCTCCTGATATGTTCACACAAATCAAGCAGCTTCTTGATTCAGAGGAAGACAAATGGTATCAGGCAATGCAGGATGAAATGGACAGTTTAAAGAAACTTAATGTATTTACACCTGCAAAACCTCCAGTAAACGAAAAAAGCCATTGGCACTCGATGGGTCTACAGAATCAAGAAGAAACCAAATAGTGAGTCATTGTACAAAGCCAGACTTGTAGCTCAGGGTTTCGCTCAACATTATCCTGAGGACTACACAAACACCTACTCACCGACAGTCAGAACTGAGAGTGTAAAAATTGCTTTAACCACTGCAACTATTCTTGGTTTAGAAGTTTTCCAGTTTGATGTGGACACGGCTTATCTACATGCTGACCTAGATGAAGAGATCTACGTGAGAGGCTCTCCAGGATTCTGACAGCAAGAAGGGGATACCTGGTTCCTAAACAAAAGTCTTTATGGTCTGAAACAGTCAGGTTTAATGTGCTACTTATGTCTTACTGACAAACTAAATTCAATGGGCTTTATTAAGTCCGAAACTGATTGGTGCGTGTTCATAAAAAATCTAACAATGCACATGAGATAATTCTTGTTTTCAAACAAAATTTTTATTGGTTTTTACAAAAAATAATCAGGGAAAGGGATGGTGGATAAGGTACAAATTTTGACAGTTACATTATGCATGAAATGGCCCTCCCCCCATTCTCATAACTTTCATTTATTAATACATTAAATTGTAACTACTTAATAATATTTTGTCAGCATATTTTAACCTTTTATCTTCAAATGATTTCAATCATTTTATATCAGACAGATTTTCTAGTTCATTTTTGTGATCTAAGTTTTCTCGATGTTGCCTCTTCTCCCTCCTCCAGCAAGGCTCCAGCATCTCCCATGTCCTGTATATCCCATGTAGTGTCATCAGATTTATCCAGGAGGACTTTGTTTTTTTCCATGAAGGCCTCAGCCTCCATAGTTGTGTTAAGCCACCTTTCTGGTATAATTTCTTCGCTAGAAGCGAATAATTTTTTCTTTTATCTCTAACTTTCTTTGGGATTTGTTTCAGAATGGCTATTTCTCTATCCTTGTATTTTAATACTTGCCCCCTTTGTGCACTCAGAATCTCATCTCTTGTAGTCTTTCTGAGAAATTTAATGTGGACCGCCCTTGGAACGTTATGTGTTCTGGCATATGCTGAATTTACTCTATAGACCAGGTCAATATCCCACACCAACTGTTGTCTGTCTTTTTTGATGTATTCAGCCAATATTTTTGTCATAATGTCCCTCAAGTCTTCATCATCAGCCTCAATTACATTTTGAAATCTAAGGAAAAAAGACATCCTTTCAAATTCCATTTTTATTTGGTGGTTCTCAAGTTCTTGATTTCCTCTCTGGACCCCCTCACCTCCCCCCTCATCTCAGCTGTCCCCTCCTCCAAAAGTTCCAGTCTCTATGAATTTTGAACCATTCGGTTTTGGTTCTCTCTGAGCTGGTCATTCATTTCTTTCAGTTGATTTTTCAAGTCCTCCTGCCCCTTTAAGAGCTGTTGGAACATCTGTTGGGTTAGGTCCACCTCAAGGGGCTTGGGCTGAAGTAAAGACAGTGTCTGTTGTCCACTGGGGCTGGATGCTGAAGATGCTGGGGCAGAGCCAGCAAAACCCGGTTTCCCCGGTGGTGGTCTTTTTGGTGGCATTGTAGTAAGAAGAGCTCAGAAATGACTGTGTCAACAAAGGGAAGAAGCAATTGTAAAAGTGGATAGCCGAGAGAGATCATGAGGCAGGCAGCCCAGACAAATAAATACCTTTTCTAAAGTCTAAATCCAAGCAGTAAAGTCCATTGTTCCAAGTCCAGGATAAAGTGTGTCAAGAGATATCTCTGAGTGTCACGGAGACAAAGACAAGATGCCAGCAGTTTCTGTGGGTGGAGTCAAATTTCAAAGTACATGAAGACAACGGAAGTGTGCCATCTTGCCTTGCCAGCTCCGGAATCAGAAGGCAACAAACCAAAAGTTTTCAAAGTTTTCAAAAAGTCAGATCATCACCTCATTTTCACAAATGCAGTAGAGAAAATCTGCTGTTTGCTATGAGTGTGACTTCATTCCAGAGCTCACCCCCCTCCTCCTCCTCTGGGGGCAGAGAGCAGTTTAGAGCCGCTTATCCAGGGGGGGGGGAAATCCCCCTCCCTCCAGTCACACTTCCCAGGAACGGGTTGAAAGTTTTTCTAAAAAGCTGACAGTCTTTTTTTTTTCTTCAGTCAAGAAAGGGAATGGGGGGGGGGGATTTCCACCTCACCGCATTACAGCTGCAGCCTTCAAATAATCAATCTCGCCCAGCTGCCTCGACGCGAAAGCGCAGGAAAGCACCTCCCCTTTTGCCTCCTGGTGCCTAGCGCGATGCAAGGAGCCCCCAGCCTCCGCCGACACAGGGGAGCCCCCGCTAAGCCGCCCCCTCGGCAGGGGCCCCTACAAGGCTCCCTGTGCCCCCCGATCAGGGGGGAGCCCACCAAGAGCACACAGGGCAAGCAAAGCATGCCCATCGCGATTCTTGTTTATGTTGATGATATTGTTTATATTGGTCCAAATAAGAAAATGAGTGAGATTTTTGCTAAAAGTTTGCAGAGATACTTCACATTGAAATCTTTAGGTCATATTAGCATTTACTTAAGTGTTCAGATTGACAAAACACAGAAGGGGTTTAGTCTTTCACAAGAGGAGAAAATTGACCACATTTTGCATCATTGTAACATGAAGGATGCTAACACAACAAAGACACCCATGCAAACAGATTTTCATAACTTAACACATGAATCAAGTCCTGAGTTCGAAGATCAAACACTTTATCGTTCAGTCATTGGGTCACTGTTGTACATTAGTAGTTGGACCAGACCCGACATTGCACTAAGTGTTAATGTCTTGTCTCGACACGTAGATAAGGCAACACAGTTTCATTGGACATGCATTAAGAAGTTGTTGAAATACTTAAAACACACTAAACATATGAAGTTATTGTTAGAACCAACACATACTAATTATGCAGAATTATGTTGTTATGAAGATTCTGATTCGGCAAGTGATAAGAAGTCACGCAAAAGTACTTCAGGTTATATGATGTTCCTAAATGGATGTCCTGTTTACTGGCAAGTGTGAAAACAGAATTTTGTTTCTTGTTCATCTACTGAAGCTGAATATGCTTGTGTTTCAGATGCATGTAATTCTCTAACATGGTTTGATGCTTTGGTCACAGATATCTGGACACGTCCGATTCGACCAATCACCGTGATGGAAGAAAATGAATCGGTGGTTTATATTTCTGAGTCACATTTCACAGGTTCTAGGTCCAGACACATTGACATTCATTATCAAAATACAAAGCAATTAGTTAAACAAGGTTTTTGTTAAATAATAATAATAATAATAATAATAATAATAATAATAATAATAATAATAATAATAATAATAATAATAATAATAATAATAATAATAATAATAATAATAATATATTTATTTCTTAGCCGCACCCTCTCCCGAAGGACTCGGGGCGGCGTACAATGAAACATACGAAATAAATATGTGGACAAAACAAACATATAACAAAGACATATACTGAGACATACACAAGGAGGAGGTCGGCTAAAAATAAAAACAATTAAAATACAGTATTAAAACCCCTAGAAATTAAATATAAAATACCCAGTTAAAAAACCCGTCAGGAGCGATATGGTTAGATCAAAGTTGAGCCAGGCCAGCTGCTTGGAATAGGTGGGTCTTAAGCTTAATACGGAAGGAGCGGAGGTCAGAGGTAATCCTAATATCCGGAGGGAGGTCATTCCACAGGGCTGGGCCCGCCACAGAGAAGGCTCTACTCCTAGGCGCCGCCCCACGACATTGTCTAGTGGACGGCACCTGGAGGAGGCCCTCTCTGTGCGAGCGAATTGGTCGCAGGGATGTATGGGGCAGAATACGATCCCGCAAGTAACTAGGTCCTAAGCCATGGAATGCTTTAAAGATAGTTATCAAAACCTTGAAACGCACCCGATAGACCACAGGAAGCCAGTGCAGCTCGCACAGGAACGGTGTCACATGGGAGTACCTATTACTCCCCATAATTACCCGCGCGGCTGCGTTCTGGACCAACTGTAGCCTCCGGGTGCATTTCAAGGGAAGCCCCATGTAGAGAGCGTTACAGTAGTCCAAGCGAGACGTCACCAGTGCATGAGTGACTGTGCGTAAGGCATCCCAGTCCAGTAGGGGGCGCAATTGGCGCACCAGGCGAACCTGGTGGAACGCCCCCCTTGCCACGGCTGTCACATGGTCATCCATGGACAGCCGGGCATCCAGGAGGACGCCCAAATTGCGCGCCCGCTCCACGGGGGCAAGATGAATGCCCCAATGGCCAATGATGGAATTAATTGGCTGAACCGGGGGGCTGGTACCCACAGCCACTCCGTCTTGGAAGGGTTGAGCTTGAGTTGGTTGTCATCCATCCAGATCCGTACGGCTTCCACACACTGGGACATCACTTCGATGGCCTCATTGGGGTGGTTCGGGGTGGAAAAGTACAGCTGAGTATCATCAGCGTACAGATGGTATCCCACCCCGAAACCACGGATGATCTCACCCAGCGGCTTCATATATGTGTTGAACAGGAGTGGCGAGAGGACCGACCCCTGTGGCACCCCACAAGTAAGGGGGCGTAGGATCGACCTCTCTTCTCCTGCCAACACACGCTGCATCCGGTCAGAAAGGTAGGAGCCGAACCACCGCAAGACGGTGCCCCGGACCCCCAACCCCTCCAGCCGGCGCAGCAGGATACCATGGTCGATGGTATCAAAAGCCGCCGAGAGGTCTAATAGGACGAGGATAGAGGAGCAACCTCTATCTCTGGCCCTCCAGAGATCATCCACCAACGCGACCAAGGCCGTCTCCGTGCTGTGACCGGGGCGGAAGCCGGACTGGCGCGTGTCTAGATAATCATTTTCCTCCAGATGTCGTGGGAACTGGTAAGCCACCACACTCTCTACAACCTTCGCCAAAAAGGGAAGGTTGGAGACAGGACGATAATTGGCCAGCTCCAAAGGGTCCAGGGAAGGCTTCTTGAGCAAGGGTCTCACCACCGCCTCTTTCAAGGCGGCCGGGAGAGACCCCTCGCCCAACGAAGCATTCACTAGGCCCAGGAGCCAGTCTCGTGTAACCTCCCAGGATGCCAGTACAAGCCAGGAGGGACACGGGTCCAATAAACATGTGGTGGGTCGCAGTCGTCCACGCAATCTGTCCAAATCCTCGATGGCAACCAAGTCAAACTCCTCCCAGATCGATACCTCAAGACTCGCCATGGGCGTCTCCATTGGATCACTGACAGGAACCCAGTCTCTCCGGATTTGAGCGATTTTATCCTGCAGATATTTACCAAATTCCTCTGCCCTGCCCTGTAGAGGGGCCTCCCGCGGCCTCTGAAACAAGAGGGAGCAGGACACCCGAAACAGGGCGGCAGGGCGGTTCTCCGCGGATGCAATGAGAGTGGCACAATATTGGCGTTTGGCCGCTCTCAATGCCACAAGGTACGTCCTTAAATGGGCTTGTGCCTGTGTTCGATCAAATTCGGAGCGAGAGGATTCCAACGACTCTCTAGACGTCTCTTGCGGCATTTCATCACCCTCAGCTCCTCGGTAAACCAAGGGGCTAGGGTGGATCGTTGCCGCCGGAGAGGCCGCAAAGGCGCCACCCGGTTCAAGGCCCCGGTAGTTGCATTATTCCACGCAACCACCAGGTCCTCTACCCGGGGGCGGGTCAAGGTTACAGGAGGTGGCCCAAGCTCCGTCTGGAACCTATCAGGTTCCATCAGGCGCCTGGGGCGGAACCATCTGGAACTTTCCAGTTCCGCCTCCCCGCAGCGGGGGGTAGCACCAGGGAAGTCAAGACGAAGGAGTAAGTGATCTGACCATGACAGGGGAGTGATGGTTAAGTCCCCTCCTCCCAGATCACTCAGCCACTGGCCAGAGACAAAAACAAGGTCCAGAGTGTGTCCTCCCTCGTGTGTAGGGCCCTGAATCATTTGAGTCAGGTCCATGGCTGTCATGGAAGCCATGAACTCCCGAACCCCCTCTGATGCTTCTCCCACCGACGGCAGGTTAAAATCCCCCATCACTAAAAGTTTGGGGGTCTCAACCGCCACCGATGCGATCAGCTCGAGGAGTTCAGGCAGGGCCGCTGATGTATAGCGAGGAGCCAGGTATACTATCAGCAGGCCCAACTGTCTCCCAGGCCCCCATTTCACAACAAGGGATTCACATCCGGACGTCTGTGGCACAGTAGACTCCCTCGGCTCTAAGCGACCGGGTGTAACCAGCAACCATGGTCTCCCAACCGACTGTAAGTTCTTAAACTGTCCTCGTATCTGCCCCTCCCTGCGACTGTTGGAATTAAGGAGCCCTGTATAGGAATGGTGTCCTCCCCCTCCTCCTCTCTTCCGCCCCTTCTGCTCGCGACCACACCTGGGGGCCCGGCTCTCACATCGCTCCTGATCTGACCCACCCGCCCCACAACCCCTGAAACCCCACCCCTACAAATATTTAAAAAACAACTAACTAAAAACCCCCTAAGTCTCCGCTTCCTCCACCTCTCGGGATTAATATATCCGTCATCAAGGTGGGCCCTCGAAAGGGCGGAGGGCCACACCTGCGAGAGGGGGGACTCTCGCAGTAGGATAAGGTCTGACCTTAAATACATAAAATGTTAAAAGGTTCGTCGTTGGGGCTTAGGGTCTGTGCTGAAGATGTCATGATCCAATAAAAAATGCAATATGCAATATGTATCTACACATGATCAAATTGATGATATGCTCAACAAACCGCTTCCAGAAGCTCAACACGAGTATCTGCGGAATAAGATGTGCCTTATTTGATGATTTACCCGATATCAGCCCAACTAGCAAAATAAGTGGTGTCACTGCATTTATTTAGTTTGCTAACTGTGCTGAGATTTATTGCGCATGCCACAGTTCTTATCTGACAAGTTTTACTGTGCATGCACTTTCACATTCTTTCTTAATTTCCCTTCTTCTTTTTTTATTGTAAACATTTTATTGGTTTTTTACAAGTGTTTTAAGGAAAAAGGTAAATAGGTATAGAAAATTTTGACAGTTACATCATGCGGCAGATAGAAATCCTCCCAAATCTCACAATTTTTACAAAAAAGAATAAGAAAACATCAACATTTGAATAAACATTGGCAGCTTTTTGTTTTTACATTCAATCATCAATATATTCAATCATCTTTTGTATCACTTCCAAAAATTACATTATAACAATTGCAATAATGTTTCAACTCATTTTTGTGACCTGAGTCTTCTGAGTGTTACATCCTCCCCCCTGTCTGCCGGCAGAGCCGCGGCCCCTCCCTCCTTCATATCTTGTGTACTGTCCCCTGTTTCATCTAGGAGGGCCTGCTGAAAGTGGAGGAGGAGCTTCCTGGAGGATGGCGGTCAGCCTCTGAGCTCCGTGCTTTTTTCGGGGCTCTTTTGACCTGGGCTGGGTGCTGCTGGCCCGTAGGCGAGCTGGAGGACCACAAACCTACACAATGACCACCCTGGCTTATTTATGGACCCTAGTGGTCCCCCAGGGTGGCCGGACGGCACAGAAAAGCGGAAGAAAGTAAATCGAGCTTTTGAAATCGGAAGTGAGCTGAAGTGAGCTGGGAAATGGCGGTCGGCGTTTTGGGCGCGTCGGCTCACTCTGGGGGGGTTGCAGGCGTCGTCGGCTGCTGGAGCTGTCGTCTGATACTTCGATCTATTTGGCGGGCGTTTGCGGGCATTTGCGGGCGTTTGCGGGCGTTTGTGGGCGTTAGCGGGCGTTTTTCTACAAGCCACGACAGCCACGACAGCCTGAGACAAGACTGAGACAAGACCAACGACGCCCTGAGCGGTTAGTGATGGGGATACGATGGCGTCCCATACGAGAGAAGGTGGAGGGAGGTGTTGGTGGCAGAGGCGGCCCGGAAAACCATCGGGGGGCTTTAAACATCAATCCCCCGACCCGCTGGACCCGCCGGAAGCCCCGAGCCTTCTAGAAGCCCAGTGGAGATCGTGGGAGGTTGGAGCTGGGCTTGAAACATCTGTTGTGAAACACCTGAGTCGCCGGGGATGTCGGATTTGTTGAGGGCGCCGGAATGAATAACAGAGGCCTCCTGAAATGGCGCGGAGGCGTCGCTGGAGCTTGAAAGGTGCACGGTGAGCCGCTGACACCACCCCCCTCCCCATTAGGGATTGTTCACTTGACTTCGTATAGACTCGTATAGACTCTGAGAACTTTTACCATCTGGGGCTTGGAAGAACTGCGGGGAACTATTTGATCTCCCCCCCCCCCACCGCTATGAATCATCTGCTCACCCTCTTATGGACTTTTAAGAACTGCCTAATCTCTACTATGGGCCCTACTTATTTTTAGCTACTTCTACCTATCTCTTTCTCCATCCCTCCTTTTCCCATTTTGTTATCTTGGTTGCCGTTCTGTTATGATTTTTACGTGTAGACTTATTTAACACCTCAGCACCCAGAATCCATCTTTAGCCCGGTGTATCTACTATCTATTATTTGTTATGTATGCGAGGTCTGATCTTATTTTATTGCGGGAATCCCCCCTCTCGCAGTTATGTCCTCCTGCCCTTTCTAGGACCCACCTCGAGGACGGGTTTATTAACCCAGAGAGGTGGAGGAAGCGCACATTGAGGGGTTTTTTAATAAATTCTTTTTTAAAAATTGTAAGGGGTTCTAGGGGTGGGGGGGGGAACCGGTTAGGAGGGATGGTAGAGCCAGGCACTTAGGTGTGGTCGAAAGAGGAGGGAGCGGAGTGGGGGAGGAGAGGGAAGATAGCATTCCTGTTCAGGGCTCCTTAATACCAACGGTCGTGGGGAGGGGCAGGTGTGAGGACAATTTAAGAACGCGTAGTCGGTTGGGAGACCGGGGCTTTTGGTCATTCCCGGTCGTTTGTACCAACCCTTGCATACTAGGTGGTCAGGATCTACAGACCCAAGGCCTGAGACTGCTGTTATGCAACGCGAGGTCCGTTGTCAATAAGGCCTCCCTCATTTACGATCTAATTTTGGAGGGGGAGCCGGACCTCGCCGGAATAACCGAGACCTGGTTGGGCCACGAGGGAGGTCTACCCCTTGTGGAAATGTGCCCACCAGGTTATCGAGCATTTCACCAGCCTCGGGCCCAGGGAAGGGGCGGTGGGGTAGCAGTGATTATCCGGGAAGACTTAGAGCCGAGAGAGTTCACCGTGCCGCAGACATCCGGGTGTGAGTCCCTCTTCGTGAGATGGGGCCCAGGGAGGCAGTTGGGCCTGCTGATAGTATACCTGGCTCCTCGCTATACATCAGCGGCCCTGCCCGAACTCCTTGAGCTGATCTCATCGGTGGCGGTTGAGACCCCCAAACTTTTAGTGATGGGGGATTTTAACCTGCCGTCGATGGGAGAAGCGTCTGAGGGGGTGCGGGAGTTCATGGCTTCCATGACAGCCATGGACCTGACCCAGTTAATTCAGGGTCCTACCCACGAGGGAGGCCACACCCTGGACCTTGTTTTTGTCTCTGGCCAGTGGACGAGTGATCTGGGAATAGGGGATCTAGACATTATTCCCCTGTCATGGTCGGATCACTCACTTCTCCGGCTGGACTTCCCTGGTGCTACCCCCCGCCGTGAGGAGGCGGAACTGGAAGGTATTAGATGGTTCCGCCCCAAGCGCCTGATGGAACCAGATAGGTTCCAGACGGAACTTGGGCCACCCCCTGTGGACCTGACCCGCCCCCGGGTGGAGGAACTGGTAGACGCATGGAATAGTGCGACTACCGGGGCCCTAAACCGGGTGGCGCCTCTGCGGCCTCTCCTGCGGCGACGAACCACCCTGGCACCTTGGTTTACCGAGGAGCTAAGGGTGATGAAACGCCACAAGAGACGCCTAGAGAGTCGTTGGAGATCCTCCCATTCCGAATTTGACCGAGCACAGGTACGAGCATATTTGAAGACGTACCTCGTGGCATTAAGAGCGGCCAAACGTCAACATTGTGCCGCTCTTATTGCGTCTGCAGATAACCGCCCTGCCGCCCTGTTTCGGGTGACCCGTTCCCTCTTGTTTGAGAGACCACGGGAAGCCCCACTACAGGGCAGAGCAGAGGAGTTTGGGAAATATCTACAGGACAAAGTCGCTCAAATCCGGACGGGATGGGCCCCTTTCAGTGGTCCAGTAGAGATGCCCGTGGCGAGTCTTGAGGGACCGCTCTGGGAGGAGTTCGACTCGGTTGCCATCGAGGATTTGGACAGGTTGCGTGGACGTCTGCGACCCACCACATGTTTATTGGACCCGTGTCCCTCCTGGCTTGTACTGGCATCCTGGGAGGTTACGCGCGACTGGCTCCTGGGCCTGGTGAACGCCTCGTTGGGTGAGGGGTCTCTACCGGCCGCCTTGAAAGAGGCGGTGGTGAGGCCCCTGCTCAAGAAGCCTTCCCTGGACCCAACGGACCTAGTCAATTATCGTCCGGTCTCCAACCTTCCTTTTTTAGCGAAGGTTGTAGAGAGTGTGGTGGCACAGCAGTTCCCTCGTCACCTGGAGGAAAATGATTATCTAGACCCGCGCCAGTCCGGCTTCCGACCCGGGCACAGCACTGAGACGGCCTTGGTCGCATTGGTTGATGATCTCTGGAGGGCCAGAGATAGGGGTTGTTCCTCTATCCTGGTCCTATTAGATCTCTCGGCGGCGTTCGATACCATCGACCATGGTATCCTGTTGCGCCGGCTAGAGGGGCTGGGAGTCAGGGGCACCGTTTTACGATGGTTTGGCTCCTACCTCTCTGATCGGACGCAACGTGTGTTGGCAGGGGAGCAGAGTTCGACCCGGAGGCCACTCACATGTGGAGTGCCACAGGGATCGGTGCTCTCGCCTCTCCTGTTCAACACATATATGAAACCGCTGGGTGAGATCATCCGTGGTTTTGGGGTGGGATATCATCTGTATGCTGATGATACTCAGCTATACATTTCCACCCCGAACCACCCCAATGAGGCCGTCGAAATGATGTCCCGGTGTCTGGAGGCCGTACGGGTCTGGATGGATGGCAACCGACTAAAACTCAACCCTTCCAAGACGGAGTGGCTGTGGCTTCCGGCCTCCCGGTTCAACCAGGTGCTTCCATCTCTGGCCATTGTGGGCGTCCAACTAGCCCCCATGGAACAGGTGCGCAATTTGGGCGTCCTCCTAGATGCCCGGCTGTCCATGGATGACCATGTAACAGCCGTGGCAAGGGGGGCGTTCCATCAGGTCCGCCTGATGCGCCAATTGCGCCCCTTATTGGACCGGGATGCCCTACGCACAGTCACCCATGCGCTAGTGACGTCTCGCCTGGATTACTGCAATGCTCTCTACATGGGGCTTCCCTTGAGATGCACTCGGAGACTACAGTTGGTCCAGAACGCGGCTGCGCGGGTGATTATGGGGAGGACTAGATACTCCCCTGTAACACCTCTCCTGCGCGAGCTGCACTGGCTTCCTGTGGTCTTCCGAGTGCGTTTCAAGGTTTTGATTATGATCTTTAAAGCGCTTCATGGCATAGGGCCTAGTTACATGCAGGATCGCATCCTGCCCCACACATCCCTACGACCGATTCGCTCACACAGAGAGGGACTTCTCCGGGTGCCGTCCGCCAAACAGTGTCGGGGGGCGACACCCAGGAGCAGAGCCTTCTCTGTGATGGGCCCAGCCCTGTGGAATGACCTCCCCCGTGACATCAGGATTACGTCCGATCTCCGCTCCTTCCGTGTACAGCTGAAGACCCACCTCTTTCAATTATCTGGCCTGGCTCAATCGTAATTTTTCTCTTATTCCTCCTAACTGTTTTTTAAATTGTTTTTAAACGTTAAATTTTTAATTACATATTGAGTTCTTACAATTGGGGTATTTTAATGCTAATTTTAACTGTCTATATGATGTAATTTGTTACCTCCTCCGTGTCCGTGTCCGTGTATGTGTATATGTGTTTGGTATGTATGTATGTCTATTTGTTTTTTATACATTTTCTATGTTTTATATGCTCCATTGTACGCCGCCCCGAGTCCTACTTGGAAAGGGAGCGGCTAATAAATTCAATTTATTATTATTATTATTCTTAATAAAGGCCTCCGCCTCCACAACTGTGTTGATTCTAATTCTACTGCCCTCCCAGAAAATCAGCATTATTTCTGGCAATAGCCATCTAAACCAGATTCCATTATTATATAATTTCTTTGCTAACGAGGAATATTTCTTCCTCTTATCTCTTACTTTCTTTGGAATCTGGTTAAGAATGGTCAGTGACGTGCGGTGAGGTTTATAGCTGGTGAGGCAGCAATTTTTTTAGACTTGTGGACTTCAACTCCCAGAATTCCACAGTCAGGTATGCTCAGCTGTGACCTGCTGCCCTCCGCCCTGGGATTAGGCCACGGCACTGCCTGCCAGAGCTGCGCGGAATCCGGGGCATGCTTGTTGGGCGAGGGCAGCACAGGTGGGGAGCGGACGGAGTGGAGGAAGCCTCTCCCCCCCGCTTCCCATGCCCGAAAGAACAAAGGGAACCTCTGCTGCTGCCCGGGCAACCTGGCCGGCCTCTCTTGCGGCAGCTCTCTGGTGCCGAGCTTGGGAGTCCCTGGAGGAGCTGGCGGGGGCTGCAAGCACCGCAGGCTGGACTGGAGCCTCGAGTCTAGGGCAGCAAGTCATTCGATAGGAAACTTGCCTCTTGGAAGGAATGACTCAGCTTGGTTCCTGCTTTGTCTCTCCTGCCTCTTCGCTTCTCCGTTCGGTTGTTGGGCAGCAGATCGAAAGTGGAAACCAAGCTGGGTCATTCCTCCCAAAAGGCAAGTTTCCCATCGAATGACTCGCTGCCTTGATGATGAGAGGTTAGGCTGTGCCTCACTTGCCTCACCTGACTGCATGTCACTGAGAATGGTTATTTCTTTGTCTTTATATTTTAGTGGTCCCACCCTTTGAGCTCCTAAGACCTCATCTCTTGTGGTCTTTCTAAGAAATTTAACATGTATTTCCCTTGGCATGTTGTGTGTTCTAGCGTATGCTGAGTTAATTCTATACATCAAGTCAATATCCCACCATAGCTGTTGTTTATCTCTTTTAATATATTCTGCTAGGATTGTGGTCATGATCTCCTTGAGATCTTCATTCTCTGTTTCTGGCAAGTTTTGAAATCTAAGAAAAAAAGAGATTCTCTCGAATTCCACCTTTATCATATGATTTTCAAATTCTACATTCCCCTTCTCGATTGTCTTAACTTCTTCCCTCAACCCAGTCGCGCCCTCCTCCAGCACACCTATTCTCTGTTTATTTTGTGTTGTTTGTTGTTGCGTTTCTCTGAGATGATCAGTTAAATCTGCCAGTTGCTTTTTCAGTTCGTCCTGTCCCTTTATAATAGTTTGAAACATTTGCTCAACGGATAATTCCTTTGAGCTCTCTTCAGTCGCTTTAGGTTGTAAAAATGAAGCCAGTGGTGTCTTTTGGGTGACCGGGCTGGACATAGAAGATATTGGGGCTGAATACAGCTTACCAGGTGGTAATTTTTTAGGACCCATATCAAGTTCAGAGATAGCTATAAGTCTGCACAAAGAAATGGCGTCTGTGGAAAGACACAACCGGGAAAAGTCAAAAGGCAAGCAAATCCAGAGGAGAGCGTTGGTCTCTATACAGCTCCAAGCCAGGTGATATAAATCAAGTGCTCCAAATCCAAGGGAGATACCTGCAAGGAGAGGCTCCTGGAGATCTCTAGGGTGTGATATAATACAAAGCCAGAAATTCTTTCTAAAGGGAAACTTCATTCATAAGTGCAAGAAGAAGGAGGAAGTTGGCCATCTTGGCTCCGCCTTCATAGGGGATCAGAAAGCAATGTCCAAAGTTTCCATAAAATAGTTTAAAAGAATCAACTCAGCAGTCCTCCTTTGCAATTGTAGCAAGAAATCATCCTCCCATTGCTTAGAGGAAGAGAAAGTAACTTTTAACTCTCTCTCTCTCTCTTCTGAGAGAGAGGGATTTTCCAACTGCCGCTTTTCTGAGGGGGGGGTGAAAAGCCCCCCCCTCCAGTCTTAACACTTCCAAAGATTGAAAGCACAGTTTAAGAAAGGCTGCTATTCATCGATTGAGTAGTTAAAAAGAGATTGAGGGAAACTTCCCACCTCACCGCATTTCAGCTGTAATGTTCAATTAGTTGTTTCCTTCCAGGCTCCACTCGGCGAAGGCGCGCTGCTGCACCCCCTCTCCACACTTCCCGGCTCCTGGGGCGAAGCCGGAGACCCCCCTGCGGCCACTGCCAATCCAGGGGGCCCCAACAAACCACCCTACGGCAGGGATCTCCTCCAAGGCTTCCTGTGCTCCCCCTAAGCTTAAGGTGAGCCCACCGAGAAGACGAGCAGCAGACACGGACCTCTGTCACCTTCGGGGACCGGAAGTCATCCCCTTAATTTCACTTCTGATCTTTTGTTTGCCTGCCAAGGGAGGTAGGCACAGAGCTCTGCCAAGATGTGATTAATTCAGTTAGCAAGTTTGTATTTTTACTTTATTTTACATTAAAATGTATTTTATTAGATCATGCCTCAGGTTTATTTTCACTTATTTCAAAAGTATGCTAGAAGGAAATTCCATAGTCCACACTCTGATAATTCAAGGCGGAATTCACACCCTAACAGATTTCAGAGACAGTGCCAGTCCAGCATATAATGCCAGGAATAAGATGCTGACAAGAACACCATACACTAAATGGCATATAGATTAAATAAATAAATAATAAAATAGAGCAAGATATTGTAACTCCCCCAAAATCATTAATCCTCTGTTATAGTTTAAAAAAATAATCTGACTGACTTTTGAAGGTTAGATAATAACTGATTTTGCAATTGCTATTTTTTTTCCTAAATAGTTACCATGATTGCATGCTAGTGTAGTCAATTGAAAAGTGCACGCTAAATAATCAAGGAGAGCAAGGAGAGACAAAACTGCTGAAAACAAGACATTGAAATTTAATAGTGGGGAAAGAGCCATGGCTGTCTGGAGCAAGGAAACAAGAGACAAGAAGCGAGAATGGGGAAAAAATCCTCCAAAGAATATAGGGAAATATACCAGTTTTGTCTCAGATAGGGTTATCTCCAGAAGGAGACATCAAAAAAGCCAAGATGGCAGCCATTATTGGGGGACTGAAATCTCACCCCCTTTTATGTGCATATAAAAGAGAATTATGGTAGGATTGTGAAATTCTGACTGCCATTTATTTTTTTGATCTTTTTTTTACAGAACACCATCTCTCTCTAAGTCACAGTTATAAATACTTTGAATGTTCCCCAAAACAGTGTTAGATTTAAACACTGTTATTTTGAACACTGATTGATTTCACACTTGGCCAGGACTTGCTTCAAGCTGTGTGGCATAGAAATTTGAGTAGTAAACAAGCAAACAAAGAAGTAAATATCCCCATATGCAGAAAATACTGCTGCGGAAGAGGCTGAACGAAAAATGATTTTCTATACACATGCACACACGCACACAAAAGAGCTTAGGTTCTGAATCATAAAAAATCTGGTCAAGAGCAACAGATCAGCTAACAGATTGTTGCTGAGAATAAATTCCTGTGGCAATAATCTGCCACCTTATGGCTAAAAGAAAATCTTCTATATGCACAGAATTAATTAAATTCCTTTCCAAAAAGAACTGCCCTTGCATCACGAGGGCAGTTGGAAGCCTATAATTACTTGGGTTAAGGAGAAATCGCCATAGGAGGTCATCCAGCTTCACTGTATGATTTAAAAGAGCAGCATGACTTCAGGATATTTTTTGTTTAGTTCTGAGTGAACTGCAAAGGCAGGAAAAATGTTTTCTATACGAAACATTACTTAGGGTATATAAATGGAAACATTCATTCAAATGCTTCATTCAGAATAACAGGGGGAAACGTTGACTACTTCTGATTATAGGTCCAGGTGCAGCAATGAATACATTCTAATAAAATGTTTTTTCTATCAAGATAAAAATACACTTGCAACCCTAGAACTAAATTGCTAATTGCCAAACTTCTTGGAAATAACAGTAGACCTAACTGGTCCTTTTCTTTAATCATGTATGCTAAGATTTTTTTTTTATTATTATTATTTTTACTTGCTCTATTCAATAACATCCAATGAAGTGTAGCAAGTACTTTAAATCTTTCGTAAAGGAGACACTGACCTTTAACTGCAGTTCCATCTACTTCTTCTAAATGACTAATTCTTTGTCAAACCCAACGGATGAATGATGATTCCTCAGCTGCCTTTTCTGTGCTCCAGATAATTGACAGAAACCCATAATTGTTGCATTTTTGTCAGTGTTTACCTAAATTGAATGTGGTATAAGACACTGGATAAAAGTTATCTTCAGAGTATAATACAGAAATGTAATGTCTGAAAGCATGAGAAGAGGAATGACCACAGGAGGGTTTATGCAAGATAGTGGTAAAAATTATTCTAGCCTTTTTTTGATACATATCACACATTTATTAGTGTTTTTAAGCAATTTAATATTACATTATATAACTGACCAGCACACATCAACCATCACACAATTTAATGTTACATTATATAACTGACCATCACACATCAACCATCACACATACTTTCACATATTGGTCATCAACACATTTGTCTCTGTTCCCCTTTCAGTCCAATTAATCTTTGGGAATCATACCTTTGCTATGAACCAGGAATCAGCAGAACAAATAATGGAATGGTCTCAGATGAAAAGCATTGCCTATGCTGTTTTTGAGTTTATTTTTTTGCAAGTTTATGAGGCCACATGCATTATTTAAGAGCCTCTAAGTCATTAAAATGAAGCTTTAAACTAAATATTTTCAGCTATTGTTAGCAAGAAGGAAATGCTCTTGTATATATCCCCATTTCAGACTTCTTTCTTGATATGTTGCAATTTCATTTCTGAACCATGGTTATGGTGCAGTGGTTAGAATGCAGTATTGCAGGTTAACTTACTGCTCACTGCCAGTTCTGTTCTCACCAGCTCAAGGTTGATTTAGCCTTCCATCCTTTTCACTCAGATTGTTGTGGCATATGTTGTCTGTAAACTGCTTAGAAAGGGCTGTAAAGCACTATGGAGTGGTATGTAAGCCTAAGCGCTATTGCTAATTCTACAAAATTTGTGGAAAAATGCAGATCATGTTAATTGAAACCTACACCTTCCTACTAATGACTGTGGTTTTTTGCTATACTGTAGCCTCTACATAATTTAAAGACCTGCTTCATAATTCCTTATTTGTAAAACATCTGGGAAATTCTGATATTTTTAATTGTACTGTTGTTACCAGATCAATATGACTCAGTCTTGAGCTAAATTTTGATCTACTGCCTGTAAAATTAGGCAGATTTTTATCAACCAATGATGAACCTACTACTAATTACAATATTTTATCTTATTCTATTTTTACTTTTTATTTTTAATCTATTTTTTTGCAATTCTGGTCAGCCACTGTAATAAAAACATTTATTGAAAACTATGATATGCACAAGACAGCACTTATATCATAAAAGAAGGTTCTCAAGCCATCTTCAGAAGTTGTCATTTATATGTAGAGATATGAAGAGAGAGCAAGGACTCCTTGAAGCCAAATAGGTTGATTAGTTTTATTCCCGATATGTTAATATAAGATGTGAATACTTGCAAAGACAACTCAGAAAGGTTAGTTCCACTAGACATTCATTCTGTATGCACAGACACTAGGGTTGGAGATAATGGAATGCATAATGTCAGGGCTAATCAGAATGACTTCACTTTTTCCTCACCTGTTGATTTATGCATAAGAAACCTGTTGCAAAGAGCTTCACCTTCATAGTTACTGAAGATACAGGTAGTCCTTGACTTACAACCAATCATCTTGTGACTTTTTGAAATTACAACAGTGCTTAAGAAAGTGACTTACAACCAGCTGCAAGTATGACCATTGCAATGTTTCCATAGCCATATGACCAAAATTGAGGTCATTTGGCAAACTGGCATGTAATTATGTAATTGTCATTTGTGACTTTCCCAGATGACTTTCAATAAACAAAGTCAATGGTGAAGCCATATTCACTTAACAACTATGTTATTCATTTAATGATTGTGCTGATTCACTTTATTACTGCAGCAAAAAGGTCAAAAAAATGTATAACTCATTTAATAACTGCCATGCTTAGCAATGGAAGTTGTGGTCCCAGCTGTGAGCATAAATAGAGAACATTCTGTACTGGAACCCTACTTTTAGAATTTCAAAAGAAACTCAAATGGATATCCAAGAAAATCTATTCAAACTTAACCAGCCTAGAAAAATACCAAAGATTGTCGTTTACTATAGCAATTTTGTTTCCATGTATGACACTGGGATATATTAATTTGCATAAATTTATATATTATTAATGTTAAATGCAATTTCTCAACAATCTTTTTAAAATACTGTATATTTTTAAAGAAGCATGCAGTATTGTAGATTTCAGTGCCACTATAATTATAAGCAACCCTCAAGATAAGCAATGATTTTAGAGCTCCCAATTTCTTTTGTTTTCTCTCATCTGTCCAAATAATTATAATGGAAAAAACTGTTTTATAATGTAGGTATATTCCTACCAGACAAATACATGGTAAAACATATTAGAGAACCATGTTTCTAACTTTGCAAAATGAATGAACATTTCTCAACCATTGACTTCTTTCCCTGTTCCATTCTGCTATTTTGCCTTTACAATATTTCTATATATGTGAAAATTTATCAGAAACTTGATATTGGTACTTTACAACTGCATAAATTAGAAAGCACTCTTAGCAAGTAGTAAGCCTATGGGCTCCAAGACAATGTAACACATTTACTTTGAGTAAGCAAAGATGGAATGGACAGAATTTTGCCAACCTGTTGCTTTATAATATTTTCTGCTTTTCATGGACAGCTTTCTACCTTTTTGTTCTAACAACTTTCTTTCAGGAATTGAGATGTTGTCAATTCCATTACATTTATTATACTTATCTTCTGTCTTTATTGTGTAACTAAATCAAAAGAAATTATTGCTCATAAACCTGAGCTTGATTTCACCAAAAGGATCATCCAAGAACACAAGAACTTCAAGTAATTTGAACAAAAGTAAGATTGGAGAGTTGGAAAAAGCATCAACAACTGTCCACTGCAGGAAACAGAGAAAACCAGTAAGCTTTGGGTTGGGAAGCAACTACTATTACAAATTAACAACTCACACTTCTTTCAACAGATGATATAAATATGAAAGTACTTGATTACAAAGGACTTAATGTCAAAAGGTAGTATCTCACCAGCACTTTGTATAGCAGTGTGGACAGTGTGGGACAAATCACTACGCTAATTAAAAAGTTTCCAAGAAATGCTTTCAGTCTGCAGAAAAGATTGGATTTTCCCCCTCCCTCTTACTTTACCACCAGAGATAGTATTTGTGTTGTCAGCATAAAATCCAATAACTTTTTCTTCTAATTGTATTTGCCAAAGGATTTGTGTATTTTTCCACAGTTTACAACAGAAACTTTAGCAGGTGCTAAATTCTACCTTCTTAAAAAAACTTTTCCCCCTCAAACAATATTTAAAGTAATACATGAATATCAATATCAATTTCACATTTTGTTTTCATTATTAGGGTTGTCCATATCATTTGGGGATAATCCATGGCAAAAGTAACCAAAGTTCCACTTTTTGCATGAGTGAAGCAGAACTTTTCATCAAATAGTTTTCTAATTAAAACAATCCATTCACTCAGAACTGAAATTGTGCATTATGCTATGATAAGGAATATGCCTTCAGCTGCTACCACCTTAATCCACTTTTTCCATGAGTTGCCTTCCAAAATATATTTGTAACACTGTTGCTTCCAGCTTCAATGCATGACTGAGTTTTTCCTGATTTGAATATGGTCAACAACATCTGTTCTGCTATCCTTGTAATGTTTTGTACCTACCACATTTTTAAAAAAAGGTATTTTGACAGTTTTTCACTGATGGTGTTTAAGAAGCAATATTTTCATAGAAAGTTGCTTTGATGACTTCTATTGCATTGATTATGGGTAACAGGCTACAAATTAAAAATACATTTAAAAATTATAACTGTGTACTCAATTTATAATACCCCTGACAGTTGGATTTAAATTTTAAATCTATGTTTGATCATTCTAGATGGGTCCATGCATTTATATGAGCAGGGGTGACATGGTGATTGGAATGCAGTACTGCAGGCTACTTCTACTGACTGCCAGCTGCCTGCAATTTGGCAGATCAAATCTCACCTGGCTCAAGGTTGACTTAGCCTTCCATCCAGAGTTGGATTGCTCCCGATTCTACCGAACCAGTAGTGGAATTCAGGACTGGGTAGCAGAACCAGCAGAGACCCAGGCCTGCCACGTCCCAAACTAGTTCCCTAACCACCGCTGGGCCGCCACCATTTTTGGTTTTTAGTGACTGCACGTGCACAAAGAATAATTTACTCTGAACAGCACACGTGCGTGCAGCAGAGTCATATGCTGATTCTGTAAACTGCTTACAGAGGGCTGTAAAGTGGTATATGTCTAAGTGCTATTGCTAAGTGCTATGTTTATTTCTGAAATATTTTCTAGTCACAGTTGATATGCATACCTCATCCAAAATGAACATGGAAGCAAGTATGACTCTGTCCTATATTTTTATTAGAAAGAATGAATTAATATCTGGAAGGGCTTTATGGTAAAGTTTCTAAACCCTTCTTGTTCAATAACATCAGTGGTGAACAGCATCATACACTGTCTTTGGAAGAGCCACTCATGATGTAATTCTTAGAATGTATCTGTATAGATATCATACATATAGATCTTGTATGTTAATTGTCATTATTAGAATAGTTCAAAAAGCATAAATTGTGTAAATATGGAAAATTTGCAAGGTCTGTTTTGATTTCTGTTCATCACTAATACCAGTATAAAAAGGTTCATCCAAAATTACAATTTCAAAACTCTTTTCATTACAACATTCTTCTCTAAATTAGCTCCTCAATTATTTCTTTAAGAGAAAAACCAATTACTTTTGTTTCTACTTAGAAACTGCTTCTGGACTTTGTGCTAAAGGTGGAAAAAATGAAACTTTGATTGTGGGTTTTACCAATTAAATATGTTTGTTGTTATAGGAGTGGCTAGCTTATACTATTATGTAAAAGTAGAAAGTTGAAGTTTGATTTTATTGGCTTATTCTAATGTACAATAGAAGTTCGAAGTTGATGTATTTTTTTAAAAAAAATTCCTATACTTTTTCAAACATCTTAGGGAGATATTTACACAAGCAAGATTTGAATAGCTTGACACAATGGTCAGATATGGGAGATTCCACTCTATACCCTACAATGGATGCAGTGGTGGGTTTCAATTTTTTTTGGAACCGATTCTGTGGGTATGGCCTCCTTTGTGGGAGTAGCTTGCCGGCCATGTGACCTGGTGGGAGTGGCTTGCCGGCCATGTGACTGGGTGGGAGTGGCTTGCCGACCATGTGACCGGGTGGGAGTGGCTTGCCAACCATGTGACTGGGTGGGAGTGGTTTGCCAGCCATGTGACCGGGTGGGAGTGGCCAAGACGATGTCACTGAATTCTTTGCCCCAATGGATGAACTACAATAAGATTAAAATAAATACAAAAACAATAAAAGAGCAACTTACAGAAGGAAGATGACTGTTCTTGCCAGTCTTCAGTATCACGAACTCCAATGAATGGGCTACACAAAGAAGAGACACAGAAATGAACTCTTTCATTGCATGCACTGCATTGGGATGAAACCAGCACACAAAATAATAGAAAAAGAAAATTGCTCTCCTTTTTTGCGTCTTCTGCACCACCACCTCATGCTCCAACAACCTGTACAAAGGAGAGACACAGAAAGCAAGACTTTAATTGCTTGCACTTCACTATCTCAAGGATGAACACAGCAGAGACCACACCACACCCAGCAATAAAGACAGCTACTTACAGAGAAAGGATCCCTGGCTTGCCGGTCTTCTGCACACCACCTTATCGATTTACGTTGCTCAAAAAACCTGCACAAAGGACAGACACAGAAAGCAAGACTTTAATTGCTTGCACTACTATATTAAGGATGAAAGAAGTACACAAAGCAATAAAAGAGCTACTTACATAGGAAAGATGACTGTCCTAGCGGTCATACTTTATTGCCTCTTCATCCTGTTAAATAATACTAACTGCAGAAGAACAAACAATATTGGACTCAATTGTGGTTGTAAGCTGAGGACTACACTACAGGTAACAGAAGGGACCTCTGTTTTCACCCAACAATGTACAATCTTTTCAGGAAGGGTGTCCCCCAACAAACAGGAAAGATATAGTCTTTCATCCAACAAGTTAGATCAAGAATGAATGTCATAGGTAGATTCACAGAGCAATACAGATTTCTTTTTCTGAAATTTAGTTCTCAGTTCAAAAAAAACAGGAATATAATGAATTAGGTTCAGTACTTAGGTTGGTCCAAGTAGCTATTCAAGAGTTAGTGGTTAGAAGCAATGGTAAAGCAAGATATGGACTTAAAACCAGAAATATTTTGTTGGCTATTTGAAAAGGAGTACAATATATATTTAATTTTACACATGTTAGCAGCTGCTGGAATTGTGTTTGCACAACAGTGGAAAAACAGAGATATGAAAATGAATAAATATTACAATGAGCAGGAATAAATAAATTGACAATTAAAATCAAGAAGGCTTTGAATACTTTTTCACATGGGATTTGTTTTAGCAATTGCTAACTAACAGAAACAGATATTGGAAATCCAGAAGTATGAAAGAAAACACCAATTATGTAAGGAAAGGTCCCTAAAATGTATAAGGAAATATTACTAGATCATTATTAATGCGTAGATAACTGCAGGACATTACACACCCACACAAACTATGACAGTGCCAGGAAAACACCAAAAAATAAGAATCCCCCCCCCCAAAGACTGCAAATGAAACCAGTTTTTTTTCCGCTAACCCTAAGGACAGGAAAGACAAAGCCACTGGAATAAAAACCGTCAAGGCATTGTGGGAAATTATAAAGGACAGTGCCAGGAAGCTCATAGAACCATCAACCACCTCAGAATTACATAAACAAGGGTGAAACCCACAAAATCTTGCAAAGATGCCTTGCATCAACCAGGCCTGCCCATAGAAAAGCAGCCACTTTGAGACAAATAAACCAGGTCTGAACACTTTTAAGCAACATATTGCATCTCAAAGAAAACATTTGCAAAAAGGAATAACATTTCTTGTAGTAAATATATTTTATAAACAATTAAAAAATAAAAATTCCCAAACAATAATTTAAAGAAGATATTCTATAAATAAAAAAATCCTTAAAAACCAATGTTAAGTATTCCACCAGCAATAATTTATACTGTAACTATTTTAAGATATTATACCAGCCATAGTATACTGTAACCATTATTCCACCAGCAATAATTTATACTATAACCATTTCAAACTATTCCACACACAATAATTTAAAATCGACCATGGTATCCTATTGCGCCGGTTGGAGGGGATGGGAGTCGGAGGCACCGTTTTGCGGTGGTTCGGCTCCTACCTCTCCGACCGAAAGCAATGTGTGTTGACAGGGGGGCAGAGGTCGTCCCTGAGGCCACTCACCTGTGGGGTGCCACAGGGGTCGGTCCTCTGGCCTCTCCTGTTCAATGCATATGTGAAGCCGCTGGGTGAGATCATCCGTGGTTTTGGGGTTGAGTACCACCTGTACGCTGATGACACTCAGCTGTACGTTTCAACCCCAAACCACCCCAACGAGGCTGTCAAAGTGATGTCCCGGTGTTTGGAAGCCGTCGGGGTCTGGATGGGGGACAACAGACTCAAACTCAACCCCTCCAAGACTGAGTGGCTGTGGGTACCGGCACCTCGGTTCAGCCAGCTGACACCATCGCTGGCCATAGGGGGCGAACAACTGTCCCCTGTGGAACGGGCGCGCAATTTGGGCGTCCTCCTTGATGCCCGGCTGTCAATGGAGGACCATGTGGCAGTCGTGGCAAGGGGGGCGTTCCACCAGGTTCGCCTGGTGCGCCAATTGCGCCCCCTACTGGACCGGAGTGCCCTGCGCACAGTCACTCATGCGCTGGTGACGTCTCGCCTGGACTACTGCAATGCCCTCTACATGGGGCTTCCCTTGGGACGCATCCGGAGACTGCAGCTAGTTCAGAACGCAGCCGCGCGGGTTATCATGGGGAGTACATGATACTCCCACGTAACACCCCTCCTGCGCGAGCTGCACTGGCTACCTGTGGCCTTTCGGGTGCGTTTCAAGGTATTGACTACCATCTTTAAAGCGCTCCATGGCATAGGACCTAGTTATCTGCAGGATCGCATCCTACCACACACGTCCCTACGATCAATCCGCTCACACAGAGAGGGACTCCTCCTGGTGCCGTCCGCTAGGCAATGCCAGCGGGCGACACCTAGGAGTAGGTCCTTCTCTGTGATGGGCCCAACCCTCTGGAATGACCTCCCCCCCGACATTCGAATTACCACTGACCTCCGTTCCTTCCGTCAAAAATTAAAGACTCACCTGTTTCAATCAGCTGGCCTGGCACTCTCTTAGTTTTGCCTCCCGGGGATATATTTTAATTGGGTTTGGGTATTTTAATTGGGGATGTTTTTTAGGGTTTCTATAGTATATTTATTTCTTGTACAGTCTATCTCCTCCATCCAAATGTTTAGTATTTAATTGTTTTATATTATTGTATTTTATGCATTTTATTTGACTGTACACCGCCCCAAGTCCCTTTTTGGGAGAGGGGGCGGTTTAGAAATCCAAGAAATAAATAAAATAAAATAAATAAAAATGAAACCATTAAAAATATTCCATGCACAATAAATTGCAATAAAACAATTTAAAACAATTCTATGCACAATACATTTTAAAGTATTGAGTATAGAATATTTTAAAATGGTTTATTTTAATTTATTTTGGATAGAATCTTTTTTAAAATAGTCTAAGACAATTTAAAAAAAGAATCCACACACAATAAATTGAAGTAAACAGTTTTAAAATATTCTATACTCAATACTTTTAAGTAAAATTATTTTTAAAAATTCTATGCACAATAAATAAAATATTATTTTAAAATACATTAAAAAATAAAAGAAAAAAAAAACCAGGTTACTTAACAGCAGGCAGAATCAGCAGCTCTCCGATGCGATGGATGGATGCAACAGGTAGCAGACAAGCAGAGAGGCAGCAGGACAGGTAAGACTGTTAGGTCGCCTGGCAGGCTTAGCCAGTCAGTCGAGGCTGGAAAGGGGGGCCGGGGCCTTTCAGCCTAGCCTCACGGAGGCTTGCCGCCCACACCAGCCTGGCGCTTCAGTGAGGGAAGGCCTGGAGGCCTTTCCTCGCAGAGGCTCGCCACCCGCCGCCACGCGGCCTACGCCAGCCCTCTGCTTCAGCGAGGGAAGGCCCGGAGGCCTTTCCTCGTGGAGGCTCGCCGCCCGCCGCCTGCACGGCCTATGCCAGCCCTCCGCTTCAGTGAGGGAAGGCCTGGAGGCCTTTCCTCGCGGAGGCTCACCGCCCACCACCTGCGCAGCCTACGCCAGCCCGACACTTCAGCAAGGGAAGGCCCGGAGGCCTTTCCTCGTGGAGGCTCACCGCCAGCCACCCGCACAGCCTACGCCAGCCCGGCACTACAGCGAGGGAAATCACGGAGGCCTTTCCTCGCAGAGGCTCACTACCCGCCGCCTGCTGCTTCAGCGAGGGAAGGCCTGGAGGCCTTTCCTCAGCGAAGCTAGCCTCCCACCCCCCCTCGTGCTTAGTTGCTTACCTGAGGGAAGCAGCAAGCTCCTGGAAGGCGAAGGGAAAGGAGTTTTGAAATGGAGGACCCGCTTTTAAACGGGTCGTCTCCAGCCCGCTCACTGATTGGCTGGACTCCAGCCAATCCGTGCGCGGCGGGCTGGGCTACCTAGTTTAGTGTGGACGGGTGGGGGAGCAAGCGAGTGAGCTGTGTTGGGACGGCAAGGGCGATCAAGCGACAGGGCTGGTGCCGGTTCCCAGAAGTTACTTCCGGGTCTGGTTACTTCCGGGTCCAGTCATGAACTGGATCGCGCGATCCGGTGCGAACCGGCAGGAACCCACCACTGAATGGATTTCTCTGCATTTGTTGAGCAGCAGAGGTAGAAAACCTGGCTCACAATCTATTTCATTGTTGCCTGTATAAGCGGGTGAGAGAAAGGTACTCTATATACTAAACAAATGACCCATTAGGATCCTGAGATCAAATCAAGTTACCTTATGTGTGGACATAATTTTAAAACAACATTTAATACAGCACAATATTTGAGCAAAATGGTTTGATTGATATCAGCATATGTGGGACTGATTGGGTAGATTGTAGGAATGACATTTTATCATATATTATTTAGCCATATACTAAAGCATTGAATTTTATTCCAAATTAATTTTAAACTGTACTTTTATTCCAATTTAATTTTAAATTTTATCTTATTTAAATTTCATTTTAAATTATTTTTATTGGATTTTAATAATAATAATTTGTGTTTGGAAGTCTGCACTTTAATATAATCCATGAGCTAATCAATAAAGTTAACTAATTAACTAATTAACTACAGTTTTGCCTCTGCCTTACCCTGTCCTATTATTTCTACTATTTTATTTTGTACTTTTCTATTTTACATAATAAAATAATTTTAATAATGAGAAAAAAGATATTTAATTATATAAAAATCCCTTATCATTTTTCCTTCTTCACATTTCATGCAATAATTCTACTAATTGATTGATTGATTATTATAGTGGTGCTGGATTACTAACTTTGGGAAAAATGGAAAAGTTAGCAATATTGGTAACCTGCAGCAAATAACTTCAGCTTGGTAAAGAAAAAGTGTTGCAAAAATAAATCCGATGAAGGACAAGGGGCTATAATGAGCTGAAATCTAAGATGTAAGAACAGGCCACTGCTCCTGCTAGAGCAAAAACGGAACTAACATCTCCAATTTTGATGTGAGTTCTTGAATGGGTCACAACTAGTTCAGGATTTTATCCCAATAATTAGCAGTTCGAGGTGAATAATATTAAAGCTCCAGAAGGCAAATATCATAGGGAATGTTGGACTATTAAAAAAAAAACCCTGACTGCCACACAATCTTAGAGGAAATATGCATATCTCTGAATGATAAAAAGCTCTGAATTAAATATTCAGATATCAAATGACAGCTACAATATTGGACAATGAAAAACAAAAAAAAAGATGAGCTAAATCATAGTTAAGAAGAAATACCATGATGTTTATTTGTATTGAGTCTCCTTGGTGGAATGGGAGGCAGGAAAAGAAAGTCAAGAAAATATGTTTGCATTTGTGTCCATCTGTTTATTCATTTCTAAATGCTTTTGAGATCGAAAACATTGTGTATTGTGTAGAAAAACTGATTAAAAATTATAATAACACAGATGTCATCTATAAAAAGACTAAAAGGCTTTGATACCAGTACATAGGTTAAAAAGCTTTCCCCCCAAATAATTTTATTAAGATGTATAAATAAAGAAAATAAAAGACTATACAAAAATACAAACAGAAAAAGAAATAAGAAAAGGGGACACATGAAAGAACTAAAAAGGAGAAAGGGAAGGAGGAAGAAAACAGAAGCAACTTCCCACTTGATCTCAACATGTAAAAACAATTTTAATAGCTTATCACCATCTCTAAATAAAACATAATCTCTCTTCTCCTCATAGCTCATCTCTTAGATAAGGAAAATAAAGTCCAAATGTTATGTCAATCAATCTTTGTCACCAGAATCCAGTAAGGGCAATGAGATATAACTATTTTCTATTTTATACCCTTACCGAAAAAGCCAAACTTATAAATCTTCCCTGATTTTTTTTTAAACAATATCCTTTAATCCCTTCAAAAAAAGAGTTCCAGTTTGCTGCTCTTCTTTGTTTCAAATCAGAAATCCTTCAGAACTGTCTTGTATCAATAAATAAAATTATCCTTTTTTTGTTAAAAATTGTTCCAAATATATGCATGCATGCATGCATGCATGCATGCATACATACATACATGCATACATACGTACATACATACATACGTATATATATGTATATGCATATGGGGTGTGTGGAGTGCTGGCTTTGTTTCAGTAAGTGGATTGATTGGTTATGTGGTTGTATCATGATTGGTAGATTGGTGCTGATTGGAGCTGGTCTTGTTGTATTTGGGTCTTTTCCCATGTAAGTTTGAGATTGTCTTGGCAACGTTTCGGCGAGGTCTCACTTGCCATCTTCAGGCTGGTGTTTTTGGCTTAAAGCATGGTTGGAGCCGCCGTCTTTCTATAAATCTTGGTGGGGCTGTGTGGAGTGCTGGTTTTATTTCAGTAAGTGGATTGATTGTTTGTGTGGTTGTGTCATGATTGGTAGATTGGTGCTTATTGGAGCTGGCTGTGTGTCCATTGTTGTTTTGTGTTGTAATGGCCTGGGTGGTGGGTGGGGCTCGTTTGTTGACTCGGGCTGGTTTCCAGATGTCTGGTAGGCAGGAGGTATCGTCACGTTTATTCACGTTGTGGGGGTGCTTCTTTATTTCGATAGCTTCCATAATTATTCTTTTGTTGAAGTGGTTGGTTTTGGAGATTAATTTGGTTCCTTCAAAATTAATTTAATATCCTGTAGTTTAAGGTGCTGGAAAATGGAGAAAGTTTTTTCTTACTGCGTTCTTGTATTCTGCAATGTGTGCAGTTATTGTTCTGTTTGTTTGTCTTATGTAAGTTGCAATGCAGATTTTGCATGGTGTTTTGTAGAATCCTTGGTTTTCTAGCTGGATTTTGTCTTTGGCGTTTCTTAAGATGTTGGCTATTTTTTGGTCAATGTATATATATTTGTTTTCATAGATTTTCATGGGTAGAGGTATGCAGGTCTTGGCGTATTCGGGTCTTTTCCCGTGTAAGATTGAGACTATCTTGGCGATGTTTCAACAAGATCCCACTCGCCATCTTCAGGCTGGTGCCTTCAGCTTATGCTTGTGCAAGCAAAGTGTGTTTGGAGCTGCTGTCTTTCTATAAAAATTGGTGGGGTCTATGTGTGTGGATTGCTGGCTTTGTTGCTGTAAGTGGGTTGGTTGGCTGTGTTGTTACATCTTGATTAGTAGATGGAGTTGATGTATGCAGATTAGTCGGCTGTTTCATAACATCCTGTGTAGCTGAAGTACTAGTTATGTGCCCATTAGTCTTTTGTGTTGTAATGACATAGGTATTGGGCTGTGTGATGACATCCTGAGCTCTAGTGTAGTGATATCCTGAGTCCTGTGCTGCAACTTCCTGGGAGGTTGGCTGCATTGTAATATTCTGAGCCTTTGCGTTGTAACTTCCTGAGTTCTGTGATGTAATGTCCTGAGCAGATGGCTGTGATGTAACATCCTGGGCTTTGGTTTGGCTCCGGGTTTGTGGTCTGGCCATGTGTTCATGGCATGTGCCAGTTTGCTTTGTGTGGGGGTCAGATGGGGGTGCAGCAGTTAGTGATGCCGCCATGGTTTGGCTTCTGGATGGTGGTTGCATTTCGTCTATGGGATGGGCTTGGGTTTGAGTCTGGTGAGGATGATTGGTGGTGGTGTTCTGTGTTGTTCTGGGTCCTGTGTCAGTTTTTGTGGCTGGGATTTGTTTGTTGACTAGAGCTGGTTTCCAGATGTCTGGTAGGTGGGAGGTATCGTCACATTTATTCATGTTGTGGGGGTGTTTCCATAATTATTCTCTTGTTGAAGTGTTCAGTTTTGGAGATTAATTTGGTTCCTTCAAAATCAATTTCATGTCCTGTAGCTTTAAGGTGCAGGAAAAGGGAGGAAGTTTTTTATTCTTTTCTGAGTGCATTCTCATGTTCTGCAATGTGTGGATTTATTTTCCTATTAGTTTCTCTAATGTATGTGGCTGGGCAGATTTTGCATGGTATTTCATAGACTCCTTGGTTTTCTAGCTGGATCTTGTCTTTGGAGTTTCTTAAGATGTTGGCCTATTTATTGGTCAGTGCCGAAGGCCGTATTGATATTGTGTTTATGGAGAATTTTGCTGATTTTATCTGTGGTGCCTTTGATGTAATGGAGGAGGGTGATGCCATTGTCCTGTTCTGTGCCTTGGTTCTTTGGGGGGGGGTGTCTCTCATTTTAGATTAGGTTGGTAATTGTGTTTCTTTGGAATCTGTTGGAAATTAATACGTTTGTGAGAGTGAGTAATTCAGCTTTCAGGTGGTCTTTGTTGGCTACGCATTTGCTTCTGGAGATGAGGGTCTTGGTACGGAGTTGATCTGTACAGGGTGGTGATGGGATTAAGTAGCGGTTGTTGTGTGTGTTTTTTTCCGGTAGATACTGTGTCCTAGGGAGCCATTGGATTTTTTGTAGATTAGGACATCCAAAAAGGGAAGTTGGTTGTTAGCTTCTATTTCCATAGTAAATTGTATTTTGGGGTGTAGGCTGTTGAGATGTGTGAGGAAGTTGTCTAGTTTTTCCTTCCTGTGTGGCCAAATTACGAAAGTGTCATCTACGTATCTAAGCCAGAGTTCGGATTTATGCTCAGATTTATCTAAGGTGTTGGTTTCAAAATGTTCCATGTATAGGTTTGCGATGAAGGTGATCCCATAGGTGCTCCTTCTATTTGTTTGTATCTTTGTCCATTGTGGATGAAATATGTGTTGGTTAGGCAATGGTTGGTCAGATCTAGGATGTCCTTAGGGGGGTTGTATTTGTTTTGGATAGCTGTCAAGGCTTTTTTAATAGGCACTTGGGTGAAGAGGGATATGATATCAAAGCTCACGAGTAGGTCGCTGGGTTGTAGGTTTTGTTTCTTTATTGTTTCTATGAAGTGGAATGAGTTTTGTACGTGTGGGGTGAGGGATTCTGCATAGGGTTGGAGTTGTTTGGCAAGGAATTTGGCAAGATTCTGTAGAGGTGAGTTTATGGAGCTGATTATGGGTCTGAGTGGTGTTCCTTCTTTGTGTATGTTGGGGAGGCCATAGAGAATGATTTCTCTCTGGGGATGATTCTTTGCTGGATCTCTTCACTGATGGGAGAAGATTTTATTTTGGATTTGGTGATTTTTTCCAGGTAGGTGGTGGGGTCTGTGTTTAGAGGTTTGTAAGCGGGGTCTTGGAGTAGGTTGGATAGTTTGGCTTGATAATCAGATGTGTTCATCAGCACAGTGGTGTTACTTTTGTCTGCTGAGAGAATGATTATGTTGTTTACTTTCCTCAAGTTGGTGAGTGCTTTTTGTTCTTCTTTATATAAGTTGCTTCTGGGTGGATTGCTGCAGCAGAGTCTGATTTTATTGGCTTCATCTGGGTTGATACTCCACATATGATATTCTCAGTGGGGATGCATTTGTGGGTGACTGCAAAGTTGAATTCTTTGGAAAGGACATTGGTTTCTGTTATGGCAAGGGTCCTGTCTGATATGTTATGTACTGTTTGTTTCATGAGTTGCTATGGAAGGGGGTTGAGCGTCTGGTGTTTTTCTAGTCTGTGGAGTTTGTTGGTATGTGTGTCTATCTTGTGGGAGGTTTCTGTTTTGGCTCTCCAGAGAGCTAGTTGTTTGGATTTGTCCCAGAGTGCTGGGTGGATTTTGTTACTGAGTTTGAGGTGAAGAGTGAGTAGGTCTCAGTTGGTTTGGTCTAGTAGGAATCTTTTCCTGTGCAGTTGATTTCTGATTAGGGCTAATTCAGTTCTTTTCAGGATCCTTTCAGTGGCTGAGGTTTTAGAATGGAATTTTAGTTGGAAGCATGTGGGGATCATGTTTTTGTCTCAGGAGTTGCATAGGAATGTGAGATCACATAAGATGGTGGCTCTTTGGACTTCGAGTTTCTCATAGGTCCTGGTCAGCAGGAAGATTTCCTCCCTGTAGAGGTAAGATATTTGTTTTCGTAGATTTTCATGGGTACAGGTATGTAGGTCTTGGCATATTTGGGTCTTTTCCCATGTAAGATTGAGAGTATCTTGGTGACATTTTGACGAGGTGTGTACACAGAGAGAGAGAGAGAGAGAGAGAGAGAGAGAGAGAGAGAGAGGCATAAAGATATAGATATAGATATAGATATAGATATAGATACACACACATCCAGAAGAAGAAGAAAATATCGAAATCAGATTCTAGTTTAATATCTATTCATCTCCTTTAGGGTATTAATCATCCCTCAGATTCATTTGTATTACATTTAAGTCTCCCTTCAAATTAATTTCATAGCCACCAATTGCAGTCAATTCTTGTTTTACAACTTCATTACCACATGCTCTGTCAATTCTATCAAGCATTTGATCCATTTTGTCCAAAAGGTATTCAAAGGTATTGGCTGAAAGATATTCAAGTTTGTATGAAAGATTTCTGCTCCATTTTCATTATCCTCTGGCTCTGATGTCCAGCTTTCAAGGTCTCCTTATTATAAAAATACCCCCAAAGCAATCTCCATTTTTCCATGAGAAAATATTATCTAAATAATTCAAAACTATAATTCCAAATCCCCCTGACTCCTTAATCCATTATTAACTTCCCAAAATCCATATATTAAGCAGGCTTTTTCTGCATAATTAAAAAAAATCATATATTTTTAAAAGTTTTGAAATCAAATTTATATCACTGTCTTTTAAGGAGGCAGAAACTCACCTGATGAATGCAGTAAAACCTTGCCAGTCCAAAGAGTCTTAATCTTTCCAATATGCAATCTAAGAAAAGTCCAAAGGTGATTAAGACATAAGACTTGGTTTAGCTTAATGTCTGTAGAGGCTGCTTTGCAACTGTGAGCCTGATGTATCCCCAAATCTCATCTACCTAGTTTAAAAGCCAACCATAAAAATTGTAATTTCTGTAGTCTATTTGTGAGGAGCAGCTATCCACAGTCACATGGATGATCTCACTGATGTCTCCTTTGTTCCAGAGAGATTGTACCGGTTTGGATCCAGCGTGCAGCAGTTATTCCCCTCTGAAAACTGCCATACTAACCAGCAAAAGTCAACAAGGTGCAGATCCAAAACAGCTCATATCAGATCAAAAAAGAAGAATCCTACTTTAAATTAAAAGAAAGAATGTAGTAATCCCAACATGGATTTTTTTTTAGAAAATACTCTCTGCTTACTAAAATCTTGATGAGGAATATAAGAAAAAATATATATTGAAGCCAATTTCCAATCTAATTGGAACTACAGATTAGATTCAAACTCATTAGTTAAATCAACTCAGCCTTGGCTATTATAATTTTTTTTAAATTATATTATTTAATTAATTATTATAAAAGTATCTCATCTACCTATATTTAATTTGATTATGATCAGCAAAAGCACTGAGCACTCTAGTTGTGTGATTGAAGAATATTATGGACATAGAAATAACTGGAATTGAACACAGTTCCTTCATGTTGATAATGCAATTTACCTATGGGAAAATTTAAAATATATGTTCATCTTAATATTTGAATTAAGTACCTTGAACTACCTTAAGCAAAATTATTTGTAGATATAAAAGTTTATGAATACATGTCGAAATATATGGTTGAAAATTCCACTGAGTTCATCAGATTTTTATTGGAATAAATATTATTTCAGATTTAATATATGTACTTAGAGGAATTCCCATATTAATGCCATTAAGTATTTAGGAAATATAAATGCTAGACTTTTAAATTATAAATTAGGTTATCATATGATGATGGGAGGTTATGCTTCTTTATAATTGGGAATATATTTTACTTCATATTTTTGTACCATTTTCTTTATGGAATTTAAATATTCAAGGGCAAAAATCAATATGGACACAAATGGTTTTTTAAAAAAAGAATCATTAAAATTTATTATATGAGAAATCATGATATATGACTGGAATTTCCAAAAGATCCTTAGGAACCAGTTTGAAAGTTCAAAGTTTGAAAATCTCCACCTCCTGAGGTAATGTGAATGCATTTGGAGTGCTAGGCAACCAGCTCACATTTATAGCTATTTACAGCATTATGTGATGTGATTTATAACATTTATGCTGAAAATCAGTGTTTTCTTTTAGTTTCAGAAAAAGCAGCCATAGCGACCATGGTATTTGCTTAATCGCTATAGCATTTGCTTTATGACTGCCATGTTCACTTTACAACTGCCACACTTACTTAATGTTCAAAGACACACACAAAAAAAGGTAAAATTAGGTTGGTCTTATGGGTAAACCCAGGGGCGGGATTGAAAATTTTTAACAACTAGTTCTCTGCCTGGTTCCTGGGTGGATGTGGCCATGGGGGGCATGGCCTACTTGGTCTCCTGAACCATGGTGGGGAGGGGGCATTTTTTCCCTCCCCAGAGTCCAGAGGCATTTATTGAGCCTCCGAGAGAGCAAAAATGGTCTCTCTCCCCCCTCCAGGCTCCAGAGGCCTCTGAAGACTGGAAACAAGCCTGTTTCCATGCTTCTGGAGCTTCTGGGAGGACCATTTTTTGTTCTCCCAGAGCCTCTGCATAGGCCCAGCACTTATCTGGCAGGACCGGGAGGAGAGTCCTGGGAGAGGTAGGATGGATGGGACCAGCCAGTCTTTCCAACTACCAGTTTGGTGAAACAGATACAAAATTAGCATCCAGTTCGTCCGAACCTGTCCGAACCAGATGATTCCCCCCGCCTTGGGTGAACCACTTGACAACTGTCATGACATATGACCTTAATTGTCAGATTTTATTACTGTTGTATGTCAAGAAGTACCTAAAGGGGATTGTCTATGGACATTCTTAGTCATCCAGGTTATGGATTATCCCAAAGGCACTTTTTCAAGAGGCAACTGAACTTTCTGGTTTTTCTTTGAAGATATTTATTTTCTCATCCAAGAAGTTTCATCAGAGCTGAAGAGCTTCTTGGATGAGAAGCAAAATATCTTCAAATAAAAATCAGAAATCCAGTTGCCTCTTGAAAAAGAGCCTTTGGGACTATAGGGGATTGGTTCTTCATTTAGTCATAAATTTATATTTCCAGAACTAAAACCTGCAAAGCATGCATTATTTGTAAGATGTTGAGATAGAAGTACATTTTCAAGCCTTATTCACAGGATAAACAGGGATAATTGCAATTTAAAAAAAAGCAAATAAATGAGGGTTAATTAGGGCTGATAGAGATATTAATATCTTATTTCCAATGAAATTTCTAAGTGACCATAGTTATTAGAAGATGAATTTGGATTGTGTAAATATGCATAGTGGCAGTATATTCTATGAAAATATATTTTATTTAAAACTTTATTCCAGATGCATTAGCAATATCTAAAACTTAATTATTGTGAACTCTGGAACCTGTTTTGTAATTTTTAAATCAACCACATTTTATAACAATAAATTCCGTTTTAAAGAATTTTATTGATTTTTAAAAGGTATGGGAAAAGGGTAGGTGGATATACAATTTTTGGGGGCAACTCCATCGTGCTAGAGGTAGATATCTCTCAAATTCTCACAACTTTTACAGAAAGGAAAAAACAATAGATAAAAGATAAGCAGAAAAGAGCGTCTTATTATACAAACACCAGATGGTTCCGCCCCTTTACAGGGTAGAGCAGAGGAATTTGGGAAATATCTGCAGGATAAAATCGCTCAAATCCGGAAGGATTGGGTCCCTTTCAGTGGTCTAGTGGAGACGTCCATGGCGAGTCTTGAGAGACCAGTCTGGGAGGAGTTTGACTTGGTTGACATCGAGGATTTGGACAGAATGCGTGGACGGCTGCGACCTACCACATGTTTACTGGGCCCGTGCCCCTCCTGGCTTGTACTGGCATCCTGGGAGGTTACACGTGACTGGCTCCTGGGCTTAGTGAACGCTTCGTTGGGTTCGGGGTCTCTCCCGGCCACCTTGAAAGAGGCGGTGGTGAGACCCTTACTCAAGAAGCCTTCCCTGGACCCTACGGAGCTGGCCAATTATCGTCCTGTCTCCAACCTCCCCTTTTTGGCGAAGGTTGTAGAGAGTGTGGTAGCTTATCAGTTTCCACGACATCTGGAGGAAAATTATTATCTAGACCCGCGCCAGTCCGGCTTCCTCCCCGGTCACAGCACGGAAACGACCTTGGTCGCATTGGTGGATGATCTCTGGAGGGCCAGAGATAGGGGTTGTTCCTCTATCCTGGTCCTATTAGACCTCTCGGCGGCTTTTGATACCATCGACCAGGGTATCCTGTTGCACCGACTGGAGGGGTTGGGGGTTCGGGGCACCGTTTTGCGGTGGTTCGGCTCCTATCTTTCCGGCCGGACGCAACGTGTGTTGGCAGGGGAGCAGAGGTCGACCCTAAGCCCCCTCACTTGTGGGGTGCCACAGGGGTCGGTCCTCTCGCCGCTCCTGTTCAACACATATATGAAGCCGTTGGGTGAGATCATTCGTGGTTTTGGGGTGGGATATCATCTGTACGCTGATGATACTCAGCTGTACATTTCCACCCCAAACCACCCCAACGAGGCCGTCAAAGTGATGTCCCGGTGCTTGGAAGCCGTACGGGTCTGGATGGATGACAACCGACTCAAGCTCAACCCCTCCAAGACGGAGTGGCTGTGGGTTCCGGCCCCTCGGTTCAACCAGTTATTTCCATCTCTGGCCATTGGGGGCGTACAACTGGCCCCCGTGGAGCAGGCGCGCAATTTGGGCGTCCTCCTGGATACCCGGCTGTCCATGGATGACCATGTGACAGCCGTGGCAAGGGGGGCGTTCCACCAGGTTCGCCTGGTGCGCCAATTGCGCCCCCTATTGGACCGGGATGCCTTATGCACAGTCACTCATGCGCTGGTGACGTCTCGCCTCGACTACTGCAATGCTCTCTACATGGGGCTTCCCTTGTAATGCACTCGGAGACTTCAGTTGGTCCAGAATGCGGCCGCGCAGGTGATTATGTGGAGTACGAGGTACTCCCATGTGACACCTCTCCTGCGCGAGCTGCACTGGCTTCCTGTGGTCTATCGGGTGCGTTTCAAGGTTCTGATAACGTTCTTCAAAGCGCTTCATGGCTCAGGACCTAGTTACTTGCGGGATCGTATCCTGCCCCATACATCCCTGCGACCAATTCGCTCGCACAGAGAGGGACTTCTCCAGGTGCCGTCTACCAGACAGTGTTGGGGGGCGACGCCTAGGAGCAGAGCCTTCTCTGTGACGGGTCCAGCCCTGTGGAATGACCTCCCCCCTGATATCAGGTCTACCTCTGACCTCCACTCCTTCCGCGCAAAGCTCAAGACCCACCTCTTCCAAGTAGCTGGCCTGGCTCAACCATAGTTTTACCATATCGCTCCTGACGGGTTTTTTAATTGTGTATTTTGTATTTTAATTGAGAGGATTTTAAATTGAAATTTTAATTCTATTTTATTCATCTGTTTACCTCCTCCATGCATATGTATATGTATATGTACTGTTTATATTTGTATATTTTATGTGTTTTTATTGTACGCCGCCCCGAGTCCTTCTGGAGAGGGTGCGGCTAACAAATAAATTATTATTATTATTATTATTATTATTATTATTATTATTATTATTATTATTATTATTACATTGTATCAATCATGTGTTCAATCATCTCTTTTGCCACTTTCTAATACATCAACAATTACAATGATATTCCAGATATATTTATTTTTGTGACCTGAGTCTTTCCAATATTGTACCCTCCCCCTGTCCCCAGGTGGAGCTGCAGTCCCTCCCTCCTTCATGTCTTGTGTATTGTTACCTTTTTCACTACTTCTTATATTTTTGTCCTCTAGGAAGGCACTATGTTTTTTATTGAAGGCCTCTGCCTCCACAACTCTGTTAATTCTAATTCTGTGTCCCTCCCAGAAGATCAACATTCCTTCTGGCAATAACCATCTAAACCAAATTCCTTTATTATATAATTTCTTTGATAAGGAGGAATACTTCCTCCTCTTATCTCTTATTTTTTTTGGAATTTGCTTAAGAATGGCAATTTCTTTATCTTTATATTTTAGTGGTTCCCCCCCCCCCTTTGAGCCCCTAGAATCTCATCCCTCGTGGTCTGCCTAAGAAATTTAACATGTACTTCCCTTGGAACATTATGTGTTCTGGCATATGCTGAATTAATCCTGTAAACCAGATCCATATCCCACCATAACTGTTCTTTATCTCTTTTAATATATTCTGCTAAAATTGTACTCATGGTGTCCTTAAGATCTTCATCTTCTGTCTCCGGTAGGTTCTGGAATCTGAGAAAGAAGGACATTTTTTCAAGTTCTATCTTTGCCATAAAATTTTCCAATTCTATATTCCCCTTCTGGACTGCCTTAACCTCCTCCCCCAGCCTGACTGTACATTCCTCCAGCACACCAATTCTCTGTTTATTTTCTGTTATTTGTTGCTGTACACTTTTGAGCTCTTCTCTAAAATCTGCCACCTCCTTTTCCAACTCATTTTGTCCCTGCATAAGAGCCTGGAACATTTGAGTAACAGATAAATCTTTCGAACTCTCTCCAGTCCTTTCTTGTTCTGAAAATGATGAAATTTTTGTCTGTTGAGTCGTTGGGCTGGATGTAGAAGAATTAGGTGCCGAGGCTGCTTTGCCTGAACGTGGTTTTCTGGGCCCCATTGTCTGAGTTCAGAGATGAGTATAAATCTTTTGCAAAAAATGGAGTCTGTGAAGCACGCAGCCGAGCGAGTCCGAGAAGACAGGCAAATCCAAAAGTGAAAGCTAATCCTCAGTCACAGTTCCAAGCCAAGAAGTCACACAAAAAAATAAAAATAAAAATAAAATAATCCAAATCCAGAAAGACAACATAACAGGAGAAGCTCCAGGAGTCCTTCAGGGGGTGGGGTAATATAAAGCCAGACTTTCTTCGAAGGTAGTTTCAAAAGGCAGACTTCATTTATAAGTGCGAAGAAGATGGAAGCAGGCCATCTTAGCTCCCCCTTTCACAGGGAACCAGGAGCAGAACATCAAAAATTTCCATAAAGTTTTCAAAACAACTCAGCAATCACCTCTTGCAATTGTGATATAAATCTTTTCACATAGCTAGTTCAAGTGACTAATTCAACTTTTTGCTCACTCTCTCCATTCCGAGATTGAGAGATAGTCCAAATGCCGCTTTGCCTGAGAGGGGAGAAAAAAAAGAAACCCCCTTCCAATCTTCCAACTTCAAACAGATTGAGTCCACAACTAACAAAAAGTTGCTGCTCATCAATTAAAAGCGATTAAGGAGATTGGAGCAAACTTCTCACCTTCAGCACTTCAGCCGCTGCATGTAATTAGTTATTTCTTTCCACAATCCATTCAGCAAAGGTGCTGCTATGCACCCCCTATGCTCCCCGGCTCCTGAGGCGAAACTGGAAATCCCCCCATTGCTGATGCCTATCCAGGGGGTTCCAGCAAGCCGCCCTATGGCAGGTGGTCCTTCCAAGACCGCCTGTGCTCCTAGGAGGAGCCCACCAGAGAAGCGAACAGCGGACCAACGTCCGTCGCCTTTGGAAGCCGGAAGAGATCTCATTTTATAACAATAAATTATAGAGCATTGTTAAAATGGATATTAATTGTTTGCAATCAATTGGGATAAAACAACAGAAAGCAAGTTCTTAAGTTAAATAACATAGGAATATTAGCCCTAGTGATCTTAAGTTGAAACTCATCAATTGGCTACTTCAAAGAATTTTTTAAAAGGCTTGACTTTTTAACTTCATTAATTATAGAAAATATAAAAGATGGAGGAGATAGTGCCAAATTAATATAGGATTGTCCCACTACCACTTCATTTTGGTTTAGGTCTTGGAAAAAGTAACCTTAAAGATTTGAGTGTGATTTTAACATCAAAATTTGGGAGTTTATCTATATATGAATTGCGCATTGATAAAAGATTATTCCTTTACAATGGAAATACTTGCCACTCCAGATTTACAATATTATAGTAATCATATGCATTTTTTCTCTATGGATTGGATCTTTATTTGCTGTGATGAAAAAGAGGATCAGGGTTAGTCTATGTTTAAACAGTGCCTTTGTTTAAAAACTGAGGATGTTTGTGTTTGTATACCTGTGGCATATATTTTGGCATGTTTTTTTTTGTTTGCTTTATCTTTTTTGTATCTTGTTGTTCTTTTCTTTCTATATACTAATTTTAAAAGCTGTCGATTTGAGGAGACTTCACCTTATATATTAGAAGGACAAAAGAGCTACAGGATAGTTACAGATATTCATTGACAATTTTCTACAAATGTATGTATCTTTGATGATAAGAGGCAGCTTTTTTTCTTTTGAGATAGATGCTGGGAAATAAATTAAAAGGAGGTAGTCCTTTAAGATAAGAAGACCTTGAACAGCTTGACTTAGGATTCAATTTGGGACACAGAAATTTAGAGCTGATTTTATTTTTCTATTGCTCTGCATGTAAAGCTCCTATCAAATGAAAACATTTTGGATTGAAATTGAATAGAGGAATAGGATCATAACGTGATTTTACTATGAGAGCTATTTGTTGTGATTCATTCTTGAATTTTAATTTGTAATATTATTGACCCAATTGTTTCCTATTACATACTGTAGATACTTACGTACTTTTAAAAATACATCAATATTTTTATTACATGTAAAATTAATTTATAGGGATTTTTAAAGAAATCAAATCAACCAATCAAAAGAAAACATTCTCTACAAATTAATTTTACATATATTTTATTACGGGCGCTCTAAAATACTGATATATTTCTGTAAATGTATAATCTACATCAGTGATGGCGAACCTATGGCATGTGTGCCACAGGTGGCACGCGGAGCCATTTGTCAGGGCACCCGAGGCGCTGCCCTGTCAACTGGCCAGCGCGCATGCGCATGCTAGCCAGCTGAGTTCACCGTTTTTAAAAGCCATTTTTTCGCCCTCCCCAGGCTCCAGAGGGTTTATAGGAGCCTGAGGAGGGTGAAAAGAGCCTCCCCGCCCCCCCGGAGGCCCTCCGGAGGCTTCAGGGACCGTCCGGAGGCTTCCCTGATGCCTTCGGAGCATTTAAAATGACCCTCCGAGCAAACCGGAAATGACTTCTAGTTTGCTTGGAGGGTTGTTTTAAGCGTTCCGAAGGCTTCAGGGACCGTCCGGACAACAGGCGTGACCCCCCCCCATTTTTACATGCTTTTTTCGCCCTCCCCAGCCTCCAGAGGCTTTATAGGAGCCTGGGGAGGGCGAAAAGAGACTCCCCCACCCCCTGGAGGCCCTCTGGAGGCTTCAGGGACCGTCCGGAGGCTTCCCTAAAGCCTTCGGAATGCTTAAAATGACCCTCTGAGCAAACTGGAAGTGACTTCCGGTTTGCTTGGAGGGTCATTTTAAGCGTTCTGAAGGCTTCAGAGATAGTCCGGACGGTCCCTGAAGCCTTCGGAACGCTTAAAACGGCCCTCCGACCAAACCGGAAGTGACTTCCAGTTTGCTCGGAGGGTTGTTTTGAGCGCTCCGAAGGCATCAGGGAAACCTCCAGACAGTCCCTGAAGCCTTCGGAGCGCTCAAAATGACCCTCCGAGCAAACCGGAAGTCACTTCCAGTTTGCTCGGAGGGTCATTTTAAGCATTCCGAAGGCTTTAGGGAAGCCTCGGGATGGTCCCTGAAGCCTCCGGAGGGCGTCCGGGGGGGGGTGGGGGAGTCTCTTTTCGCCCTCCCCAGGCTCCTATAAAGCCTCTGGAGCCTGGGGAGGGTGAAAAAAGCATGTAAAAATGGGGGGTCGCGCCTGTTGTGCGCGCATGCATACTGGGGGGTCACGCATTGCATTATGGGTGTGGCATGCCTGCACATGACCCCCGTGTGCTCTCCCACTTGTGGCACGTGAGCCAAAAAAGGTTTGCCATCGCTGATTTATATACTCAAGACAATGTGAATGTAACTTTGAAGCTGTCTTTCTGAAGCTTGACGTGGAAGTATCTCAAAACTGATTGGCCCATCAACCTAAAATAATATAAATCCAAAAATAGGAAATCATATAATCAGGTCAAAATTGGTACCTAGAAATAGGATGAGGAATAATACAAAAGTCACCCCTAAAGAGCAAATTGGAATTAAATAAATTCCATATTTTGCATAGAGAAGATACCATGTTCAATCAGGCATGTATATAAAACTGGAAGTTACAACCAATCATTACTGTCAGCTTTCAGCTAGCTGATTCTGTAAATTAGGTTCCTGTATATTGCAATAGGGATGCGGTGGTTCAGTAGCTAAGATGCTGAGCTTGTTGATCAGGTTGGGAGTTCAGCAGTTCAAATCCCTAGTGCTGTGTAATGGAGTGAGCTCCCATTACTTGTCCCTGCTTCTGCCAACCTAGCAGGTCAAAAGCACATGAAAAATGCAAGTAGAAAAATAGGAAACCCCACCTTGGTGGGAAGGTAACAGTGTTCTGTGTGCATTCAGTGTTTAGTCATGCCGGCCATATAACCACAGAATCGTTTTCTGAAAGCCCTGGCTCCTCAACTTAAAAACGGAGAAGAGCACCACCCCCTAGAGCCGGAAATGACTAGCACGCAAGTGCAGTGGCAACCTTTATCTTTATATTGTAATATTCCTAATTTTGGAACGTGGACGTGAACTTGTTGCTTGAGCAAAGTTCAACTGAAATAGAAAGCCAAGAAAGCAGCACTTCTTGTCCCTCTTCTCAAGCAAATGTTTCAAGCTGTTATCCAGAGATTTACTAAACAACAGCTACATGCTAGTTTGAACTTAAATTTATAGTTTAAAAAAGCAACATCTCTTGAATCTGCAATCACAAGCTCTGTGACTTATGTGGAAAGCAAAATGTTTGACTTGATCAGCTTTTCCTATGATTTCATAAGGCTCTTTCCACATTTCAATATTCATTTTGTAGCAAACATCCCTAAAAGGTGGAACAGTTTAAGAGACAATCTTATTGCAGCCATACACCAGATACCATGAAACCATAAATCAGACTTGAGATTTTGAGCAAATTTTAGACAATTTGGAACTACACCACCTGCAATATGATCTAAGCGCAGTATTCCAAATTTTCTGCCTCAATGTCTTACCTGTCAATGACTTTTTCAGCTTCAATCTCAATAATACATGGACAAACAATCGATACAAACTCAAAGTAAACCGCTCCAAACTCGATTACAGAAAATATGACTTCAGCAATAGAGTTGTCAACACCTAGAATGCTCTACCTGACTCTATTGTTACATCCTCTAATCCTCACAGCTTCAGCCATAAACTGTCTGCCGTGGACCTTATCCCATTCTTAAGCGGTCCATAAAGGGCTGTGCATACGTGCACCAGCATGTCTAAATTCCCTGTCCTATTGTCTCCATCTATTTGCATTCATTTCTTTTGTTTATAGCCATGCTTATATTTATACCTGCTATCTTGTACATGTTTGACAAACTAATAAATACAAATACAACTACACAGGTCAGTATCATCTTCAGGGAAGAACATTTCACTGGAACTCTTGCAGCTAGTGCTTATTCCTGAAACCACAATCATTAAGTCATCGTCCCTGACAATAATGCCTGATGTGGGCAATTGCAGTTCATGTTATCCTGCTTGTGAGCTGCTCTGCATTGTTGACAAGAGGCATCCCTGGAGGGCAGCCAGACTTCATCAGCCTGCTAGATACTGGTTCAGCAATGCCTAAATCTATTTGCTACTCATCTCATCAGAATGCACAGTTTACCCAATGTGAAGTACATTAAACTGACTTATTTGAAGAAAGCAATTCCTGTTGTTCGGTCACCCTAATGCACTGATGACACATGACACATTGACTTGCAGCTTCCTCTGCCATGAACAGAAAGTGGCACTGTGTTATTGAAGTGTGCACTTGAAATCTGTAGCAGGTTAGGCAAAGTCATGCTACAGATAATACAGCTTTTCATGTTGCTAAACAAGTTGCCTCTGTGTGAGGAGAAAACAATACAATCCCTTCCAACTACCAATTAAATTAAATTAGCACTGCAGCAGTTAGGGGCCTACAACATCTTGAGATAGTATAGTCAGCTGAAATGATGCCTGCTGAAATTTAAAAACAAGTACTTAAAAACTGGAGAGTGTGGTATTTTTGGCATTGGGTCTTTCAAATTGAAGAAAATAAATGAATAGAAATTTAAAAAAATAATCATTTGGTTAGGTTCTGCTTCTCTCACTATCTTTCTGCATTTCTTAATACACAATCAACACAATCCCTGTAATCTTTATATTTCTACCATTTTACAAATATCCACTCTTTTTGCTGCCAAGGATTTTCACTTTATTTTTAATGGTGGAATATGCATGATGGTGGATCTTACTTTGGTGATGGGTTTTTATTTTTTTACAGTAGAGTATAAAAATTGCCATCCAAGCTGCCTTTGGTGTTTGTCTGTGAGTTGATTTTTTTTTTAATGGAGCAAAAGCACTTAGATTTTTATACCACTTTCACAGTGCTTTACAGTGCTCTCTAAGTGGTTTACAGAGTCAGCCTATTGCCCCCAACAATCTGGGTTCTCATTTTACTGACCTCAGAAGGATGGAAGGCTGAGTCAACCTTGAGCCTGATGAGATTCCATCTGCCGAACTGTTGGCAGCCAGTAGTCAGCAGAAATAGCCTGCAATACTGCATTCTAATCATTGTGTCACCATGGCTCTTAAATTAAAGCAATTAGGTTTAAAGTCAATTGGAGTTGTCTCTTGGAGGGAGTGGTTGAGATTAGGTTAAAATTAAAGATTAAATCCCAAATATCAAGGTGAAGAAGCAGTTCCTATCATGGGGAAACATCTACACGATAAGTGATGCAAAATATTTTTCATCCAAAGCAAAAAGCTAAGGGGGACAGCTAAAAAAAATATATGTAGAAACTCCACGAAGATGTGGGAAACAGGCCTCAGTTAAGGAAATAGTTCTTGTGTATGAAAGGAAGCAGAGTCAAATGAGCTTTTTCTACAGACATATTCTCAATTTTCATTTGTTCGCCATAATTAAAGAAAAACAACATTACAAACAATTTTATAATGCAGGGTTTTATTGATGTCATGGGGTGTTGTTGTTTTTAAAGTAAAAATTGTTCTCCAGGGAAAAGAAGCTGCCTGACATCACAACAAAGTGATTTTCAACTTATTTCCTGACCTTTAAGACATAGGATAAGACCTAAAACCCATTTTACATTTCAGAAATCCTTGCCACATACATCAAGCAGATGCAACTGAAACCCTTCAGTTAGTGATAAAAGCCATTTTGCCTGGAAGGTATAAGCTCAATAGAACCAAATGATGCATACTCCCATGTACCTCATTTGTCATTGTCAGTGATATGTTTGAGATTCTCCCTCCTTCTGGCTGATAACCTAGCAACTCTGTTTTCTTTCTGCCAAGATGCTATACTTAGTCCTTTTGGTAGGGAAATGGTGGAGACGGGACAGAAATAAAGAAGCAATTAGTGATTACACATTATTTTTGGAAAGTGAGTCATTCCATCTTCTAATCCCAGAGTATATATCTAGTTAACAACTTCAGAAAGCTGGTAAAAAAGACAGTGGGGCAATTACATACTTAACAGTTTTCAGCTGATTGTTATTCAACTCTTTCTTAGTTAAAAATATTTGGTTAAAAAATTGTAATATACTAACTGAAAATTTTTCAGGAGTTATTGCTAGATTTTGTTTTTTGTTATATTTCTAAAAAATACCTGACAGCTATTTTATGCCCCAAATTTCTTGATTTTAAGAAGACATTTTACTATGACTAAAGGTATATTTTACAGAATTATTTTTAGGCTGACAAGAATTGAAAACATTTGTTTGAACACTTAATCTATTAAGTATTCATTACCATAATATGGTATAAAAATACTAAAAATTAATCTGATCATTGTTTACCATTACATAGCTTCAAGTGAATACATTTAGTTTGAAATGTTTAAAAATAACAAAGCAAAGCAAAACACGGAGGGAAGTATGTAGTGGAGTACTCCAAGGCTCTGTTTTGGGCTCAGTACTCTTCAACATCTTCATCAATAATTTGGATGAGGGAATAAATGGGGAACTCATCAAATTTGCAGATGACACCAAGCTGGCAGGAATAGCCAACACTCCAGAAGATAGGCTTAAGATACAGAAAGATCTTGACAAATTTGAACATTGGGCACTATCTAATAAAATGAAATTCAACGGTGAAAAGAGTAAGGTTCTACATTTAGGCAACAAAAATGAAATGCACAGGTACAGTATAGGTGGTACCTTGCTCAACAGTAGTAACTGTGAAAGGGATCTTGGAGTCCTAGTGGACAACCATTTAAATATGAGCCAGTGGTGTGCAGCATCTGCCAAAAAAGCCAACACAGTTCTAGTCTGCATCAACAGAGGGATAGAATCAAGATCACGTGAAGTGTTAATACCACTTTATAATGCCTTGGTAAGGCCACACTTGGAATACTGCATTCAGTTTTGGTCACCACGATGTAGAAAAGATGTGGAGACTCTAGGAAGAGTGCAGAGAAGAGCAACAAAGATGATTAGGGGACTGGAGACTAAAACATATGAAGAATGGTTGCAGGAACTGGGTATGTCTAGTTTAATAATAATAATAATAATAATATATTTATTTCTTAGCCGTACCCTCTCCCGAAGGACTCGGGGCGGCGTACAATGAAACATATGAAATAAATATGTGGACAAAACAAACATATAACAGAGACATATACTGAGACACACACAAGGAGGAGGTCGGCTGATAAATAAAAACAATTAAAATACAGTATTTAAAAACCCCTAGAAATTAAATATAATTAAAATACCCAATTAAAAACCCGTCAGGAGCGATATGGTTAGATCAAAGTTGAGCCAGGGCAGCTGCTTAGAATAGGTGGGTCTTAAGCTTAATACGAAAGGAGCGGAGGTCAGAGGTATTCCTAATATCCGGAGGGAGGTCATTCCACAGGGTTGGGCCCGCCACAGAGAAGGCTCTACTCCTAGGCGCCGCCCCACGACACTGTCTAGTGGACGGCACCTGGAGGAGGCCCTCTCTGTGCGAGCGAATTGGTCACAGGGATGTATGGGGCAGAATACGATCCCGCAACTAACTAGGTCCTAAGCCATGGAGCGCTTTAAAGATAGTTATCAAAACCTTGAAACGCACCCGATAGACCACAGGAAGCCAGTGCAGCTCGCGCAGGAACGGTGTCACATGGGAGTACCTAGTACTCCCCATAATTACCCGCGCGGCTGCGTTCTGGACCAACTGTAGCCTCCGGGTGCATTTCAAGGGAAGCCCCATGTAGAGAGCGTTACAGTAGTCCAAGCGAGACGTCACCAGCGCATGAGTGACTGTGCGTAAGGCGTCCCGGTCCAGTAGGGGGCGCAATTGGCGCACCAGGCGAACCTGATGGAACGCCCCCCCTTGCCACGGCTGTCACATGGTCATCCATGGACAGCCGGGCATCCAGGAGGACGCCCAAATTGCGCGCCCGCTCCACGGGGGCAAGATGAATGCCCCCAATGGCCAATGATGGAATTAATTGGCTGAACCGGGGAGCTGGTACCCACAGCCACTCCGTCTTGGAGGGGTTGAGCTTGAGTCGGTTGTCATCCATCCAGATCCGTACGGCTTCCAAGCACCGGGACATCACTTTGACGGCCTCGTTGGGGTGGTTCGGGGTGGAAAAGTACAGCTGAGTATCATCAGCGTACAGATGGTATCCCACCCCGAAACCACAGATGATCTCACCCAGCGGCTTCATATATGTGTTGAACAGGAGTAGAAAGAAAGGACTAGGGGAGACATGATAGCAGTGTTCCAATATCTCAGGGGTTGCCACAAAGAAGAGGGAGTCAAACTATTCTCCAAGCACCTGAGGGCAGGACAAGAAGCAATGGGTGGAAACTAATCAAGGAGAGAAGCAACTTAGAACTGAGGAGAAACTTCCTGAAAGTTAGAACAATTAATCAGTGGAACAGCTTGCCTCCAGAAGTTGTGAATGCCCCAACACTGGAAGTCTTTAAGAAGATGTTGGATAGCTATTTGTCTGAAACGGTATAGGGTTTCCTGCCTAGGCAGGGGGTTGAACTAGAAGACCTCCAAGGTCCCTTCCAACTCTGCTATTGTATTGTATTGTATTAACAACATGGATCTCACACCATCAATATTATTGTAGTATTTCACTTGTAGTTATTCTACAGATGAATTTTTATTTTTCTTAGATAAAATTAAATACCTACAGACACATACAAATGTATATACATACATACACAAACACGTATTGATATATATAAACACACATACAAAAAACCCCAAATAGAAATACAAACACAATCCCAGAATATTTTCATGTTTTTAATATTTATTATGTGATTTTCCTAAGAAATTATTCTCTGGCCTGGAGTCTAGGCCTAAGTGGATTCTGTTTTTCAGAGGTCAAATACAGATTGCTCCCAAAGGATTTTCTTAATATGCAATTTTAATAAGTAATTACCACAATTTCATGCCATGGAAATTTGATTTCAACAGTGAAATACCAGGAAATAAATAAGTGATTTTTGACCAATTTCTGAGACATTGCACATATTATATGCACATATAAATAAGCATAATTTGAACATTTTATAAATACTGTACAGTTTTCTAGTACTGAGAACAAAACCAAGAAAAAATATGGAAGACAAGGAGCTAACTTTTAAGAACTGAATGAGAAACACAAACTGACAAAGAATGAAGAGTTTGCAGAAAATCTGACAAAAGATATATTCAGGATAAAACTTTCAGATATTCCATTGGAATGAAAAGTTAAGCACAGAATTGTAAGTTAAGACTGTAACAGAGTATAAGAGGAAACGAAATTAAATAAAACAGCAGGAGAAATCCTAAATGAACTTTTAAATTAAGCAAAAAAAATAGGTTTGGTTTAGAAGATGGCCCATATATTCAAATATAAATGAATATATTACTTTAAAATATCTACTTAAACAAAATCAGTTCTGCTTTTCCAATTTGGTAATCTCTATATGTGTTGCATTTGAAATCATATCCATCAAAATGCTGATGTAAAATGATGGGATTATAGACCAGCATATCAGAGGGAAACCAAATTGGTGAATAATGATAGAAATGCAAATATAGCCATCATGTGGTAGAACTATAAATGTATCCTTGTAATGTATAACCTAGCCTTCAGGTTTCCTTGGATTAAAAGTGTCAGACATTAAAAAAAAAAGGCTGGCTATCAATCCCTGAAGCACTCACTAGATGTGGCAATCATGCAAGCGTTCCACATGATTTGCTGAGCTCAACCTAGCTGAAAGATGTGTTATGTTCACAATTCTGTGAAGCTCCGATAAGGTGCCATAGCCACTGGCAGCACTGATCACAGTCACAGGCATAACTCAAACTAGGTCCAGGCATGTCTGAAAGTCTTTGGAAACCAGCAATTCTGTAGTTTTTCCAGATATTCAGATAAGGATTAGATGAATAAGAATTGGGTGTGGGTAGCAGCAGTGCACTCTATTTCCAAATTATTTGTTTTCATTTTAATACCTTTGGCTTTAACCCTGCATTCATTTATAAGAGTGTAAGATTTGCAGAGGTCATTCAAGACTGACCTCATCCACTTTCTGCCAGAACTGGAATACTAACCACATTCTCCTGCCCCCCCTCCAAAAAACATAGCCAAGTTGTCAAGACTCATCAAGCAATCGGCTGAATTCCTTAGTAAGGAATTCAGTTTCTGGCAGTAAAAATCCAATAATATTAGTTGGTGTTTTTAATGGCATCCTAGATCAGTCATTTTAGGTGACCCTCACCCTACTTTGGGCCAGTCATTAATTATTTCTATTAATATTTAAATAGACTGCTCTGTACACATATAGAAAATGTTTCATGTATCAATTTCAAAAACAATTTCAAGACAGCATATTGTCAGGATTTTACTCAGAATAGCAGTAACAAATACATTAAAAGAAAAATTCTGAACTATTTAAAAAAGAAAGTTTCTACAATACTCTCTCTGAGGGAGGAATAGTAAACACCCTTGAACTTCATATGCACTAAGGATTATTCATGTAGGACTGTAGGGGCGTATCTAGGGGAAGTCAGAAATGTTAAGATGGCAGCCATAGTCACATGATCAAAGCCCCATTCTTTTATGCAGACTCATGAAAAGGGAGCAGGAGTTTGATCAGCCACACTTTTTTTGAAACCTCTCCCCTGCAGATGCCCCTGTAAGAACGTAAGCATTTGTAGGTATCTTATTTGACACTGAAGATGTTATCAACTTCAGTTGGGTAATGTCTGCAAGCAAATATGGTCAGAAAGCAATAAGGACTTTTCAAAGATAATATAAGTACTATTTATTCCTCACTATGAAAAGGATAGAAGTTCTTGCACTTTAGATACATGGGTGGGATATAATGTAGCCAAATACAAGCCATTTAGGCCTTTAAAGATCAAATCCAGTACTTATTAGTCTTGGAAATTAACTGCATTCAGTACAGGTAAGAAAATATCAACATGGCATAATCAGGTCATGCACCAGTTCAAAAACTTGCTGCCTTCTCTGGTTGTTAGAGTAACTGAAAAGTGTTTTCAGTGAGCTTATTCATTGGAAGAAACACCTATGTGTGAACAACATATAAAGCTTCTTCTAGTTGTTAGAATTGTCAGAATAGGTGATGATATACAATACAATACAATAGCAGAGTTGGAAGGGACCTTGGAGGTCTTCTGGTCCAACCCCCTGCCTAGGCAGGAAACCCTATACCATTTCAGACAAATGGCTATCCAACATCTTCTTAAAGACTTCCAGTGTTGAGGCATTCACAACTTCTGGAGGCAAGCTGTTCCACTGATTAATTGTTCTAACTGTCAGGAAGTTTCTCCTCAGTTCTAAGTTGCTTCTCTCCTTGATTAGTTTCCACCCATTGCTTCTTGCCCTACCCTCAGTTGCTTTGGAGAATAGTTTGACTCCCTCTTCTTTGTGACAACCCCTGAGATATTGGAACACTGCTATCATATCTCCCCTAGTTCTTATAAGAAAGGTCATATTGTATATTTGCTACAAAGAGGAAGATTCTATTGCTCTCAGCATGTACATTGGTTTGCTAAGGTGAGGCCAAGCTACTCCAAGGGTTAACATCATAGAATTGGAAGGTGCCATCTAGTTCTTAGTTAATTGATCTCTATCAACACATAAAACATATATGGAAGACATATGCAATCATTGAGTTTTTCTTACCATGTAGTTCTTCCAAACTACCATGTAGTTCTATTTACTGTTGACTCATTTAGTTTTTGATTATCTCATGCCCTGCTCCTACAAATACTATGGCCAAATTGGTTATCTCTCATTCTATGAATTTAATTTCTGCTTCTTATGTAAATAACTTTGGTAAAATGTTGATTTGGGGCTGGTTTTGGTTGATTATAAGATGGGCAGCTATAGAAAATGGAGGGAGGGAGGGAGGGAGGGAGGGAGGGAAGAAAAAGAAAGAAAGAAGAAAAGGAAAGAAGGAAGGAAGGATTACCTTTCCTTTTTGGCATTTCTAATTGATAATTTACCAAGACAATTTCTGGGAAATTTTTATCTTTGCTAATTCAGTAACAAAGTTATCTGTTCAGATATTGCCATTTAAACCTATGTTGATTAAAGTTTTCCATGTTATTAAGCTTACTTGTGCTTTCAGTGACAATGATAGATCTTGGACCATTTCTTCCAAGTTCAACCCTTTCCTGAACAGGTAGAAAACTATCCAGCCATGCAGGTGAATCAATTATTTACAGCACCTCTATTTTATCTAGATTGAGTTTCAGATTATTGGCCCTCAAGCAATTTATTATAATACCAGGATACAGTGCAGGACATCGACTGATTGTTATTGAAAAGAAGAGATAGAGTTGAATATGATCTACATACTGATGACACTTAAGTCTACCTCACTAGATAATAAACAACATGGTTAATAAGGCAGGGTCTATATGCGTTTGTGCATAGAAACTCCTTCCTAATTTAAAAAAAAAAATCCCCATTAAATGACCAGAAACAAAGAAAAGCCTTGAAAAACTTCAGACACTTCACTCCTTAAATCCTTTAACACCTCAGTCCTATAACAAAGGCTAAGTATTTAGTTCCTGGCCACTCCAAAGATGATTGGTGGAAAGAAAAAAAGTTGTTGAGGCCTACTCAGCAACTACAGTTTTACCATGAACAAAAGAAGCCTTCTATTCATTGGTACAAGATTCGGCTTCAAAAGAAAAGGTGTTTTTTTTGTAAAAAAAATATTGCTGATGCATGGTTGGTGCAAAAAGACATTTTAAAAGTTAATCCATATTTCCTTCCCAGGATGCTGTTTCCTTTACCGTAACACAGATCTTCTGAGAAATATAAGGTTGCCTAGGTTGATCTAGAATATTACTTAATTATTTCTAAGAAGAATCCTTCAAAAGACACTATTTTCCCCAAAAGGCAGCGGTCCTTTTGGATGTCTGTTTGGGGTGGTTAACAGGTTGGAATACTGCCCTGTGGCCCAGTCTCTGAGCAAATCATCGGAGGGAATCATGCTCTGCTTGTCAAAAAATGCTGGAGAATTCTTGGAAGACTGGCATTCAGACAAATCTGCTGTTGCATTGCACATAAAGATAAACAGTATCTACAAATAACAACATCTATAAGCCATTCAAAAGAGACAATAACAACACAAATAAAAAGATCAAAATACTTCTCAACAGCAATCAATATCCATTTGAGCATACATTTATTATCAAGATTAACATTAGACAATGATCAAAAAGTAAGCAGTACCATAATGAAGGAACTAGTAAGTCAGACAAACAACAGCAAAGAACCACCAAAACCACTCACACTGTCATTCAGTGAAATGAGAGGCTTACCAGTTGAAACTCTGGTGAATGAAGCATCAATGTCAAGTTCTGTTGTAGTGTCTTGTTGCCAATTTTACCTGCCCATTTGTTGTTAGACAATGTTTTCCCATCCAATTTTGTGATTAAGTGTTGTAGGGGTAACACATTTGTGTGGAGCGCATATACCAACCAGATAAACTTCTGGTCAAGCTTGACCTCTACCTAGTACATGGTACTACCTTCACAGCCAGTATTAATATTTGTAGAATCTACTTCAATGCCCTTCAAGCTTTTGTTAATGCCTTTCTTCTTCATGAAATACATCAGATTATCTGCAATCAGTTGAGCAGGTTTTCCTGTTTTTGAGTCTTTGTCTGGAATGAAATGATAAAGATATCTTCCACCCAGCTTACTGCACATAGAATAATGTACTTCTTTGATAGTACTGGGGAATTGCTAGCCTGAATTGTTTGCTTTCAGCATAACTTTAGTTGCACCTATATAGGTATAAAATAAGATGCATTTTATTTCAATCTTCTTATAGAGATCATAAAATTCTTGATCTAGGAACTTCATATTTTTTCCTGGGATTTCTTTACTTTATTGTGGTTAATATCAAGTCTCTTGTCTTCTTCAGTGATCAAGCCGGTATCTATGAAAGCTGTAGCTGTGGTAATGGCAGAAGTAGACCAAAACTATATCTCATGCTCTGCATAGTGACATTTGTTATTTCTAATCTATGTATTCTGTATTTTCTTTTGAAGTAGAAGGCATGTGTGTCTGGTCTAAGCCTCTTCACAACTTCCATCACATCTCTCTTCACCATTATCAGTTGTCTGTGCCTCATTTTCATCATAAGAGATAATTACTTCATTGTCAGCATCTAAATGCCTGGAATACTTCTCTGCTTACATTTAGTGAGTCTTTGTCTGTCATTGCCTTGTCACTTTTTCTATCTATCTATCTGTCTGTCTGTCTGTCTGTCTGTCTGTCTGTCTGTCTATCTATCTATCTATCATCTATCTATCTATCTATCTATCTATCTATCTATCTATCTATCTATCTATCTATCTATTTTATATTACTGTCTATTCGCCCATGGCAACTCAAGGCAGTTTACAGAATATAAAACTTAGTTGCCTAGTTGGTTTTGCTTGGGCACATTTGGCAAATCAATCTGATGCGATCCAAAATAATCAATCTTGTTTCTCTGACCTTTAATGAAAGTTCCTTCAATGGTATCTTCATTTCCTTAGGGCAGGTACAGTTAATGTAAGCTTCTTTTTTGTAGTCAGCAGGGCAGCCAAATTTGGCATACAGCACAATTTGACACTTGCAGTTGAAGATGTAAAACAGTTTTCAAGTTTCACAGTGAAAGTTTCGTTGACATCTAGCTTTCCTTTATCAAAATATTTATTTTTGGCTTGATCCCAGCTGTCTTGGATCTTGTTCAAGATTGTCACTTGTGAATTTATAACAGGGATCACAAAAGAACTGTTTGCTCATTCCCACCTTTCAAGAAGTTTTGGATATATGTTTCTTGCAAGATTGGCTGCTGGGTAGTTTCTAGAATCATCACTACTTCATTCTCTTAAAAGTAGGCCAAATCCAAGAATGTTTCACAATGTTGGAAGTTCAGGTGGCAACAAGTCTTTGCCAGTCCCATTTAGGTTTCTAATATCAGTGAATATTTCCAGTCTTTTTCTTTTTTTTAGAAGCCATTACAGATCAGTTATCACACTCACAGGAAACAAGGCCATCAGTATTAACACTCTCATGCAAAATAATGTTTAACAAAAAAGAGAAAGACAGTTGAACCTGTGAAATGGAACAAACAAAATGTTAAAAAGTTATGATATTTATATAGTTGTTTACCAAGTACATCTAAATTAAATTAAAGTAATCAAAATATATTTACAATCCCCAAGGCATGTCACAACTTTTGAGCACCCCTAATGTTTGGAAATTAAAAGTTTAAAAATTTGACACACTCTATTAATATATAAAATGAGAGCAACTCTCCCCTTCCTTCTAGCACTGATGATATTACCTAGTTTGGAAATGAAATGCCTGCAAGAAAACAAGCAAACTCAGAGAGCACCAAGAATCCCACAAATCAACCCAGAGCTACAAATATTCTCTTCCATTGGAGCTATAAATTATATGGAATTTAACTCTATATAGTCCATGGAAAAATATTTCATTTCAAGAGTGCATGTTATTATAGAGAAAATATTTTAATCTTAAGATTTTATCAAAAACATATTTATTATTAAGACTGGTTTTAGAGAAACCAATTTGCAATATGTCAAATATGATTTTGAACAAGTATTTTTCTGCAAAAAAGAGCATTGAGCACTCTACCCCTTTCACCAAGAATTTGCTACATATCATTAAAAAATACTTTTATAGTCATCGTTTAAATTTTACTGTATTAACCCTCTCCCCCTGCCAAATCTACCTCTTGTAGAGGTTGGCCTGCAAGTTATAATATATTTATAAATGCTTCAGTGAACAGAAATTTTCAAATATAATTCAAGTACAGTAATCATATTTAAAATATAATTTCTCATAGTTATGCCCCATCTGCTGTATACTGATAAGAGTTCCATAAGGCAGACTATAAAAATCAATGCCATTAAATGTTTATTAATTATATTACAGATTGCTTAGCCTTACAAGCTCATTTAATACCACCGATGAATGTTTCAAGCCATTACTATAGGTTCAGAAGATACATATTAAACATATTTAGCCTGTACTTTGTTCATCTTAATTTATAAGCAATGTGCTGATTATTTCATTAAATCTATTTCTATATTAAGCAGGCAGTTTCAATGAAGGGAACAGAAGATAATTTCCGGATTTGGGGCAAAATAAAAATCAGTACATATTAAAAAGCAATGAAGCATAATGGATAAAGCCACATACAAGCTGACTTATGACATTTTCCCCAACTTATCAGGAACTTCAAGATTTTCTTTTTTTTAATTTTCAGAGCCATTATCTTTCATCTAGTGTGAGTTGATTTAGTAAGCCTATGGCACATATTCCTTCTGGGTAAATTATTACATCTTTTACATCCTTTGCAGATATATTGAAGACTTGACTACTTTAAAATACTTGAAATGTTAGGCAATCTAATGTCATCCAAATGTACTTCTAAGGCTACTTGGCAAAAATCTGGTTGACCTCTAGGAGAAAGAAAAGTCTTAAGAGTTTTGATATTTCTTTACTGCTATCAAATAATCATCTGGAATTCCGCAAGTTCAATTTACAATTTGTTGATCCCTTACCATTACTATGGCATCTGGAGTACTAAGAGTTGAAAACTGGACACTAAGTTCACTAAGAGTTGAAATCTGGACACCTACCAGATTTATAGATTTTGAATTGAGTATCTATGTTAATTGTTTTTACATAAAAGCAGAAAGTTGATTCATTAGTAGTAATGAATATGTATTATGTGCATAGGCATACAGCTTCTCCATCAATCTTAATGAAATTCAGAACTTAAGATCTATCCCACTTTAGTACATCTTTAGTACAGCTTGGAAACTTCACATTGGCAAAAAGAGAACACTGAAATAGAAAGGGACTTAATCATCTCCTTAATCTTGGTGACTTCATCATCCATATCAGTAAATATCATTATCAGAAAACTGTAAAATACTTCTGCCTTTGGTATTCAGATTTTGTTCTATGTTCCATTGATTGCATCTGAAAAAGTGTGCTGTAAATAAATGCATAAATAAATCACAGCCAGTGGTTTTGCTTTTTGCTTATAGATATTAGGATTTCTTTAGAAAAGAAAATTACAATGGCAAGCATGTCAAACATTTAATTTAAAAGTAGTAAAAGTAATCACTTTTCTAATTTTCTGAAAATTTAGAAATATTTACTTAAGGTGGCCAAAGCAGTCATCCTTTGTACTTTCAGGAAGCGTTCAGAAGCTATGGAATATGTTAGCAGAGAAAGAGGCCTGCCTTGGAAGGAGAAGTTTTGGGCATCCTGATATATTCACACTGAAAAGAAAGTGGAAGAAGAAGTGCAGGAGAGGCATACAGAAAGAAGCTGTGGGCCTGTAGATTTCTCATGCTACCTTAGACATGCTGCTAACTAATGACAAATGTATATGCCACCACTGGAGATGGACTACATTAATACTCTTCCGTTGAAATCAATATTGGAGTACGCATCTAACACATTTAGACAGCACTGGGTTAAGGAAGGGGCTCTAGTTTTATAATTTGATAACTGCAAATGAGAATTAGTGAAAAGGGCAAACATGAAATAAAAAACCCTATTACAGCTGTCCCATTCCAGCAATTTCCTTTTATCCTAAGAAATGTTCTGAGTTCTTTGTAAAAGTGGCAATTCAATAGGTCAAATCCAGCTTGTGTGCTAATCTGGGTACCTACAAAGCAAATAAAATTGTTGATAATATATTTCTTCCAATCCATGCCTAGAAAAAGATACTGCTGATGGATGATTGGGTGTAATGATTAATGAATCTCATTCTATATTCTGTCAACTAAATAAATCAGGGAGACAATCAATATATATTCCTACATTAGTGCCAAGTCCCTCTGCCCACCTAGTTTTAGCTATAGCTTTGTGTGGCATTGATTCAAATATAAGAAAGTTAGACTGCAGTACTATATAAGGTCTCTTGCAGAGTGAACCAATTACTTTTGATTTTCACATATAAGTATGAATGCTATGTGCATATATAATTCTCCTGTTTCTAGCACTATGGCAATGTTATTTAGTCACAGGTTCTATTTCTATTCTGCTGGTTTTGAGAATTGTTGAAATGGGTTTCTTGCATTTCCATGCAGAGCTCTTTTATTTTTGCAAGAAGAACCAGGTTTACAAGCAAGAGACCAAGAGAAAATTATAATTCTGATTCGCCCTCTCACGTTAATGGCTTAGGGTGGAAAACAGTTTTCTTAGAAATTAATTCATTAATGTTCTTTTATAACATAAGGACCCTTAAATTTGAATCCCCTTGATTGATTGGATAATGTTCATTTTAGTATGGATGGAAGTGAGTCCTTTTTATTATTATTATGCAAGTGCATTTCAAAAGAGAAGTGGAATGCCAGACTGACTCTGTGATCAGTAGGAAATCAGTTGTCTTCCTCTCTCTGAACTATTTATATTCAAGCTTGCTTTTATCATGTTCTTTTCCTTCTGTTCCTCTTTTTCTTTCATTATGCCTATTATCGTGTTCCTGATCAGTGGGAGGTTTCTGGGGAGAAAGAAAGACTCAGTAAACATTTGATGATTTACAGCTGAATGCAAAAGTGGCTGAACAAAAGGCATCTCTAGCTGAGTTCTAGATACCATGCTTGATTTGTGATGGCTCCAGTATCTTACTCTCTGTTGGTGCCAATGACTGAGGCTAGAATAATCCAATGCTGAATTTATGGGCAAATTAAATCAGTCTGCCCTCAAAAAGAAATGAATAGCATGGCCTGAACAGAAGAAAAAAAGATAGCGCCTTCTAATTATTTGAACAAAAGCCAAATTGGTTGCTAGTTGTATCTCGAACAATATATCTACTCCAAAAAGGTAATGCAAGAACTCAAAAGAAACAAGACAAACAGAATGGCACATTCTTTTCCTCTTTTAGATCTTGTTGCTGACTGACTTGTCCTGCTATCTGAGATGACTGTCCTTTTGATAGATTTGGCCATAATGAACATATAGCAGCTGGTTTAGTCTCAAAGCTTTTCCTATGTCAAATAATAATAATAAATGGTTTAATAGGCAGAAAGAAGCACTCTCTCAGTTAAATTAATATACATTACTATAAATACACTTCAAAGTAAGTTTTCTGTAAGATAGATAGATGATAGATAGATATACGATATATATACAGTATCCACTGTAACAACATTGCCAAAAAGGCATTCAGAGTTGTCAACCTTATTTTATGTAGTTTTCTCTCTAGTAATGCTATGGTGCTAACTAGGCATACAAAACCTTTGACAGACCTATGCTTTAATACTTGTCACCTGCCTGGAACCCACACTGCATTTTGGATGTTAAAACATTAGAGAGGATCCAGATGTATTTTACAAGAAGAGGACTCAACTCTTCTGCTCGTAATAAAATTCCTTATACCACCAGGCTTGAAATGTTAGGCCTGGATAACCTTGAACTACGCCGTCTACATTCCGACCTGAGCTTAGTGCACTAGCTAATCTACCATAATGTCCTACCTATTAATGACTATTTTTACTTCAACTGCAATAACACAAGGGTTATCAATAGATACAAACTAAATGTAATCTGTTCTAATATTGATTGCAAAACAATTTCAGCAATAGAGTAGTAAATGTGTGGAACACCCTACCTGATCCTGTTGTTAATTCCTCTAACCCCCATACCTTTTATCTTAAACTCTCTACACGCTTCTTAAGAAGCCCCTAAGGGGGCATGCATAAGTGCACCAGCGTGCCTACCCTCCCGTCCTACTGTCCCCATTTATATGTACTCTTTTTAAGTGTTTATGGCTATTTTTTGCTTATTTATATCCATTTATTTGTGCCATTTTTTCATGTGTCCATTCTATGTCTATACTGATACTTGTTTCCTTGTATTTTTAGATAGATAGATAGATAGATAGATAGATAGGTAGGTAGGTAGGTAGGTAGGTAGGTAGGTAGGTAGGTAGGTAGGTAGGTAGGCAGGCAGGCAGGCAGGCAGGCAGGCAGGCAGGCAGGCAGGCAGGCAGGCAGGCAGGCAGGCAGGCAGGCAAATAATTTGCTTCTACTGTAGGGTTTTGTTATTGTTTTATGGAGGCAGTTACTTCGTTTTCACAGGTCAATTGATTCACTTTCCTCATGCATAGTTTTTAATTTTTCCTGCTATTAGTTCCATTTATCCTCAGCTCCTGCCTCTTTGCCAGCTTTACCTTTAATCTCCCTTATTGCCTTAATGGACAAAAAGTTAGTTGCACATAAAATCTTGGATTAACATTCAAACGTACTTTTGAATAGTGAAATAATGTCATCCTTCATCTATCATGGGTGCCTAGGAAACCAAGGTTTTTTTGGTTAAAAATGAGTTATAACAAGGAAAGTATTTACAAGCACTAAATATTTGATAAGATTTGATGTTCAGCAAAATATGAAATGATAGCTATAATATTATTAAGATGTAAGAAAAGCCAAATACCATGCGAGTCCTTTGAAGAACAGAAGTAAACTCATCATGAGGCATGGATTCCATTATTGTTCCTTTAAACAAATACACGGACCATTTCTTTCTTGTTTTCTCAGAAAAGTCTGCTAATTTAAAAGTCCTTTCTACATGAGGCCACATTTGCCTCTTCTTCCAAGTAAAGCTCGGAAGAACAATTCTACACAGCTCTTTAATTGTTGATTCTGAATTGTTTCATCATCTTGGTCAGGGATGCTAAAAGAGCATATTATCAGTTTTTGAAGTAGTCACATGTCAAATTTTGATCTTTTCCCATTTAGAATATTGTTAAAAGCCTTAATAGGAAAACAGAACATTTAGCCAAGTGAGCCTTAAAGCACTTAAGCATTTTTCATCTCTCACCTAAAAGAAGGCTCAGTTTTGAAGTCTAGTTCTTGCATAAGATCATACGCATAGCACCTCTTTAAAGCAGCTGTACCAGTGATGATTAACTTTTTAGGCACAAAGTGCCCAAACTGGAAGGCACACATGTGCCAGAACACCAGAAACCCGATGACAAGCTGGCCGGTGCGAATGCAATGCATTGGAAACTTGATGACCAGCTGGCTGAGTCGTTAAGCGTGTCCATAGAGAGGGCTCTGCATGCCACCTCTAGCATGTATGCCATAGGATCGCCATCCCAGAGCTATATGGTTACTTCTGATAGTTGATTTTATCTTGGGAGGCTTCACTTGAAAGCTGGTAAGAAGGATGCAGCTACTTTAAAGACACGATGATCAATGTTCGCATTTCCTGAAGCAACTTTTCTGAATCATTTTTAAAGTATTTTAATAGTATATACAGTATATTTTAAGAGTTTATCTTTAAATCTTTTTCCTTTCTGTATTGGCCAAATCCTACTGTTATGCTTTTTTCTAACTTGAAAGCAATCATTCTATTTGGAAAGCCATTATTAGTAATAGATGGTAAATAGGTAGAAATAATTGAGAAAGGATAAAAATGCCCTTTTTAAAAAGCTACCTCAAATCCTCCTGCCTGAATTGATGATTCTACCTAGCTGCCCACACACACTCAAAGCCTTTTCTGTCCTTTTTATGAATTCATTTGATGATTCTTAAACAAAAAATGAATGTTTGAACTGACTCTGTAACTTAGCATAAATTAACTACATATTTTATATGATTTCTGATTATTTTCAAAATAGTTATGTATTTTAAGAATATTTTAAGACATGAGAAAAAACTTCTCAAAAGTTACTTTTCTCTTTAAAGTACAACTGCCTCATTTACCAATAATTGGTGTAAACAAAGGAAATGTACATGTTCTGAAACCTACTAATTTCCAATTGCCATGGCACCTAATGAGTTGTCTTAACAAGATTACCAGACATGTAAAAGAAACCAATTACAGTGCATTTAATTCCAAAATTGCGAGCAGATTCAAAATAGCCTTTGCAGCTGGCATTTTGCTAGCACTGCAAGAGAGGAATGAAGAAAATTCTAGTGATCAAAGGAGCATCCTTCCCATTTATCAGGAAGAGTGACTCCATTTACCATATAACAGGGATCATTATCATTTAACAGAGTGGAGAAAATATTCACTATTTAAAGCAGTACTGAAGGTGGCATTTTTTAAAATTTTCCTGGAAGGGCAAGGCTTAAAATGAGGGGAGTTGTGATATGATTATGAGAGAGGGCAAGGTTTTCAGGCTGTTTTATGTATTTTAACATTACTGTTTGTATGTATATCCTGAAACTGATCTATCTTTTTGCCAATAGTACTTACAGCATTTTTAAAAAATAGTTTTTGGAAAATAAGATGCCTGTACAGGTAGTCTTCAGTTTGCTCCTATATAGGATTTCCTGCTTAAGCAAGGGGTTGGACTAGAAGACCTTCAAAGTCCCTTCCAGTGCTATTATTCTCCTTAAAAACTGTTTGAAATTACAACAGGTTGGGAATAGCTGCATTATCACTCATAAAGCACTTAGAGTATAGTTGTCACACAATGTTTTGTAATTTTCCCCTTTACATGCAAAGGCTTTACTTTACAATTACTTTCAGCACCTCATGATCACAATTTGTAATGATTGTTGCTAATTTGATGGGTTTTTTTGCCTGGCCCTCCAAAAAATGTTCATTTGGGGAAAAAATGTGTTCACACTTATGATTGCAGCAGTTCCAATTGCAGTCATAAGCCAAGAGCTACCTTTATCTGGTTTAAAATCTTAAATAACATAAATCGCTAGTGATCCCCTGTTCACATTTTTAGTATGTTTTGTGTGTATTTGTTGGATCATGCATAAAATCATAAAAACTGCTACAAAACATGTTAAAGCTAAGCAGTATTTATGGTTCATATTTTCCAGCATTAGAGATTTTTCCAGAAATTTGGGTTTTTGTATCTGACATGGGAGAATCTGAGCATAGACATTTGTGCCTTGAATGGCATACTAGATTGATTTCTGCAATGATACATTAGTTTGTTTCTTGGTTATATCATCAGAAGTTTTCTTCATCCCCAAAGTTGAAGGTATCAATGCTCTTCCTAATCTGTTTCTTCAAAGTCCAAATTTCATTTCCAATGAGTAGGAAGTGAAAGAGGAATATCATGAGTTGCATGATTCTGATCTTTGTAGGTATATTGGGTGCGTTGTGTGTGTATGTACTGTATGTGTCAGAGGTGGAATTCAGCAGGTTCTGACCAGTTCTAGAGAATCAGTAGCAGAAATTTTAAGTAGTTTGGAGAACCGGTAAATACCACCTCTGACTGGCCCTGCCCCCATCTGTTCTCTGTCTCCCAAGTCCCAGCTGATCGGGAGGAAATGGGGATTTTGCAGTAACCTTCCCCTGGAGTGGGGAGGGAATGGCGATTTTACAGTATCCTTCCCCTGCCATGCCCACCAAGCCATGCCACGCTCACCAAGTCATGCCCACAGAACTGGTAGTAAAAAAAAAATTGAATCTCACCACTGATATATGTGTATGTGTATGCTTTTCTTCTCTGTTATATGCTGAAATTAAATTGGCACCTTATTTTACAGAGTGAGAGAAAAATTAGACATGAACAGATTAACATGAAACTATAAATTTATTTTATAAATGGAATCCCAAAAATCTGTTTTATATATATGTATGGCTAAGCAATAAAACTTCTAACTATTCTAAACTATTTCCTTTATAATTTATTCAAATTTTCTGTGTGTATTTAAGACATTAAGAGATATATGGAAGCCTTGATGTTTATTTGCATGAACAGTGATGTGTATTAAGGTTGTGATAATTGCTAAGGAGACTGCTGATAATTATTAGGGACTATCTTGGTAAAGTTGCGGAGGACGGCATGTGGGCCTTTGGAGACCTTCAAAGAGGTGATGACAAAGCCAGTGAGGACTTTAAAAGGAGGAGGAGGAGGCGGTCTCTTTATGTATATCTGAGAATAGATATTTTAAGTATCTTATTTGTTAAATTTGTGTTTCCAAGAAATGCATGAGTTTATTTTATTACTGACAGTACATTATCTTTATCCATCTGAAACCTATGGGTCTAGAAAAAGAAAGAACACAATACATTCCTGCACAGTGACCCACCAAAGTCTTGATTGGTTAAAGTTGTTTGCTGCAGTATAGAGCCCTGTTCAATCTCTGAAGGTTTTCTATAGTAGTCAGGTAGATAGATTGGTTACAATCATAATGTAATATGTAGCAATTGGAAAACAAAGTGTTTGTAGAACTGAAGCTACTGAACGGAAGGCTTGGTATAGAGGTTAAGGCACAAGACTAGAGACTGAGAGTTCCAGTCCTGGTTTAGCACAAAGCCAGATGAATGATCTTGGTCTAATCACCCTCTCTCAGCCCTAAGAAACAGGCAATGGGAAATCATTTCTGAAATCTTGCCTAGAAACTGCAGAGACCTGGAACAAACACATAAATGAAATTTAAGTAGAATTACCCAATTCCATTGAAAATATCACTCTGCCAATTCCTTTATTTTTGGTTATCCCAAAGCTTCCAATGCTGAGAAATCTATCAAATTAGTGAAAATAAGCATTGGCATCAGTTGCAAACCACAATGTCTCAGCATACAAGTGCCATTGAGTATTGCATATTAATTGTGGCAGTTACACAGGGGTGGATTCTGGCCAGCTTTACTACTGGTTTGCTCGTGCACATACTTCACACGCATGCTGGATGTGCCCTGCATGCGCAGTTAAATTAAAATTGTTCTGCACATGCACAGAACTCAAAAACAAGATGGTGGCAGCAACAGTGGTGAAAGTGTTGACTGGGGAACCAGTTTGGGGGCATGGCAGGCCTGGGTTGCTGCCAGTTCCAGCAACCCAGAGCATCATACCATTACCGGTTTGGCTGAACCAGGCCGAACCGGTAGGAACCCATCTCTGCAGTTACATGCCAACATTTGCTCCCAGTTGCCTCTGCACGGATAGGAAGAAGAAATTTAAGATATCCAAGGTCAAATCATACAGTGTTACAGTAATCAGACTGAACCGTGCCAGCCCTGAAACATGATTGACAATGTTGAGCAAAAATAAGCCAAAACATTCTGAGCCTGCCAGCAAAAAAATACTGTAATTTTTCTTCTTTCTATAAGATTTTTATGACCTTATGGTAATAAAGATAGAACACTCATTCATCCTTCAAGTAGCCATTTTCAATCTCATGTCTTCTAAATATATTGGACTATAATTCTCATTTGTCTGGGTAATTTGTAGTACAATGATTTGCATGGTTCCAGAGATTTATATAGGAATCTCCTTGACTTTGCATAAGACAGCTTCTAAAGATGGTATAGAAGCTACAGCTGGTGCAGAATACAATTGCCAAATTGCTAAACAAAACAGTTAAGTGGAATTGTTAGAGACAATCATGTGTCTTAGTGGAGAATCTTTGGAGACTATCAAACACCATGAAAAATCGTTTACCATGAGCTTATAGGTACAATTCATAGAGTTGATATTAGTGCATCAGACCTTTCCCATGTGCAAACGGAAACACATGCTGAGATTGTCTAAGTGATGCACTGTTTCAAAATTTCACATGGTATAGTGATTCAAAGTCAGTCTCTCTTGGTTGTATTCCCCAATGTATTCAATGGATGTTTAATTTAGGGAACAATTAAAACATGTTGTTCACTCAAGGATTTTTGATAAAATATTATTCTCTAACTAAAACCTTTGATTGATCCATGTTGCATTTCCATTGTGGATTTGGGTGTGTGGAAACATGAATAAACTGATGTTCTTCACTATTTAACTACTTTAGATGATTTTAAACTTTTTGCTACTATTTTTAATATATATAGCTTCTTACTTTCTTCATTTTATATTGGATTCTGTATTCTCTGAGAAGGAGGACTGAACTCTGTTTGAGAATCTCTGTGTACTGGAGCATGTACAATGTCTGGATGAGGTGATCCTAGAGATGTGATACCATCATTTTAGTTAAGAGTTGACCAATTTCACCTTATCATTGTCTGTATTAGAGCTCATTTTCAGGCAGAAATAAATGTTCCGCTTTACGGTTCTACCTGAAGCAGGCAGAACAGTCAGCATGACAATTGCAGCAATTTAAAATCACTTGTGCTATGAGAAGATGAATTAAAGAAATCACTGATTGGAACGGCCAGTAGTAGGAAATTGTTCATTGTTGCTCTTTCGTTTCTAAGTCATGTCTTTGTAGCCCATGCCAAAGCCCTCTTTAAAATGTGATTAATGCAACTCTTTAGAATGCATACAAATGAACTCATCATTTTCCCCCCAAGAATAGTCATTTTTTTAAAAATCTGGATTTTTTTCTCTCCATACCTTCTTGATAATAAATTAACTTTTCAACTGAAGCAGCTTTTTCCATGTTTTTTTTTCTGTTTTGAACAGAAAAAAATTCCAATAATTAGCCAATTCATCTGAAACATTTGACAATGAAGAGATATGATTAAAGTTGGATGACTGCTATAGCAAAAACATTATGTGGAAACATTAGAATTTCCAAACCTTTCTCTTTAGATGGATCACGACACCTTCAGTAAAAGCTAAGAGCTGGCCAAAATCTTTCCTACTCAGTTATATTTTGCCAAAGCCTATTAGTTTTAGCACCTTTTTAAAATATACCTGATTACTTAGACTTTGTGTTAAATGTATCAACCTGTACCACCTGTTGAAAAAACCTATCCATAGACCTCAGAAGGATGGAAGGCAGAGTCAAACTTGAACCATTTAGAATTGAACTCCTGAAGTGAACAGTGAGTTAGTCTGCAAAACTGAATTCTAACCACTGCATCACCACGGCACTAAATATGTTGCAAATAACCACTCACACTGGCTTTCATGTATGAATCATAAGATCACACTAATGGAATCCTTAATTATTCATTTGCTCTCCTAGCAGAGGAGGAGGAGGAGGAGGAGGAGGAGGAGGAGGAGGAGGAGGAGGAGGAGGAGGAGGAGGAGGAGGAGGAGGAGGAGGAGGAGGAGGAGGAGGAGGAGGAGGAGGAGGAAAATTGTCCATATGCTCTCAAGGTAATTTAAATTGGACCTTTATTTAAAAAAAAAAAGATTCCGCTTGAAAATGAAGCAGTTGCCTCATATTTTATGGTGTAGATGTTATTTTTATTTTCATTAGCCCTTTTGTTCAGTATCATCCCCAGTTGTAGAAACAGCAGGAATTTGCCCAGAGAAATAGACACCACTGATTTCAGTGCAATTAAGATTGCACCATTAATCTGAAGATTGAAAAATATTTCACTCAATAGACAATGACATTCTACATGGCATTCTAATGATGTCTTACTGCTGCGTCTCTGAATGACAACTAGATATACAACTGAAAGTGGGTTTATGGGAACAGTATAATGTTTCCATGAAACCTTGGATTTTATCTGTAATAGCTGCAAGATTCAAACTAGAATTTACCTTTCCCTATAGAAAACATGATTGCTATTAAATGAATATTGGTTGGTTTGTAATCTCCAAATTCCACTTTTTTCCACTGCTAGTTCAGCCATTATACTAATTGCATCAATAAAAGAACAAAACAAAATGCAATATACCAAATAGCTCATGCAAATGAATTGTGCATGTTGCTATTTTATAAAAAAACAGAAAAATAACACAACACACATATCTTCTAGTACTGTGCATTATTTTTATTGCAGAAAATACATAGTTGAGCCCTATTTCCGAGCAAATTTTGATAGTGTCTCCAAAATTAGAAGACTTTCTTGGTGAAATTCTTATAAATATAGAATTTCTGTTATCAGTTAGTCAAGTGATTTAAATAAATGTCTTATCTTCTTTGCAGCAGTTTGCATGCTCACTGTTTTTCCCCAAAAGCAACAGGCAACCTGTGAACCTCAAGATGTTGTCTGAAGTCTCACTTAAATTACCTGTGTTTTAGTGTAGTGTGTTTCCTGGATATGTCATTTACTTAAATTTCAGATTCTTATATTGGATTAAATGCTACACCCAGAACCTCTTGATATTATTCAGCTAAATTTCAGTTCCAAAGTGAAGCTAAATATAATTCCTGGTATTGGAAGGGATAGACCAATAAATTAATTAATATTTTCCCCATTTTAGGCTTAACATTTCTAACTTCTTCATAACCTGCCTTTCCACATTGGATGGAATCATGAAGGTCATCAAGCAATTCTCAAAACAAATTGTGATGTAAATTATCCATTTCCCCAAATGACTGCTCCTACATGCTAAAATGTTGGTTTTTGTGATTACTACATACATTTCAAACATATTCACTGTTACTTCCAGTTGCCACCACCTCCTCCTACAACTTTATGTAAAAACCAACAATCTGTCTATTTATCTATCGATCTGACTTCTGCTTGTCCTTCCTTCCTTCCTTCCTTCCTTCCTTCCTTTACATTTTGGCAGTGTTAACAAAAGTTTATAACTTTATAAACCCTTATCTTGAAGTAAATTCTAGATAGGCCAACAATGTACATTAAATAGACATGCATCTGATTCTATGTATAAAATTCCAAGGGGGGGTGAGAAACCAAGTTAGTGCTCAGTAAACTATCAACTGAATAAATAACATCCATTCTCATCATATCTATTCATATTTATTCGTAATTAGATTCTTGTTCAGTGAGAGTGACACTAGCTTTATTCTTAGATTTATTTTTAGAGATATATAGGTGAAATTAGAATATCATGCAAAAATTCATTTATTTCAGTAATGCAACTTAAAAGGTGAAACTAATATATGAAATAAGATTCGTTACATGCAAAGCAAGATAGTTCAAGCCGTGATTTGTCATAATTGTGATGATTATGACTTACAGCTCATGAAAACCCCAAATCCACCATCTCAGAAAATTAGAATATTATGTGCAATCAATAAAACAAGGATCGTACATAGAACAATATCGGACCTCTGAAAAGTATAAGCATGCATATGTACTCAGTACTTGGTTTGGGCTGCTTTTGCAGCAATTACTGCCTCAATGCAGTGTGGCATGGAAGCTATCAGCCTGTGGCACTGCTGAGGTGTTATGGAAGACCAGGATGCTTCAATAGCAGCCTTCAGCTCTTCTGCATTGTTCAGTCTAATGTCTCTCATCTTTCTCTTGGCAATGCCCCATAGATTCTCTATGGGGTTCAGGTCAGGTGAGTTTTCTGGCCAATCAAGCACAGTAACCCCACAGTCATTGAACAAGGTTTTGGTGCTTTTGGCAGTGTGGGCAGCTGGAAAATGAAGTGAAGCATGAAGTGCTCCAAAATCTCATGGTAGATGGCTGCATTGACCCTGGACTTAATGAAGCACACTGGACCAATACCAGCAGATGACATGGCTCTAGAAATCAACACAGACTGTGGAAACTTCACACTGGACTTCAAGCATCTTGCAGTGTGTGCCTGTACATTCTTCCTCCATACTCTGGGTCCTTGGTTTCCAAATGAAATGCAAAAGTTGCTCTCATCAGAAAAGAGGACTTTGGACCACTGAGCAACCAGACTTTGGACCACTGTGCTTCATTAAGACCAGGGTCAACACAGCCGTCTACCAGGTGATTTTGGAGCACTTCATTTTCCTTCTGCAGACGAGCTTTTTGGGGATGCTGACTTCATTTTCCAACTGCCCACACTGCCAAAAGCACCAAAACCTGGTTCAATGACTGTGGGATTACTATGCTTGATTGGCCAGCAAACTCGCCTGACCTGAACCCATAGAGAATCTATGGGGCATTGCCAAGAGACAGATGAGAGGCATGAGACTGAACAATGCAGAAGAGCTGAAGGCTGCTATTGAAGCATTCTGGTCTCCCATAACACCTCAGCAGTGCCACAGGCTGGTAGTTTCCATTCCACGTCGCATTGACGCAGTAATTGCTGCAAAAGCGGCCCAAACCAAGTACTGAGTACATATGCAAGCTTATACTTTTCAGAGGTACGATATTGTTCTATGTACGATCCTTGTTTTATTGATTGCACATAATATTCTAATTTTCTGAGATGGTGGATTTGGGGTTTTCATGAGCTGTAAGTCATAATCATCACAATTATGACAAATCACGGCTTGAACTATCTTGCTTTGCATGTAATCTCATATCTCATATATTGGTTTCACCTTATAAGTTGCATTACTTGAAATAAATGAACTTTTGCATGATATTCAAATTTTTTGAGTTTCACCTGTATATGGCTGGGAGAAGAAACTCCATATATAGTTATTATAAACAGTGGATCTAAATAGAAACTTGAAGTCAGATCTCTCCAAATACAACTAGATGGCAATCACTCAATGTACCTATAATCTGTATTGGTTATGCCAGAAACCAAATTAACTTAGTTGAATAATAAAAACTAAACATATTAGCAAATTCTAGATGATTTCAAAAGCCAGGACATCTAATGGGATTGAAAAAAAATTAGGACAGCAAAAACAACTATGCAATCAAAGTCCCATCATATTTTTATCTTGTCAAATCCATGGCACCCAATAAGTACTGTGTTACAGATTTGTGGTGGCTAATTCTGAGGAGTATTGTTTCATAACTGAGGTGTATACAGTAGAAATAGTAACGAATAATTTAACTGATTTTGCTACAATATGTACTGTATAGTGCAAATAAGCATTGGTTTTTTTCCCTCTTGATCAGCAATGCAGGGATTCTGATTTGCTTTAATAATTCTATTCAGTAAAGGTATTCTCCACTCCAAACATTTCATGCCTGGGATATAGTAAAATGAGTTTGGAGCATTTCTTGGTCTGGAGTCAAATGTGAGGAGAGAGGAAGAAAGGGAAAAAATGGAGAAACATCACGTTCAATGCAGCAAAGGCAATTTCCCAAGATACCATCTTTAAGCGAATAGCATTGCAGAAACTTGTTATTACATGGTCTGATGTATCAATTTGCCTGGTTTCTAAATGCCTGAAGCTGTATAGCTCAACAAAATGCCTACACTGAACTCTGAAAAATTGGGTAGAAGCCTCTCTTTCTCTACAGGTAACCCCAAAATCAACAGAAATTGTTGCCTGAGCAGCAATATTATCAAAGAAATGATAATGTTTGTTATCAACTGGATTAGGAAGTTTCCTAGAATTGAGTGTGTGTATCTGTGTGTTTGTGTGCATGTGTGTGTGTATTTGGGTATGTGTATGGAGGGGGGGGCAAAAAGGAAAACAAGAAAGTGTAGGCATCAGTTCTTCATATTTATTGATTGATATTTAGTAAACACATTATTAGGGTTGCTTAAATATTTGGGACGTCTTATAAATTAGAAAAGGAGGATGTTAGATATTAGCAACTATTATAAAGGTTTCCACCAAGGTACTCTGTTCCAGTGGGAACAGAGATTCAATCTTATTGGTCGAAGGGTCTGACATCTCCCTGTAAAAGGGCTGCTGTCAAACTGAACCTTTGCTGGATTGTACATAGTTGTTCTGTTACAATAAAGAGCTGTTGTTGCCCTTAGCCTGAGTGTGCCTTTCCTTTACTCAATCTAACACTAGCAACAAAGGTGGGATTGGAAGGCAATTAGGCAATTAGGCAAACCAAAAAGAGCGTAGGAATCCATCAAGTGAAATCCAGCCCTGAGCTCAGCACAGCAACGAGCAGCCATTTTTGAGCAGCAAACTCAAAATGCCCTCAGAACGCAAAATGGCCATGCATGCCCCACCGACTCCATACAACCCAGTCATCAAGCACTGGGAATCATATATGCTGAGGTTTGACTGCTTCCTCAAAGCCAACAACCTTATGGGCCTTTCTGAAGGCCGCAAGAAGAACATGTTCCTGGGTTACTGCGGACGGGAAGTGTTCGAGACAGCCAAAGATCTATCCAAGCCAACACCACCCCAATGGTCACCTGGTCAGTGCTCCAACAGATGCTGAGGACACATTATGCTCCCAAACCATCTAAGCACGTTCGGCGGCATGAATTTAATATTTGCAATCAAAAGGAAGGTGAATCTATCAATGAGTATGTTGCAGCACTTAGAAAGGCCGCAGCCTACTGCGAGTTCAGAGACCTAGATGAGCTCATACTGCATCCTTAATTGCATCATATGCGGTGTGCGGGACATTAATTTACAGAGGAGATTACTTACCAAGTCTAAACTCATTCTGCAAATTGCCTTGGACGAAGCCAGGGCATCTGAATCTGCTATCAAGTCTACAGAAACCTTGCAGTTCCAAAGCACTCCACAAGGTGCATGGAAGAGCGCAGGCGTACATCGTGAGTCTACAGACACCGACGGCCCAGAAAGCGAAGATGACAGCTGCCACATGCGCAATAACCACACCGAGCTGGCGTGCAAATTCGAACCAAATTTCCCGCCTTGTGCAAACTGCGGAGGAGACCATTCCAGATCGTTTTGCTGTTTCTGCGATGCCATCTGCCAGTGCTGTGACCAAAAGAGGCACATTGCTAAGGTTTGCAGAAGCAAGCACCCCACGATGACCTGGAAGCCCTGAAGCTGACCTAACCACCAGCAGAATCCCAAACAAGGGGCATGGCAGCAGCCATCGCAGCGCTTAGAAGGCGACACCAGAGTCACCTACCACACTTCAATCGGCAAGTCCACACAAGGCGGCCAAAAATGCTGAAGGTCACAGTCCTCATCAAGAGCTCTCCATGCGAGATGGAGATCGACACAGGGTCATCATTGACCATCATGCCATGGTCTACCCTCAAGCAGGCTATCCATAGCCTGAAGAAGCAGCATCTATGTGTTCCTGACATCCGCCTTCGTGACTACCAGGGGAACCGAGTCCCCATCGTGGGCCAGGGCATCTTCTGGGTACAATTCAAAAACTTCAACGGCCAGCTCCCAGTGACGGTGGTGAGCAGCAGCCTGCAGAGCCTCCTGGGGCTTGACTGGTTCGAAGCCCTGGGTCTAGAAATGACCGGTATCAACGCCTTAAAAGATGAGAGCGGCGAAACAATATTTAAGGTGTTTGAGGACGTCTTTGGCACCAGTCTAGGTAAGTATGTGGGAACCCCAATCTCTTTTAATTTGGACCCCAATGTAGCCTCCATCAGGCTAAAACCCAGGAGAGTACCTTTCACTCTCCGCCCTAAAATTGATAGGGAAATTGACAAGCTCATAGGCCAGGGAATCCTAGAGCCAGTAGATCACACTCGCTGGGAGACCCCTATAGTGACATCTGTCAAATCTGATAGGTCTGTCCACATCTGTGTGGACTACAAGTGCACAATCAATAAAGCCTTACAACAATGTGCTTACCCTGTACCCATTGTACAGCATTTACTACATTCCTTAGCCTCCGGCAAAGTATTCGCTAAATTAGACATGCCGCAGGTATACCAACAATTGCCTGTAGATTGTGCTACAGAGAAGGCTCAAACCATTGTGACGCACATGGGGGCATTCAAATGTAACCGCCTGCAATTTGAAGTTAGTATCGGCCCTGGACTGTTCCAAAGCGTCATGTTACAGCTTTTCCAGGGGATTCCAGGAGTCATCTCCTATTTTTACGACACCTTGGTATCGGCTGCAAATGAGGCACAACTTTTCAAATGTTTACGAACTGTTTTGACCAGAATTAGAGACAGAGGCCTCCATCTGAAAGAAGGAAAATGCCAAATTAACGTGCCAAGGGTTAAATTCCTAGGGTACCTCATAGACAGCTCTGGGTTCACCCAACCTCTAAAAAAGTTAAAGCAATCCAGGAGGCCACTACACCTCGCAATCAGACCAAGCTGCAGGTGTTCCTTGTGCTCCTTAACTTCTACAGCATCTTTCTTAAGCACAAAGCCACCGTTGCTGAGCCCTTACATCGTATCCTGACAAAAAACACGAAATGGTCCTGGAACAAAGCTGAGGTAGCCGTATTTGCCATGGTGAAAAGACTGCTGTCAGCGGACACCTTCCTAGTCCAGTACAGCCAGAACCTGCCACTTGTTTTAACCTGTGACAGTTCCCCATTTGGCATTGGAGCCGTCCTCAGCCACAGAATGCCCAATGGGACCGAGACACCCATAGCCTATTACTCAAGGACCTTGTCCGCTGCTGAGCGGAACTACAGCCAACTGAACCATGAGGCTCTGGCTGCAGTGGCCGGTGTAAAAAGGTTCCATGAGTAACTCTACATCCGTGACTTTGAACTCATCAACGACCACAAACTGCTACTGGGCTTGCTGACTGGTGACCGGCCTACTCTTGTCTTCTTGTCACCATGAATGACCAGGTGGACTATTTTCCTCACAGCCTACACCTACACCTCGTCCATCAACCAGGCTCAAACTTGGAGCATGCCGATGCTTTGAGTTGCTGCCCACTGCCTGAACTGCTTGCAAACCCTACCCCCGAGATGCCAGTCCTTCTCATTGACTGCTTAGAGACTGGTCCTGTCTCGTCTAGTGATGTTACCTGCCACTCTGCAAGAGACTCCACAATCAAACAAGTTTTGAACTGGGTGTGGAGAGGGCCAAAGGGCCTGTTGGGTCTGAATTCAAAATGTATTATTGTAAAAGAGATGAAATGTGTGTTATTAATGGCTGTTTGCTGTGGGGGGACTGGGTCATTGTTCCACTCAAACTGTGCATTGCAGTATTAAAGGCTTTACACGTAGGGCATCCTGGAATTGTCAGGATGAAGTCTTTGGCTAGGAGTTACATGTGGTGGCCTAACATGGACAGGGAGATAGAAGAATGGGTGGCCACCTGCATGCTGGGCCAGGAGTCCAAACCAGGTCCCCCAGAGGCGCCCGCTAAGGAGTGGGAGCGACCTCAAGCACCATGGTCTAGGGTGCACATAGACTTTGCTGGCCCAATTCATGGCCAGACATTCATGGTAGTTGTGGACGTCTACTTGAAATGGCTAGAGGTAGTCCTCATTACCTCTAGCATGGCGGAAGCGGTCATCAAGGCACTACAGAGACTTTTCTCCACTCACAGCCTGCCCGATGTCTTGGTCTCTGACAATGGGCCCCAATTCATGGCCATGCAATTCAAGACCTACTTAGCCGCAAAGGGAATCAGTCATGCCCTGGTCGCTCCATTCCATCCGGCCTCCAATGGTCAGGCAAAGAGAATGATGAGATCTGCAAAAGAGGCCCTATCCAGTAAGGGCCCGGGAGATTGGCAAACATGGGTCAACCATTTCCTCCTAATTCAACACATCACGCCAAGTGCTACCATGGGGAGAATCCCTTCCAAACGTCTCATGGGTTGCCTTCTAAGGTCTCACTTAGACCGGCTACACCCTAAACTATTCTGCCGCATCGCCCCCAGACTCCACAAGCAAAATTTGGAATTTTAGTGTAGGGAATTCAATTTATGCCCACAACTATGCCGGGGGAACTCTGTGGATTCCTGCCACAGTGAGAGGTATCATTGGGCCACGCTCTTATCTCATAGAGCTCGAGGATGGTCGGAATTGGAGAAGGCACATTGACCAACTCCGTGGCTGCCTCTTACCTCTCTTAGACAACCAGAGGTAACTCCTGCAAGAGTTAGCCAAAGCCCTACCCAAAAGGAGCAAGAAGACACTCCTTCCACAGACAGCTCAAGCCTGAATGCACTGGGGCAAATAATCTGGTTGTGTTGCAGGCCCTCAGCAAGCTCCGAGCGAACCGGCTCTAAAAGCTCCAGCCTCAGCCTGTGAAAGGTTCCAGGAGCTCACCAGGTGAAGTTGCAGAGCCAACAGGTCCATCCAACCTGTCTGAAGAACACCCTCCAACTGAACTGCACAGGTCTGGCAGAGCCGCCAAAAAACCTGCCACCCTGCCTGACTATGTCACAAGTCAGTTGATTCCAGCTAAGAGGAGAGGGGTGTTAGATATTAGCAATTGTTATAATGGTTTCCACCAAGGTTCTCTGCTCCGATGGGAACAGAGATTCAATCTCATTGGTTAAAGGCTCTGACAGCTCCCTATAAAAGGGCTGCTGTCAAACTGAACCTTTGCTGGATTGTACATAGTTGTTCTGTTACAATAAAGAGATGTTGTTGCCCTTAGCCTGAGTGTGCCTTTCCTTTACCCAATCTAACAGAAACCACATCCTATCAAGAAAAACAATAATTGTTATCATTTACTTTGATCATTCTTACAACTGTGAGCTTCAAAGGTGTCTGCAGAAGGCAATCAAAAGACTCAAGATAGATTGGTATGACAGCCCATGTGATAGCCAATGTGATAGAAGCTCTATTACTTTTATTGAATTATTGGCATAAATAAAAAGGAGAAGGTATCAAATTCAGGGTTGCAGCCCCCACCTGGACAGTTTTACTTTCTGTGTGTGAGTATGCTCACTAAACTGGATAATAATTTACTGCTGCTAATGCCCCAAAGGACTTGCTTCAGAGGAGAGGGCCCAGCTAACCTCACTCACGTGGCAGTTGTAAACAGTAGTGGGATTCAAATAATTTAACAGCTGGTTCTCTGTCCTAATGACCAGCTGTGTAAGTGTGGCTTGGTGGTTAGGTGACCGTGTGGGCATTGCCAACTCAATGTCACTCAGGTTAATGCGCACTTCGCCTTAGCTGTTACAATATAATAAGGTTTAACCAGAGAGGCAGTTTCTGTAAGCAGAGCAATAAAGATTAGGCTAGAAACAACATCAAAATGTTCCCTTCCTGCCTTCCTTACAGCACTAATATTGTAGAGTGGAAAATAGCAAAACAAGATTTCTTCCAACAACCAGTTCTCCGAACTGCTTAGAAAGTTAACTACCAGTTCTCCCGAATAGGTGAGAACTGGCTGAATTCCACCACTGGTTGAAAAATTGGGGCATAGAAGGAAATAGAAGACTAGCAGAAACTAGCAGGTAAGACAGGTGGGGATGAAGATGGCAATTTGTTGCTCCCTGCTTTTTCTTTTATAACTGAAAATTTCTGTGAGTAGCTAAAATTAATGTTACCCATATTAATGAGATCCTGAACTGACTTACCAAGTTTCAACCTAATGAAAGCCCACCCCCCTCTTTTTTTTTATTCCTGGAGCTCAATTGTAAGACAGGGTTTAAAATGGTCTCTTTCTCTCTCTCATCTAAGTCAGGGCCTGTAGATAATTTATTATACCAATTACATTCAATGTTCAAATTTATTTCTATTTTTCCCAATTATTTTGGCAAATTGCTGCCAGCTCTTTGCCATCGGGAACTCCCTCTATGCTGCATCTCTAACAGAGACTGGGAAAATCATTTCTTGGCAATTTACCAGGCATCAGCAAGTTCAACCGTACCTGACCCACAGCTGTCTCCTGTAGCCCCTGACTGGCAACCAGTGACCCATGCTGAGATCACCGAGTTTATCTCTGAACTCAAGTCAGGCAAAGCTCCTGGCCCTGATGCTATTCCCCCTGACCTGCTAAAATCCAACCCTGAATGGTGGATTCCTCTTCTGGCAAGACTCTTTACATATATTAATTCCCCTGGCAGAGTACCTTCCTCCTGGAGCTTAGCAATTATTGTGCCAGTTTTTAAACGAGGAAATAGAAACAACCCAGCTGACTATCGCCCCATAAGCCTGCTCTCTATTATTGGGAAATTGTATACCAAATATCTCCATCGCAGACTCCTCACTTGGGTTGAGGAATCCAATATCATTGGTGCTGAACAAATTGGGTTTAAAGCGGGCTGTACCACACTAGATCATTGCTTTGCCCTAGTGCACCTGGTTGACAAATATACTACTATACCAGGTGGCAAACTCTTCACGGCTTTCATCGACCTAAAGTCAGCATTTGACTCAGTTCCTAGGGGTTTGTTGTGGTCAAAACTGCTTAAGAGTTCTATTGACAGACGTTTGCTGTTCTTAATTAGGTCCTTGTATAATCAGATCTCCAGCCAGGTCAGGTGTGGTCTGCAGGGAGAACTTTCTAATCCTATCCCGATTAAGAATGGAGTAAGGCAGGGATGTGTTCTGGCTCCTCTTCTGTTTAATATATTTTTATCTCACCTGGCTGGTTACATCGGACATATTGAGTCCCAAGCCCCGAAGCTGACAACTACAAAGATCCCGCTTCTTCTTTACGCTGATGATGCGGTTCTCCTTTCATTGTCAAGGCCAGGACTGAAAAGATTACTTTCTGCATTTAGGTCTTACTGTGCTGAAAACTATTTGGCTATTAACTATGATAAATCAAAAGTACTAGTGTTTACTAGAGCCCGGAAATTGTATAACTGGGATATCAGTGGAAATGCTGTTAAGCAGGTTTTCCATTTTAAGTATCTAGGTATTCAATTTCAGAACACCGGTACTTGGACTAGACATCGAACCCAGGTGCTGAACTCGGCCTCCCGTAGTCACCAGCAGATTTTAAGATTCTTTTATACCCAGGGTGGCCAGTTCATTCCTTCTGCCTTTCGTATTTACAAAGCCAGAATGCTGGCCCAAACTCTTTACGGCATTTTCATATGGATACGGGCTTCAAGGATTGCATTGAAAGAACCCAGGCTGCTTTTCTTAGAAAACTTCTGGGTCTTACCCCTTGTGTTGGTTTTGCCCCGATGTACCTGGAACGGGCATTCGATCGGTGGAATGTATGGCCTGGATAAACACCTTTAAATGGTGATTTCGGGTGCTCTTTCTGGCAGTCCCTGGCAGCTACCTCTCCCTGGTGTTCACAGACTCCCATATTTGTCGCTGGGAGAAAGAGCTGCTGAAGAAACTTCATCTGCTAGGTTTCACAGAGGATGCCTTGGGAAACTACGACCTCAATGATGCCCAATTTAGGATAGTTCAACGGCTTGTGGACACCGCCCCGAGTCCCTTTGTCACCGCCCCGAGTCCCTTTGTGGGAGAGGGGGCGGTTTAGAAATGCGAAGAATAAATAAATAAATAAATAAATTTACAATATCTACGAGCCAGAGCCAATAAAACTTGCTACCCCCTGACTCTCAACCAAGTTAATAACTATGGACTGAGGATGGCTTCCTATTTTTATACCCTAACCATTCCCAAGTACAGAAGAGCTTTTTCCCTAGCTCGCTTCAATGTCTTGCCCTCAGCACTTCTGGATGGTCATTTCAAGAGGCTCCCGATTAACGAGCGGCTGTGCCCTTGTGACACAGCCGAGGTTGAGACAGCGGAGCATGTCCTTCCATTTTGCCCTATGTATAGCACGGACAGATCTAGGTTACTGTCTCTTCCTGAAATCGTCCCTTCTGGACCTGATGGCTGTGATTTGTTTGTGCATTGCCTTGGGGATGTCTCCTCGTACATTACCTCTCAGGTTTCCAGGTTTTTCTTGAGAGCTGTGACCATTAGAGAAGAGAGCTGTAACCTCCCTTAGTTAAGCTTTTGGTGACTAGCTGCTGTGTCTCTTTTGTAGTGGTCGTGTTTTGGTCTGTGACTGTAAATAAAGTATTATTATTTCAATTTTCATGTAAGTGCTTTTTATAGTTTAATGCATGGCATTTGAACATACCTAAGTACAGTAATATTTTTGTTTGAAAAAATATTTTGTAATTGGCAATGGGGGCATGACTTTTGGGACACCCTCTATACACATAAATGTGTGCAGATACACACACACATTCTCACTCTCACACATGACACGCACATACAAAGACATATTAATATGAACATGAGGTTATACTGAATCATAGATTAGCATTTCATATGGCAAATATATTTCATTTATAATGCTCAGCTATGAAACAACAAAATGATGAATGCTATTGTAAGTATATACTCCAGAAATGTTGATTTCCTTGCCAAGAATGTTAAGGTATGTGAACCAGAATGATAAAATTATTTCTTTTGGAAATAATCATCTTCATTGTTTCAGGCCTACAGGACCCAGTCCTACATATCTTCTGCAATAACTTACCCAGGTAAATGACATGCAAAATACTTCATAATAAGGCTGACACATAAAATAGTATTTTCACACATATTAAACAGATGTACCTGCTGCCACAATCGTTTTGCGAGCCCCTTAGTTTCCTTTGTAATGGTCCATGACACATGAACACATGAGAACTATCAGTTATCTATGCATATGATTCCTACCCTGGCTCCTGGCCACCAGCCTTCTTGAAGGCTCTTCAAATATGCACACAAGATCTTTCAGAGATAATATAACTATTATTTAAGTTGTACTCATTTTATTCTTATCAGTCCACGTTGACAATAGAAAGGTATTAGAAATTCGTAGGGATTTGTTCCTAGATAAGAATATTGTGCACTGATCTTGGCAGTTTAAAGGGGAAAAAATCATTTTCTAAGTCCTCTGGAATGGCAGACTTTCAGTTATGAACACCCTTATCCATAGAAGAATTGTTGTTTCTACAATCCTCTGTAAATTTTGTGGACTGAACATTAAGAGTATAAAACTCATTCTGATTTGATTAGGTTATTTTGTTTTCAAATGACCTACATGTATAAAGATTTCACTGCATCAGTAGATAAAATTATTAATTAATATTAATTCCTCATTTTGAATAATGGCTCCTCATGGCAATATATATTTTCTCAAAAGCAAATTAGTTTAGCAGAATCGTCTCACAATCAAGTGTCAGTTTCTGATTATCAGTTATTTGAACATTCAATGAATTCAATGTTTATTTTCTAATATAAAATTTACTATCTGGTCACTGGTCACAGGCTATCTGTGAGGGAGATGAGTGGTTCTTAAATGATAAATAAATACAAAAATAAAAATGAAAGTTGCTTTTTGAGCACAGTGAATTCGGAAGGGAAAGGGGCATCCTTTAACTGTCTCGGGTCTATATAGTCTTATAAAGACTATAAATCTTTAAGAAAGGGCCTAACAATCAAGATTTAACTTCAACCAAGAACCACAGACAATTTCATGGTTAAATAATGATTACAAATATTTGCAACAGTATTAGCTAAAAGGATTTTACAGAACCTTATTCAGGATGATCACTGAGGATTTTTACCTAAAAGACAACATGAGGATTTTGTTAAATGTAACAGAACATTTGCAATAACATAATGATAAACAAGCAGAAGCAATCTTTCATGTTGCAGAAAAAGCTTTTGACAATTTGAACTGGTCTTTTATGTTTCAAGCTTTGGAAGATATGAATTTGAGAACGAATTTTATTCAAAGAATCAAATTAATCTTCACATCCCAAAAGGCACATATTATTGATACAGTGATTTAAGTAAACCATGTGACATCCAGAAGAAATCAAGACAAATATGCCCTCTGTTTCCTTTGCTTTTTATTTTAGTTCTAGAAATTTGAATACAGACATAAGACAGGATGAGAAAATGACAGGTTTGAAAATTAAAAAACAGTTTTGCAAATTGAAGCTTTTTCTCTTATATCTTAATTCTGATTCTACAACAATTTCAGAATGGTAAAGAACATTTAATAAATAAACTAAAGGATTGTGGTGAAATAGCATGCTTTAAAGAAAATAAACAAAAAACACAGATATGATACAAGTTCAAGTAATGCTGATAAAAGGATAGACTTTAAAATTAAGAAGGTCAAATATCTAAAGGTTAAGTGATCAATATAGATTCTATGTTGTTTCAGAATAATTCTGTCAATGATATTAAATAACATTAAAAAAGACTTACTGAGGTGAGATAAACTATAATTGTCATTGTTGGGAGAATATCAGTGAATTAAGATGAGTGTGTCATCTAGGATGTTATTTTTATAATAGTATTGACTACTGATGCACCATTCCAACAGTGCAAAAAGATAATTCTGAATTTGTATGACAGGGCAAAAAACCTAAGACTTAAATATAAAATTCTGCAAAGTGCCAAATATAGATGCAGCTCAGGTCTACTGGATTGAAAATCATACTTTGCTACTTGTTGTTTGGTATGGATGAAAGATTGGGTGACCCTGAAAAAAAGGAAGTTATTACAGTTGGAAAGACAAGATCTGAGCTTTGGGTGGCAGGACTATTTATAATATGACACAGTCAAGATTAATATAGACTTTCAAAATCATTTTGTTAGGTGTGCCATAATGAGCGTTTGGAGTAGTTATAAAATAAGATTGACTCCTAAAATATTTTTATGGTTGTCACCCCCAAGAAGCTTTTTTTAGGAGAAAAATGATAACCACACACATTTGACTGAAAAATACAGATTTATTGACTTTCTTTGAAGGAGAACATGAATTTAAACCTAGAGAAGAAACGGAAAGAAACTGATAATGGCTTGATTATGCCCAGTTGACAGAGAAATTTAATCTGGACAAGAAGAAATTTATTTTTATGAAAGAAAAAAAAACTGAATTAGATTTATCTGCTGGTAATAAACATATTATTGCTAAGGTGTATAAACTATTATAGAAAATGAATCTGGAAGATTAATATATAGAAAATATAATTAAATGGGCAAAAAATCTTTGTATATAATGTAGTATTTGATCAAAGGGAAAATATGTGGGGTAAAGGATCAAAATTTACACTGAATTGTAATATGGGAGACAACTTTTAAAAGATGTATTGTCAAAGTTGTATAACGGTGTGTTAAATGTATGTTGGAAATATAGGCATCTGAAGGCACCTTTTATCATTATTGGTGGATAGGTAAAATGTTAAGAAATACTGGGATCAAATATCTATTTCAATTGAGAAAATTCTCAAAATAAATATACAACTGAGGGCAGAAGTTTTTCTCCTATGATTGATGTACAATGTAAACAAATATGGAATTTTTGTTCTTACAGTATTTATAATAATAGCAGCAAGACCTATTTACCTACAGAGATGGAAAAACACACAAATACAATGGAAAAATGGATGTATAAGTGATGGAACTAGTAGAGATGGCAAAAATTGACTGCTCTTTGTTAAAGAAAAGACTGATAATATTATCTATTTTAGATAAAGAATGTCTGCAAGATACCAACCTCAGAGAGCACCAAGAAATCCTAAACTACAAATATATTATATTTGAAAAGACTTTGTTTCAACATGGGAACTACCTTTGGGTTTTTTACTTAAAACTGAAAGAAATGAAATTTTAACCTTGGAATTTGTGTCTGGGACTGTAGAAGTGCTCTGTGCTACAGTTTACTCTAATCGAAAGGAGTATTATATTTCATGTTGTTATCGGTACTGAAGAAAACAAAAGTTACTTTTTTCTAAATCTTTATTTCCTTTCTTGTCTGTATCCTATAATTTTGCTTTTTCCTGTTTCCCCTTTCTACTTTTCCATTTAAACATTTTCCCCTTGTTGTTTATATTTTATACTTTTCTGAAATTCAGTAAAGTTTTAAAGGATAGTATAATATAGAAGTGGTTATGTTGCAATATCTGGAATTGTTTTAAATGTTTTCAATATGAGACATCAAATCATTAGCTGCCAGAAGTTACAGATTGTTTCATTCCTTTATTTTGCACTTGAGTGTTCAAAATATTGGAATTCTTCTTATGTAAGAAGTGTGTTTTTGACTACATATCAATGATTGAAATCAGAGCCTGCCAAAACCTTGTAGCTTTTAGGTTTAAATTTCATATGCATTAAGAATACATCTAGGGTTATTGCTTATACTCCACATCACATTTTATTTTACTTTATTTTCATTTTTGAAATTGAAGAAGTGAAACAAATACATGAACCAAGACTTTCAAAACTCTGAAAAGCTTCTGAGCTAAGCCTCCTTGCTTAGAAATTTACAGATGCTGGCTCACATTGTCTTAAATCAGAGTTGTATTCAGTAATGGTGTCCTATTTTCTTCACTACCCATTCAGTAGTGGGAGCGCATGCACAGAAGGTTTGTGATCACATCTGGGTGAGTGGGTGGAGCCTCATGCCTCCGCTACTACTGGTTCGCCTGGTTGTATTTAGATGGAAACTAGGAAGTAACTAACCACAAAAGTTGATTAATATTTACTTTATATTTTACTACCACTTTAATAAGCATTTTCACTGTAAGGAGAATCTTTAACTCAGGGATGTCAAACTCATAGTGCATGGCCCAGATGTGTCACACATGGACCATGCACCCCTGGTTTACTAAAGTGAAAAAAGTTTGTGATACATTACATGATGACAACATGACGCCATGAGTTTGACATCCCTGCTCTAACTCATATTATCAGAAATAAGACAATGAACATGTGATATCAATATTGGTCAGCATTTAATATGTAATCTATACAAAGATTATTTGTACCCTCTTTAAGTGGGCAGAACCTTATATTCTGTCCTCAACTCTGTTCCAATAAACTTGGTTCTAGCAGATTGTATCATCCCCCCCCCCCCCCCATTGTCATTTGAATCATAGACAACTTTCTTGTCCAAGATTTAAAGAGAAAGCTGGAGCTGATCAGGTCATTGTTATTAATTTGATCACATTGCTTACTGTAAGAGCAGGCAAAATATAAGGAGTAGTTGTTCGCTCCTCTTTTTGAATGGTAGAGGTAACAGATTCCACTTTGATGCTTTCCTTTGGCAGAAATAATGTGTTCTGCTTGTGAGATGTTGTGATGAAGCTAATTCCTCTCAAGTGGCAATTTTGCCTTTAAAGGAATGTCCAGGGATGAGGCAGTATCAAAATAAGACACAATATAGCCCACAACTGTGTAATTGAGGCGCTGTCCATTTTTAGAGGTATCATGTAAGCAACACACACAGATAGAAAGGGGTGAAAAGATTGCAGAAGGTTCTTTGACACCACTCCCCACCAGAAATGAAATTTTGCATGTGCTGTGGGTATACTTAAATCAACTTTGTTACATGGTAAGTGAAGCACTGTATCTGTGGATTAGGAATGAGGGAGTCACTTTACAATTTGCTTTAAGCTTTATTAAAGTGAAGCACCTTTGCAAAACTCCTCTGCTCTATTGTTCATTGTTATAGATTATATACAGCACGCCCTATTTTGAATAAGAAGATTGGTATTATTGGTAGGCAGAAAAGACTATCCATCATTATAATGATTCAATAGCCCATAGTAGTTTAAATTCTACTACTTCACCCACAGTGAATAGCTTTCTTGCCTAGGACTCTTTCACTTTCTTTCACTGTTCAAACTGGCCATTTGTCTTCAAAATGTCCTGTCAAGATTGTTATGCTGTTTCATATGCAAAATTGCAGGAAGATCACCGTATGCATGAAAAACTGCAGAAGATTCACTTTAAAACTGTGATACAAAATGGCAAAAAAACTATGAATGAAAACTAGTCATTGTATGTTCCCAAAATCATTTTAAAAGAAAACAATCTGCACAGGATATTATATTTATACAAAGGTTTACCAGCTTCAGTATGAGTATCTTCATATCAAAACTAAAATGGTATTTAAAAGCTGAAGTTTCCTTTTCCTATATCAGTGTTTTTCATGTGGCTGGAGAACTCCGGGAGTTGAAGTCCATACATCTTAAAAGTTGTTGAGGTTGAGAAACACTGTTCTACACTGTTTATTATATACAGATGCTTGGGAAATTGCTGGAGGTATCCCTAGGAGAATAGTGAAAATGGTCAATCACCAGTGACCCAAGCCCTATTCATTTTTTATTCCCTTTTGATTTAAGTCAGCTGTTTGTGACTTCATGCAAATTATGGCAATTTCTTTGCCAACAGTACAGAAGTGATTTGCTGATATCGTTTTGTTCCTGATTTAACCTACTGATCTCCTAGCAGGAGGGAGGGAGGGAGGGAGGTGTGGAAAGTTAGTACCAGCCCCTCTCCTAGAAGAATGAAATATTTTGGGAAATATTAAAAACTACAGAATATTATATTTCCCTAAATGAGAAATGGAGAAACATATTTTTAAAGGCAGAAATCAGACTCAGTTTCCCTGCCTCCAGCAGATATTTTGTGCCTATTTTGTAGACATTCTATCTACAAAATAAAAGACCTTCAGCTTCAGGGTGAAAGAATTAAGAAAGACATGACCTTTTAGGACACAATAGAATTAGCCCACTAAGACACAGAGCTCACTATATTACACAATTTCCTAAGGACCTTGCATTACCCTCAGAAACTTCAAATAAACCTGGGAATTTAGACAACCTATAGAGCCAGCTATGACATACTCTATGGGAGTCTGACAACTGTCAATAGAATGCATGTTCTTGCACAAGAACAGGAAGCTCTCTTACACAGGAGCAGGAAGCTCAAGTGCAAAGCCCAAGAGAAGATATAACACCCCCCCTCAACTCCATGTAGTCAACTTCCCCATAATCACAACCCATGTGGTCCTGTTCATAAACGGACCCTCTTTCAATCAGCCTCAGCCTCCATTTTGTCTCCAGTGCCTTTCTCCCATCTTGGAACTGAACCTGATGGATATTTATTTCTACAGAGAGAAAGAAGGAAGGAAGGAAGGAAGGAAGGAAGGAAGGAAGGAAGGAAGGAAGGAAGGAAGGAAGGAAGGAGTATGATGCTCCCTGCCAGCTTCCAACAAAGAAACTCAATAGGACAGTTGGCAGAATTCAGAAGTTATTCTTACTCTCACTTACTGTGTTGACTCTGTTTCTTTTTTCAGCTAAGAAAGTATCTCTGAAACAATGTGGCAACAGGGCACAGGTCATATAGTACACAATAAATTCAAAAAAAGTTCAAATTAAGAAAATGTCTACACTGTTTTAGAATCTTCTGAAACACTCCATAGCTGGGTGGTACATTCAGCATTCTGACCAAATGCCATCAAGAAATGGTATATATTCAGCTGCATTGACTTCTATGGAGAGGAAGTTTGGTGATTGTAAGGAAATCTGGGTGCCAAGACAGCAAGTCTTGAGCCAGTGGTAGGTATTCTCTTTCTTCATTTCATCATTTAAATTATTTTTATCTTGTTTTTCTACTTAAATTCCGTAGCACTCAAAACAATGAGATAGTGATTCCTTTTAGATCTGGCAGACAGGCAAGGACAGGAAACAAAGCAAGGAAAGAAAAGTCTGTTCAGAAAAAAAGACTTCTACAATCAGGATTTTATATAACTTGATGAAGCTGAATATTACCTTTGGGATCAGATATTTAAATGCAAACAGACAGTAGTAAGTACAAAATAGAGTCTTTATTCTACAAAGCTTATTGTTGTGGCTTCCATCCCTTATCATTGATATTATAACTCAAAACTGTAGAGACATTTTTGAGGCCTTCATTTTCAATAAAATGGATTCAACAGGACTATTTTTGTATATCTCATTCCAGCTGATGTAGAATAGTTAAATAACTTTATATATTATCATTGTTTAGTATGTGTTTTGAGATTGAAATGGCTGATTGAAAACCACTTATATTGCACAATATTCTTTATTTCAATAAAGGAAAATATTTGTAGATCATGGTTGAAATGCTGGCTGCTTGGTGGTTTTCTGATGCTGCTGCTTAGGCTGTGTAATGAAATGTCTTTGAGAAAACAACCAATTTCAGAGAGCACTGAGGGCTCCTATCTTTTATTTCACACAGAGAGACACACTCACACTCACACACACACAAGAAGAGGCTGAATTGGAAGAAGATGAGCATAGTTTAAAATGGAAGAAGAAACATCAACCAACTGTGTTATGCTAATAACACTCTTCTGATAGCTGAAATATAAATGATCACCAAGCTAAAGTAATAAAAGTCAAGCAGCAGTGTGAGAAAAAAAATAGGAACAATAAATGTAAAGAACACAAACTAATGGCACCAGGTACAGGTAGCATCTTAGACATGGTACTTAAGATATTGAAATGGTAGGCAGCTTCTGTTTTTCAGGTCAACTATTCATTTTATATATTAATTTTTGATCCTACATTTATTACTTTATAAGTAACTCAAGACAATGGACATACATAATACTTCTTCCTTTTTCCCACAACAACAACTCTGTGAAGTCCATTGGGCAGAATTCACAGGCTCCTGGTTTTTAGGACAGCACCTTAACTATAATACTAAACTATCAAACTATTTATCTCAAAACTATCAAGAGCAAAGGAACCAATGATCAAGAAACTTGCACTTGATATGATAACAGTGAAGTCTGTGAAAAAGACATTCAAATGCTACAACATATCTATACTTACAATAATCAGAATCATCCAGGTAATGATTTTTCCTGGAATGCTTAATAAAAGGAAAAGTTAGACTGGTTAAAATAGAAGGATAGATAGAATCCTAAGATAGGATAGAACCACTTTTGGATATTGATAGGGTATTGATCCTTTTGAATTCAGTGTTGGAGAAATTTCTGAGATTGCCATTGATAAGTCTTGGACTTTAAGAAAGCTAATTTCAATAAACTTAGAGAGAGCTTGGGAAAAATTCCATGGATGAGAATCCTCGAGGGGAAAACAACTCAAGAAGCTTGGGAAATTTTGAAAAATGAGATTAGAAAAGCCCAGTCTAACACAATACCAATGAAGAAGAAAAACAACAGCTCCCAAAAGAAACCAGCATGGCTGCATAAACAACTATCTGACAAACTGAAAGACAAAAAAAGTAAGTATAAAAAGTGGAAGGAGGGGGACATAACTAAGGCAGAATATCAGCAAATAGCCCGAGCCTGTAAAGATGAAGTGAGGAAAGCTAAGGCTCACAATGAAGAAAGGCTTGCCACAAAAGTAAAAATTAACAAAAAAAGCTTCTTCCAACATGTTAAAAACAAGAAAAAAGTTAAGGAAACAATTGGTCCATTGCTAGGAGAAAGTGGCAAGAAGGTGACAAGCAACAGGGAGAAAGCAGAACTATTTAACTCATGTTTTGCATCTGTCTTTACACAAAGGGATAAAACAGTCCAACCTATCAAAAGCAGCACCACAAAATTAGGAACACAAATTGAAATAGGGAAGAAAATGGTAAGTGAGCACCTGTCTACCCTAGATGAGTTCAAATCACCAGGACCGGATGGATTACACCCCAGAGTTCTGAAGGAACTAGCAGACGAGATCTCAGAACCACTGAATTATATCTTTCAGAGATCCTGGAACACCGGGGAACTACCAGAGGACTGGAAAAGAGCTGATGTGGTTCCCATCTTCAAAAAAGGGAAAAAATTAGATCCAGGAAACTACAGACCTATCAGCCTAACCTCAATACCAGGAAAGATTCTGGAAAAAATAATCAAGCAACGAATTTGCGAACACCTAGAAGCAAACAAAGTAATAGCCAAAAGCCAACATGGATTTGTCAAAAACAGATCATGCCAGACTAATCTTATTGCATTCTTTGATAATGTGACAAAATTAGTGGACCAGAGGAATGCCGTTGATATAGTTTACTTGGACTTCAGTAAGGCTTTTGATAAGGTAGACCATAACCTACTACTAGATAAAGTAGAAGAATGTGGGTTAGACAGCATCACCACCAGATGGATTGGTAACTGGCTGACCAACCGCACTCAACGTGTAGTTCTCAATGGAACTGCATCTACATGGAGGGAAGTATGCAGTGGAGTACCCCAAGGCTCTGTTTTAGGCCCAGTACTCTTCAACATCTTCATCAATGATTTGGATGAGGGAATAAATGGGGAACTCATCAAATTTGCAGATGATACCAAGCTGGCAGGAATAGCCAACACTCCAGAAGATAGGCTTAAGATACAGAAGGATCTTGACAAACTTGAACATTGGGCACTATCTAATAAAATGAAATTCAATGGTGAAAAGAGTAAGGTTCTACATTTAGGCAACAAAAACGGAATGCACAGGTACAGTATAGGTGATACCTTACTCAGTAGTAGTAACTGTGAAAGGGATCTTGGAGTCCTAGTGGACAACCATTTAAATATGAGCCAGCAGTGTGCAGCAGCTGCCAAAAAAGCCAACACAGTTCTAGGCTACATCAACAGAGGGATAGAATCAAGATCACGTGAAGTGTTAATACCACTTTATAATGCCTTGGTAAGGCCACACTTGGAATACTGCATTCAGTTCTGGTCGCCACGATGTAAAAAAGATGTGGAGACTCTAGAAAGAGTGCAGAGAAGAGCAACAAAGATGATTAGGGGACTGGAGACTAAAACATATGAAGAACGGTTGCAGGAACTGGGTATGTTTAGCTTAAGAGAAAGAAGGACTAGGGGAGACATGATAGCATTATTCCAATATCTCAGAGGTTGCCACAAAGAAGAGGGAGTCAAACTATTCTCCAAAGCACCTGAGGGTAGGACAAGAAGCAATGGGTGGAAACTAATCAAGGAGAGAAGCAACTTAGAACTGAGGAGAAATTTCCTGACAGTGAGAACAATTAATCAGTGGAACAGCTTGCCTCCAGAAGTTGTGAATGCCCCAACACTGGAAGTCTTTAAGAAGATGTTGGATAGCTATTTGTCTGAAACGGTATAGGGTTTCCTGCCTAGGCAGGGGGTTGGACTAGAAGACCTCCAAGGTCCCTTCCAACTCTACTATTGTATTGTATTGTATTGTATTGTATTGTATTGTATTGTATTGTATAACCAAGAAAACAAATACAAATACAAATGCATGTATACATTAAGAAATCTTATTCTAGATGCAAATGACCAAAAAGAAATTATCATATATAATGTTAATACACTGTATCAAAACCTAATTTTTTAAAGATGACTTTAATGCTCTTAACACAAAATGTTGATATTATAAACACTAATACAAAATTTCCAATCACACTGTATAGATATGAATCACATCCCTTTGCCCTTCTGATTTTTTTTCCATGCTGAGAACTGTTGCATTACAGTTGTGCTAATTGCCAAGCTAGACCTCTTCAAAAAAAATATCTTTTTTGCTGGACAAGACTATCATTATGGCAGCTGATGTGATGGTGAATATTATGTTGAAGTCCATTGATAAGTTACGGTGGGATGTTATTGTGAACACCTTGCTTGCTTTGGCTCAAAGTGACAGCAGTATTACCCTCTATCATAGGGAGACTGCATGAAAATGAACATTCTCAATTATGGTGAAGCACATATTCAAGTTTCAAATGAAAGAACAAATTATACTCGACAGGCACTGACCTTGACATATTCAGTCTCACTGTGCATATCCATAGCCAGCTGGTTGCATTCACAGAACTCAACTAGAACTTTGCAAAGCAACTGTTAACAAAATTATTTCCAGAATTTAGTAATGTAACTAGAGGGACCTAGCCAATCTAGTCAAACATTTTAAAGAATTACTTTAATGTGAGCATTATTTATTTTTAAGATTAAAACCGATGTTTTATGAAACCTGGTAAAATGCCAAATCTATAAATCCAATGATGGAGAAATAGTACTGCCAGTAAGGAAAGATATCTGATGTTTGGATGCCCTGCCCAGTTACTGCAAAAATAATTCTTGCTTGATTATCAGAATTCCATGGTTAAAGAAAAAAGAAAGAAGTTGTGTCAAGTTATGGATCTTTCATTTCCTCTTGCTTCAGATTGTCATAGGCCCAAGAAAAGCAAAATATATATTTGATTTTTATGACTTCTCTATCTTTTTTTGCTCTATACTGTTATTGAGGCGAGATTGTGCTCTATCTAGCTTGTCATAGGAAAATGCAAAACAGAGCAGCCACTCACCTTTACCCTTATTGTATCTCACTGCATTTATGTATGTGTGTGTGTGTATGTGTGTGTGTATGTGTATTCACACACACACACACACACACACACACAAACCTCAAAAGGAAACACTGCAAGTCTACTGTCACACTATTTTCTCTAAAGTTACATCTGTCCTGAAGATCATTTAGTTTAGCTTACAAGAACAATCACAAATTTCATGCAAGGGTTGTATAACAGAGCGACTTAGTATTCTTCAAATTAAACCAAAATGAGAGAGAGAGAGAGAAATAGAAAAGATAATCTTTCTTCTACTTTTTTGCCTTTCTGATGTTAGGGAATCTTCAGAACCCAGATGCCAGAGCTTCCATCTGCCACACCGAGGATTTCCAGTAAAGATACTGTGTACAAATCATCAAGATTTAAGCATAAAAGAATTTCCAAATTTTGATAATAAGTGACAGTGTTACTTACATAATAGAGAGGAAACCAAACAGTTAAGAATTATCAGTGTAATATCACTGTAAATCTGAGGTTTAGTTAGAGCATAATATATTTAAAGGAAGCTTTTGAGATTTTATTTTCATGGTTATCTTCCATTAGTCCTAAACTTTGTGATTAATGAGTTGAAATGTGTTAGTTTATTTATTGGCTTTTTAAAAAAAATTAAATTGCTAAGAGTTAAGTTCATGATATTTTACTGAAATTGTAACAGGAAGGATGCTTTAGAAGATCAGCATTGAGAAGATTTTGTCAAGAAAAGCAACCTAGAAATATTTTTCAATAAACAATAAAGCTGCAAAATTCATTTTCCACTCCTATTGATTTTTGTGTCTTTTTCCCCCTATAGATAATAGTTACAATTCAAAAGATGATTAAAAGAAAGCAGGCAAAAGGAGGGAGTGGGGGGACACCATATTATGGGAACAAGAATGTTTGAACCAGAGACTAGGAAAAGATCCAAATGAAGCCAGTACTGATCTTGTGCTTTCAATTTATGGTTGCCATGGGTGACTCAGAAATGAAACCAATCAGGGCACTGTAATTTAAAACTAAAACAGCTGGCAAAATCTTTCTTCTCGGAACATGTTGTTTCCAAAGTAAATGAAAAGATCGGAAGACTTTTCATTTACTTCTGAGACAACATGGACTGCTTGAGCTAAAGAACGTATTAATGTTTCCACCATAGCTTTCTATTACGTGTCTGGAATTCTATTCCAAAATATCACAGGCAAGGTGATGAAAAAAGACAGGTGATAGAATGAAATGGTTGGCCCTAACACAAAATAATCAGTCCATCTTTATATTTCCACTTTACATTATAACAAGAATCCTGATTGCATTCTTCAGGTGGTGATGCGTTACCTGAAAATGCAGCAGTCAGAAAGCATTCAGAGTCTTCATACTAACAAAGAAGGCTGTTTGTGGATGATGTGCATCAGTTGATCAGTAGTTTTATGTTATACATCCTGCACTATTTCAAGAAAAAAATATGTTATCATGTTTCCAGAAATTTATATATGTTTTAATTTATTTTTTGCTACATTTATGCATGGATATAATCTTATTAATCTTGAATTGGGTTCTCCAAAAGCTAATGGCCAATACCAGCTTCATGGTCCAACAATGTTCAGAAAGTGGAAACAGATTCTATGATATTCCATTGGTGTAAATTTGAATAAATTATTCCTGACATCAAATCAAATCTTATTAAATCTGGCATTGTCCAAAAACAAACAAGAAAAAATGAACTAACATATATTTTTTATTGAAAGTTGGATGCAACACATTTGCAGGTATATAGAGAGAATATAGGCTTATTTTCTACCAATGACACAGTTTGAACATATTTTTAGCCAGGTACAAATCTCTAATCTGGATTCTCAGGACATCATATGGATAAGGCCTTGTAGGAAAAGGTGTTCATTTCATGCAATTTGAAATCATCTAATCTTCCAGGTTTAATCTTGTTAATTGATTTTTCAAGTCATTGGGGCAAAGCATGACCTATATAGTCCTTGAAGCCTAGATAACTCATTAGTTGAAATAATTTGATCTGAAAGAGAAGATTCTGCCTGCGTTTTTGCTTTCCTATGCTAGATATCTCCTTCTTTTGTGACCCCTATTTGTCTTTGACTATGCACCTGCTTCTCATTGCATCATGCCACTAGTGCTGTTTTGGAGCTCAACCTTCAGACTTAATAGGACTTCCTGTGTCCTGACTGACACATCCATCTGGCCTTTTTCTCTCTTGCCTGCATGATCCCATTTTTAACTGCCAGCCTATCTGTGATAATATCCATTGACTCCTTTGATCCTCATCTCTTTGCATCCAAACTCATCTTTAGCTGCAGATCTAATGGCAGTGTTGCTCTTTGAATATGCTTTTGCTCAAATTTTAGTGATGTCTCCTCTCTTCTCGCATTGCCCCATTTCACATTATTTGGAAAAATCTGGAACACTTTTCAGAGCTGCAGAAACCTGCATGAGGAAAAGGAATAAGAATGTCTGGATGTCATATTGCTCACATTAGTCAGAAACTAAGCCAGTATCCAGATTTTTTCTCCTTCAATTTTCTTTGTCTTCATTTATGCCAGATATACCGGTAGCTATGCTCCCTGGGACTGAAAACATGCAAACTGAAATGAAAAACATTAAGAGGATTTGAAAAGAAAATGAAGAGGCATTTCCCAGAGAAGATCTCTTGGCTTTTTTCTGAAATGCTGATTTTCCTTGGGTTGTCATTACAATAAGACAACTCAATGTAATGAAATAATGATGAATAAAGTCCATAGAGACACTTAATGTTTTCTGCAATGTTTTCAGCTGGAGGTAACCACATCATACTGGTTTGTATTTTCACTGCAGGGTATAGGCTCCCCTACAATGCATCTTCATTAGGATAGTGATTTTGCTTAGATTGCCACAAGAAAAGCTTGATATAGTATGGAATGTTAAAAAGGAAAAGGGCCAAATCCCAAAGGATAACCCTCCAAAATTAAATTGAGTGACATTTGAACAGGTGAAAGAACCAGAAGCTAGCCAAATGCTGGAAACATGACAATCAAAGACAGGGAATATTTCCATCAGTAATTATTTACCACACTTCTGTGTGAATATAATCTTATGAATCTTGAATTGGAGTCACTAAAACCTAATGGGAAACCTTAATTAGCATAGGATAATCAGTACAAAACAAAACAAAACCCCACAGCAGAAACTACTTTTCCTTTATAGCTCCAGCTTCCAAAATACATTGCTGACCACTGTTTCTTCCCAGCTTTAATAAGAAATATGGTGATACATGGCCTTCTCTGCTAGATAAGATGAAGGCTCCTGCAATAGAAGATTTGCTGACATCTTATGTGAGAAATCAGAACAGAATGAGAAGGACATTACTTCAGTTTTTGAGGATTATTGTTCGAGTTAGTTGTAAGTAGAAAAACAGGTGTGTTTGTTCTTTTCCTCTCCCTTATTGATCTGTTTTAAAACAAGTTCCAAAAGAAATAGCTAAAATCATTTTCTCCTGCTTTTAAGCAAAGTGCTAAGTAATTTTGTGCCTAAAATAAAAAGCTAAAGGCTATTGAAAACATTATGCAGAAGCATGGTGGCTCTTAAGGGCTATAGTTACATCTTGTTCTACAATATATTCCCTGCAATCTCTCTTTAATAAGAACTAAGTGTTGTTCTCACATTGTCACGGAGCAATAACATCATAGGCAATAACATAGCTGTTTCTTTTGAAACTTCTTTTGGGCCTATATAATCCTGCTTCTCCAAACGGCATGTGCATTTAGCTCAAAGAGGAATCAGTCCAGAGGTGGTCCAGTGGTATGGCGGCCTGAGTCGCTGGAACCGGCAGCAACCCAGGCCTGCCAGTCCCCCAAACCAATTCCCAGTCAGTGCCATCTTGTTTTTAAGTTCTGTGCATGTGCAGAACAATTTTAATTGAACTATGCATGTGCATGCAGCATGCAGCCAGCATGTGTACGCGCACAAAGTGCAAGCACAAGCAAACTGGCAATAAAGCCGGCCAGAACCTACCCCTAAGCCAGTCCCTAGAATAGGGTATGCTTGGGTCTATTACTCCAGTTGAGATGCAAAAGTGTTCAAAAAGCTGTTAAGATAAAAGAAAAGAAAAAGTCTGATTTTATATTACATGTCTGGAAATACTTTTTTGATTTATCATTATTTGGTTGCATATTTTGTTTTGTTTGATTCACATATAGCAACCTGTACAGTTCTTACTGAACTCTGTGATACTTTATGAAACTTTAATTCAATAGTAATAATCCTAGCATTGTGACTTCTTCCTCTCCACCAAAAATACACACACACACACACACACACACATACATACATAACATTTGCCAATTATGTCTTAACAGAGGCTGGCTGTCAATAGGAAAATTGTTTTCCATGCTATTACATAGGCATTGTATCTGCTGATAATTTTCTGAAATAATACTTTAGTTTCCAGTCACTTAAGTAAACATTATGAACAAAACTATACAGTATTCAGTTTATTGACATAATATAATTACATGCTATAAATAGCTTTCTAGACCAACCCAGAGTTGATTAGAAGTTGAGTGGTACATAAATATTTTAAATAAATACATAAAATAAATAAATAAACCCATGGACACACACACACTATTAATTATGTAGTTGTTTTGAGTTAATCAATTTGTATGACTACCATAAGTGACCCTGGATGTTTAGCTGAGGTTAAAAACTCATATACAATACAATAAGCAGTAATATAATATTTATAATGTCAACCAAAGGCGAGATAAATCATCAACAGATGGTGATTTTCATGAACTTAGATTATTCTTCAAATCAAATCTTTATTGTAGTTATAGACCATAGTCTATGGGTGGATGCAACATTAGTAATTTTTAAAAAGCCACATGCACACACACAAACACCAACATAGGAAGAGGAGGAGAGACATGATTAAGGATAAAATACACATTAAAGTCTCATTTAAAATTAAATAAAATATATAAAACAAGAATCAACATCTAAAGAGAAGGATAGGAACATCAGATGGGAAACATAAAACTTAGTATGTAGCAAGCTAAATCCATCACAATACAAAGCACTATTAAATAACAAAATAAATATGTATTAAGTCTAGCTTATGACACAGATGATCATCCGATGGATTTAAGCCCTGCTGTACAAAACCTGGCAACCTTATATGATATAGCAGGATTAGTATTTTCAAGCAGCATGGAGATGTAGAATTATCTTGTGTGGCTGGGGAATTATATAGTAATGGTGACTTGAAGCTAGTGCGAATTTCTCTGTAATACAGGCACAGGGGGAGTATTAGATTGTAAGAAACATTTAGGTATAAGAAAAATATTAATTGTAATTTTATTTATGCATTTATTTGCAGAGCCTAAATGGTTGCTCATATAATGATTCTGTGTGACTCACAACCATTAAAACAAACAGAGATAAAAACAAAGCCACACTTTCTCCTCAACCAAACCAAATAACCTCCTCAAATAACCTCTTCAACACCCATCCTAACTCAATGCTTGGGACAAAGAGCCAAGTTTTCATGGCCTTCTAGAAGGCTAAAAGTGTAGGAACCCTTGGATCTAAGTTTCAGCACTGTTCAAGGACCTAGAGTAGCTATTGAAAAGGTGGCTTCCAAGATCTCAATTTGTTGCCACAGAAAAGGGACATGAGTGCATCCACCTTATTAAACTAGAAGGACAAGCATAAACTAACAAGGCTATCATTTTTGTGATCCATAGACAAAAACCTCATTCTGGTACATGATGGAGAATTCTGATCTGATTGTCTATATTCCCCATTCTGTAGGGAAGGCCATGGGTGTTTCTTAAAGAAAAACTATGTGTGTCTGTTTGGCTGTGAAGAACATAGAAGTTATTTAATGGAAAAATTATATGGATAGATGAAAGACTTAAAGGACTATGGTCCTTTGGATACTATGCTGGGAAAGCCTCCTACTTGTACAACATTTTAAAGAAGAAACAGCGTTTCATTGGACTGTTTGAGGAACAAGCTTAAAATAAATTAACTTGACTATGTTCCAGTCTATTTTGCCTTCTTGATTTTAATCACAATCCAATCACCACTATTCTTATTTCTTTCTCTCCCTCCCACCCCACTCTCTCTCCCCTTTCCTTTAACTAATCTATTACATTGTTTTAATAATTAGAAAAAAAACTTTTCTTTTTTTTTGGTTCAAGGATCAAGAGAAGAAGTGATATAAAAGCCACTCTATGGACACCAAAATGCTGTAGGATTGTTGTATGCCGTTGGATCATATTTACCCCGTTAGAAGCATTTTTTCTTTAGAGAAGAGAATGTTGCCTGATAAAGGAGCAGGAAGACCCATGTTATAATCCACCCTCAAGGAAAGAAATTCTGTGTCAAGGAGCTGTGAGGAAAGAAACTTTGGGGCAGTTACTCTCTCTCAGCCCAAAGGGTGATTGTTGTGTGAAAAATAGAAGCAACCTCCATACTACTAGAGACACTATACAAAAGGCAGGTATAAATCTAATGACTAGTAGCAATAAAAACAGCACTGTTATAACTACCACAATTTACAACAGTCTCAGATCTTTAATATCAGTACTTATTTCCACCATTTGATAATAAAATCTTAAACTATATGGATTTAATAATTTTGGGACTATTATTCCGAGTGTCCAAATTAATATTAAAGTTAAACTCTAAGTGACAAAGTATCTCTCCCCTATAATCCAACAATACTCTTGACTGTCATCCTGAGATTTTAATTTTTCTGCAAGCCTATTCAGCAGAAGTTGCCAGCTGATATACCCTGCTCAGCTGATATACCCTGCTCAGTCTACATGCCAGTACTTTTATAGGACTGTTTAGTATGCCATTTTAAGTATCTGAATATCTCTTTCTTACATAAAGACAGAGATTGGTTTAGTCATCTCCTTTAGAAGAGTTAAGAAAAATACACCTATTTTTGTTCGATATTGCTATCCATCTGACCTATAGAAAAGGCCAACTGTTTAAGAAACCAGGCCCACTAAATGCACACTCTAGTGTCAGATATTAACTGTGAATTAAAACCACAGGTAAAAATAGTGATACCGGCGTATTCCTGTCACTGATCTTGACAGGAAATTTATTTTGCTGTAGCCAAGAAGTAATTAACCTCCACTGCGCAAGAATTCTATTACTAGCAGTTATTCTGCCATGCAAAGTGCACTACATAGAAATGTTACAGACCATCAAGCAGAAAAGGCAGATTTGTCTGCATTTTAAATGAAAGTTCCTCCCTGGTTTGCTCCCCTCCCCTTTTCCCCCAGTCTTCATTCAAGCTAGAAATTGAAGCACATGGAATGAAGATAAAATGGGGAAAAGCAGAAAAGGGGATTTCATATAGTTTGGGGAAAGACTTAGTTTTGGGAATGCTTGCTTGCCATGAAATGCTTGCCTGCCTGGCTGCCTGGCTGCCTGCCTTTTTATAAACCATTCACTCTTTTGTCAAAGAAGTCTCTGTGATGATCTGGAATGACATTCAACCATGAATAGTTTCATTGCAGGCATATCAGAAAAGGTCAGCCTTGCAGCTGATGGATTATCATCTGTGATGCATTGCTCCATTTCAGGGAGTGGAAAATATACATGGGCTCACCCGGTTATGAATGCATATATACAAACACAATAGGGAGAAAATGCCAAAATTTCCAACTTTCCTCTACCGTAGACTTGTTATGAATGAGAAATATTTCAAAAACTGAGATAGCAAGAGAAAAGATTGATATGTTAATTCAGTTTATTTGCATTCGGATTTAAATAGTTGAATTATTACCAAAATGATTTACACCAGATGCAAAGGTCACTCCAGTCTGGATCACATCGCTCATAAAATGCTATTTTCCAGAATGTACATTCCCAACTTGGGAAAAGCAAGATACCATGAGAAAATAAGTATTTTTCTTTATTCAGAAAAACTCAGTAATCTTTCTGGGTTAATATTATTATATATTTGCATCATGAATCATCAGCAACGATTTGATCTATTTTTTCCATACATTGTTTTGCTTGATATTGTGTTATAACTGAGGATTTCAGTTCTGATTGGCATTTGTGAAATGCTGTGGGACTTTTCTCTCTAAATATTGTGTCAGCCTCAATTGACAACAATTTTATGTATTTTATTTGACAGATTTATGTCTCACTGTTTCTTCACCAGATTAAAGTGGAAAATATAGTTCCCCCTCCTTCAATTATATCACCAAAACAACTGGGCTAAGAGATGATGAATGTCTTAAATTCTCCATGGAAGTTTCCGCAGGTGAACATGAAATTTCCATTCCTAATTTTTTTTTAAAATTTCCTATATACTTTTAAGGACAAAAATCTTCCTTGAATGACTTAATCTAGCCCTTATCTATTTTGAAATGTTAAAAGGCTAAGCATCCTACTACAAGTAATGGGGAATGTAAAATATGAGAATTACAGACTAATGCATGCTTAATTTTCAGCCAGCATTGGTGAGCTGCCACTCTGCATTACCAGCATGATATCGTATTCCTGCCTATAATAGCATGTTTTAGATCTGAAATGATTTTAGCTTAATGAAGGACTATGGGAGAAAAAGTCTGAATTTTAAAGCAACAGTGCACACTAGAAACACACATTACTGTTATTAGTGTTTGAGACCTTTTAGTAGGAGTTCTTTCTAAATTATACTAAATTCAAGAGAAATTTTCATTCCTTTCTCTTCAAGAAAATTTTCTGAACCCAAATAATTGAAGTTTACAATGCACCATCAATACACTACTCAAACATTAATTTTATTCTCTCATTTTTCTTTATAAACCTTTTGTGCTCAAAAGGGGGAAAAAGGGGAAAAGGAAAGAAAATTCTGTGTGTGCTAAAATGGGTAATGGACTATAATTGACTCTCGTAATAGTTTTTGTGCTCCAGCCCACCCCCAAGCCAAATATAATGTTTACTTCAGGGATGCATAGCCAAAATAAGAAAAACAGGAAGTTACATAAGGTTCCACACTCCATGAAACTGAGAATTCTTAAATAGTAATTTTAAAGATTAGAGATAAATTTTCTTCCAAAATAATATTAAATATTATTTTAATTTTAATATTTAATATTCTAAAGGGTTTGGTGGTCAATAAAATCAAGATGGCTGCCATAATGGAGACTGAAGCTCTATCTATTTTTATATACATTGTTTATCAGTAAAAGTGCTTAATTTTAATGATTTTAGCTGAGAAAAAATCAACCTAAATTTGCTTAATTTACCATTGACAGTACATACATTTTATTCAGTTCATTAATGAATGGATGTTAATTATTAATATTACTTCTTTTTACTATAACTTATTCTGCTAATTTTAATTACGTAAAACCAGGTAGGTAAATCCATCTTATTCTGCTTCATGGCATTGAATATGGCACTGAATATATGAATAACTTGTGTATTTTTCCCCATAAAATCTGCATGACATTTTGTTGAAAGAATTCTTATGAAATAATGTGAATGCTTTTTGATATATTTACTCTTTCCAATTACAGGTTTTGCGATATGCAAATCAAACAAAATTTAAGACATTTGGGCTAGAAAGTGATAAGATATGTTTAAAATTCAGAAAAATTCTCATCATAACAAGATTCAGTTAGAACCAATATGGGAATCAATAAATGATAAGCCATAAGCAAAAATGAAGACGCAGCCAAATGCCTGCAATTGCCTGATTTATTTGATCTGAATAGGATAAACATAACAGGTATATTTTATCTTTTAGAAGACATTTATCCTTCAAGGTTCAGCGAAGTATTTTCATAGATTCATTGCAAGATATTCTTGTTCCTTTTTAGGGCAGGGAGTACAAAAATTTAGAAAGGACAATACAGCAACTTGCAGATTGTTTTGCAACAGCTTATACAAAAAAGTTTGTTTTATTAATATAAAAAGAGCCAATTTTATATTTCTTAATATAAATTTTATATTAAATTAATAGCAGAATCCACAATTGTCTGAACATTTGCTTCTTTGAGATGTCAGGCTTGTTGAAATAAGAAGGAAATCTTTTCCAGAGTGACATCTGATGTGCATTTGATTTTAAAACAAATAAAGCTAAAAAGCACAGGTTTTGCCATTATTATGCAAATAATGCACTGTGATAGAAGGAAATAGCCTGCTTTAAATTCTATAGCCAACAGCAAAGTGCCTCATCTCAAATCTTCCCTCACTCAGTACAAGGCAGAGGCAGTTTGGTAGGAAAAAGAAAGGATATAAGTTGAGTGGGGAAAATAAAATAAAAAGGAACTGAAAGCTGTAGAACTAAGGGAGTTGAGTTTCATTCTACTGTTTAGAAAAAACAGATTTAGGAGAACTGAAGGATAAAAAGTATAAATCTGAGAAATATAGAGGTTCATCAAACATGGTGTGTACCAGGGGTTGCCTACTTTCCAGATCTCATGGACCACTAAATTCATAACTTTAAATCCCACTGACCACTGATATGATTTTTTAAAGACAAATAGTATTTAGTGCAATATAAAAAAGGCAAATCATTTTTCTGCGGACCACCAAAATTTTCTCATGAACCACCAGTGGTCCATAGACCACTGATTGGTGACCACTGTTTGTACTATTTCTTTTCTCTTTTTTTTTGCTACTTGCTGAATTTGGGTAGTTTTATATCTCTCTAATGGTTGGACTTTGGTGGACACCAGGAGAAATATTTGGAAAAGCTAGGTATGACCCTAATAAAAATAAAATCCTTATCATTTGAATGCTCTGGAAAAGATTCCCCTCTGCTATTCACTCAAATATTATGATTTGTATTATAACAATTGGGAAGATGCATTTTATGATCCAAAGCCAAAATGATACCTTAGAAGCTGCATGAATGTATAGTATGCCTTTAAAGAAATTGCCTCTTTTGATAGTTATACATAATAGTGCTTAATTCTAGGATTTAATCCTAAATTTTAATTGACTGCTGTCCATATACCCATACTCACTTTAAAGGACATTGTTCTGTTTAAACAAAGCAAACTCTGGGGATTAAAAAAATCCAGTATCCAGGGAAATACTTAAGGGCAGGTTTCTTCATAGATATGATGGCCACTTTGAAGATATTCCTGCTCTTTGAATTTAATCAAAGTAGCATATAAAGCAAGAAGACTGCAGACCGATAGAAGCTGGAGTACAGTTCGGAATACCATGTGGCATAGTACCAGCTCTTGAGTGATGGCATTAATAAACCCACATCATAAACTCACTACTAAAATGATAATAAATCTTTATATAGTACAGTAAGCTTCAATTTTTAAATACCATTTAATCATAGTCATGTTCTGTTGATTTTCCTAATGTCAAAGTTGAACAGCAATAATGTATTGCAGTCATAATTGATTGCTTCCTGGGGCAGAGACTTCTGGCTTCCCCAGAATGACTGGCTAACTTCTCAGATGGATTGGCTCCTCAGATCTCCTCACTTCTATAACACTTAAAAGAACATTAATGGGACTGTAATTTGATTCACACCAATAAAATACGTGCCAAATAAATATATATTTTTCCTACTAGTTCCCATTTGAATCAATGACAGCAAATTTGCTTTGGAAATTCATCTAGAGCAGGAGAACTTGGAATAATTCAGATTGTTCTTGCACTTAATTTAATTACTAGGCATGTATGGATTGGCTTAATGCAGCAAAGCACCTTGTAGATTTGAGTTGTTTGACCTTAATAAAATGTTAGTTAAGCTGATCTACCTTGATCACTCATGTGACTTCAACAGTAGGGACTTCTGGACTTATGCTCTGCATGCCAGGAAGTTTCTGATGCTAACCAAACAAGAAAAAAGCCATTCCTTTGTGGATTTACTTTAGAGGAGCTTTTCAATCAAAACATTTTGCAAGCTATGCCAAATAAGATGTGATTCTTACCATTTCCAGACTGCAAAATGTTTTGGCAAACACTTAGGAGGAATGGCTGCTCATCTCTTCTGCTATACCTCAGTCTAAGATTTGCCAAGCTGTTTCAAAAGATATGTGCTCCTGATGTCTTTGACAAACCTTTGCCAAAGCCAAAGATATTTCAAGTATAGCCTCTCCTAAATTTGCAACATAACGCAGAGAAAGAGAAAAACTTTAATAGCAAAAACATAAAATTGTTTATCATGTTGCTGCTTAGATTTATGAAGAGAATGATGTTGCCTCTTGAACACAAAAGTCTTCATAAAAGTGAATCTTGCATAGGGTGATGAATTATTTGTTAGTCACTAGTATATATGAATGTCTTGTTTTTTTGTAATGCAACTATATTTCTAGTTATAGTCTAAAAATGTATTTTTAAAATATTTGTCCATTTAATAGTTCCATCCATCTCAACTATGGTTTCATCATAGTTTCTGATAGACCTTTTCTCCAATCTGAAGTAGATTTACTTGAGGATAAAATTGAAGCCATTTGTATACAAATGCATATCTTATTAATGAGTAGCATGCATGTCTCCTTCTCCATCACAGAGAATCAGATTAAGTAACAATAAGCAAATTAATGTCAACATTAAATTAGATGAAAAGATGAAACATAATTTAAAACTGAATCATTTCACTTCCTTGATATGAGCCAGTCAATGGTTAATTGCCTTCATAATGTAATGTACAAGGCATTTTACTGCTACATCTAATGCAAGGATTGGATTTTATAAAAGGATTTTCTATTTACATAATGTGCCCACCTGGGCCATACAAATTGTCACTTATACATGTGTATTTCATTTCTTAAATTGTGGCTTTCGAGTGATCCTATTTCTTATTAACATTGCAATGATCCTCAGACACAGACTCCAGATCTCTGTACAATTAGTAAACACAGAAAATGACTTTTTAATAGCATCACTTATCTAGACAAATTGGCACTTGACATTAAGGATACTTTTTCCAGCACTTTGGCTGTTGGACAGTTCCTGTGTCACTCTGAAAAGAGAAGCAACATTTAATTGTAGTGATGAAGAGCTCCAATATATATTTAAGTAAAACTTAGAATACTATATATAGGTGAAATTGAATGCATTTGGATTCTGAGTTCACATCTGATTTTCTTACTAAAAGGAGAAAAAATGGAAACTAAAATAGACAGAATAATGGCAAAAGGGTGTGACAATGCAAGTGGTAAATGAGTCTGTTTACACAACTGTGTGAGACAGAACAAGCTATCAGTTATATATTTCTAAGATAAGTATGTTGCCATCATTTTTGTGGTTTGAAATGTGTAAATCTAAATGAGAATTTAGGCTAAGAGGCACTTTTAGGAAAGAACAGAGTCCTTTTCTGGAGTTTATTACTTTTATCCTTAAAAATCAAATAAATGCATGCATACACTAGGCATAGTTGCACAGAGAAATGATGGAACAGAAATGCAGATGAAAGTACAATAGATAAAGAAATTGGCTAGAAACATATATCCACTTTAGATAAATTAAGACCACTAGGACAAGATGGTTTGCATGTCTGAGTCCAGATGGTTGGACTTTACAGACCAATCTGCTTGACATCAAAACATGAGGAAATCCTTGGAAAAATAACTATAAAGCAGATTTGTGAGCACCTATACTGATTCTAATTCTGATCACTACAATAAAAAAATGCTGAGGCCCAAGAAAGAGTACGAGAAGAGCAACAAAGATGATATGGTGCTGGGAAGCTAGACATTTGAAGAATGGTTGCAGATATCTGGTTTGGTGTCATGGCATGACAGTCATGATAGCAGGGCTCCACAAAATCCCAGCTGATTCTTCCTTGTTGGAGGGGCTAAAGTCACCTGGTGGGGTGATGAAGAAAATAGGGATTCTTTGATGATAATGGGAGTTGGTGGCTCTTCCTCTTGATCTGAGAGGCCTTCCTGACCAACAAAGAAGAGAGACAGCCATTATGTCTAAACTGAAGATTTCCTGCCAGTAATAATAAATAATCAATGAAACAAATTACTTTCCAGAGTTGTGGAAGCTCCATCACTGTACATCTTCAAGAAAAGATTTGACCTCCATTTGTCCAGGGTACAATAAAGTTTCCTGTCTTGGGTACAAGGTTGGACTAGAAGACTCCAAGATCCCTTCCAACCTTAATTTTTTAATTCTATAAATTGTTGATTGCTGTTTAAATTAAAGATTCATAAATACTTTATGAATCAAATTTAACACTGACAATACTTAGGAGTTGATGCCATTGGACTCCACAGCCAGCCCACTGAAAATAAAATGGTTTACCTAGCAGGGTTGTTTTTGTTTTTGTTTTAGGGAATCGTTTTCAGTGAGGAAAATTCAAACCAGCCCTTAGTTCCCACCTGGTTCTCAAACCAACCTTAGTTCTTTGGATCAAGACTGTTATATATGAATGGTTCTCTCTTCAGTGTATCTCATAATCAAAATCCTTCCTTGTGCACTCATCATAGTGTTCTGTTGCATTAAACATCAGCTCTTTTATCCCCATCAAAAATATCCTATATGGACCTTATATATTGTCGATGGTGTGCTATACTCCATCAACAGGTGGTGCTGCTATTGAAAAAAAAATGCTTTTGTCTCATTATTTCTTTCTCTCTTTGAGATTAAAGGAAAATATTTATTGTCCACATTTGATGCTGATGAAAAGTTTTGTAGAAAACTGAAGAAGTTCAGAATGAACATCAGAGACTTTGATTTGTCTCTATTCTACCCAATTGTCCTCTGCTTCAGCCATTCCTCTGACATATTTTCACTAATGGGATGCCATGGAATATTCTGTTTTCTATATAAAGATAATTGAATATTCCTTAGGATTCTGGAGATGTTCCATTGGTGTGATGTGGAGTGATACCATATCTGATGTCCCACAAATTTAATAAGGCTGTTAACATGTATTGTGTTTCTTTGCCATTTAACATGAAATGTGGAACTATACCCTAGAGCTATTTTTAAAAAGAGTAAAGGGTATAATATTTGATAATGAGTATACCTAGGAAGGTGATCGAGAGACTTCAATTACGTTAATATTTCCCATCAGGATTTCTTGTGAAGTTTTAACATATATGTGTCATAAATTCTAACAAGCCCATCTGACTGATTAGGAATTAGAGGATTTTTTAGAACAAAACATCTTGAAGTATCCACACTGGAAGAGATTAATTAAGAATAACTGAGAACCAATTTTCATCCTGCAGTTGACAATTTTGTCAGTAAGACCCCATTACAGGAGGCCATTACTTATTTCTTATTTCTGCATAAGTTAAAGAAGATTTTCTGAAGTAACACAACTTTATAATTTCACACTGAAATTTCTCCAAACTTAGCAAATCATGTGCTATATATTTAATTCCATAACCATGCTTAATTTCAATTTCAAAGATCCAGAGTTTTGTGCTATCTCATCCACACAAAAGTTTTCAGTTTTAAAGTGGAAGAAAAATTCATTTTTAACAAAACCTGTTTATTTATTAGACCTGAAAATAATGAGTTCTTTTTCCAATTCTATATCAACCTTCATAGTTAACTCTAAAGTTAATAATGTCTGTATTTTAGAATATTGTTCTATAATTCTTCTTGTAACAGCTGCTCCTTCTGAATATTACAAAGGAGACCAACAAAGGATGAATTATTAGAAGTTATCTGCAATTCATTCTGTTATTTAAATGAATGTATTTATAATTTGGAGGCTGTGGATCAATGCTGTAATACTTGCTTGACAACCAATCCATTCCAGACTCAGCTGCACATCTATAGATTTATTTTATTTTAATTAAGACTTAAATGTTGAAAGTTGTGAAATATCATTTTTTTTTGAAACTACAGAAATACTGCACTATATTTAAAGAATCCTACATTAAATGCACAAAGTGACGTGCAGTGAGGTTTATGGCTGGTGAGGCAGCAATTTTTTTAGACTTGTGGACTTCAATTCCCAGAATTCCACAGCCTGGAAAAGATGCCCGCCTGACGAAAGAGCCTTTCACGTCTCTGAAAGCCAGCCCGGGGTAGGATTCTTCCAGGATGGGTGCAAGTTCGGCTTCCAGAGCGGGCATTGCGGGTGCTGATGGGCTCCTCCGGGCTCCCGCCTTCCCAAAGAGTGTCCCTGTTTTTGTGGAAAGCAAAGAATAGAAAAGAAACAGGGAAGCTTCAGGTATGAAATGAGGCACGTTCACCAGCAAAGGGCAAAACTCTCTTCCACGGCCATGGGGCGATGGGAGCTGTGAGGGAGTGTTGTGCTCGGCAGAAGAGCTCCCGGGGCTCTGAGCGTTCACCTGCCACCACCCGCCTTTTGCTCCACATAGAAGAGCCAAGCGGCGCTGGCCCGGCTCCCCCGACTGCGCCCTCAGCACCCGCGCCCTCCGGTCAGGGTCAACCAAGGCCGGTCCAGCTTGGGGGAGGCCAGCCACCCCGTGAAGAGTCTGGCCAGAGCCTCCCTGCCGCCCTCTGCCCTGGGATTTGGCCACGGCACTGCCCTCCAGAGCTGCGCAGCATCTGGGGCACGCTTGTCGGGCGAGGGCAGCGCAGGTGGGGCATGGACGGAGTGGAGGAAGCCTCTCCCCCACACTTCCCCTGCCCGAAAGAACAAAGGGAACCTCTGCCACTGCCCAGGCAACCTGGCTGGCCTCTCTCTCGCAGCTCTCTGGCACCGAGCCTGGGAGTCCCTGGAGGATCTGGTGGGGGCTGCAAGTGCCGCAGGCTGGACTGGAGCTGGAGGTGACACCCCTCCAGCAGGGTAAGATGGGCTGCCCTCCTTGCCTCTCCTACCCCCTTCCTTCTTTCACTCAAACAAACTCTCTCTCAAACAAACAAACAAACAAACACACACACACACACACACACAGCTTCTCGGAAGAAGCCCGCCCAAACAAGTGCTCTCTACTAGGAGGCAGGAAAACTGGCTGCCTCCCCTATGTCAGGAATTTTTATGCTTTTAACCCTTGCTTAACTTAAGAGTTAAAACCTTAAAAATTCCTCACATAGGAGCAGCACACAGTGTTCCTGCCTCATAGTAGAAGGCATTTTTAGAGGCTTTTTTAAACAGTTAAGCAGTCATCTATGGTGAGGCAGGCTCAGGCAGCAACTAGCTCAGCCTGGCCTCAGCTCTCGCCTTTTTCCCTTTACATTTTTTTTCTTTTCATGATGACAGTGGTGAGGCTGTGCCTCCCCTGCCTCCCCTGACTGCACGTCACTGACTCATGCCTTATACCAAGGCACTTTCTATTTTGTCCTTTTCGTGCTTCTGGTACTCAATAAAATTGCACTATGTAACAAGATTAGAGGCCATTCATGCCTACAAAAGTGAACAACCTGCATTTGTCAGGACTTTTTCTAATACATTTTATTGAAAACCTTTCATGAGCTGCAGATCACTTCATCAGATTCATAGAGTGGTTAAGCTGAAATAGAAAAGATAGTGGTTATGGACCCAACCTGGAAACCAGGAGACTAATAATTCTACTTCCATCTTAGCCACAAAGCCACCTATCCTTCTACTAGTTTCAGTCTCTCAGTCCTAGGAAAGAAGCAATGGCACATAATTTCTGAAACTTTGCCCCCCAAATTGTGGGGATTTATGAAGACAGTTTTCAAGACTCAACATGGACTTGAAGGTACAGATTCATGGACACACACATAGAAAGGGAGAGCAGAGGGAGAGGGAGGACAGAATGAGAGAGGGAAGATAAAACAGGATGATTTAGTAGGGAAAGAAGGGGATGGGAAAGCAGGAAAGATTAGTTAATCTAGGCACTCTGTAATAAAATAAGCTGCTGCTCCCAAAAGCTTATACCTTTTATTAAAATCCTTTTTCAGCCCATGGAACCATACTGTAAGTACTGAAATTTTGGTAGCTCATTCCATGGTCTTTATTCTTTGAAGACTTAATATTAAGATAAAAGTGAATTTTAAATTAAAATGTAATTAAATTTTATGTTGATTTATTGTTGCCCTGGTCTCTTTGTCTTTCTGACTTTTTGATTTGGTCCCACTGATTTTTTTTTTTTAGTTTGATCAGGTACTATTCCTTCAATCTCTTTCCTTAAACCAGCCATATAATGGTTGATCAGTTTCTTATAACTGGTTTCATTCCAAAATGATAGCACAGTAGTTTGCAAAAATGTTAGCATGTATTATCTTAATCTGGGTTTAATTTGTAGTAGATACGAGTATCAATAACTAGTTGTCTTGATGGCTGTATGTACATTTGAGATGAAAAAATAATATGCTTTTCAATAACAGCTGCTATGAACAAGCAGCAGTAGAAAAAGTCAATTGCCTTTGTGTCTTGCTTCTGGGCATATTACATTTTAGTAATAACAACACAATAGTACAAGAAACTAATACAACACAACAGCCATTTTGTCAGAATAGATTTTGGGATACGATATCGACATTCAAGCATAGATTACTTTTGGTGTTTGGAGGCAAGCAGGAAACCTCAGCAGTCATATTTTCTTCATCTACTTATCTTGCCATGCATACCAGTCCCTGGTATAGCATTTGTTATAATATTAAGCAAAAGGGAGTTTTGTATTAGCACAAGGGGCTGGTTGACCCTAATGGAAGGAGGAGTCCCTCTCATTACATAAATTTACATAAGTTAATATAAAATTCATTAATTTTTAAGACAAATTGAAAAACTAAGGCACATTCCCCAAAGAGAAGCATATAACTGATGAATCATTGGTCTTCTGTTAATACTCTACAGACTTTTACATATTAGTCATTTTGCAGTTAGCAGGGGAGAAAGATTAAGCAGTAGAACATACCATTGACCCAATGCTCGCACTAATTCCATGTGTGTGGGTGTGGGTGGGTGTATTTTCTCACTGGTTTTTGGTAAGGAACCTAGTTTTTCCTCCAAAAATAAGCTCTTTGTTGCTCGTTGATTCCTTTTACATTTATACATTCCCACTATTTGCCCTGACATAGTTTCTAATCTTCTTTTTTTAATCATGCTCTCTCAACAAAGAGAGAATATTTCTTTAAAAAAGAACAATTAAATATATTCTTACCACTATAATGTTATATATCTTTATAATGGCTAACATCTTAGACTATGATTATATGCTCATGATCAATGCTATAAGCTTGAGTTGACTGATCAGTTCATGTAATATTTTACTGTGTTCAAAAGAAAAGGATAACCAATCAGAAGATAAGTTTTTGAAGGCATTATCCACCATTTAAAACTTAATAGGAAATGTCATATAATATTGAATTAAATATTGTTTTTGCTTGGGTCTTTGGGAGACAAAATGCCAGACAGAAAACCTATTCCCTTATGTCTCTTCATATTGTCAATGCTCCCAAGGAAAATATAATATCACCTTCGTCACTTCAACAACATAAATCATTTTTCTCCGCTGAAGCAAGGAAGACCTTTTAAAGAAAACACTAATTAACAGAAACATTTCTTTGTTTCAGTGTTTTCCAACAGATGAACAGATTATACTTGTCACTACAGAATATCAATTAGATTATTCAACTGAAGAAGACCCACACAAAGATGTTTTTCTCTCTCCAAGGGCTTATAAATTTCCCATGAAATAGTTATGTACCATTATGAGTTACTAACAGCAACTAGCTAATTAATAAATGCTTTTTGAAAAGGCAGTAGAATTGTAATATTTTTTCAAATTAATTTTCAGATAGGTTAAGCTTTCCAGTTTGTTTATTGCTCTTATCTTTTTGCAGTTGAATAAAAATATATTTTAGACTTTTGATCTTGATTTAGGTTCATTGACTATTTGCATGTTGACCAAAATTATTGAATTTTATAAATGCATCAACTTATATTAGCAGAAATAAATATTTCTCCCCATGCCCCCCCCACAGAATAAAAATAAAGAAAAAAATGCAAAACAAGAATGAAACTTTAGATGAAACTTTAGAGTTAGACTTATGACAATAATCACTCATAGGGAAAAAACCCAATAACAACATCTGCCATGTCCCTCCTATTCAGTGGAGTCCAGTCCAATCCACTCCCACTAAAGCGGAGAAATAGATTTCATAACTTGGAAGAAAGCCTGTGGCCAACTTGAGAATGGACATCATCAAATGTTATTCACCAGTGACAGAAAGAAAAGTAACCCCAAGGACAAAAAAGGTATGTTGGGGATAGGAAACTCACTTATCAGAGGAATGGAATTAGCTGACCAGACAATCAATCTATCAAGGGAAGTATGTTTTCTCCTAGGAACAAAGATCAAAGATTTGGCTGAGAATCTTACTAAAATAATCAAGCTCTACAGATTATTATCTCTTTCTTCTATTTCATGTGAGGATGAACAGTACAACAAAGAGTCTGAAAACAAGATCAGGAGACTAGGAGCTGCTCAACATGAAAGCAAGAGTTAGGAGCACAGGTGGTGTTTTTCATCTGTACTTCCAATGGGAAGTCAACATCCAATGAAAGAACAGAAGTTTTATAAACAAATCAGAAGCGAAACGGTTTAAGGGATTGGTGCTACTGAAAGATATTCATACTCCTGATCTACATTATCTACATTAAGGGCTTTTGGCAGAGGATGGGCTACACCCCACAAGAACCAGAAAAGATGTGTTTGGAATTACATGGCTCAGCTTATCCAAAAAGTTTTAAACTAAAACTACAAGTTAAGGGAGAGCAATATTTGGGATGTTTAGAATATAATCCCAATCATAAAACCCAAAGACAACCAATCAGACAAAAAGAAGGGCTTTTGAGATATAAAACGAAAAATGTAGGAAGCAAAAGCCAATCAGCTATAAAGGATTCAGATGCCTATACACTAATGTGAAAAGTATGAAGAACAAACAGGATGAACTTGATATCCTAGTAAATGAGTGCAGGTAAATATTTTGCCCTAAACAAAACTTGGTGGATGAAACTCATGACTGGAATGTACTGCTGAAAGGAGATAAATTATTCAAAAGAAACAGACCTCACAAAGGGGGTTGGAGTTTCCATAAAAAATCAGTACACCTCTACAGAAATGCATAAAAGCAAGGATGAAAGCCTTCTTGAATGTATACAGGTTAATATAAATGAGGGGAGGAGAGTGACATAGACCACCCAACCAAGCAGGCAAAATACATGAACTTTTGCTAATCAATTAGCTAAGGTGTTCAGGAAATACACTACAATAGTAATGACAGACTTTAACTACCTGACATCAATCGGAAGACAATCTCTGCAGCAAGTGGAAAATCAAACAAGTTCCTCAAAGCCTAGGTGACAACTTTGCCATTGAAAAGTAGAGGAACATATTACAGACTTAATTCTTACTAATAGAGATGAAATGATAGAGGGTGCTAATGGAAATTCTAAAGGGGAAAACCACTCAGTATGCTTGGGAAGGTCTGAAAAATGATATTATGAAATCCCAATCTAACTTAATATCACAGAGAAAGAAAAATAAGAGACTCCACAGGAAACCACGATAGTTCCATAAAGAACTGTCTGAGAAATTGGACAAGTATAAAACAATGGAAAAAAATAGATGCATAACTGAAACAGAATATCAGTAAATAGCCTGAATCTGCAAGCATGAAATCAAGAAAGCCAAGGCTAAAAATGAACTAAGACTTGCAACAAATGCCAAAAATGATTTTTAAAAGTTTCTTTCAACATATAAGAAACAAGAAAAAAGTCAATGAAATGATTGGTCCACTTATAGGATGGCATATATGTGACCCATATGTGAATGCAGATTAAATGTTCCTCAAATTTATTTATATCCCAGTCTTATTGTTTTTATAAATAAACTTAAGATGAAGAGCATATCTAATATTTCTTCGTCCTCCTATTTTCCTCACAACAACCCTCCAAGATGAATTGGGTTGAGAGAGAATGATATGCACAAGCCAGCTTTCATGCTTGAAGCGGGACTAGAATTCACAGTCTCCTGGTTTCTAATTTGATGTCTTAACCATTAGACCAAGTGGCTCTCAATTATTATTTACAATTATTATAATTCTAAACAAAATTATTATAAGTATTATTACTAAACAAAATTATATATTTAGAACTATAATAAATAAAATTATAATAATGCTATCATATAATGATGAATACATAATCAGCATAATTTTCTTCCAAGATGTCTAGCTTGATCTGTTTTCAACAAACCTATACTGGCTTTTAGTATTCCTTCCTATAATATTGTTATAAATTATAACAATATTAGCTGTACCTGGCCACGCAGTCTGTGACCCAGTCTGGTTAAATGGAAAAGAAAGAAGAGAGAAAGTGCAAGTTTCTAATATGTTTAATTTCACAATGCTTGTGGATATACAATATTTTTTTGTTGTTCCATTGTCTGTGCAGATATAGAGATTGTCTGGTTTGCTGACTCTAGAAAATGCAACATATAATTGTCCATGTGAGAAACAATTTTCAATTGCTGGAAAGATGTTGGACCGGGCACATTTACCAAAAGCATGTGAATAAAGAAACATTCCCAGGGTGGTTCCCTCTGGGCAGGGCCATGCTGTTACCAGCAGCGGCAAGGTTCATGAGAGTCTTACCTACCTGGTGGGCCCTGCCACTTGCTGCACCGGCCACCGCTCCACCGGCAGAGGTATGGAAGTGAACGATGGTGGCCCCTGCAAGAGCCGCCATGGAGGATGCTCCTGCAGGCCCTAGCCTGGAGCCCTCCAAGCTCCCCGCAATGGGCAGCCCCCGGAAGGATGGGCAGGATAGGGCCCCTCCAGACCCAGTGTGGGAGGGAGGCTGGGGGTGTCTCCCATGGGTGTAGTGGAGTGGCGGGTGGGTGCTGCTGTTGGTCAGGCCTTGGGGCTGTTGGGCTGGGTGAGGCTGGTTGGGGAGACGGCGTCGGGGCTGTCAGCCTCATGGAAGTTCTTGAGCATCTCTTAAGAGGAGCTGCGCTCAAGCTCCCCAAAGTCGGTGGTCCGGGAGAGCGACACATCCAGGATCTCAGAGGAGGAGAAGTCCTCAGTGTGCAACTTGTCCAGGTTGTCGTAGCATTCCGTGTCTTCGGCAATGCTGTTGTTGGGCTGAGGCTGGGCAAGATCTGTGCTCAGGTCACGCTGGTGATCTGGAAGCTGCTCTTCTTCTTCAACTGCGTGCCTGCCGGACCCCCGATGCCTCCTTCTCCCTGCGAGAGCAGCATCAGGCTCTGTGGCAGAGATGCCCCAGGAGGGCAGGAGGACAGTGAAATGGAGGTGGCATCGGAGGCCGGGGGAGGTGGCAGCAGCTGGGCCAGCAGTTCAGGCGGGAAGTCCTCCAAGCCAGTGCTGCTACTGCTACTGCTGCTGCTGTTTCTGGCCCGCCGAGACAGCATTGTGGGCTGCGCCGTCTTCTTCCTCTCCCACGCCTCCACCGCTGAGTCAGGCTGCTATGGCTGCTGCTGTATTGGGGCCATTGGAAGGCCCATCGCCGCCACTGACGATGATGACACCTCCCTCAGGTGCTGGCCCAGCCGGGCTTAGGAGGAGAGAAGGAGAAGGTGGCTGCCGCCTCCGACCTAGCTTCCCTGAGCAGCAGCAGCAAGAGGAGGCGGCCAGCATCCCCTGAGGAGCAGGATGAGGAGGAGGAGGAAGGATGTGAGGCAGCCCCTGCCAGCCGCAGCCCCATCCAGAGATGCTGTCACCGCTGCAGCCGCTGCCTCATGGGGAACCCAGCAGGTGGCCCAGCCCCACTGCACCTCAGGCTGACACCGCCACTGCCGCCCCCGTCTTGGTGAGGCCATAGCTGGCTCGCTGTGAGGGGGTGGTGGAGAGCGTACTTGGCCGGCCGGGCTGAGGAGATGCTCTGCCTCTGCCTTCTCTGGAGCTCTGCTGGGCTGGGTGGGGGAAGGCTGGCTTAAGGGCGGGGGAAGCGGCCGAGGGATTGCACAGGGGCCACCCCACCTCAGACAGCAAAGGCCCAGTTGGAGGAGAGGGAAGAAAAGCATGTTTTTACCTGTCACAGGTGTGACATTTATATAATATATGTATATAAAACCATGCACATATTCAAATGCAACGTTGTGTCAAAATTTCAAAGCAATCAGTGAAGAACTTTCAGAGATTTGAGATTTTGAACAAACAAACATTACATTTTTATTTATATAGATTATGATCAAAATGAATACAGAATTATTTCAAAACATGTATGTTTGTTCTTGAATTCATACTGTTACAAGAAGGGGGAAGAATTCCTGTTAATTTAATTTAATTGGATTTAATTGACATGTAAAAAACTTAATTATTAAATCAATAGTCTTCATTCATGACACACTAATTTTAAGAGTTCAGCCATATTTCATATTTCAAGATATGGGAAATAGCATATCATTGACTTTAGGGAAGAAATTGAACCATTGACAAGTTCAATCAGAAGTTGGATAGGCAACCTCCGAGGAAGAGAGGGGCTGTAGGCATTGGAAAGTTTATTCTATTATCAAGAAAATTACATGAAATATCCATAAAGTCCAAAGATTGATTTCAAGGTGATTGACTAATGAAAATGAAGCTAAAAATGTATACAACTTCCATCAACAACTAATATTATATTATAGAATATTTCAAAATAACAATTTTTATAATGGCATTTCATCATCTTGTAAGATTCCGTATTTTACTTTATATCATAAGCAGAAATTGATAAGGGGTGTAATGTCTCTGTCATATTTTAGACTAAAATAAAAGATTGGTTACTGAAATGCCATTTCAGTGCTTTTGTGGTGACATTTCAAATATATAGCTGAGTCTAGAAACTGGGTGGATAAGTTATAGTGGCAATGGGTATATCATTGAAAGGACCAGGTTGGGCATAGATCACCATTGACAAAATTTATATAGTTACTAAAAGTTGAAATGATGACATGTAGTCAATCAATCAGAAACTTGAGCACAAATTGAAGCAGAACATATAATTTCATCATGCAAATTTTTCTTTGGTTTACCTCAACAGAAATACAATTTTCCTTGATTTGGCATATCTAGAGAGAATGCCTTCCCAAGAGAAAAAAACATAACTGTAGCAGATTAGTTTAATCAGGTGCATCTAATTTTGCAGAATACTTTGCATAGAAAAGGATTAGGACGTGTGGATTGTTTCGTAGAATGAATTGATATTACATTTATTCCTTGTCCGCTGTGCCTCTGTGAAAATAATTTACTTAAGTCATCATTTGGCAGTTTCCTGCACCCCTCCAAATAAAAACAAACAACACAATGAGATGGAGCATCAACTTCTAATAAATAAAGGTTACTTTAAACAACTGAGTACATAGATGTGTGAAAATAGTTTTGTAACCAAATATTTTCCCTGTGAATGCAATCATAACAATTTTATCTCAGCAATCAAAACAAACATGCATTTAAAGATAATTTTTGCAATATTCTTTCTTCAGCAGACAAAGAATTTTCTTCCTATTATGATCTAACTTCATATTGCTCAGCATCAGCATTGTCAGAGCCATAGGCAGGTACAGTATATTTGTTTTGACCCAGATTATAGTAAAAATAACAAGCACATGCAGTCACATAAATGCACACATACATGCATAACACTATTCTTTTAAACAAATGCCTTGTTTAATTAAAACAGAGGAAGAACAAGAGTTGTTCTTCAGCTTGTTCAATAAGATAGACAGTTTGCATCCTGAGATGCAAAATATATCTTTATTGTGAAACCCACAGTTAACTTTTCTTTTTCTGTGCCATTCCAATAACTCCAGTTAGTTCTAATTTTCAAGAAACAAGCAAAAAGATTTTCTTTATTTGAAATTTATATAATCAGATTCAAATTATTCTACTTCAGATATATTACATGAAGACCAAGTTGTCTGGAAAAGGTCCTAGCAATGGAAAGGTGGAAGTAAAGATAAGAAGACAACAATCAGCAACAAGGTAGTTGGACTCAATGATAATGGTGATGAATGCATTATCAGGACACTTGAAAAAACAAGTTAGGAATACATTGTCATTATATAATGCTAAGGATTGACATCAACCCAATGGCAAATAATAATATACAGTCATAGACTAAGCACACAAACGTTAAGCAAAGTGTGACTCAGCATCCAGTAAAGACAAAAAAAATAACCTATTCATGCTTGCACTAAATATACCTGGGGAAACACTTGGTCTAAAACCTTCTAATTATCATAGCAAGAGTGCTGAATCTGCTACAAGAAGTAGGCAATTAATTGAAGAAGATGGTTCAGCATCTCAGGAATCAAATGTTATTTTCAGATTTGCGAAAACAGGACAGTTAAAACTGATCCAATTAATCTTATCCAAAAATTTTACTGTGTTCTGGTGCTTGTTTCTTCTGTGCTCATGGGTCTCAAGCTTAAAATAGATAATCCAATATAATATATTCACAGACAGGAAATCCAACATATATCTAACAATTTTTAACTCTTTCTGTGACTGGCCCTTGATCTATGTACCACAGATATTTAAGTTAAATTACATCAGTATCTCTGTTATGTTTGCAAATATGAAATGATGCTTGTGGCAATGCTAAAACCAGGAACAATTATACAATAAATGACTTTCACATGCTACAAAAGGGAGAAATACTAATGAGTGGTGTAGTTCTGCCCATTTTTAATCATTGCCTCTCCCAGATCTGTTGCATTATAATTTCTGTCTACCAGAAGATTATTCAGCTTTAAGCAAAGCAAATACCTCATTCTTTGAAAGCAACAATTTTGGCATTTGCAGTTGACATAATAAAATACTATTTTTCTCAATTTCTTCACATCCACTTTCAAAAAACATAATAACCCTCTGTAAGGTACATATGGGATAACTCCAGCTCCAGATGCTCCCAGAATCTCAAAGCAATCTCAATCTCTCTCTCTCTCTCTCTCTCTCTCTCTCTCTCTCTCTCTCTCTCTCTCTCTCTCTCTCTCTCTCTCTCTCTCTCTCTCTCCCTCCCTCCCTCCCTCTCTCTCTCTCTCTCTCTTTCACACACACACACACACACACACACGGATATTCATATTTATGCAACCTCTACAGCCTCTCCCATTGAAAAGTCTAAGGCTACTGGCTCTTACTGCAGGTGGAAGCCAAAGAGCTCTAATTTCAGCCTAGGATTAGCTACAAATGATGAAAGAAACAACAATTCTCTAGATTGCCAATTCTAATGTTAATATGCCAGATGTTGCTGGGAGCTGCCAGCTGGGAACACAATGACCAAAAGCTCTGCATATGGAATCTAATGATGATGAGTGAATCATTTGACCAAAACTAGCATTTTTGGCCTTTATATTATTATTTTGTGTAACCTCATTCCTTTAGTCAGTATCACAGAGATCACTTGGTGCTGAATGCTAGAAACAAGGTTGTTTGCCTTCGTGCAGATTTTATGATCTGCAAATTGCCTTGCTTCTCTCCTATTCTACTGAGAATTTCAAATGTGTGTGTGTGTGTGTGTGTGTGTACATATGCATATACATCATATACATATACATCATATACATATACATCATATACATACACATCATATACATATACATCATATACATAACATCATATTCATACACATACACACACACACACACATATACATACATACATACATACATACATACATACATACATACATACATACATACATACATACATACATACATACATACATATATATATATATATATATATATATATATATATATATATATATGCTGGTTTTGTTGTATTCGGGTCTTTTCCCGTGTAAGGTTGAGATTGTCTTTGCAACGTTTCGGCAGGATCTCACCTGCCATCTTCAAGCGTGGGCTTAAAATGTGATCGGAGCTGCCGTCTTTCTGTAAGTCTTGGTGGGAGGGGATGGGGTGCTGGCTTTGTTTTAGTAAGTGGAATGATTGGTTGTGTGGTTGTATCATGATTGGTAGATTGGTGCTGATTGGTGCAGGCTGTGTGTGCATTGTTGTTTTGTATTGTAACGGCTTGGGTGGTGGGTGGTGTTCGTTGGTTGGCTAGGGCTGGTTTCCAGATGTTTGGTAGGCGGGAGGTATCATCACGTTTGTTCATGTTGTGGGGGTGTTTCTCTATTTCGATGGCTTCCATGATTATTCTCTTGTGGAGGTGTTCTGTTTTGGAGATTAACCTGGCTCCTTCAAAGTTGATTTCATGTCCTGTAGCTTTAAGGTGCTGGAAAAGGGAGGAAGTTTTTTTCTTTTTTTCTTACTGCGTTCTTGTGTTCTGTGATGCATGCATTTATCCTCCTGTTTGTTTGTCCTATGTATACAGCATGAATAAACGAGATGATACCTCCCGCCTACCAGCCATTTGGAAACCTGCACTCACTGACAAACGAGTCCCTAACACTAAGAATGATACCAGACCCACACTCACGAAAACGACACAGGATGTCACTATCACACATCCACACAAAAAGCAAGCCCAAACCCACACCGATCATGACCACAAACCAGAAGCCCGACCACAAACCAGAAGCCAGACCACAGCTGCATTATTAGCCACTTTAAACCCCTCCAATCCATACATGAAGCAAACTGATGCCCACCATGGAGATATGGCACGACCACAAACGCGAAGCCAAACAACAGTAACGCAGCTCACCAGCTCAAATCCCTCTGCAACTCAGACTAACACAAGCATAACCAGGCCCCCACCCAAACAGAACACGCCCCCATCCAATCAGAGCACAGCCAAACTCCCATACAATCAGAGCACAACCAAGCCCCCTACCAATCAGAATACACCTCCACCCAATCAGAATGCAGCCAAGCTCCCACCCAATCAGCACAAACCCCCACTGGCAGTTAAAAAGAGGAACCGGCTGAGATCTCACATTGCTCCTGGAAGCACCAAGCCGGAAGCACCAAGCCGGAAGCACCAGCCTGAAGATGATGAATGAGACTTCATCGAAACGTCGTGAAGATACTTCCAATTCTACGCGGGAGAAAACCCGAACAACCAAAGATGTACATATATACGCAGCTCCACAGCTCCGCAGCTCCGCATATACATATACATACATACATACATACATATATGTATGTATGTATGTATGTATGTATGTATATGTACATCTTTGTACACACACACACACACACACACACACACACACACATATATATATATATATATATATATATATATATATATATATATATACACACACACACACACACACACACATACACACACACACATACATCCGTCCGGCCGCGCCCGGGAGCTGCGGAGCTGCGGAGGCAGAAATGTCCTCGAAAGCGACTGGGGAACGATAAGAACCTTCCTGCCTCTGCTGGACTTTGCGCGCTCCTCGCGACTGCAATATGCAGTCGACAACATTTCTGCCTCCGCATATGTATGTATGTATGTATGTATGTATGTATGTGTACAACTTTGTACATACATACATACATACATACATACATACATACATACATATATATATATATATATATATATATATATATACACATATATACACATACACACACACACATACATCCGTCCGGCCGCGCCCGGGAGCTGCGGAGCTGCGGAGGCAGAAATGTTGTCGACTGCATATTGCAGTCGCGAGGAGCGTGCAAAATCCAGCAGAGGCAGGAAGGTTCTTGTCGTTCCCCAGTCGCTTTCGAGGACTGCGGAGCGTGAGCTGGTGGAGCACGCTCAGGAAGGCGGGGAATGGGATCACGTGTGCTGGTGGCTGAGGCAGCCTCAGCCTCCAGCACACGTGGTCCCATTCCCCGCCTTCCTGATGACGTCACCAGCCTCACCAGACATAAACCTCACCGCACGTCACTGCTGTCAATCTTACATAGGAAAAGACCTGAATACGCCAAGACCTGCAGATAGATAGATGATAGATGATAGATAGATAGATGATAGATGATAGATAGATAGATAGATAGATAGATAGATAGATAGATAGATAGATAGTAATTATTAAGTCAGTTCAGTACTATATGGGACCTTAAAGAAGCACTGGGAATTTTTTGTATTGCAGGCTTGACAAATTTTGAAGATTTAACTCTTCTGGTAGATACCTGGAAATCACAAAATAATCCTTCTCCCTATCTATCTTTTCCACTTAGCTATTTTTGTTAGATAAATAACATTTTTCTATAAATAACTTTCAGTCCTATTTTAGCCTTGCTTCAAACTAAAAAGGGCATATCTCAGCAGAAGATCTAGATCTTAATATTATAAGCCAGAAGATAAACCACTTAGTAGCAGAGAATCTAAATTTGCATGAAATACAAATAATAAATAGCAATGTGTATGAATGTCTACAGATATCCTTGAATGTTGGATATTTGCTGTGATTTGGGGAGATGGTTCTTCCTTGCAGCTTCCGTGGATGAAGCTGTTCAAAGGCCTTCCTGGTCATAGCTGCCACCTGCTCCTTACATTTTTGCACAGTTGTATTGTATGCAGACAATGATCATTACTGTCCACCACCATATGTTGTTCAGTTTGGTAAATCATGCCATTTCATTATAGTAGAAAAGCTCTTTCTTCAGTGGTTAAAAGTATGTACAAGTTATCTATGTACTTCAAATAGCTTCGAGAGCTTTAAGTAGAGCAGTGCAAAACTTTGAAGAAGTCTTTTAATTTTCACTCAAAGCATCCCATTGAAGCAGATTCATGAATCAAAGTGGAAACCTGATTTGAAGTAGCAAATTAAATTCAGGTGGGCTTCAAAGTAATTCATTGCCTTTTAAAATGCTTTGCAGATTCCACAGCTTTTCCACTCCTTCTGAGGTTGTGACAGACAAAATGCAATTGGATGTTATAACATCCAATTCATGTATGGAAAACACTGAAGAATGGAGTGATGTGAAGGGCAATGACAAAAGAAACCAGCCAATCACTTTAATATCACATTAAATTCTCTGCCTATCTCTGGTATAACTGGGTCCTGTCAAAGATGAGCAGTGCTTACGAGGAGATAGTTGATTGATAACCAACTATGCTAACTCTTCTAAGCCAGAAATTCCATATTAGAAGCAGCAAAGGTATATCATATTGCAATTGAGGGAAGGAGTAGGAGAGAAATGAGAAATCACATAGCTGTCAAATTTATGGTTGATTTCATTTCAAAAACTGCAGAAGCTTCCTTACTTGTTACCTTTCTAGCTTGCTACATTCATCCATCTATCCCGCAGTAGTGGGGACAATTTCTGTCCTGAAGGTTTTTTCATTGTCTGGTGTGCACTTAATACTCAATTTATTATCATAAAATTTTGTCAGATTTAACTCTTGATGGACCAGCCAGTCCTGTCACAGTACAACTTTAAATAAAGGCAGCTCTAAAAATGCAGCTCATTTGTCATTATATAAAGGATTTTAGCTAATAGTTAGATCCTCATATCTGCAGGATAATTCTTCAAAGTGCCTGTTTGTGATAAAAACATTTAATCATGCAATAAAATGAATTTATTACACAGTTCTTTCAAATCTATAATCATATAATTGATACTTGTGATGATAAAAAAAACCAAAGCAAAATCCTTTACACAAGGAACACATTAAAATCAGAAAATTGATATAGATGTGATGGCTAGTAAACAAAGAAGAAAGGATGGGATATAGGCCCTCCCTCCCCCAATAGTTATGTATGCTCAATAAAACAAGGATCTTTCAAATAAAAGAGTAATCAAAGTAATCAAAAGCCACAAGGCCTAGGATTTAGGCAGTTTATTGAAATGAGTTTGTTAGGCAAGTGAAAGGTTACTACACTTAATGCTTATTGAAATTTAATGTATCATAACTTATTTCATTGATTTCAATGGGAGGTAATTACATAGGGTTCCTACTCATAATCTTTAAGCAATTATCCTTATACAAGCTTTATTACTAATCAGAATCACTTTTATAATTTGATCATGAAACATAGTTATTTAAATTTCTTGTTTTAAGTATTATTTGATAAATTTAGATAGGATTCTCCACTCATGAATGACAGGTCAACTAGCATTATTCTGTCATAACTGAGGTGATCTAAGGCCTATCTTCTTCAGTTTATTTCAGCATAACAAAAGTAGATGATTTTAGGACATGTTCTATATTATTTGTAATGATATTGCTTCAGGAGATGGCGTTAGATTAGGGCATCAATTGTTCTAAGTAACACAGTTGCTAATCTGGGACTAAAAGCTGAATATTAGCTATTGGCAAACAATAAAGACTTATGGGGGAAGGGGAATGGAATGGCAACAGCAAACAATTATCAAAACCCTCTTTTTAAATATGAAAAATTGTCAATATAAAGTTTGTTAAATAAATTCATTTTATTTAAATGTTTTGTATGTGTGCTACTTGTAAAAAAAAGTAAGGGGGGTTCAATTATGCAGTCATAAGTGATGCTGCTAATTGCCACTTATTTATGGGAAATTAAAGTTATTCAAAAATCTGAAAATTCTTTCCACCATAAATGGGTTGAGTATATGTACAATATATGACAGTGACGTGCGGTGAGGTTTATGACTGGTGAGGCACTGACACAGTGCTGGGTTTCAAATATTTTTAGACTTGTGGACTTCAACTCCCAGAATTCCACAGCCAGGCATGCTCAGTTCCAATTTAAAGCGACAGCATTTGTTTTTCTCCTTTGCTCCTTCTTTCTTTTTCTTTTTCTTCTCCTTCCCCTCCTTCCTCCCTCTCTCCCTTCCTCCCCCTCTCTCAAACACACACACACACACACACACACACACACACAGAAGTTGGATTGGACTATCTCTCCTACCCCTTCCCTCTCTCACTCACTCTCAAACAACCCCCCCCCAAAAAAAGTTGGATTGGATATCTTTTCCAGTGGCTTGAAAGCTGCTCCTCTGCCATCCCTCCCATTCCCCTGCTGCCTTTCCCAAACACCTCCACCATTGCAAATGCAGCCTGCTGTCTGGGTGGGAAATGCCTGGAACACAATAAAGCCCACCCACCACCTCCTGCTGGCAGGCTGGGGTGAGAGGAGAGGCAGAGAAGCCAGAGGGGAGCCGAGCCGAGCCTTCCAAAAGAAAGAGGCTGGGGGTAAGTGGGTGTACTACAGCATGGCTCTTTGCCTGGCTTCCTGCCTCCTCCTGTGGTCTCCTCAGTGCTCACTTGTGCTCTCCCTCCCCAAGTGTAGTTTGATTGCAGGTGGAGCCACATTGCCTTTTCAAACTTGTAATCAGTGAAGCTGGGCTAGATTTTTATATTGTTTTATCCAGCTGTGTGTGTGAGAGAGAGAAATGAATGGGGGCCTGGGGAGGAAGTCACTACACTTGGGGAGGGAGAGCACCAGTGAGGTTAAGCAGAGTCATCCACGGTGAGGCAGCAACTAGCTCAGCTTTTTCCTTTTACTTTTTTTTTTCATGATGAGAGTGGTGAGGCTGTGCCTCACTTACCTCACCTGACTGCACGTCACTGATATATGAAGATATGGTCCTGGATGACAAATCTGGGTTCATAGAAAAGTAAATAACTTCATTTATTACTGATTCATTATTTATTATCATTTTAGACTTGTCTTTTAAATCACTTGACACATTGAAATTTTGAAACTTTCTATACGTATTCTCAGAAAAGAGATGGCATGAAGGCTTTCTTATTCACAAAATGGCTGATAAAATGGCTGACATTCCAGCCTTCTATGAATTTTTTTACCACCTCAAGCAACACTACAGTTTCTTTTTCACCTGCAACCTTCGATTATTATTATGTCTTAAGAATGTCTGTAGGCCAATGTAGAGTGGCAACATATTTCTGCAAATAGACAAGTTGCTAGAATCTAATATTGACAACCTGTTAGCTTACCATTTATTAATTTGTAATAATTAATTTTTATGTGGGACATGAATGCTTGTGATGCTTGATATGCAATTTTTAGGTTTTCCAAGCAGGACCACTTTGAAATATTATATCCTTATAATAATCCAAGCAACTTTTGTAGACTAAGATGTGGAAAGTAGCTCTACATCAGTTATTTCTTAAGAATGCACATTGCTTCTTAAAGTTTATTTATCCAATGAAAATTTTGAGTCTTGTTTGAAAATTTAAGAATAATCCAGAATCCAGCATGCTATTCATAAAGTCACTGATACTTAAAATGTCCCCATTATCTTCTTCATTTTAACATACTTCCTTTGATTTGACTTCTGTCAATCCTGCCATTCAAATGGTCTTATGTTTCTGAAGTTTGCATTGTTTTTAGCTAGTAGAATTTTACTTCCAATTTTAAATGAAGTATCATCTTTAACAAATCAAAGAAGGAAGGGGCTTACTTTTAGGATTTTTATATAGAGCATAATCTCAAGAATTTTATGGGGGATTCACTTGATCACTAGATTTCCATATCTAGTGTGATATCAATATGAAAACATCTTTGCACAAGAGTGATATTTATCACATGTATTTAGTGTGCCTATACTGCTTATTTTATAGCATCATTTATTTTAATTTGACTTATTTAGGAAAGGATTTTGATTGAAAACATATAAACAAACTTGAGTGTAACATTCAATTCAGCATCTTGAGACATTAAAGAGCTTGTTGTTATAAAAGTTCAAAGAACTTGATATGGTTTTGAGAATGAAATTAGGATGAAACTACATTTATTTTCCTGGAATGATTTTAGATTTCTAGTTGGTAGTTTTCTTTGTGTTTTGTTATATATTTCTTTTCAAAAATTTTAAAATCTGCAGAAATATTCACTACATCTAAAGAGGCAAAGGACAATGTCTGCTGTCCTTATTTAAAAATATTGCTAGAAGCTATAATTTATTACTTAATGGTAACAAAATCAACCCTTTCCTACAGCTTATTCTCACAGTGATATAGATGTCTTTGTCAAAGGCTGTTTTTTTCTCTGGAAGTCTATCATATAATGTAACATAACCAACACCGTATAATGGATGCTCAATTCAATCATCTTCTCAATTCATGGAATATTAGCAATTAAACTGGTTGTTGCTATAGTCAAGCAAAATTTTATACTTCACACTGCATTAAAAAAATATCAGGTAGAATTTGTTGGCAGACCTTAAGCACTGGCTACTACAATACAAATCAAGGATTTTTTTTTTGAAATGGATGAATAGTGTGATAGTTTCATGTGTCAAAAATCTGTTACATAACCTAGTTCCAATTTGTCATACAGTAGTCCTTTGATATCATTGATGCCATCATTCCTTTTTTGCTTTCTGACTGACTATGTCACAGTGGGCAAACTCCTTGATACCTAGCACCCATATAGTCTTTTTCACATCCTGCTAGTCAGAAAAAAGGATAGAGATTTCTATGGAAATCATATTTTTCCCCAGATAATTGTTTTTTATCACAAAGGTAGCCTTGACTTAACTTTTAAAAATGGTAAGAATAGTTCATATTATGTTGCTTTGTTTTGCAAAGCATTTCAGAGGACTTTTCAGTGCTTAAAGTATAGACTTTTTTTTTGGGGGGGGGGGGAGAAAATCTTCCTAAGAGCCTATTCATTTTTTTTAAACAACAACAACATGATTAGCACTCTGAATTAAATTGGAGAGGATTTTATTGAATGCTGTATTTCCCTCCAGGCTTCATCTTAGTGGAAGTGCTCCTCAATTGGAGCAAATTCATTCTCTATTCACTCAACAACCATAATGAATTTATTTGGTAGCCATGCAACTGTCATATTGACTTGTGTAAGTGAGGCACTATAACTCAGCCTTAGTTAAACATTAATTAATTAATGGATGTCGGCTGAAGCTAGAATTTGCAAAGTAAAGCTACATGACAATTTTGATCCCACTATGTTCATAATGCTTCTTTCTAAGCAATGATTTGGAAAATAGATACAATGGAAAGTCAAGGGAACAGGAAGAAATAATTTATATAGTTAAATATAAATGTGACAACCTTTAATTTTCTTTAATTATATCAAATAATTTCCTTCCTTCCTTCCTTCCTTCCTTCCTTCCTTCCTTCCTTCCTTCCTTCCTTCCTTCCTTCCTTCCTTCCTTCCTTCCTTCCTTCCTTCCTGTATTTGGGTTGATTATGTCACTTTCATGGTGACAGTATGAGGGGGGGAAAGGGAAATAGAGCTATTTTAGTGATCTAAATTGCATAGCGGCAAAAGAGACAATGACAGAGGTATAGCAATTCAAGTGCACTCTCCTTTAGAAAGATAAATTGATCCATTTGGTACAAAGTGAAAGAGGATGTGGCTGACTTTAGTCTTCCTGTGATTACAAGTTCTCTGTTTCCAGAATTTCATACATGTAACACATGATACTTACTCAAATAATTCCCATTCACAATTCACTATCTTCTATCCAGATTTTATTTCATCACTAGCACATGGCTCCTTTACCATATTGCAAGCAGAGTTGTTTCTTTCTCTTCGTCTCCATTTTGATACAGAAAAGTACAGCAGCTGGGTGACAACCATATTTGAGAAAAGAGTATATGAAATATGCATCATGCTGAGAAACATTGCACTAGACAAAGCCATTTGCTTGTTACTTTAGCAATTGTTCAATAAATTATTGCTCAAGTTATTGCTTGAAAATAGTATTGGCCATTACACGTCTTATTTCTTTACTATTTAATCAATTCTAATTTTCATTTAATGGGGATGCATTTCCCCATGTAAACTGGTACGCAGACTGGGGACATTCTTGGATTTACAGGTCCTGTTCAAAGACCATATTGCAGTGGTGACCAAAAAGGCTCAACTTTTATGTCAATAGTGCCCACTGTTGGACTGGAAGGGTTTCAGGCAAGCATCATACTTGGTTTCCTCTTTATTGGATTGTTGTAATGCACTCAGGTAATACATATAGGATTGACCTGGAAGAGCACTCAGAAGTTTTCAGAATGTATAGAGAAAAGAAGAACTAGGGGTGACATGATAGCAGCATTCCAGTATTTGAGGGGCTGCCACAAAGAAGAGGGGGTCAACTTGTTTTACAAAACAGCAGAAGGCAAGGCAAGAAACAATTAATGGAAACTAATCAAGAAGAGAAGCAACCTGAAACTATGGAGAAATTTGCCTAACAGTAAGAAGAATTATTCGGTGGAACAACTTGCCTTCAGAAGTGTTGAATGTTCCATCACTGGAGACTTCTAAGAAGAAACTGGACAGTCACTTGTCTGAAATGGTATAAGGTCTCTGCTTGAACAGGGGTTTGAACTGGAAGTTCTATAAGGTCCCTTTCAACTCTGATTAATTGATTGAAGAATGCAGTGGCATGGGGAATAATGGAAGTGAGCTGTGCTGGTTGCCTTTGCTTTGCAAACTGGAGTCTAGTTGCCACTTGACTTGAATACAGTTCAAAGTGCTGAGTATAGGTCATAGGTTATCTCCTATAAATCTTGGTATGGTATAGTACCTGATTACTTGATGAACTGTTTTCATAAGTTTCATAAGTTTCCATATTAGTTTGAATGTGCACACTCCATGTCCCATCTATTAAATGGTGTCGACTTCTGGAATCTTACCCCATGGACTCATACCCTGGATTTTTTTAACTGCTTCCACTCCTCTGACTTTCGGAAAACTGAATAAAAATGTATTGTTCTATTTGGTGTAAGGTTGTTCTATTGGCTTAGTTTTGGGGGTTTAATCTCTACCTCAAGCTTTTTTTCTTCCTATATTTGATTTCCTTTTAATTTTTTACAGTAGGTCACTCAGGTCACTATGGAGTTAGGTAGCCTAAAAACTGAAAGAGTAAATAAACAGTAAATAAATAACTTTTCATTTTACTTCTTTTCTTTTATTGACTATACATGAACCCTCTTAGAAACGATAGCTGGATGTTAGGAATAAAATTGCATTAAGTAAGATAGCAAAATGCTTACATGAAAAAACAATGGAATAGGAATTTTGTTCAAATTGTCATGGAATTACCCTCTCAGATCTGTTGTTTATTGACCCATTTAGCACTTACAAAATCCAGAGATGATAAATAATGAAAGAGCAATTCTATGATACTACAATTTTTTGCATGTAAACTCCCCCAGGCTGACTGCCAACAATTCAGAATAATTAGCAGTACCAGCCCATTGGAAATGCATATCATTCTCACCCAATTGAGCTTTTGCTTCAATAGTGGCCATGCCAACTTTGAATGCAAGGCTCTAATAAATATACAGAAAAAAAACAGCTATTAAATTTTTTTGATTGCACTGTTTCCAATGGTCTGTAATTTTACACATGGAAGCTTATTATTTGGTAAGTGATGGCATATGTTATTTGTTAAGTCTATCCACATTAGGAGACTAGAGTTCAGCAGTGGAATGTAGTAACGAATAAGCCATTGAATAGTCACTCACAGCCACCAAAGGTAAAACAAATAATAGCTTTACTTGCGTAACAAAAATAGGATAAATATTCTCCAAACAGACTATAAGCAGTCTTGAAGTATATACAGTCTATTTACACCTCGTTGAATTACAGTTGCTCAACTCACAATTCACCATGTAGACAGGTAACTTAGTTACAGACTAGCGACCAGTGAGGAACAGTCAGGAACAGTCAGGAACATCTGTAGCTATCCGGGGGCGGTGGGACGTAATAGTTCCTTCCTCCTTACATGGCTGCTTAAAGCAATTAGCATCCAATTACATCTCTCTAGCATTTAAAGTAACAGATACATTTGTTACAATCATGGGCTATATACATTGCCAAGCCAAGACTAGGGTTACATCCCTAACATTATTCTCTACTTTTCCAAAAGAGACTGATAATAGCTACAGTCTCCTCTGGGCACCCTTGAATGCATATTTTCTTTTTTTAAAATATTTTTTTATTTTTATTTTCAAAACAAACACAACACATCCTTCTTTACATACTGTAGAGAGTGTATCAGTTGGTTACAAAAAGGCTTTCGTGCATCTCTTCCATAGTCAACAAACATAATTCATATTAACTCAAGTATTTTAACTCAGATATTTATACATGTTACCATCATCATACCTCCATTTTCATTTGACTATAATTGTTTAAACATCCTTCATCATAAAATATACCAAGATTTAATACATAACCACACACTGGCATTTCATTTACTATTTCTAAAATCCTCCAATAACACTGAATCCTTATATCCTATTCTAGCTAAACATCCATAATATTTAATAACAAAAGTTTCGAATCCTCCTTTCCAAATCACTGTTTACAATTTACATCCAGTTTCCTTATGTTGTACCCAGACCTGCATATACATTGTTATCATTATTCCTCCTTTATTTAACTATATCCTGCATCATAACATTTTCCTCCTAATAATCACGACTTAACTGTATCTAACTTTGTTCTTTTTTATTAATCTTTATATATAATCCAAAAGGATTTCTAATCTTCCTTTCATGGGTACCATTCAATATTCATATCCAATTATTACTTATCATAACACTATACTTTGTACACATTGTATACATTATTATCATTATCAATTATTTATTTAACTATATCTATTGTCACTAAATTTAACTAAGTTTAACTAGTTTTAAATTATACTCTTCTATCTATCAACCTGTATCTTTCCAGAAGCAAAACAGTCTCATATCTTCTGCCATTTGTGGTGTCAGTCCTCTAATCATCTCCTTAATCAACTTTGTATGGACTCCTCTTAGCAACTCCTTACTTATAAAATCTCTCATGTAATTTTGATGCCCTTCTTCTGTTTCCTTAATCAGCTTATATTTGATTGTCGGTAGTGTTATCAATGTTGTTGCTAATAAAATCTCTCTCTTTAAATCCATAATTTTTTTTGTTTTTTCTTCTTCTATATCTTGCCATCTGGGGTAGATTTCCCCTCCATTTAATTCCTCTTTCAGTATTCCACTCTTTCCATTTTCAGAGACAAACCAATCACCATAAATATCAGCAATTTTAATTTCTTTATATTCATTTTCCTCTTCAATTTTTAGGATTTTAACCACCACTTTTTCCATTTGATAAATATCTCCAACTTCTCCATCATATTTTACTGTTAGATACTCTGTCTTCCAATTTCTTCTCTATCCTCTGTGTTTGATAATTTATGTATTTCTGAGAATATCTTTTGCAGACTTAAAATTTCTTTCTGCTGTTGAAATTGTGCCATTATCTCCAGCTATCAAACACTGCTGCTCTAGCTTGGAAGGTTTTAACAAGATTAAGCATAGATTCACAATAATGTTTTATTTTCACCTTTCTCTGGTTAAAGATATACTTCAAAGGGACATCTGTATGCTTTTCTTCTTATCATTCTCTATAAACAAGCAGTGAGACTTTGGCGTGCCAAGCCAGGATAATCAGTGAGAAAAATAAGAGTGTTTTGTTTCAAATACACAAACAACCAGCCTCCGAGTAGCAGTGTTATTGTTGCAATCTTCTTTGTTTCTTTTTGTTTCTTTTTTGTATTTCAAGTTAAAAAATAAAGTCCGATTCTTGAATGAGTTAGAAGAACACCCACAGTAATGAAAGATGAGAATTTTAGTCCATAGGTTACAAAGAATAATAAAAGAAAAAAAATAGAAGAAGAAAACTTAATCCATTTGTTTTAAGAGGCTTGCATAAATTCCATCCATGAAGATAGCATTTAAAAAGTAAGATAACCCACTGTCCAAAACCATTCCAAATTTAATTCTGCCACTTATTTCTTCTGTTCTTCAATTTAAATTAAATTAGTTTTAAGTTTTTTATAGGCAGTCTCTTTTAAAATGGTAAAAATTCATCACCAGCTGGAAACACTTTCTCTTTCCGTATCCTTCTGTTTTGGAGCCGCCCCAACTTCATCAGTCTAATGGCTGGATTTTTTGTCGCTGGCTTGAAGAACTTCTCTTGGATCAATAAAGGACTTTGCGATGTCCCTGAGATCAGCAAGACATATTCTTCCTGTTAACCATTTCTGCGGGACTGTTTAGGTCCGTTTGGACCACCCAGTGGCAAAAGTATCAATGGCGATCTCAGAGCATTGAGATCGCATGTCGTCTCGTCACAACATTGGCTCCTCCTCCCTAATTTGGCCTACTCTTGTTGTTCTTTGAGAGGAGAAAACATGAAAGTAATCATTCTAACTGCAACTATCAAATTCATTGGATCTCAGTTATTCTTCATTGCATGGAAGTCACATATTTGTTCCTCTAAATTCACAGTTCTATTAACACCACACAAGCTTTTGTGTTAATTAAAGAATTGGTATTTAGAGATATCACTTTTGATAATTTCCTTCTGTGCCACTGTTTTATTCATGGCTATATTAGACCATGCCACTATTTTATTTATTCAATAAATATATAAATATTAATTAATTAACCAAAAGCTTTCATTGTGCTATTTAAAATTAGGAGAGAGAAAATAAAAGAAAGTAAGTTCAGGGTGATACATGCTAATGAATACAGAAGAAAAAAAGAAAAGAAAAAAAGAAGTATCTTGAGTGATTTTATTTTTTTGAATTTCCCTTTCTGATAGGAATATCTGTATTCCTACCTTAAAGAAGAGCATATATAATATTTTTATCATTTTCAACCATCCTTGATTTAACTTCTACCCTTCAAATAGGTAAATATATTTCCATTACATTAGTAAAAAATATGAGGGAAGGAGAGGGACAGCAAAAAAAATCTTAAGAGAAAAAAATATTTTTCTTCTTTACACTTTCAAGACATATAATGTTTCATGTATCTCTTTAGCAAAGCATTGGCTTTTTCCAAATGGGACTTCTAGGTGGCTTGAAATGGTAACCAGCGAGGATTTTGCTGTATGAGATTTCTAGACTGCATATTTTCTTTATGTCTATGATTCTACTTGCTTAAAATATATAGTATTTCCCAAAGATTTTTAAAAGTCTAAGCTACTTGATTCTAAGACCATTTATTTCCCCACTATGCTTAATTGGTTTCTTAATGAAGGCCATGCATTTTGTTTTATGATAATTAATGTTTATTGATCACAGTAATGAGAAAGGTCTTATGTTGCTAAAACCAGTTTGAGTAGGTAAGTGTATTGCCAAGTCAGGGTATAGAAGAATGGGAAAAGGACTTAGGGAACAGAAATCTACAGTAATGAAAATGTAATACTGTAGAATTGAAACAGATTAAAGATATGAAAGTTGCATACATGAACATATGGCTATGAACCCATCACTACATTTAAACTTTTATGAAACTGACGTACATGAGCAAGGGCCTTCATAACTAATATTAGTGCAAAAATTTTATTATCTATCCATAAGAAATTTCACCATTTTTTTCTTTTTTTTTCAAAAAACATTTGAAAAGCAAATGTTTTTCATTTGAGTGCTATGGGGTGAAAAGATACAAGGAAATAAAGAGAATTGCAAATCTAAATAAAGCAAAATACCAAATTGTAGACTAAGTACATTTAGTAAACCCTTTAAAATATTCAGTATTGAACATGTGATTGTTAAAATGTATAAACTTTTGTTGATGTATGAGACAAAAGAAGAACAAGTGAGTGAATGCATGATAGAATGGGTTAAAAACTGTGATTACAATATACAAATGGAAAACATATAGCTTATAGAATAAAATATTTATTACGTGCCAACCATTCTATCATTGGTGTTTGTCACCAGAATATATAAAGGTGTTTTGAATCTTTGCTAGAACTGTAAACAACATGAAATAAACAAATTAGACATGATTTTTTAAATGACAGCCTTTCTTCTCCGCAGGGTAAAATCCAATACATTTTCTGATAAAACCTGAACAACTTTGGAATGTATAAAAAAATTATCATGTACCACATAACTTATAAGAATTGCCTTTGCTATGTATTTAGATGTTCATGTAGGATCCATATAGCCGAAAAGCATTATTGTTTTTTTAAAAATTATTTTGTACATGGACATATTGATATTAAACAAGTTCATTTAAGAGATTTTTAAATTTGTATGTATTAGGTACTACTAATAGTACAAAACATGTCCTTTTCATTAGCATATTATTAAATATTTTCTATCAAGTATGACGAGCTTTGTATTTTAAAAGAAAGGTACATTTACCAAACCAGTTGACTAAGTTTTATAAGTAAAATCATTGTTTTAAAAGATGCAAGGAATAGTACAACTGAATGCAAAATTGCAACCTAGAACAGGGGTGTCAAACTTGTGGCCTGCGAGCCAGATTCGTCATGTGGTGGCCATGCCCATCCCCGTTTTAGCAAATGGGAAAAAGTTGAATTCTTCATGTTACCACAACATGTCATCACAAGTTTGACACCCCTGATCTAGAACTTCAATAAAAAGATTCACATTCACTGATACTATGCATCAGAACCAACATATACTTTAAAAATGTGGCTATTCTTTCATATTTCATCTTACTGTCATAATTAGTTACTTCCCAACTGGACTATTAGTAAAAGATACAATCTGAGTTTGTCTCTGGGACCAAAGCTTTAGTCTTCTGAGCTTTTGGGGTCATGGTGGAGCGCATCCTCAGGGAACGCCTCTCTACTGGAATATATGTTTTGGGCTATTCTATTTATGTAGGTATTTATGAGTCATATTTATGTGGCCATTACTGCCCAATATTGCTTGTCCAGAAAAACATATTTGGGGAATTCACATTCCAAGCCTTTGATTATCATATATAAGCATATTATATTATATACATGTTACAAGACTTTTTAAAAAATGACACCCGTTTTTTGTAAACCTGAGCCATAACTTTATTAGATTTACACCAGCACTTTCTTATGAGAGTGTTAGCTAATATATTACAGGACTGCAATGATTCTATATATATTTCACACACATAGAAAGATGCTGAGGAATTTCAAAACTGGCATGCACCTTCTAGACAGAGGAGGCCTGGTTTATAAAACTCCTTGCCTTTAATGCTCATATGAAGATATACATTTTGCCTAGTGTAGCTATGTTCTTTCTGCAAGCTTACATGACTCAAAAGCAAACCTTTTTTATAGGCATGAGTTTCACTATTTTGGGTGCAGACCATTAGTAACTTTCTAGCCAAAATCACCTGGGCTGCCGTGCAATACAATTACAAATATGAATATAGAATATATTTATTGGATGAGTTCCATCTACTGTAGTTAAAGCAACCTGTGTCATACAGTGGCTAATCAGCTGTAAGACATAGGAATGATAGTATAGTTTTCATACAATAAGTGGGTGCTGTCATAAAATATTTCTCAAATTCTTGCTCTGCTTATGAAAACAAAATGAAGAGGTCTTTAGAAAACCTGTAGTATTTCAGAAATCAATGACAAAGGACTATGATTATTTTCCAAGATTGATGGATTACAGAGAAGAAATCTTCCAAAGACATCATTTCTATTTTTCTCTTATGATTGGTCACTGTACTTTCTGGTCATCTTATTCTATAGTTCATTCAGCCAAAGCACTTGGATTAAAAAGATCATACCCCATTGATTTCAAAGGGGTCTGAACTGGCTTATAGTCAAGTATTTTAGTTTAACTGGCTTGTGGATGAAACAAGTTATGTTCTCCCTTAAATCCCAGAAGCAGAAACATTCCACAGAAAAAGCCATTAATGAGGATTTCAGATAAGTCTGGTGAGGAGCAGAATTGTGATAAAGCCAGAAGCTTATGACTTGCCAAACCAATCTGTAATCCTAAGCAATGCCTTTTCTAAAGGGACTTCATTGCTATAATACCACTAATATATTGAAGTTTAGCTTTTCCTCTCTTTTTTTTTGCACAAAACTATTCAAATGTTTTAATTAACTTCTGAATGACTTAGTATCTCCAAGTTTTGAGTTTTATTATTTGGTCCCTGTAAATAGAATTTCTTATTGTTGTTGCACTTGATTAAAAAAAAATCATTGTTTCTGGAGAGTAATGTATGTCTAATTATGAGGTAGTGTCAAAATGGAGAAAACTTTTATATCTTTCTTATTTCCTTGCAAAATAGTGTTCATAGTTACTGTACATTAGAATCTGAAAACTAGTTTTAGTCATGGGTGTAGGAAACAAAAACATGTCAGATAAATCAATTTTTGATTTTATGCATAGAAGAAGAGAAATATAACATGATGTTCCCTGTATTGCAAACTGCCATTATCACCCTGATCCAGACATCTGTGCATATTATAAAATTAACAAATGGACTATTTATAAACTTATCTAATCACTTTAATAAATAAAGGAAAAGCCATTATGTATGCATAACAATAGCCATGAAATTGAAATAGCCATGAAATTGAAATAGCAGTGGTTCCCTTTCAAATAGCTGTATCTTAAAAAACAAAGAAGATGAGAATATGAGGAACAGGATTAGGAATGTAATGTATGTATACAATCTGATAACTATATTGCATTGTACTGTAAATGTTAAATATGAGCAAAATCAGCAAAAGGCATAGCTACCAAAGAATAAAGAAGAAAAGTTTGAAAGAGGCTCCTTCGTTTGTACTCCATTCCTGCCCTTAAAAAATACTTTATGTGGGATGCAAATTTCTCATCAAACACTAGATGACAGCAAAGATGTTGATTTTTCTGTATCTCTTTGGTCAACTGGATTTTTGCTACTAAGATATAGTAAATGCGGGTGCACACACAACACATAGACCCTCCCAATGAACTTAAATTTTTTTTAAAGGAGGATAAGAAAGCTTATAGCAAAATTAACTTTGGTAATTCAGTGTGAAAACCTTGAAAAAGACATTGGATTTAATGAATGCAATATTTAATCACAAGATCTGGAGGTTACAAAATGGGAATGGGTTAGGTTTTGTGTGGGATTGTAAATTGGGGCTTTAAAAGTCTCTCCATGAGGTGCAATTGAACGCATATTATTAAAAGAAGCAGAAAAGCATGTATTTCAATAATTAAAACCATGATTTCAGTAAGTGCTTATCTGCCTGCTGTGCAAGATTAGAAATGTTAGATGTTTACATGGATTCTAAAGCAATTTCTTCTTTAGTGATGATTGTTATATCTATTTAGAAAAAGGTAATAATACCTGATGAAATGTATGATTTATTTTGTTTATGTATTTTCCTTATTGATAGCCACTTAAGTAGGTGAGCATGTGTATGAAATCAATAGTGCGTAATAAGACATAGTGGAATATCCTTGAACGTTCACCAGAAGGCTTGTTATTATTTTGTGTGCCTATGTACAAATCTTTATGTGTTCATTGGGGTTCCCTTTTTATGCTTTGTTTATTATTTGGAAACTTTTGGAGACTTAACAATGGTTAAGATGAAAGCTATTATTTCTATGTATCTTGTTTATTAGTTATCTATATTATTTATATATACAATTATGTCAAAATTCAGTTCAGTTTATATTCTATATACAATTATGAGTATTAGAAAGGAAGTATATGTACAAGAACTATATCAATTACTGTATCTGCACAGTGTTTGTAACAATTAATTTACGAAGTAAAAATATATGGACACAGGTCCCTCAATTGAACTTGATCAAGTAAAATCACAGTTGGAATGTTTACAATACATTCTGACTTTTAGATTAGTTATTTAAATATATTTATTGTGTTTAAGGAATGCTTAATCATCACATCCATCAAAGGAGATTTGAATTATTCTTTGATCAGGAATGGGCTATCCTTTTTAGCTGAAGCATCATATTTATTACCATGTGATTCCCCCACCAAAAATGAATATGGACAAAATCATAAGAATTCATGAACAAAAGGAAAACAAAGCAAAAAAGATACAAATCAAGCAACAGTCTTTCACTCCTCCTTTCCCTCTTCTGTATCTGCTTCCCTTTTCCCCCTCATTTCTTTTCTATCAGGATGATCCTGTCAGCATTATGCAAATGTTTGGTTATTAACAATTCTAGCTCTCAGAAAATGGCTATGGCCAATTCTAGGTGTGCTCTCAATTTCTTAAGCTCAAGAATATAAAAGAATTATGAAAAGTTTGATTCAATATGTCTAATCCAATCCAGAAAAAAATACCTACCTCCTGTTCCCTTAGCAATCTCCCATATTTCTCCTATTTTCATGGCTGTGCCTAATATAAACCCTACCCCAAAAATAAGCCCTTATCTGGTTGTAGGAGGTGGGTGAAGTGCAGGCGTAAAAATCAAGCTAGGGTGGACATGGGCCTGCACATGCGCTGCACCAGTGGTGGGTTTCAAAAAAAATTAGAACCTATTCTGTAGGTGTGGCCTGTTTTATGGGAGTGGGTCGGCAGTCATGTGACCAGGTGGACGTGGCCAACTTGGAAAATGTGGTGAAACTCACTTAACAACGCCCTTGCTCAGCAACCAAAATTTTGGGCTCAATTGTGTTCTTTTTCTTTCTGTCTTTCTTTCTTTCTTTCATCTCTCTCTCCCTTTTTTTCTTTTTCTTTTTTTTCTTTCTTTTCTTTCTTTTCTTTCTTTTCTTTCTTTTCTTTCTTTTTTCTTTTTTCTTTTTTCTTTTTTCTTTTTTCTTTTTTCTTTCTTCCTTTCTCTTTCTCTTTCTGTCTCTGTCTCTCTCTGTGTGTCTGTCTGTCATTTTCTCTCTGTGTCTGTCTGTCTGTCTGTCTGTCTCTCTCTCTCTCTGTATCTCTCTGTCTTTCTCTCCTCCCTCCTCATCTGTCACTCTGTATGCGTGTTTGTCTGTCCCTCATTCACTCTGTGTGTGTCTCTCTCTCTGTGTGTCTCTGTCTGTCTGTCTCTGTCTCCCTCCCTTCCTCTCTCTCTATCTCTCTGTGTGTCCCTCTGCATCTCTCTCCTCCCTTCTTCTCTCTGTCACTCTGTGAGTATGTGTGTGTGTGTCTGTCTCTCACTCACTTAATCACTCAATCTGTATGTGTCTCTCTCTCTGTGTGTGTGTCCCTGTCTGTCTATCTGTCTGTCTGTCTGTCTGTCTGTCTGTCTGTCTCTCCCTCCTTTCCTGTCTTCCTCCCCCTCTCTGTCTCTGTGTGTGTGTGTCTCTCTCTCTCTGATTCCCTCCCTCCCTCTCTCTTTGTCTCTCTCTCTGTGCCTCCCTCTGACTGTCTGTCTGTCTGTCTCTCTCACTCACACACACAGACACACATACTGTTTGGTTGGTTTGGTTTATTTGGATTTATATGCCGCCCTTCTCCAAAAGGACTCAGGGTGGCATATCACAGGTTAAAAGTACCTGCCAGCGGTGTTTTTCTCTTTGGAGATAGGTCCTTTTCAGAAGGACGAGGCCTCACTGGTCACCCTCCCATTCCTGATCTTCTGGCTGTGGCTCTACCCCATGGAAAACATAGGTGTGTGCACAATTACATCCGGGAGCAGGACCAAAGCCCTTCTCTCAACTGTTTCCCGCTATTACGAAGTCTCCGAGGCTGAAATTTATGGGGTGTGCACATAGACCTATATTTTCTATGGCGTGGAGGTTCTGCATGGCTGGTGATGTCTCAGGAGCCCATCCGGGAAGATGAGGAATGCGAGGGGGACCCTCCCCCCATGGATGGGCTACAGACCAGCAAAGACTCATCCTTCTTTTTAACCAGGTGGCTGTCAAGAGAGAAGTGGGCAGCACATGCCATGTGGGCTTGTGCAGCAGCCAAAGAACAGGAGGGGAGGATTTGGCTGTTGCACAAGCCCATAGGCACGCGCTGCCCTCTTCTCTCTGACAGCTGCCTGATTTGCTGAATCCGCCGTGGTGGTGGGACTCTTGCCCTCGCTGAGAGCTTTGCTGGCAGCCGCTTCTTGCCATCATTCTTTGGAAAGAACCTCCCCCTCCAGAGAGCCCATGCTGGGAGATAAAAGGTTGCAGGCTGGTTTGAATGCGGATGAGCAGGCGGTTTGGGCCAGCACCTCCTTCGCTCATTCAGGCAGGCAGAGAAAGAAAGGAGGCTTGTGATAAAACACCCCAGCCACCAAGGGTGAAGGGGAGCACCTTCGCCCTCGACTATTGCATGCCTTCTTTCTCTACCCACCCAAACTAGCAAAGAAGGTGGGCTACTAAACTGCCCACTCGCCTGCATTCAAACAAGCCCACCTTCTCTCTTTTGGCATGGGCTTTCTGGAGGAGGACAGAAGATCTCTCCCAAGACCTGCTTCCCTTACCTCGCGGCAGAGTTCCAGGACATGTTCGGGAAATGTAGGGGGGGCTTTCTCTCATGCTTTTGGAGAAAGAAAGAAGGCATGCAAGAAAGCCCCCCCATCCAAACGTTTGAATGAAGGAGGCTGCAGGCTCCTTTGCCCTTGGCTATGCAATTTCCTTTCATTTTCTGATGCCCAAATGAATGAATGAGGCAGATGGAGAATGAAAGGAGATCACGTCGGGCAGGGGGAGCGAGCCAAGCATTCCAACTGGTTCTAAATAGCACGGTACATTTGTGGAACCTCTTCTACCAAACTGGTTAGAACTGACAGGAACCCACCCCTGCCCTGCACTCACTTCCTTAGAACATCCACAGCTAGGCCTCTTCTGCCTCAACATCTGTCATGTCACTGCCTGACTTTTTCTGCAGCCGCTTTTGCCCACTCATGGCCAGATGTTGTGAGGCTTGTCACACTGATAGAGCTGCTCTGATAATGACGCCATGAGGCTCATTGCACTGGTGGAGCTGCTCATGTGCGCAATGGCACAACGCACCATGCAGGATTCTGCCATGAGCAGTTGCACCAACAATGAATCTTGATGCATACCTCTGAGAGCTGCTGCACCGGTGCAATGAGCTTCACAGCATCCTTGAAAAAGCAGTTTCACCGGCACAGTGAACCTCACAACAGGTTCCACACAGTGTTACAGACAGTGGAACAGATGGGAGGACTGTTTTAGCAGTGCTTCCACTCCTGTCGGTCTCCCCACTTACCACCTCCTGCATGTCAAAAAATTAAGACCTCCCCGAAAATAAGCTTGAGTGCTTATTTTGGGGACCAAAAGAAAATAAGATTGGGTCTTATTTTCAGGGAAACATGGTAATATATGGAAACATTAATGACACTTTAAATGGCACATTAAAAATATTAAATACTAACAAATGCAAATTAAACTTCTCTTAAAGGAGAAGATACACCATTTTGCACAACTAATGCACAATCTTGATAATGTGAGGAAAAATGCATCTTTTTCCCCAACATCTCTGACTTTGGCAGCCAGGGTAACCTTTGGTCTCTCCATTTATTCAGATTTAGAACTAAATTCAGTAATGTAAGCTTAACTAAAATCTCAGGAAAAGGAAATGGTAATGTGATCAGAGGCAACTTCAATAAAGCAAAAACAAAACAGCTTGATGTTCAGCAAAACAGGTGATTCCTGCTGAGTTATGAATTGAAAACCAAATTGTTTTGACCTGCTTAACTTAACAAATGAAATAAGGGGGAAATGGGCACTTGTCTCCTGAGCTACAACACAAAGCTCTTAACACATTTAGATTTCATTATACACATCTGGATACTACAATACTTTTCTTTTTAAAGTCTGTTTTTTGACAGTTTCTTTAATGAAAATTACTGTCAAGATATTTAATTTAATAAATGGACCTAGTGATTTAAAAGAAATAATATATTATGTTAATTCTTCCCCCCACCCACAATTATAAATATAAAAAACTACTGGAAAACAAGGTTTTCATGACAATTAACTTCTAGGTGATAGAGTTTTCAAAGGCCTAAACTGAAGATACTTGGGCAAAAAAGTTTTGTTTCCAAAACAAGAAGGAAATTGTACCTTCTTCAACAAATAAGGCAAGATCAATTGATTGATCTTGCCTTATTTGTTGAAGCGCTCTTAATGGTTGATTTCCCCTTAAGGAAGAAGTTACCATTTTATAACCTACCTTAAAAATGTTTGCACTTGTAACAGTCTTCTCATTCACGAATAGTATTTTTGAGTGTTTAAGTGTTTCTGAGAATCTCAGATAGTCAGGGTAAAACAAGGATAAAATTGTGTAAGATAGTAAGATGAGCATTTTCGTCTTTCCATCTTGTTTATTGAAGTTTATATCTAGACAGACTTACCTAATAGTGACTTTAATGTATTTTGCACACATAAGAAGGAAATTAAATTACCTATGTGCTAGTACTTTATTTTATTTTTCTCCTGACCTGTTGAAAGTTGATGTGATTTTAATATCTAGGAAAACTGCTTAGCTTTGATTTTTTTTTCCCCCTTAGTTATGTTAAGAAAAATAATCCATTCCCTTGGAAAACCTATTATGGAAATTCATAGAAAGTGTCATGTATAAAATTAATATTTAAATGTAATATATAAATAAATATTTAACATAGAAATGAGCATGCTACTTTGACTTTTGGCAATATAATCAATATTGTCAACTATTTCTAATTTTATAGGCAAAGAAAGGAATGAATGACAAGATATGTACAAATAATATGAATAATTTATTTTATAAATCTATATGTCTGCCTATCTTATATGCATGATTGGATGGCTAACAATTGAAATGGAATAACAATAAACCTAATGTTAAAGATTTACAAAACAGTGAAATAACATAAAATATCACAGTAGCTGAGAATCCTTGATAGAGACAAGACAAAGAAATGGGCTCGGTCATACTATCAGGGCTTTGAGAGAAACAAGTAGAAAGAACAATATAAATTATATTTCACGTAATAACAAATATTCTTTCTTCATTTTTTTCAAAATGAAACTGGTTTCATTTCAATCAAAATTCTGTGCTTAAGAAAGGCAGCCACATAACAGCTATTTTCATGTGTTTGTTATGAAGTTGACGTACATTTTTATTTTCTTTAATTTTTATCTGCCTGAAATTGATGGAGTCATTTTTGACTGAATGCTGCCTTGTTCACCAGCTTGTTATGCCATATTGATAGTTTAGTCCAATCATTGTTCATTGATTGAGTAGTTAAAAAGGAGATTGAGGGAAACTTCCCACCTCACCGCATTTCAGCTGTAACGTCCGATTAGTTGCTTCCTTCCAGGCTCCGCTCGGCGAAGGCGCGCTGCTGTGCACACCCCACACTCCCCGGCCGCCGCCGATCCAGGGGGCTCCAACAAGTCTCCCTATGGCACCCCTCCAAGTTTCCCTGTGTTCCCCCTAAGCTTAAGGGGAGCCCACCAAGAAGACGAGCAGCAGACGCGAACTTCCGTTGCCTTCGGGGACCGGAAGCTGACCACTTTAGTCCAATCATTGATGTTTCCTGTAAAAAAAAAAAAAACATGATATATATATTTATATTTGTGTTACAACTCCTGGTATGCCCAAATATGGGAGGAAGCTCACTACTCCCTCTTTCTGTCCTTCGGCTCATTACAGAAGACCATGCAGGCAGAAAACCATATTTTTCTTCCTCCCATATTTGGGCATACCAGCGGTTGTAAAACAAATACATACCTATTTCCCTGGCTCAACTGATAAGGAGGAGAACCTGTGGCTTAATGGCTAAGACTCCTGCCTAATATATAATACAGCCCAGGTTCAAATCCCAGTAAGGGTATGATGAGAGCGAATTAGCTCAAAATAGATCTATACTAGTCTCCCTTTATTTATTTACCAAATACAACACAAATATATATGTGTGTCTGTGTGTGTGTGTGTGTGTGTGTGTGTATTTGTGTTACAACCCCTGGTATGCCTAAATATGGGAGGAAGGTCACTACTCCCTCTTTCTGTCCTTCGGCTCATCACAGAAAACCATGCAGGCAGAAAACCATATTTTTATTTTTAATGTTGCCTTTTTATATTTGTGTTGTATTTGTACTGATAAATAAATAAAGGGAGACTAGTATAGATCTATTTCAAGCTAATTCGCTCTCATCAGCTAGCCATACCCTTACTGGGATTTGAACCTGGGCTGTATTATATATTAGGCAGGAGTCTTAGCCACTAAGCCACAGGCTCTCCTCCTTATCAGTTGAGCCAGGGAAATAGCTCGAAATAGATCTATTAGCTCGAAATAGATCTAAATAGATTTATTTATCAGTACAAATTATATATATATATATATATATATATATATATATATATATATATATATATATATATATATATATATATATATATATATATATATATATATATATATATATATATATATATATATATATATATATATATATATATATATATATATATATATATATATATATATATATATATATATATATATATATATGTAGTATATATATATATTGCTAGGCTGGACAAATACCTTGGAGTTGGCCGTTTAAAATGCACAACACCAAACACAAAGGACATATTTTTAAATTTGCTTCATTGAGAAAATATGAAATAAAGTGGAATTGCCCAAGAACTTCTTCCAAAGTTGCTGGATAAATTTGGAACATGATGTGACTACTTTGACAACTTGAAAAGAGGTGTTCTCAGTTCCATACCCTGGAAGATAAAGGAAACACAAGTATTCAATTAAAATAAGTACACATAAAATATTTTATGGCTCACTATATTACTATCATTATTTTTTCTTTACACCTTTGAAATGTATGGAAGTTGTAGAAAATAAATACTATCAGGACCCATAACTAGTTTGATTCACTGCAGCTTGTAGGATTGAGAATCAATCAAAAGGATTTAAGTTAGTCATGACTTCCAATTATCTCAATGGATTTACTTTAAGTCTAGTTAAGAGTTGGATTCAATTTTTGTTTTACTCCAGTTAACACAGATTAATATTTGATTTATTATGTGCCATCAAGTCAGTGTTAACTCTTAGCAACCATATATACAGACTTTTCCAAATGATCTGTCCCCAGTTAAGCTTTCACATCTACCAGCAATACATCCATCATCACTCTAATCAAGTTCATCCAGTATATTTTTTGTAAATGTAAAAGGAAAAAAAATATTTGTAAAAATTCTAAAACAAATTTCTACATATTTGGGGATACTCAGCAGATGTTAACATTTGGTTGACTTCTCTGGACATGGAAGCTAAATAGGGTTTATCCTGGTCAACACATATATCAGTGATATCCAGATAATACACAAATGATAGACTATTGATTAAAAAATTGATTACTGAATCTAGGAATATTCAAGTGCTATATGAATCTGGGAATTTATTCAAAATTTGAAGGTGATTTTTATAGATTATATATGACTACTTTTAAAGTTTCAAATGTGAGCATTTCCTTCTTCCATTTCCATTTTCTCTTTCTAGCTGCTATATCATATTGATATAAGAGATAATGAAAAAAAAGCTGAATTGAAGAGTGGCATTACATATATTGAAGCTTTAATTTTTTAAAAAAACTATACCTATTCTCATTCTACCTCTGTAGGATGTCTTTACTATTTGTGTATGAAGGAGAAAAAAATCTACTTTTTTCCCAAAAATGAAGACTTCTGGAATTGCCAATGCCTTGACATTTTTTATTCAATTCTATATCAATCCTTTTTAAAATTATTCCAGTCAAGCATTTGCTTTTTTTAGACTAATGCTCTTAATGCTTTTATACATGTAAAGTACTCTAAAACAGCCAATTTTGTTTAATGGTTAAGCCATCGGTATAGAAACGGGGAATTCTAGTCCATGTTAGCACAAAGCCAATTAGGTGACCTTAATAATAATAATAATAAATATTTATTTCTTAGCCGCACCCTCTCCCAAAGGACTCGGGGCGGCGTACAACAAAACATAGGAAATAAATATATCGACATACATATAACAAGACATATACCAAGACATATACACGACATATACAAGGAGGAGGTGAAGTGATAGATAAAAACAAGTAAAAACACAATGTTTAAAAACCCCTAAATAAATTGAATGCAATTAAAATACCCCAAATAAAAAACCCGTCAGGAGCGATATAGTTGGATCAAAGTTGAGCCAGGCCAGCAACTTGAAAAAGGTGGGTCTTGAGCTTTACACGAAAGGAGCCTTGAGCCAGTCACTCACACTCAACCTTAGGAAGCAGGCCAAGCAACTGCAGAGACTTACCCAGGCACTCACTAGGAATCAACACTGGTTCAAAACCATGTGTGTACCTGCGCCCCTACACAAAAATCTGCATGTGCACACACACAAAGATTGCAATCTATTTGGTATATTTGTATTACACATTCATATTGATTGCAAATAAAATGAATAATTATGCTTGCACTTTACACACTTCCAGAAAATGTAATATACTCTTTTAAGAATGAAGCATGAATGTGTTGCCTTTAAGATAGCCTGGAGTCAAAAATAGTAAGATCTATTCCATCTCATGAATTATCCTAAAAAGTTCCTGTCACAACATCCCTACAATCCACAGTCTGAAATTTGCCAGCTTTCAGCTTTCATCAGCTCAAAATCCATCCAGTTCCAATTATATCCAGTTCCTTAAAACAAACAAGAAAAGCTTAAATCATCAAAATTTTGCAGCTGCTACAATTTCCCAAGCTGGGTGTATGCAGGTTAGCAAACATGTCAAGCCTTCTGTTGCTACAATGTTTTAATGCCATGAGGGATGTATATGCACAATCCCTATTTTTATTGTTGTCAGGATAGTTTAAAATCTCCATAAAACAGGTTGTAGGATGTAATTCTTTTCATTTTTTTTTTCATATCGTTTGTAGATCTTTGTGATGGATAGAAGACCTTCCCTAATGAGTCCAGCTATTTTCAATGATGCTGATGCAATGTTCCACCACCAATGGCTACAAAAATCTTCTGGACTACAAGCTAGCAGCAAAGACATTTAAAAAGTCCATTTACTTGCTGCCATGTAGAGCTTTTGGTGCTCAGATGTAGAAATAAGGCAAGGTGTCAGGTCAAAGGAAACTATGTTTCATAATCCACTTACAAACATCAGACCTTATAACACTAGATAGATTGAAACACATTCTTTGAACTTCATTTCATAACTGGCTTGTTCTTAGATGATCAAAGTAGCCTTCAGGAAATAAGATTTCACTGCTCTGCCTTTGTCTTTTAATCCCATTGAATCTTCATCTAGAACCTCCTGTGGCACCATCCTTGAATTATGCATCATCAGTCTGCTTCACTAAAGATTTACTAGTCATATAAATCACTGGTAAGGCTACTCAAGCTGATGATGAATTTGACTAATACATCATATGAACAAAAAGTTTAAGTGATAGATCACTGTAAAGAAGGTGCTATGCAGAAAAAAAATTCAGGATCATATACCCTTGCTAGAAAGTGTGCTCATTTTTTTTTAATTAATGGGCTTTTAAAAAATTTCATAAAATGAATCCTGGATATTTTAAAAAAGGAAGGCAAAAGCAAACATATATTTCAGTGATAGATGGGGTCACAATGTTTGAGTTAGATAGCTATACAAATGTAATAAATAAATAAAATAATTACATGATATTTATAGTTATGTTGTTACACTATGTTTTCTCCATATAATGTGTGTATCTGTGGTATTAATGATAACATTGAAAGAAGAAAATATTCCTAGCTCAGGATCCTTGGTGTTCTCCGAGCTTACTGGTTCTTTTGCAAACATTTTATTACCAAACTAGACAACATCATCAGTGCACAGTGATAAAACTAAAATAATTTGGTTTGCAAACAAATTTATATTTTAGCTGGACAAGCCATCCAAGCAGAGCTAAAACAATGTATTAAGTTGACCAAACTTTTCCATGTTAACATCATAACATAGAAAAAGAATAAAAGTGAGACTGCCCTAGACATGATAAATGAATGTTTTAATTCTTAACAATTTTCTATATAAGATAATTCCTACTTAAAGTTCTAATCAATTTCTTCATTTCATTTCAATTGTATATTGATAGATTCATGAGCTATATTTTGGGTAACTTGCTAGTGCTAAACTAGACATGGTAAACATGTGCTTCTGTAGATATTGATCAACCACTATAGTTTATGATGAATGCTGGGAGTGTGGATAGAGGGTAGAGTATGGTGGCAATTGTGGATCAACTATTGGATCTATTCTCTAATATGTGTGACCAAAAAATAGGGTTCATTTTTTTCTATTCTTCATTATTTTCTGTGCTCTTATTATAAATAAATCAGTAACTGTTGTTTCAGAAAAAAATCCTTAGTTCTTGGTTGGCTGGCTTCTTGATTAGTTTCTATATTACTTTTCATAATTATTTAAACATCTGATTTGGTGGGTCTAGTCATTTTGGAAAAAAAAAAACATGGATTTTGGATTCTCCCCTTTCATGGATGGAAATGGGAAGACATCAGAACCAAAAGTGGAAAGGACTGGGGGAATTAGGGAACAAATAAAACTATGCATTTAAAAAAACCCCACATATAATTTAATAGGAATGGCATCATTTCCTTAATTGTATTCTACTTGTTGTAATATAGGAATGACTATACACTACCAAAAATGCTAAATGCCAAGATAATCAATAGGACCATTTATAAGTAACATAATATTTTTTTCCTGTCAAATTACCATTATGTTAAAAAGAATTAAGTAAAAAATTGGGTATACAATGGTTTTTTATAGGTTTGACATTTGTATTTCCACAATATGAGAAGATCAATAAGTAGAAAGTTTAAAAGAGCTGAATTGTAGTAAAGAGATCAAAGGTTGATCCAATAGTTTTGAAAAAGATAGCCTTTTATGGAATAATACAATTTAAATTCAAGAGGTTGGTGCTTAATTCAGTTTTACCCAAATAATCAAGTTGTTCATCCTTCGGTTCATCACTCAATATTTTCCCCTGAGTGCAATAGTTTTATGATTTTCCAGAGGATATTTCATTTAATTTCTATTGGGATTAGTTGGTTCTCTGGATTTGAATTTCAAGTTTAAAGGAAGCATTTGATGTTAATAACTTTTGTATGTAGAGCTCCATTGAGTTTGGATTTTTTGGATCCAGAAGTACTTTTCCATAAGATTATATTTTAGTAAATCCCTGTGTGTGGAAGTAAGATAAACACACATCACTGACTTTGTAACTTCAATTAAATTATTGGGTTTTTTTTTCTCTGCACATAAAAATATATTTTGAGCACTGAATGCATGAAGAAGCTGTTTTTTTCTTATTGGTCATAAGGACTTTTCTAATACTTCAAGACCTGAAAATGGGTCTCTCTGTATTGTTAGATTTCAGAAAATATTAAAATAACATGCATTTGAAAAAAAAATCAAATATACAGAACTCCAGGAAATAAAAAATATTTCAAAGGCAAAGGCAAACCAAACTTTTACTGCATCCTTTCCTCTTCAGAAGCCTGTAGAAATGGTGGCTACTTAATGAATAGCAGAAGGGGATTCAGTCATGTGAGGCTCAATACACTTTTGAATCATTTTTTGAAGCGTGCACAGCCCGCTAATAGGAAGTATAATGGCTTCTGTCTCTCTCAATAGATATTGTCCCTCTTCTTCTTTACTATATTTTCATTTATTTAATGAGAGATATTATTAGCTGGTTCGTAGAGACATATATTTGAATTTGAAAATCCATACCAATAAAAGAATAAATTATTGATTTGCAGCTTCAATATCCCATCTATAAAATGGAAATAATGACCCAGTTCACAGAATCATTGTGACAAACATATTTGTGAAGTGTACTTCAAATAAGTACTTCAATATCCACAGGAGTCAGGCAGAAGCTATGATGATATCAGAAAGAAATTTATATCATGGTGTTATTGTCTACATGATATAAATTACATACTTGCATTATTTTCTGACATCAGGGCACATGTGATGCCCTTTGCCTTTCCTATCATCTTGCCCCTTTTCCCCATGGATATCCCCATGATTGTCCGGGTAACTACCATTGATTTAGAAGGAATGAAGATGGGAACTTGCTAGGAGAAGCTTATTGTGTGAACATGAGGAGACAGCTGAGTGGGGAAATCTGTATAGACATAGCCAAGTATGAAACCCTCTTGGTATTCTATGTGTAGGAAATAAATTAAACTAAGTTAGACAAATAGTTTATTCTATTTCTCCATACTTTACTATCTTTGCAAACTTAGGTGCTTCTACTCTGTCCATACACCGTGTCATCTATTGCCTTTGTTCTTTATTATATCTCATCTCTCTATTTGAAGACATCAAGTTTATGCAACCATTCTTCATTTTTATCTTGATCAGCCTACCTTTCTTCATATATTCATCTTGCAATTCAGTTCTTATTCATTCACTCTGTATGCCTAGCCCATCTAAAGATAATTCTGTTTTGGGCATTCACATTCCTTTTCAATTTTTATTTATTTGTCATTCAATAGATTTGCTTCTATTTCTTCTCCTTTCAGTTCACATAGTTCTTATGTACTCTATTCTTACTATATTCGAAGTAATTCTTATTTCTCCTTGCATAACTATATCTTATATTCATAAAATATATTATCAGCAAACATTTGGCTTCCTTTCACAAGTATTCATTTCTTCAATGGATCGCATGCATCTTACTATCTTTCTGGAGAATCCTTAAATCTCAAAATGTCTCCATTTATTTTATTTTATTCATTTTTGTATACATCCTACCAGTATGTGAACATTTATATACTTGGTCTAATTTTTTTGCTATTTATCAAATGACATGAAATAATATTTTTCCATTTTTTCTGGTGAATACAACTAGCTTGATCTTTGATTTTCATATCTATATTCTTATTGTGTTACATAATCTATCTAGCATTCAAATACTCAGCAAACAGAACAGTACTGGTTGAATATTAAGTGAAAAAACATCTATTTATTTCGTGACCACTATACTTCTGACATCACCAGGATTATCTCTTTTAAATTCATCCATAAATATTTTAAACAGTAAAGAAGGAAGCACACATATCTTTCCTGCTACCTATTAGTTAAACCACTCACTAAGCCTTCTATTTATTTTCATACATGTTTTGCTTCGATGATATAGCTATTTTATCACATTCAACAACCAATACCCAAACTCTATATTTATACAATGTGTGCCATAATTCAAGACTCTTCATTTTTATCAAAGGGTTTACTTAAATCAACAAAAATGCAATATATTATTTCTTACATTCATATTTTTTCAATGACCTCTGAACAGCAAATATATACTCTCTATGTTTTCTTCCCAGCCCTGTTTTCAGTTATTGACTACTTGAAAAGTTTCTTTCAAATGTTTTATTTTGATTTAGAAACATCCACTCAATTTAGCCACAGTTAGACAAATAATAACTTTTTATATGTGCACTATAAATGTACAGTCATTGATATCAATCAATTATGCTTAGTATTAAGATACTAGTTTAGTTTTCTATTGTATGGAATATTTTAAGGGTTTTTAAGGATCTTTTTTATTATTTATAGAATATAATTTTTTAAAATTATTTTAGGGAATTTTTATTTATTGTTTATATAATATGTTTATTACAAGAAATGTTATTCCTTTTTGCAAATGTTTTATTTGTGATGCAATATGTTGCTTTTAAGTGTGCAGGTTGCTGCATGGTTTATGTGTCTCAAAGTGGCTGCTTTTCTATGGGCAGGCCAGGTTGGTGCAAGGCAGCTTTACCAGATTTTGTGTGTTTCTGTGTGATACCTGGTTGTTTAGGTAATTGTGAGGTGGTTGCTGGTTCTGTGAGCTTCCTGGCACTGTTCTTTATAATTTCCCACAGTGCCTTGATGGTTTTGATCCCAGTGGATTTGTCTTTCCTGTCCTTAGGGTTAGGGGAAAAAAACTGGTTTCATCTGCAGTCTTTTGGGGGGAAATTGTTATTTTTTTGGTGTTTTCCTGGCACTGTCATAGTGTTAGGGTTCTAAATACCATGCAGAAATAAATCATTGTCCAAGGCAAAACATCCTTAAAGGTGCAATTTATTCTGCAGGCATGTTAGCACGGCTATGGAAAATTCCAACTCTGGATTTACATCCTCTGGGGTCACCCAGTTGAAAGTTCATGATTTATCCCCACACCCACAAATCCATCACATGTTCCAATCATATTCTTCCACGCTGGCATGTACACCCATCTTCTTCCGGCCAGGTGTCGAGATGCGAAGACAAAAGATGACCTTGGCTTCTACAAAAGAATGTCAACAATCCATTCTACAATCCTACTCCTTTCTATTCCCCCCTCCCAACTACTACACTATTGAAACACCATAGAAAATTATAAGAAAGTGTGGCAGGCCAAAGATCCTAAAAAGAACATAACTACAGGCCTGACACATAGTTTGGGTGTGTGGGTGTGTAATGTCCCACAGTTATCTACACATTAATAATGATCAAGTACTAATAATATTTCCTTATACATTTCAGTGACCTTTCCTTACATAATTGGTTTTTCTTTCATAGTTTTAGATTTCTAATTGCTGTTTCTGTTAGTTAGCAATTGATAAAACAAATCCCACGTGAAAAAGTATGCGAAGCCTTCTTGATTTTAATTGTCAATTTATTCATTCTTGCACATTCTAATATTTATTCATTTTCATATCTCTGTTTTTCCAGTGTTGTAAAAACACAATTCCAGCAGCTGTTAACATGTGTAAAATTAAATATGTATTGTATTCCCTTTCAAATACCCAACAACATATTTCTGGTTTTAAATCCATATCTTGCTTTACCATTGCTTCTAACTACTAACTCTTGAATAGCTACTTGGGCCGACTTAAATACTGAACCTAATTCATATATTCCTGTTTTTGGAACTGAGAACTAAATTTCAGAAAAAAGAAATCTCTATTGCTCTGTGAATCTACCTATGACATTCATTCTTGCTCTAACTTCTTGGATGAAAGATTATATATTTCCTGTTTGTTTATATCTTTCCTGTTTGTTGGGGGACATACTTCCTGAAAAGACTGTACATTGTTGGGTGAAAACAGAGGTCCCTTCTGTTACCTGCAATCCTCATCTTACAACCACAATTGAGTCCAATATTGTTTTATTTCTTTTGCAGTTAGTATTATTTAACAACAGAGGCAACAGAGTATGACCTCATTCTTCTCCCCCAAAAAACAAGAGCTGAGGAATCAGCTGATCCACAACAGTCACCAGCACCAATACCAGCACCACAAGCACCACCACCACCAGCAGCAGCAGCAGCAGCACAGCCATTTCCACCACTCGAGGTCAGAGAAATCAGCAAGTCCATCTCCTCTACTGAAGTTCCACAGCTTCCTGACTGCTGGAGTTTGCAGCAATTCAGACACTTCCAGGAGAAGTATGTTGGACTGGCAGTATCTGACAAAAAGTTAGGTTGTGAGTACTGTGCAAAACCCATGTTCTCATTAGAAAAAGATATTCATGTTTCTAGAGAGTGGAAATATTTCCAGGTTGTGCCAGCAGGGTCAACTAAGGAGAATCAACAAGCATCGCTCAGAAAAAAATTAAAGGAATATTTTCAATCAAAAGCACACCTTATTTGTTTGGAGAGCAGTAAACAATGGGAGCAGGATGCTTTAACCAAATCCGTAGATAAGTTAATTGACAAACATTTATCCAGTACTTGCAAAATATTTTCTACTGTTTACAATCTGGCGCAAAGATGTAATCCATTCTCAGACGTCGAAGCACAGTTAAATTTGCTAACTACGGTTGGAGTGGATGTGGGAGTTGGCTTGCATTCATGGAGATCCGCAGCAAAAATAGTTGAAATCATTGCAAACAAAATCAAAACCACCATGTTTTCCAGGATTATTGCAAAGAATCTATAGGTGTGCCTAATAATCGATGAAGCCTCAACACTTTCAATGAAAGCAGTGCTGATAGTTTTTGTTAGAGTTGATGATCCAGAATGCCAGCAACCATTTTTGTTGAGCTGTTAAAATTAGAGAAACAAGATGTGGAGACCAGATGTTCTGCGGTGATGGGAAGCTTGCGTAAAGTTGGGTTTACCACCGAATATCTACGGAATAATTTAATCGCTTTCTGCTCTGATGGTGCCAACGTTATGCTTGGAAGAAAATCTGGAGTCAGCACCAGAATAGCTCAAGACTTCTCAAACATCGTAATCTGGCACTGCTTGAACCACCGCCTCCAACTTGTGCTGGATGATGCAATAAGAGAAATAAAGCAACTCAACCACTTCAAGCTGATAAAACCTTGATTTTTAACCTTGATAAAATATACACCACCTTGATAAAATATACACCACTTTCCACAAATCCTGCAAGAGCCAGAATGACCTTTTTTCAAATCTCTAAACAATTGGGCATTGCAATTGTGAAGATTGGCAGAGTTTTGGGACCAAGATGGGCTGCCTGTAGTTTAAGGGCAACCATGGCTGTGTGGCGTGCTTATCCAGCACTACATCAGTTTTTCTGGACAATGAAAGATTCCCAGGTATGGCTTCCCATTTTGAAAATCTAAATTTTTTGAAGGATTTGGCCCCGATGATTGATATTCTAAATGAGATTTCTCTTCTGTCAAATGCCCTGCAGGGAGAGACACAGATATCATCAAGGCCAAAAAGTTAGTATTGTGAACAATTAAAGCTTTTGAAGTGCTTAGACAGAGAAAGGGCACGTATGAAACAAACCTTGAAGCAATGCTACAAACATAAGCCTTCAAAAACATCAATTTAGCTCCAAATCAACAATTCGTTGCCCTTCCTCATGACAAGATTCTGTCAAGCGTCATCACCAATTTGAAGAAAAGGCTGATCTAAAAACAAATAGCCAATTGCCAGCCACAAACAAGTTACACTTTATCACATATTTGGAGCCAGATTACTGGAACATTGAAGATGTAGTCGTTCCATGGGCTGAGGCAGAGGCAGCATTGTTTGAATTTGGTGAAATTTTTAACTATGAAATTAATTTGAATGACTACAGAGATTTTTGGGAAAATGTGCTCAAAAATCTAAACAAGTACAAAATTCCTGATGGTATCAGAAAAGCTAGAGATATTATCAGGACAATTGCTGTTAGTTCAGCAGAGGCGGAAAGGGAGTTCTCAAAAATGAACCTCATATGTTCAGAGCAAAGAACCCACCTAATTGTTCCAAACGTAAGTAATCTGATGATGAAAAGTGTTGCTGGCATGCCTGTTGAGAGATGGGACCAAATTCCTGCAGTGAAAAAGTGACTCAGAGCACACCACCACATGGCCGATGATCCACGAGTAAAGACCAAGAAAGCTGCAACTGAGGAGTCTGGAAGCCTAAGAACAATATGGAAATATCAGCAACCGGAAAACCAATAACACAAGTAAGTACTTGAGTGTATCTCTTTCATTGTGTACTCTTATGTAAGGTGTAAGTGCATGCTATTAAAGTCTTCCTTTCTATGTCTCTCCTTTGTGCAGTTTATTGGAGCAAGGTGGTGAGGTGGTGTGCAGAAGACCAGCAAGGCCAGTCATCCTTCCTCTGTAAGTAGCTGTCTTTATTGCTGGGTGTGCTGGGTTCATCCTTAATATAGTAAGTGCAAGCAATTAAAGTCTTCCTTTCTGTGTCTCTCCTTTGTGCAGTTTATTGCAGCAAAGTGGTGAGGTGGTGTGCAGAAGACCAGCAAGGCCAGTCATCCTTCCTCTGTAAGTAGCTGTCTTTATTGCTGGGTGTGCTGGGTTCATCCTTAATATAGTAAGTGCAAGCAATTAAAGTCTTCCTTTCTGTGTCTCTCCTTTGTGCAGTTTATTGGAGCAAGGGGGTGAGGGGGTGTGCAGAAGACCAGAAAGGCCAGTCATCCTTCCTCTGTAAGTAGCTGTCTTTATTGCTGGGTGTGCTGGGTTCATCCTTAATATAGTAAGTGCAAGGAATTAAAGTCTTCCCTTCTGTGTCTCTCCTTTGTGCAGTTTATTGGAGCAAGGTGGTGAGGTGGTGTGCAGAAGACCAGCAAGGCCAGTCATCCTTCCTCTGTAAGTAGCTGTCTTTATTGCTGGGTGTGCTGGATTCATCCTTAATATAGTAAGTGCAAGGAATTAAAGTCTTCCCTTCTGTGTCTCTCCTTTGTGCAGTTTATTGGAGCAAGGTGGTGAGGTGGTGGTGCAGAAGATGCAGAAAAGTACAGTAATCTTCATTTTCTATTACTTTGTGTGTTTGTTTCATCCTAATGCAGTGCATGCAATTAAAGTCTTCCTTTCTGTGTTTCTTCTTTGTGCAGGTTATTGGAGCAAGGTGGTGAGGTGGTGGTGCAGAAGACTGGCAAGACAGTAATCTTTCCTCTGTAAGTAGCTGTCTTTATTGTGTGCTGGTTTCATCCTAATGCAGTGCATGCAGTGAAAGAGTTCATTTCCGTGTCTCTTCTTTGTGCAGGCCATTCATTGGAGTCAGTGATACTGAAGAATGACAAGGAAAGTCATCTTCCTTCTGTAAGTAGCTCTTTTTTTGTTTTGTGTACTAATTTTAATCTTATTGTAGTTCATTTATTGGGGCAAAGACTTCAGTGACATCGTCTTGGCCACTCCTGCCCGGTCACATCACTGCCAAGCCATCCCCATCCAGTCACATGACTGCCAAGCCATTCCCACCTGGTAACATGACTGCCAAGCTGCTCCCACCCAGTCACATGGCTGGCAAACCATTCCCACTCGGTCACATGGCCGGCAAGCCACTCCCACAAAGCAGGCCACACCTACAGAAGAGGCTCCAAATTTTTTGAAACTCACCACTGATGTGTATTGTTAGTAATTTACATAAGGGTTGTTTGTGCCATCCCACAAGGAAGTTTCCCAACACAACTACACTTGAAGCCTTACTTATTTTTAATATTCTTAAATATTTTTAAAATAATTTATATGTGTTCTTTGATAGAGCACATAGAATTTCTTTATTTCAATTCTATCCCAAGTCATATATCACTTTTTTTTAAAAAAAATCTGTTTATTCTGTTTCTTGTTTACATCACTCACTCAAATTCAACCTTTTTATTGTTTATTGTTGCAAGTATGTATCATATCTAAGAAGCAATACTTGCACTAGCCTAATATTCTCAGGACACTTGCTTAAGCATTTTTATAGAAGAACAATTTGGTGCCTGCATGTAAATTGAGATTTTAATAGAAAGCATCTCAAGGTTGCAGAGTATGGTTCAATTTTTCCATTCATTATGTATTGTATAAGTAAGCCTGTCTCCCTTAGAGCAAACTATCATCTTACCAACAAAATAAAATAAAATAAAAATGGCTCCATTTTCTCCTCACTGGTGCTCTCCCTCCCCAAGTGTAGTGACTTCCTCCCCAGGCCCCCATTCATTTCTCTCTCACACACACACAGCTGGATAAAACTATATAAAAATCTAGCCCAGCTTCACTGATTACAAGTTTGAAAAGGCAATGTGGCTCCACCTGCAATCAAACTACACTTGGGGAGGGAGAGCACAAGCGAGCACTGAGGAGACCACAGGAGGAGGCAGGAAGCCAGGCAAAGAGCCATGCTATAGTACACACACTTCCCCCCAGCCTCTTTCTTTTGGAAGGCTCAGATCGGCTCCCCTCCGGCTTCTCTGCCTCTCCTCTCACCCCAGCCTGCCAGCAGGAGGTGGTGGGTGGGCTTTATTGTGTTCCAGGCATTTCCCACCCAGACAGCAGGCTACATTTGCAATGGTGGAGGTGTTTGGGAAAGGCAGCAGGGGAATGGGAGGGATGGCAGAGGAGCAGCTTTCAAGCCACTGGAAAAGATATCCAATCCAACTTTTGTGTGTGGGGGGGGTTGTTTGAGAGTGAGTGAGAGAGGGAAGGGGTAGGAGAGATAGTCCAATCCAACTTCTCTCTCTCTCTGTGTGTGTGTGTGTGTGTGTGTGTGTGTGTGTTTGAGAGAGGGGGAGGAAGGGAGAGAGGGAGGAAGGAGGGGAAGGAGAAGAAAAAGAAAAATAAAGAAGGAGCAAAGTCGCTTTAAATTGGAACTGAGCATGCCTGGCTGTGGAATTCTGGGAGTTGAAGTCCACAAGTCTAAAAATATTTGAAACCCAACACTGTATCAGTGCCTCACCAGTCATAAACCTTACCGCACGTCACTGATTATGAGAGATGTGATTCTGGAACTATTATGAGTAACATTCATTGTCAGTTCTTCATCAATTCTCTTTTTTTACCACATCTTTCTTAACCTAAATGACATCCAGATTATGCAACCAAAGATGTTTTCAATTCCCAGCAATCTCTGCTATGGTTGTGCTGGGTGGAAATTTCGGGAAATTAAATCTATACATTTGAAGGGAAGATGGAATAAGGGAAGCTTATATATTCATACATATATGAATAGCCACTTTTAATGGTAATTTTATGGTAATCCAATCCATAATTAATTTGGCTTTCAGTTCTAAATCTTTCATCATTCAGTGTTATTGGATAACCGAGGGTTCTAACATTAAAAAAGAGTAAGAAAAACTGTTCATCCCACTTCCTCCACATAATGCAGAATATTATAACCCTCCCAATAAAATTTCCACTTCTTTTCTATTTTTATTAAGCCCCATAACATATTTTGTCTCTTTCTTTCTCTGAATTGCCATACTGTTTGATGAAAATATTTTAACATGTAAATGCTATTAATATATAGATAATATTTGGGAGCATCAATTATGTCTTCAAATTCCATTAACTATGTCTTCAAATTTCAAACCTATCCCAATATTCCAGCACACAGTCCACCCTTCATAATAATAAAACACTAAAACATAGATTGCAATGAGAATCTTTTATTCTCTGCCAATGAGAAACAATCTGGAGAATTAAAAATTTAAGATATGACATTCAAATAGGAGAAAAATTATGTATATGAAAGACAAGTAGGTTTTTCATATCAACATAGCTTTAGATTTGATAGCATATGATTATTGTGTTTTCCACTTGTTTTAAATATGAATAGTTAACCACAATTGATTAAGATATTATATTTAGCTAGTTCCAGCCTTGTACTGAACATGATTTCCACTGAGTTTTAATCTTGATGCCAGCTTAAATTCCATATCTAGTTCACAGCATTTCCATTTAGGAAAACTAAGTCAAGTTAAATTCTGGCCAAAAATAAAGTTTTGGGAGTATCAGTTCTGGGTTCCCCTGATTTTCAGGCTTCATACAAGACCTAAATTAGGTTGTAAATATTCTTCAATTGGATGTGCTTTATTTACATGAACCTTTATCTGGTAGAGTTATAATTCAAGGGCAGCCATTTTTAACAGCTGAGGCATTTTTTCCTGTCATATTGTTCAATGGAACATACCTTTATATGTTTGAATACACATATTTCACTCAAAGGTGTAAAATAACAGAACATACTCCTTCTCCAAAAGCATCTGGTTTCTTGGCTGTTTCCCCAGATAACACTGGCAGATGTACATTAGTTTTCAAGGGAATAACTATGTATTTAATTTCCCATAGGTTCTTTGCTAAGTCCTTATATATACACAGCTATGTACATAGGAAACATCATAACCAAGTAATGAAAGATTAATTTTATAGTGTATTATGATGTTAAACAAAATAAAAACAATTTGTAATCCATTTGTCAGGCATTCACCTGTTGTTAAAAGCTCACTTACTATGTACACAGTTAAAAGCTTATTATGTTTTGTAACTCTTAATCTGAACATAGAATATATAAAATAGTCTGGAACAAATATTGAATGGACAGTTGTCAATTGGGTAATTTAGAGATTAAAAGTAAAGTGAGCTGAAAGATTATTTAGGTTAGCAATATTTTAATGGAGAATAAGACCATAAATTATCTAACAGAAAGGGATTGAGTACACTTTCTATAGGCATTTTTTTTAAAATCAGACATTGGGGACTATGCTTACCTTAAAGAGAGGGTTCATCTAGAAAGCACAAGTTCCTTTGTTTTTAGTAGTAATGTTAAGCCCAATAATAAATTTTGCAACTAAATCCACAAGTCCTAAAGGGCAACATTCTAAAACAACAGAAAAAGAAAGAAAGAAAATACATTTTAACATGTCTTTCTTGATGGGGAGAATAATAATAATGAGGAGATCACTGTTTTTATCCAAATGATCAAAGCAATAGCATGCATTGTGCCCAGGTTTTGCTTCTCAGCAATTAATGAGGTGATATTCCATGGTCCCTGCAGTGTCTGGGGGTGTTGAGTTGCAGCTGGTTCCTCCTCCCCCCTTGACCCGAGCAAGGATCAGGAGAACTTTCCTCCCTCTCTTCCACCCTGCTTGCACTGGGCCTCTGCCTGCATTTTTTCCTATCTCCCACCCTTTCCTTCCCATTGTTCTCCCCCGCCACACTTGCCCACTGGATTTAAACACAGGCGGGGCCTCTGGACTGTAAAGTTGAATGCTTCGATTCCTTCTAGAAAACTTATGCCTTTTCCTGGTTCTGTGTTCCACAGCCTGACCAGGCCCTGCTTAGCTGGGAATCTACCATCGCCATAGCTCAACCTACCCATTGTTGGAATTTAATAAAACCAAGCGGCTCCTCTGCTCCACCCAAAGGCACTAAAATGTAATGCAAAAGGAGGAACCCAGGGTGGGGTGGGGGTGCCACTCACAACTACAGTACACAAGTGCGCACGTGCAATCTGGACTCTGCAATTTCCCATGGACCCCGTTGTACCTTAGAGTGTTTGGGGGAGTTGCCGCTGGTTTCTCCTCCCCCCTTGTTCCAAGGCAGGATCGGGTGAACTTTCCTGCCTCCCTCCCACCTTGCTTGCAAGACCAGCACCTCCGCCTGCATTTTTTCCTATCTCCCACCCTTTCCTTCCTGTTGTTCTCTCTCCTTCCCCACTTTCCTGCTGGATTTATAAACACAGGCATAGCCTCTGGGATGCAAAGTTGAATGCTTTGATTCCTTCTAATAAACCTATGGCTTTTCACACCCTAAATCATCCGGTGGTCTATTTTTGGGAGTTTTCCCCCCTCTCCTTCCCTTCCCTCTTCCCTCTGCCAGAATCCCAAAAAAATTCACCACTGCTTCGGAGGGCACAGCTTGGTGGTGGGGGTCATGTGACTGAATGTGCGTAATGTCAAGTTGATCAGGCCACTCAGTCACATGCCTCCACTTAGCCACACCTACAGAGCTGGTAGTAAATAATTTTTACCACTGGGAGGAGGACTACAAAAATTACCCAATGAATACAATTTGGTAGCATGTTGAAAGGATGATTCCAAGATGAAGATCTGAGAATCAATAGCTTAGCAAGATGCAACTGTGCCATGGGCATTTGCAGTGGGGTATTTAGAAAAGGAATAAAGTAAGAAACATATAAAACTAAAAGTGAACATTGGATTATATTTCAATGCTGGCCTTTGTTTGCTTTTGATATATTTTTTGATGGCAATGCTCAGTTTTCCAGTTCTGCCTCTTGTTATCAGCAATTTTTCTGTTTTGAGCCACACACCCTAATCAAGTGGTGAAAGAAGACCATGAAAACAATAAATGAAAATATTTTAAAGAAGGGGTTCAAGTTTAGCAAATCTTTTTGGGTGGGAACATCTTTCATAGTTCTTTTTTTTAAAAAATAGATCACTATGTCAATCTATAGTGAATTAAATCCTCATTTAGCTCAGACCAGGGGAAGACATAATTTTCCATTCAGTGTTTTGCCTTTGAAAATTTGTTGTTGTTTTCACTTTGTAAATCCAAAGTTGGATTTACATCATGGTTTTATCTTTAAGGTGATATGAATGTAAACTTGAAAATATATTTTGCTTTAAATAACCCTCAAATATTATCTTTATAATGAAAACAAATGACAGAATTTATAAATATATAAACAATACACTTTAGATGATGAACATGCTGGATTTGGTTTGTACCACTATTGTGGGTATTTCTTAATCAAGCTAGATCTGTTATCCCTTGCTCTAATCTTTGCATCTTTCTTTGGTATTTATGTTAGCATATCTCTGTTCTTCTGGTAGATATCTCTCCTGACATTTCACATGTATTGGCAAAAAAGTAGCCTTGGCTAGCAGAAGTTACTTATGCCTCCTTTAAATTCCATCCATCTGGCATATCTTTTTAGGCAGGATCTGCCATTCTTCATACCCTAATGTTCTACATTTGCTAAGGACAAAAATGCAGTAATGCTTAATTTTAATCCATGTTTTTTAAACCAATAACCCCCAGATATGTTGATTTTACTGGTCCCAGTTAACTTATATAGGTTCCATTTGACTACTTATAACCTTTTGGGCTAAATAAAGCAGCAATTGTTACTACTACTACTACTACTACTACTACTACTACTACTACTATTACACTATTTAGGTATTTAAATTCCTCTATCTGAAGATGATCAAACAAAAAATAAAATTGAATAGATCACTGATCATCATCTTATAAAATTCTTTGCTTAGTTTTCAGAGCAATTAACCAAACCAATGGAAATTAACAAAAATTTTCTGCACATTTCCATGGGATGTTTTATCTTTTGTATATGTATATATACATACATTATATATACTTACATATATTGCATATATAAATACACACATCTTACACATCTTATTGCTGATAAACCCGTCCAAGAAAAAACAAAATAATTAAAGATGCAATCCAATTTTAAATGCTTTGCCTGGAATGTTGAAAAGTGAACTTGTATATAATTAAGCTATCAAATATTCTATCCATTCTTGGATCATTGTAATCTTGTTGTTGTATTTCAAATAGTTAACATTTACAGTGATGGGCATTCCTTTTATACGTCTTTAAATATCTTTCTCTCCTCAATTTTGAGTTGGTTGGTTGACTGGTTTAAGTACTATCAACACTTATGGACAACAGTTTTTCTCAACATTTTATAACTTAAAAGATGTAGTAAAATCCCACCATCCCTGCTGTGAAACATGCCCATCTTGTGTTAATGGCGCAGCTCACTTGATGCTATGAAATAATAAAAAGGGGAAATAAATTTAAAACAGTGGAAATTCCTATAGTGTTCTCCATTACTTAAATCACAGATCATTTTCCAAGTGTGAATTGGAACCAAGAAGCAGAAATATATAAACCCTGAGCCATAGTTCTCTTTGTTCAACTTCTAAAGCCATCTAGCTCAACCAAATGACTATGGATGGCTTACAATTCTAAAATTCTAAAACACTTAAACATCAAAATAAAAAAAATATCATAATAAAATAAAATAAGCAACCTAGAATTAAGGACAAACTTCCTGACAGTGAGGACAATTAACCAGTGGAACAGCTTGACTTCAAAAGTTGTGGGTGCTTCATCACTGGAAGAAGTGACTGGACAATTACTTGTCTGAAATGGTATTGGGTTTCCTGCTTGAGCGGAGAGCTGGATTAGAAGAGGTCCCTTCCAGGTCTATTCTGATTGATTGATTGACTGACTGGCTGGCTGATTGTTTTCTTATGTAACTAAGTATAAAGAGCAGTCATGATGCTTAATCAACTAATAATAAAGCCAAATAATGGAGCACTTAACTCATTCTGAGTTAAAGGCCTGGGTACATAGTCAAGTTTTTAAAGGTTTGTGAAAAGCTGATAGGAATGGTGCCATTTAAATGTCTGAGGATAAGGGAGAGAATAACAGGAAAAAGTCCATATTTTGATTCCTACCAATTGACACTCTTTGGCTGATGGAATCTGCATCATGCCTAACTGTATGGGCAGAAACTGTTGGAAAAATGTGATCCTTCAGGTGACATGGTTCCAAGCCTTATATGGCTTTAAAGGTAACTATCAGCACCTTGCTGAAGCAACCTTGTTGAAGCAAACAGTGCAGTACATTGACTAGTGGTGTTACATATGCTGTGTAGCCAAAAACATCCCATCTGTCTGTCTGTCTGTCTGTCTGTCATATAGCCAGAGAGGCTAAGAATGTCTATGCAACAACAGCACTACATGGCATTCATGCCTCTTTTATCCTTGGATGTATCAGCCAAAGTACAAACATTGGTAATAAAAAGGTTGACTAATTCATATAAGAAAAATGTTTGTGTTTTCTAACCAATGATGACCATTTGCAAGTCAGAAAAAATATGAGTTACATTTCTTCTGGCAGATCTAAAAATAACAGTACTTTATTAAACATTAAATTGTTAAATCTACTGCCTTAAAAAACCAGTAGAAATGGTTAAATTCAACTATTTTTTATTGCTATGCAAACACAGTACTCACAGACAATAGATAAGCATGTGCTGAAAATTGTGTTTTCATAAAGAGGCTCAGCTTGCAGCAAAGGGGGAAAAAAGCAACAATAAAACATTCTCACTTGATTTTACTATCATGTTTAGAGTCTCAGAGCAGCCCTTCATTTAAGTATTTACTTTGTAGGGTACTTCAAATTGATGCATGGTTTGATGTTAACAGCATTACTCAATAAGGATTTATTAATATTTATCAGAAAAGTGAAGTATTATGTATGATCTCTGAAGGAATGAAACATTTCTGGCATATAAATAAAGAAGCAAGTATTTTCTGCTTGCGGTCTGTCCAACTACGAGTCAAACATCTGATATTAACTATTTAATATGAAATTGATGACTTTTTATTCTATTTAATATGAAATTGATGACTTTTTATTCACCCTAGAAGTACCATCTTTTTCTTTGATCCGTACTGAATTGCCTGAAATTTAGGCATCAGACTCATTTGGAATTTTGAGGTTACGTTGGGATGTTTTTATGAAATGGCTGTAATAATACATTTGGCTGGTCATTACCCTTTAAAATTTTTGAATTCCTGTGTCATTTTGTAGGGAACGAGTTGTTGCTTTCTTTTCCTAAACAGAATATAGGTTATAGTTCCTGTTCCTTTCTATTTTTTTTAAAGGCTACGTAGGATCCAAAATTTAAGGTTATATGTGAGGCTGACACTTTGCATGCTCTTAGCTTTTTAATTAAAATAATTTACAAAATTCCAAAGGGACATCATGAGCCAATTTGGTCTAACACAGGGGTGTCCAAACTTGAGAACTTTAAGACTTGTGGACTTCAGGAGTTGAAGTCCACAAGTTTTAAAGTTCTCAAGTTTGGACACCCCTGGTCTAACAGTTAAGGCATCAGAAACCAGGAGACTGTGAGTTCTAGTGCAGATTTAGGCATGAAAATTAGCTGGGTGACTTTTGGCTAGCCAGTCTTTATTAGCCTAACTTACTTCACAAGGTTGTTGTTGTGAGGAAAATAAGAGAATGAAGAAGAATTAGGTGCATTTGACACATTGATGTATTTATAAAAATACTAAAGATGGGACAAAAGTAATTTAAAAAGTGTAGATTTCAAAAGAGATATCCATGGCTATTCTGGCACCATTTTCAGGAGCCCATGTAGTATTGACTTTTTCTCCCAAAAGTTTCAATTTGAAAATCTTTCATTTTTTTTTGAAAAGAAAATGGCTGGGAGAATCTGTATTATAAAGACAATTATGTATGTTTCAGCCTCCTCCAGATTGGGCTGTGCTCTGTGCAAGGCTGTCTCTGAGAAGAGCTTTAGATTACAACACCAAGGAACATGTTTTTAAAGCCAACAGCAAGCAGCTCAACCAAAGAATCCTTAAAACTGCCCCCACCCACACAGACAGGCAAGACACTAGAATATAAACTGACAGCAAACAGCAAGCTCAGAAAACACCAAGGATCCCTCACATCTGTCTGTCTGTCTGTCTGTCTGTATCATTTATCAATATATCATGGACAAGTAATCCTCTATCTGCAACCATTTGTTTAAGGACCATTTAAAGTTACAAAGGCAGTGAAAGAAATGAGTTATGACTTACAGCATCCCCACATGGACATGTGAACAAAATTCAAATACTTGGCAAGTGGTTCATAATTGTGACAGTTATGCAGGGTTCCAGTGTTATGTCAAATCTACTGTGACTTTCCAACAAACAAAATCAATGAGGAAGCCACATTCACTCTACAACCATGTTACTAACATATCAACTGCAGTGATTTCCTTAACAATTATACAATACAATAGTAGAGTTGAAAGGGACCTTGGAGGTCTTCTAGTCCAACCCCCTGCCTAGGCAGGAAACCCTAAACCGTTTCAGACAAATAGCTATCCAACATCTTCTTAAAGACTTCCAGTGTTGGGGCATTCACAACTTCTGGAGGCAATCTGTTCCACTGATTAATTGTTCTCACTGTCAGGAAGACAATTGTGGCAAGAAAGGTTATTGTAAAGTGGGGAAACTCACTTAACAAATGCCTTGCTTAGCAATGGAAATTTGGGGCTTAATTGTAGTCATACATTGAGGACTACCTATATTTAAATTTATTAGAGCCACCCAATCCAAATGAACTTAGTGTAATGTACTATTGAAATGTTAAAAATCATATTTCTTGCACAACCTTTGCCTGACATTGCATACAAGTGTAGGTAATCCTCGACGGACAACCACAAGTGAGCCCAACATTTCTGTTGGTAAGTGAAACATTTGTTAAGTGGGTTTTGCCCCATTTTATGACCTTACTTGCCATCGTTGTCAAGTGAATCATTACAGTTGGCAAATTAATCACACAGTGGTTAAGTGAATCTCTTTCCCATTTACTTTGCTTGTCAGAAAATCACAGAAGGTCATCACATGATCCCAGGACACTGTCATAAATATGAACCAATTGCACCTGAATTTTGCCCATGAAGATGTTGCAACAGTTGTAAGTGTAAAAAATTGTCATAAGACGCTTTTTTCAGTAGCTTTGAACAGTCAGTAAATGAATGGCTGTAAGTCCTGGACTACCTGTAGTGATAGTGAGAGACAGCCACCTTAAACCCCACTTCTCCCATTCCTTCAAAAATCCTGATTGTGCAACTCCTTAAAAGCAGAGGAAGAGGTACAGTAGGAGTGAGTGATGCCACTGCCTTGCAATCATTTCTTTCTCCACTACAATTCCTGAATCAGCAATTGGATAAGTTCTGTTACCAGATTCCTCTTCCCTTCTTCTCAGTTGGAAAAAGGATACAATTCAGTGGTAAGGAAAAGTGAAGTGTGGAGTTAAGGCTTACTTAGGTGTCAAAAAGATAGAGATATCATTGTATCGATATGCAAAGTTCTTTGGTAAATAAAGTAAAATGCTAGTAAATCATGGAAGCAAAAAAACATCATAAAATCATCCAAATGTACTATAAGATTGAATAGATTTGCAGTTCTAATCTTAAATATTCATTGATTTCTGATTTTCTGGAGTAAATATCAGTCTGAACTGATGAATCACAACAGGTTTATACAAAGAAGAGATCTATAAATCTGTTCAATTATGTACAGTAATAAATTGAAACCAAGATTTTAAAAATATGCTTGACAAAATTAAATTAACTAAGCTGATATTATTTTCTGCTTTGGGAAAAAGCATTCAATTAACACAAAAAAAGATGACATTAAAAGTATAAAGTCAGCTAACTGATTTAAATCAAAATCACAGTTGTCGCATTTAGACAGCAACATATTTATTACATTTTACTGCATTTTTGTTAATACCAGCATGCATTAATAGAAATTAACACTGATTTTTTTTTCTGTAGATGATGAGATGAGCCCACATGTTTTTAATGTTTCAACACCAATTTTGTTGGAAATGCAAATAAAATAAATGTATGTTTAATTTTATCAACAATTTACATTTTTTATTCCTGTGAGTAGTTGTCATAGTGGCCCAAGTACTCTGCTTTTCCTGGGGCCCATAATGCTGTTAAGACGGCCTTGAATACCCCCCCCCCCCCAAAAAAAAACCCTCTTGAATCTTCAAAGGAAAATGGAAAATTCATGATTGAATATAGAATTAAATCCAAATCTTCTTAAAACTAACTTGGTTCAATCCCTTATTGACTTTTGTGAGGCTTTTTTAAAAAAAGTTTTACATGTTTCCTAAATGGAGGCATGTTGTTAATTAATCAAGAATTCTTTGAAAGGAATGTGCCAGATTTCAGTGAAGATTTGATTCACTTTTGGTTTTTTTGATGTAAATCAAAATGTTGGAGAGGAAAGGAAAGAAAAAGTTCTCTCATATCTTCTGATACATATGTTATGCTGAAGGGTATAGAAGTATCTATTCAATTGCAGCTATTAATAACAATTATTCATAATTTCAGCCTTTTCATATTTAATAATAGTTCTTTCTCTCACCAGATCTATTTTAAAGCAAGAAATTGCTCTGAATAGAAGAGTAGTGGGTGTCATAACACAAATAGTAGGTTTAAAATCTTGCTTATTCACCATAGATTTGTATCTTTCTAGCACAGTAAGTTCTGATTAATCTCAGAAAATGAAATGGGAAGCATTTCATGAATTCTTTTCCTTTTTCAAATCCTGAGTAGCATCATACTCAATTGCTCATTTTGTATTTTCCTGCTGCTCATCTATAATTACAGATTCATTGCAAAACTGTGATGTCAGTCCTCATTACTCTAATCCCTTATCACAAGCATAAGTAGTTTTAAAACTTCCATCTCAAATCATGAGAGCTTGATAGTTTTCCTGGAAGAAATTATGTGTGGATCATCTTTATAGGGATTTATTGATGGCAACTTCAAATAAAGTTTGATAAAGAGGTAGAGATAAAGGGAGAAAAGGTAGACTTTTCAAATGGAATATACAGTAGAACAAAGTTCCATTTTAACATAATTAGGGAGGAATTTATTGGTAGGTACGACAGATGTTAATTGTACAAGCAGAAGTATAAGGCAAAGAAAAAAATTCAACAGATTCATACAGTAAAGATTAGTTGAAAAGAACTCTTTTGAAAGGAGAAAAACCCATGAAAAATGGGATAGAGCAAACAGACCAGATGAGCAAGAGTGTTAAATTAGATGATCTGGATCTGAAGCAGTGAAACTAAATATTTACAACCAGGAACTGAAATTGATACTTTGGTTCTCACTTCATTAATATGGTGATGAATATCTGAAGAGGAGCAGGAGTTCAAGAGCTATGTATTCCTTGTAGGGTTTTCTTTTCTGTTTTGCTTTAAGATATTTATCTTAGCATATTCAGAAGTTAACAACAGCTTTAGTGTATATCAGCATTTCCCTGACTAATGTTCTATACAGAGCATTGGACAATAACTGCAAGAATTTTTCAGTGAGTTCTTGAACTAACAGTCCAAACAGATCTAAATGTGTACTTATAATAAATAAAATGTATTTTATTATTTACATTATATTTTATAATATAATTTATTTCTTTATTTTAAATAAATAAAACTTCATAAAGTGAAATAGAAATTTCACAAATCTATAGTAGAAGAGTCCCAATCTATTTTAGAGTTCATCAAATTAGAGAATTTTGATAGGCTGTCATAGGGACGTGTGAAATCGCAGTACACTTGGGATATTGTCCACAACTTCAGTCATTATGATATAAAAAATGTTGATTCCAGAAAGAGTGTGAAGAAGAGCAATAAAGAGGATTAGGAAACTGGTTACTAAAACAATTGTTTCAGGAGTTTGGTATGTCTAGTTTAATGAAAAGAAGAACTAGGGGTGACATGATAACAGTGTTCCAATACTTGAGGGGTTGCCACAAGAAAGAGGGAGTCCATCTAATTTCCAAAGGACCTGAAGGCAGGACCAGAAGTAATGGATGAAAATCAAGGAAAGAAGCAACCTAGAACTAAGAAGAAATTTACTGACAGAACAATGAATCAGTGGAACTACTTTCCTCTAGACATTGTAAGGACTCCAATACTGGAGATTTTAAAGAAGAGAATGGACATTCATTTATCTGAAATGGTATAAGGCAGTGATGGCAAACTATGCCATGCATGCCAGAGGTGGCACGCAGAGACCTCTCTGTAAGCATGCACACCATTATCAGTTGCTCTTCTAGTTTCTGGTGTGCGCATGTACACTGGCCAGCTGGTCTTTGCACATGCCAGAGCATTAGAAACCTGAAGACCAGGTGGTCAATGCACAAATGTGCACCAGACAGCTCATCTTTAGGTTTCCAGGGCTCTAGCATGCATAAATATCAGCTGGCTGGTGCAAATATGCATGCCAGAAACCAGAAGACCAGGTGGCTGGCATGTGCATACACACTGGCCAGCTGATCTTCAGGTTTCCAGGGCTCCAGCACATGCAAAGATAAGCTGGCCGGCGGACATGCAGAAAACCAGAAGACCTGGTGTCCAGTGTGCTCATGCACCCTGGCCAGCTGACCTCTGAGTTTTTAGGGCACCAGCTCATATGCGCACACATGCGTTCTGGTTTGGGCACTCAATACCAAAAAGGTTTGCCATCACTGGTATAAGATTTCCTGTTTGTAAAGGGGGTTGTACTAGACCTAATAATCCCTTCCTTCTCTGATATTCTGTTACCCTCTATAGGGAGCAACAATGCAACAATTAGACTGGGCTATGAGATGGGCAGCAAATAAACTTAATAAAAAATAAATAAATAAATTTATAAAAATATCCATGGACCCATATGGAAGTAGATATTGCTACACATGCAATAACTTTATATTCATTTAATGAAACTTCAAATGAATTGTGATATCTGGTGTACAAAGAATTCAATAAAAATCAAAGGAGATCTTATGCGCCATAAACCCTCTTTGGGAGCCAAGGTATCATTTATAAGCAACACAATTTCTCCCTATGTTACTTTCTTCCATTTCCAGCATCTCTTAGGATTTTGAACTTTGCTTTCTTACTTGCAACTCCCATCTTTAGATGTAAAAGAAAATGAGCTCCCCAAAGAGATTTCAAAATCTTCAGTGTATGTAGGTTTTCATGATTTATCTCTCACTTGAGCAGAATAAGACTATCAGCACCAGTTAAGATTATGACCACCATGCAATATATTCCTTAAAATATTTTTCTGAAACTGATTTATGAGACTGTGTGCCAATGAAGGACAACTCTGAAGTCCTTTATATAAGAAAGCTGCCAGTTTCATTTGGCCCATTGTATCCTACTCTGAAGCATTAACTTAAAGCATTGCCATCACCTTTCCACCTTTCCTTGTCTATTCTAGTTGATGCTGTCAGGTCCATGTTCTCAGCACATTAGAATTTCTCTTCTGGTTTAATATACGTTTCTGTGTCTCAGCGATAGTGAGAAAAGGACAGCAATGACACCAGAAAGAAGCAACTGTATCACCTGGCTGCTTTAATAAGGGTAAAGAGAAGTATTCTTGAAGGGAGAAACAGATTATTTTATATTCTCATTATTCAGCTTGAAAGGGTAATATGAGAGACTAACTACAGCTGTGGGAGCAGTATTGTAATTACAGAAATAGTTTGAAAAGATTTCCCCTCCCCAATTTTTTATATTCAGATAAAAACACTACACATTTCCCCTCATGTTGAAAAAAATGGCTGAATAGTGTAAACTTGGGATATTTTTTTTACTAGCATCCAAAAAATAAAGAAAAGTGCTGATTTAACAGAGTTGAATTTATATCCAAATCTGTTCTCTGCCTTTGAAAGAATGGTAGCTTCCCAATCTTTATTCCCAACTTTGTGGGCTATGAATCCTTAGCATACTCTGTGTGTGTGTGTGTGTGTGTGTGTGTGTGTGTTTGTGTGTGTGTGTGTGTATGTGTGTGTAAAAGCAGAAGGATTTAGAAATTGTCAAATAATTCTGATTAATTCTTTGGGAATGATTTATGGAATTTCTTTCTTTCCTTTTTTCCTCTTTCTCAAACAAGAAGATAAATTTGGAAGGATATTTTTTTCTGTTTTTCATTATCTTGGTTAGGGAGGAAAAATAACTTAATTGTCAAAACTTTAGCCTTGTGTAGACATTTGATCACCACACAACAATAGGCTTCAAAGTATCAAAGGATATAAGTGTGTATGTAAGATCCACTTCACAGTGCTCTGTGTACTGACTTGTCTCCTAGGTCCTAGATTCTTCTAGATCTGGCCAGACAGCTTAAAATGTTTATGAAAGTGGGTTTGGATAACTACATAATTCCTGTGATTTCCATCAAAGAAAACAAAATCCACCCATCTTTTCATGGTCATTATAGAAATATTTGTATGTTTAGGAATACAGGATTTATGGACCACTCTATTTGTATATAAATGAGTATGTCTCCCAAGCATCTGAGGTTAAAAGAAAGCAGGAAAAGTATCATCCTGAAATGTCTAGTACTGTCACAATATGTTTAGTTGAGTTTTTATTTTCTTAACTACAGATACCTTTCATTGTCATGCCTTACTCCTTAATAGTTGTTTAGGACCATGCTTTATTTTGCCTCTTTATCATTGTGACTTGCTAATTAGCTCTCTTATGGCTGGTAAGTGTATTTACAACAAAAACATTCCTCAAGCCATTAACCTACAATTAATGTGCTGCTGTTGTAAAATGCCGGTTTCTAAATTTGAGCATTCCATTTTGATAGTACAGATTGGTTCTTTCAAGTCTTTTTTTTATTTTCCAAAATTCTATACTTACTGTTTAAATATTGGGTTTCCCTAAAAATAAGATAAGATTCTTATTTTCTTTTGACCCCCAAAATAAGCACTTGGCCTTATTTTCGGGGAGGTCTTATTATTGGGGAGGTCTTATTATACCTCATGGCTGCTGCTGTGTTGCAATAGTTATGGGAAGGGTTTATTTTCAGGGAAACAGGGTAATACATATTCTTTAAAGTAAATAATTACCCTAAAATGCTGCCTTTGATTGTAATCTCAATTGCCATTTTAGACCTCCATTGTGTGATCTGATGTCACATTAGGTTTTTATTAAAATTGACAACCTGACCCTGCTCTCCATTGTTGAGATGTTCTCATTTTCTGTGCTATATCCACAAAAAATACTAATTAAAATGGGTAGATTCTCTATTGTACAGATCACACTGTGGACACCATCTTGAATTTTTTAAAAAACCATATTCTGCAGATGCTCCTGAACCCAAACATTTTATTGCATATAAGATAGAAGCTGGTTACTTTGATCTACTGTTGAAATTTACCCTCTTTGAACTAAACTACATAGAATAATATGTATTATGCAGTATCAGGGAGTACAATGGTTTTCTGAGGGCATCGGATAGTCTCAGCGTGTGCTCATTTTCACACAGTTTATTTCAAAATCCCTTAGCAATTGACCACTTATAGGCTGGGCATTTTGATTACCAAAAAGGGACTCAGCCTGGAGCCATGTATTTACTCCCCTCTGGTGGCTTGGTTGTGTAATCTCACAAAGAGTAATGGATTAACAATAATAACTAGTAAACAATGGCAAAAGTAGTTGACAAAAATGTAAAAAGCTTTTGAAGATTTTACAGAAAATCAGTGCCAGTTTTCCCCTGAAGCTATTTACTTGATTTTGGTAAGGAACAAACAAAAGGTTCTGTTTATTTTTTAAAAAAAACTTGCATGCATATATTTGATAGACTTTTCAGGGGTCATCATCATCAACCATTCAGTCATGTGCAACCTTGGGGCAGTTTATAGATCAGCACCAGGGGTGAAATCAATTTACCTTTGCTATTGGTTTGCAAATGTGAGTGCATCCGCAAAGCCTTCCGCGCATGCACAGACCGTCAAAAACAGGAGCCTCCTACCACCACCACTATCATTTTGCCCGAACCAGATAGAATTGTCTTAATAGCACCACTGATCAGCACTCTCAATGCCCCTCTGTCTTGTACTGTGTTATTCTGACTTCTTCTGTCTCCTTCAGATTTGCCAGTGATTCGCCATACACTAGGACGATCCCTTCTCCTTCTTCTGCTGATCATACCCAGCATGACTGTTTTTTGAATGAGTCAATTTCCAAAGTATGATAGCCTTTGTTGGCAATCATGGCTTCAAATAATATGTTTGATGAGACTTGGTCTAGGACTTCTTTGTGATTTTTTTTTTTTTGGCAGACCATGAGATATGTAATAATCATCTCCAGCACCACAATTCAAAGGTGTCCTCCCTTCTCTTTTCTGTCTGTTTCGGAGTCCAAGTTTCACAGTCATAAGTAGCAATTGGAAAAATGATTGTGTTGACTGATCTGCATTTGGTAGGGAGACTGATATCATTACTTTTCCAAATGCTATTCATGCCAGACATTACAGTCCTTCCAACTGCTATATGCCTTCTGATCTCAGGGCTGCAGTCACTGCTTTTGTCAATTTTAGAACCCAGGAAAATTAATCCCTTTATTATTTTGTTGGTCTCTTTGTTGATCTACACTCTGATCTGTGTATTCTCTACCGTTATCATTATGTTTTTTTTCTTGATATCAAAGTGTAGTACTATTTTTTCACTTTCATCTTTGACTCTCAGAACTAGCCAATCCAGATTTTCTTTGCTTTCCATGAGCAATGTTGTATCATTTGTATATCAGAAGTTGTTGATATTCCTACTGCTAATTTTAACTTGGCATTTTATATATATATATTTATTTGAATTTCATTTGGCCTATTATTTGTATTAACCTGCATTTAGCATATATAGCTTGTTGCATTTTGGTTTTAATCAAGGAAAATAATTATGAGTTTGTATGCTAAAATTGGTGCATTATTTTTAAATGGATATATAATTTCAGAACTATAGGGCAAATATTTGTGTAAAAAATCACAATTGTATTGACTAAAACTAGGATCTGTTATAAAATTTTCAATGGGCTTAATCAAACTGAGCTTTGCTTTAGATCCACCAAAAAGGCATGTTGTAGAAACATTAATTTAAGTTTTCTCAATGGGAATAATCTGGTGACCTAAAGAATAATAAGGCCCAGAAACAGCTTCATCATCCATCCTCTCAATATTATTCTGTAGGCTAAATATCCACTCCATGTCATTTCAGTAAGATGGAAAAACAATCTGCATGATTGCCTATAATGCCTCTCATAGTGGATAAAGAGTGGTTAGGTAAACCCCTTAAAAGATCAACATGTCCAAAACTATTGTAAAGGAAACATTGATGGGGCATTTAAAGATAATGTTTTTTCCCATACTTTATTTCATTTGTTTCAGTTTTTGTCCCTACTCCTCTTTATCCCAAGGGTAAGCATTAAGATGCAGTTTTATATTAGCTCTTACTGAACTTAAATGGAAAAACAATATTAGAACCATTAGACCCTTAACTTAATAATAATACTGCAGGGGCTAGCATACACATTTCTCAATACAAAAGAAAATATATATAAAAATTCAAATGTATGAATCCACATAGTTTATACCGAATGTGCAGTCTCTTATTATTTATAAATGTGCATATATGCACACGTGTATCCTTAGTCTATACCGCAGCACTATCTAAATACTTATAATAATGTTAGAATTTTCAGTTTTTTATTCAAATATTGCATCGGATTCATTCTCTATCTTTCGAATAAAAGATCCTTAAATTTGTATTTTTAAGGTTTTTAGACTTAGGTTATCCTTATAATCCAATCTATTACACGCATGTAATATTCATTATAGTTTGATGCTCTTAAATATATTTATTAACAAAATAAATATTATTTTGTTCATAAATATATTGTTTATTATACCACTTTTAGGAGTGGTAAACCCTTTGACATAGAACAGATTAAGGAACAGGTAGCACAAGGTTTCCAAGAATGTGGCTTAATTATAGTAAGTTACAATAATACAATTGTGAAGCCTGCCCAGGTTTTGCCCTGCTTATTCTTATAGTGAGAAACTCAAGACAGGTTCATTTTGAATTTCTTTCACATGCTTATTTCAACCTCTGGATTATTCAATCATTATTTATTTTAGTCAATAATCAGCATAAAACAGTGATAGAACTTCTAGATCAAGGGTGTCAAACTTTTGGCCCATGGGCCGGATGCGTCATACACACTGGCCACGCCCACCCATTTTAGTAAAGTGGAAAAAGTCACAATACATCACATGATGACAATGCGATGACACCTTTGCTCTAGTTTATGTAATTACATTTTCGTGTCCCTCTTTAATGGTTCTTTTATACTGAGATTATTTTTTAACCAAAGCTAAGCATAAGATTTAGTGATTAAAGCATTAAGTTAGAAACTGGGAGACTGAAAATTTTGCCTTAGGCACAAAGTCAATTGGGCGACCTTAAGTTGGTAAATGCTTCTCAAGTAAATGCTGAAATTTTAGGAATTTTGTCATTTTACTGCATTAAAAATTACAGGATTATCATAATTTTGGCAATAACATGAGTCATGTCTTGGTGATCCCATTTGATATTGAAATCTTGAGAAGTGTGGCTTGGGCTTGTGTTCGAGGGACTACTTAATAGCATACACATTTGCTGAACTTTTCTCTTAAGCTTTATCATACAACCCATAAGAAACTATTTCATACTCAGTAGGGCCGTCAGTTAATTGGTACTCTTGTCTCAGTACTATTTGCATTAATTGGTAGTATAGCCAATTAATTATGGATATTTATCTCCCTATTCCAGAAAATATAGGTGAATTATAAAGACTGCACATATGAAACATTATTGTCTCATTAAATGAGAAAAATAGTTTTCATTCTGGTCAACTTTTAAAAGTAAGCTTTTATTTCCTGCCTTAGTTAGGTTGAAATAATACAAAATAGTTGTCACCTTGAAAAGAAATATCTAGCACTTACTTTTTATTTTTGTTTTGTAAAAGCAAAACTGGCAGCTGTATAGCAGTAGGAACACAGGAAAACAGAATTAAAAATAGCTAGTTTTATTAAGGCACTTCCATTACAGGTGAAAGCACACCAGGATAAAATTGCTATCTTATTGACTACACATTGCATTAAAGTTCTCTCCTCCAGAGATATGATGAAATGGATGTCAACAGCCACTGCAAACAGCTATAAAACCAAAAATGGATGTTGGAAAAAATCCCAAGGAAAGAAATGTGACACTGTAGCTTATGCATTTAAAAGGTATTTGGAAGAAATTCAAGTTTTTTTAAACAACATGACTGTTTTGTGTGCTAAAGTCTGTGATGAACACAGTGGATTGGATTCAAATTAATGCTATTGATAAGATGATTTTTTAAAAAAATTCTTCACTACATTTATAGGCAAGTTATATGAGTTGTAATGTTTCTGAATTTCTCTATGTGAGTGACAAATATATATGTATGCATGTATGTACACGCACATGTGTTTGTGTCTGTATAGTGTGTGTGTGTGTGTGTGTGTGTGTGTGTGTGTGTGTGTCCAACTCAGATCTTCCAAATTCACACCTATTATTTTCTTTGTATTTTGCATTTCCAGTACGGAATAATTAACTACGTAGCTGACACAGCTAATTTCCCTTCATTATATTTTTACATTTTTAATTCACTAACTTTTTCAAATTTCTATGCATAAAGCCTACTGCTGATAAAACAGATTTATTTTTATATGTGGAACAATCTGCATGAAAGTTCTGTTGATAGTATTTCCAGACATTCTGCCTTGGCTAGTTCCAATGGCCTCAATATTAGCGATGTAAGGAACAGTTAAACACATGTGGTCGATAACAGTGTTGCAAATATTACCTGTATCATTTTTTACCTGTGATGTAAAATATATATTGAAAAATCAATATTCATTGTTATGTTTGACTTTGTTTTACAGTGCATTCAGAAAGTATTCAGACACCCATCATTTCTGCCAATTTTATTATGCTACAGCCTGATTCTACAGTGGTTGAAATTCATTTTTTTCTCATTAATCTAGACTCAGTACTCCTTAGTGACAAAGCGGAGACAACATTTTAGAAATGTCTAAAAATTTATTAAAAAGTAAAAATTGAAATATCACATTGACATAAGTATTCAGACCCATCACTCAGTACTTTATTGAAGCACCTTTGGCAGCAATTACAGCCTTGAGTCTTTTGGGGCATGATGTGATGAGCTCTGCACAACTGGATTGGTGTATTTTCTGCCATTCTTCCTTGCAAATCCTTTCAAGCTCAGTCAGGCTGGTGACCATTGGTGGCCAGCCATTTTCAGGTCCCTCCAAGATGTTAAACAGAGCCAGGGGTGAAATCCTACCGGTTCAGGCTGGTTTGCCTGAACCAGTAGTAAAAAAAATGTTTAACAAAGTAATAAAAAAGTTCTGACAATCAGCTGTGCTGTGCGATGGTAAGAACTTTAAAAAAAACTTTTTTAGCATTTGGGATCCATTTTTGTTCCCAGGAGATTTTGGCTAGGCCAAAAATGGGGGGTGGGATCTGTTTTTACTCCCAGGAGGCTTCCCTGAGGCCTGCTAGGCAAAAAATGGAGGGGGCTGTGAAAGAAAGAAAGAAAGAAAGAAAGAAAGAAAGAAAGGAAGGAAGGAAGGAAGGAAGGAAGGAAGGAAGGAAGGAAGGAAGGAAGGAAGGAAGGAAGGAGACAGGGAGGGAGGGAAAAAGGAGAGGGAGGGAGGACCACAAACCTGGCAATAGACGCAGCTTCAGCAGATACCTTTTAAGAGCACAGCAATCCAGGGCTAGAAGGGACTTGGAGGTCATCTAGTCTAACCCCCTGCTCCAGCAGGACATTGTTAAAGTGAGTTTCTGCATTTTGACCCCCCCTAGTCACATGACTACATAGCCATGCCCACCCAGTCACATGACTTCCACCAAGCTACGCCCACAGAACCAGTAGGGGAAAAAAATTAGATTTCACCACTGAATAGGGATCAAGTCAGGGCTCTGACTAAGCCATTCTAGAACATTCAGAGTTGTCCCTAAGCAATTCCTGTGTTGTCTTAGCTGTGTTTTTAAGATCATTGTCATTTTGGAAAGTGAACCTTTGGCCCAGTCTGAGGTGTTCAGCACTGTGGAACAGATAGGTTATCTCTGACTTTAAGCTTTCCCTCAACCCAGCCTAGTCTCCCAATCCCTGCTGTTGTCATTATGGGATACTGAGTGTAGATTAATGAGGAAAAAATGAATTATGAACCCAATTTTCTGTAATATAGAAGTTTTGCATACAACGTTTGCATATGCTTTTTCAAAACAACCACCCAAAATAGGCATGTTGGCTCCACATATTTTACAAATAAACAATTTGTTGTGTAAGCTTTTGAAAATGAAATATTCAATGCCAACAGATTCAATTCCTTTCTATTGTTTTTCCATTTTGGCAGATTATACCATTTTATGCCAGTTGAAAGCCAATTGATTTTTCTCCCTTTCCAGCATAGACAGTCTAAAAATAAATCCAATGCAACAAGAACAATAATGCAATGTTTTCTCCCCAAATCAGATTTAATGGAAATTATCTTGAGTCTTCTGGTGTGTGTAATAATTATAGTTCAAATGCATAATTGCATTGTTTATATGATATCCCTATGCAGATTTGTATTTTTCTAGGAAAAAGTATTTTGTCTATGCAATTGAATCCTTTTATAGAAAAAAGAAAATTATATTGTCTTTTTGGTCTATAAATTGGACAGGCTTGATCCAACGTTAAAATAAATACTAGTTGAACTTGAAATTACAGTTCCTCAAATTTGCAGCTAGTTTGTTTGCTTAAAATTTGGAAGTTTAAACTTCTATCAGAAGAGTGGTAGGTTGGGGTAAACAGCATTAAACAAAAATCTACTGAAGAACACAATTTTCATTCCTAAAGCCTAGAAAATATGACTGCCTTTGCTTGCCATCTCATACAGTCTCATGGAAATTAAACAAGATTTAGCCATCTTTGTTTGTGTGTCTGTGTATAAATCTAATTCTGGAGAAGATTGGATGGTGTTTAGGGGGATTGTGGATTTTCCAGTGCTTTTAGTACTGTGTTGTCAATCTCTGTAATTCGCAGTCCGCTTGCTGATTTTCTTTCTTTCTTTTTCTTTCTTTTTTCTTTCTTTCTTTTTTTCTTTCTTTCTTTCTTTCTTTTCTTTCTTTTTTCTTTCTTTTTTTGCTGATTTTCAATGAACTTGATCCATCTTCACACCATTTATTAAAAAGTTGTCAATCCTTGTAATATGCAGTCGCTTGCTGATTTTCTTTCTTTCTTTCTTTCTTTCTTTCTTTCTTTCTTTCTTTCGCTGATTTTCAATGAACTTGATCCATCTTCACAAGATGTATTAAAAAGTTGAAGTAAATTAACAAATATATAGCAATCAGACATTTTCATCTTGAACTCAGCTGAACCGGCTGGTTTTTATTTATGAATCAGGCTGCAAGCTATTGAAATCTATGTTCTGATACAATTGGCATTCAATTTCCTGATCATAATCTACCTGATTGAATTTAAACTATTATATGTTTCTGGGGTTCTGCTTGGCATTTCTCAGAATTATTGCTTGATGTCCAAAGTTGAAATCTATAGATTAGTCTCCAACGGGAAGAAAAAACCAGAATAATTATAATATTGACAACTAATTTTCAGAATTTGTTATTGTTATTAATCACACATTAGCAAACATTTACAGATTTGTGTCAATTCTAAAGTTTGCACTATTATATATTTTGAGAGTAAGGTATGGGATGTAATACATAAAATTTTAATGGGATTTTATGCATTTTCAGGTACTGTTATTAGACTCAATGTTTCAGTGAGGGAATGGTAAGAAGATGTATATATAAAGAATGTAAAATCAAATTAAATATAGTGTTAGCAAGTCAGAATTAAAATATGAAACACCAAATTGTAGTGTGCATGTATTGTGCAAGCTTTTGGCAATAGCCTGAACACATTGCTTTGATACTCTCTTGTTATTATGCTAATGCTTTTATTTCTGGCGTGAAGAAAAAAATTAAGTGAACATATCCTGTTTATGGAGCTCGAGGGATCATGTTAGTTCAATTGATTTCCTTTTCCATGCCAACTCCTCCATGCAAGAATCTAAGGTTCAATCTATTTTTATCTTTAAAAAAATAACCACAATGCAGGAAGATGCACTTTCACATTTCACATCATCACTAAGAAATACAGAGCTCTGACATGCAAGATAAATGAACAGCAAGCTGAAAAGCTTGGTAGAAGGGTCAATCCATTTGACTCATGGGCAATTGTTGAGAATGAGCGGTGGTTCAATCTTTTTTCTTCTTCTAAATATCCTAAAACTACCACATTGTAAGAGGGTGGGTTTTTTTGAATATTTTTCTAATTATAAATTAAAGAAATCTCTCTTTCTGTGTGCATCTCTCTGTGTAAGAAACTGAACAGTGTAAATTCTTAGCAACAAAAAAGAACTAGGAAAGTTGAAACAGAGTACCTGTGCTCATTAATTTGCTGATTTCCTTGGTGATATTTGATTAATTTGCTAACATTCCCAAAAGCTGCAAGTGATTGGTTTGAACCTCCATTTGGTTCTCCCATTATTTTGCCACATTTATATAATCCAGGTCTTTAGAATTGTTTTAAGTTCCTGTAGCAAATCATTTGTTAGAAAGCACCCAGTCCCTGGATGTATCTGAGTGGTTTACGCAGAAAATAATTGTACATTAAATATTTAATTTAATATTAATTTGTGTTGCATTTGTGCTGATAAATAAAGGGAGACTAGTATAGATCTATTTCAAGGCTGTTTTTAGGCAGTTGTATTAGCCACTAAGCCATAAGCTCTCCTGCCTTATCAGTTGAGCCTAGGTTCAAATCCCAGTAAGGGTATGACTAGCTGATGAGAGCTAAATAGCTTGAAATAGATCTGTACTAGTCTCCCTTTATTTATTTATCAGCACAAATGCAAAACAAAAATGGTTTCCTGCCTGGAAGGCTCCTAGGGTGGAGCTGAAAGGCAAAAGGGAAGCAGTATGCTCCCTCCCATATTTGGGCATACCAGGGCGCACACACACATACACACACACTTGATGTTGTCATATATCCATCATATTTTTATGGGTAAATTATGAATGTTCAGATAATCTTACAAATTATTGATATACATATAGTAGTTATGGTGTGTGAATCAATTCTGATGTTAGATTTGTCTATATGAAAGAGTGGGGTAAGAACAAGAGAAATAATAAATGCTATATATCAGAGTTATTAAATAACCAGAACCTGGATGCATCTGGATGATTAATAAAAAGGACAGATGTTTTTCTTTTGTGAATAGATGCATGTGAGAGAGAAAGAGAAAGGGAGGGAGGGAGGGAGGAAGTCAAGAGGTAATAGATAGGTGATGGTTAAATGAAAATAAACACAGAAAAGAGTAAGTTGAGGAGGAGAGATTATCTGTGCGTCCAATCGTTTAATTGTTACTAGTATTAGTGGCACCTCTTTTCCATCAGAAACAATTCTTCCACTACTAATCCCAATATTAGAAAATGGTCAAAGATCTTTGAATTTCAAGTAGTAAAGTATCTGAACAAGAATAAAGCCTTAAGTTTTATATCTGTTGAGGTGAACAAGCTATTTTTTTAAATGATAAAGCTCGCTCAATTGTATTACAGTTGTATAGCCGTTCCCATTGTCCTAAAAATCAGGTTTTTAGACTTAATTGCTAAATCTTTCCTTCTTTGTTTATGAAACATGTAATGACTTTTAACATCTCTCATTGTGTGCACCCAATGAAAATAACATATATTTGGGCAATATAAATAAAACTTTTTTTTTTTGAAAATATTTTTTTTTATTATTGGTTAAACAAACACAACACAATAAAATAAAATAAAATCATATTTCGTTACATATTGTTATTTGATTACAAATAACCTTCGTGCATCTCTTCCACAGTCATTACTTATAATTCATATCACACTGTATATTTTAAATAAAAAATCTTTATATATCTTACTATCAACATCCCACAATTCTCATTTGACTATACTTGTTTTAACGTCCTTTTACATAAAATAATCCAAAATTGAAAAACACAACCACATAATGACATTTCATTAATTATTTCTAATATCATCCAATAACATTACACCTTTCTAACATGTTCTAAGAATTAATTATGATTGATAACAAAATTTCTAATCTTCTTTTCCAAGTCACTGTTTATTATTTGTATCCCAATACCTTTTATTGAGTCAGTACACATATATATTGTTAAGTATATCCCTTGTCATTTCATTATAATAATAATTATTGTTATTTATTAAAAGAAATTCATTTGCTAATTATATCAGGTTTCCTCTCTTCAAATCAACACGTGTGTACCTTGTTATCAATATCAATTATTTATTTAACATATCACTCTAAAGATTACTAAATTACTAATCACTAACCATATTGTAGAAGTGTGTCAATTGATTACAAATAACTTTCATGTATCTCTTTGCTTATAATTCAAATCACATTATGTATTTTAAATAAAAAATCTTTATATATCTTACTATCAACATACCACGCTTCTCATTTGACTGTGGTTGTTTTAACATCCTTTTACATGAAATAATCCAAAATTAAAAGAAAAACACAAGCACAAAGTAGCATTTCATTAATTATTTCTAATATCATCTAATAACATTACCCCTTTATAATATTTTCTAAGTAAAAATGAATATGTTTGATAACAAGATTTCTGACCCTCCTTTCCAAATCGCTGTTTACAATTTATACCTTGTCATTTCATTATTATTACAGATATTATTTATTAACAAACATTCATTTGCTAATTATATCAAATTTCCTCTCATCAAACCAAATTCATGTACAGTGGGGCAAAAAAGTATTTAGTCAGCCACCAATTGTGCAAGTTCTCCCTCTTAAAAAGATGAGAGAGGCCTGTAATTGGCATCATAGGTAGACCTCAACTATGAGAGACAAAACGTAAAAAAAACCCGAAACAATCACATTGGCTTATTTGGAAAGAATTTATTTGCAAATTATGGTGGAAAATAAGTATTTGGTCACCTACAAACAAGCAAGGTTTCTGGCTCTCACGGACCTGTACCTTCTTCTTTAAGAGGCTTCTCTGTCCTGCACTCATTACCTGTATCAATGGCACCTGTTTGAACTTGTTATCAGTATAAAAGATACCTGTCCACAACCTCAAACAGTCACACTCCAAACTCCACTATGGTGAAGACCAAAGAGCTGTCGAAGGACACCAGAAACAAAATTGTAGACCTGCACCAAGCTGGGAAGACTGAATCTGCAATAGGCAAGGAGCTTGGTGTGAACAAATCAACTGTGGGAGCAATAATTAGAAAATGGAAGACATACAAGACCACTGATAATCTCCCTCGATCTGGGGCTCCACGCAAGATCTCACCCCGTGGGGTCAAAATGATCACAAGAACGGTGAGCAAAAATCCCAGGACCACACGGGGGGACCTAATGAATGACCTGCAGAGAGCTAGGACCAACATAACAAAGGCTACCATCAGTAACACACTACGCTGCCACGGACTCAGATCCTGCAGTGCCAGACGTGTCCCCCTGCTTAAGCCAGTCTATGTCCAGGCCCATATGAAGTTTGCTAGAGAGCATTTGGATGATCCAGAAGAGGATTGGGAGAATGTCATATGGTCAGATGACATCAAAACAGAACTGTTTAGTAGAAACACAACTCTTTGTGTTTGGAGGAGAGAGAATGCTGAGTTGCATCCAAAGAACACCATACCTACTGTGAAGCATGGGTGTGGCAACATCATGCTTTGGGGCTGTTTCTCTGCAAAGGGACCAGGACGACTGATCCGTGTACAGGACAGAATGAATGGGGCCATGTATCGTGAGATTTTGAGTGCAAACCTCCTTCCATCAGCAAGGGCATTGAAGATGAAACGTGGCTGGGTCTTTCAACATGACAATGATCCCAAACATACCGCCTGGGCAACGAAGGAGTGGCTTTGTAAGAAGCATTTCAAGGTCCTGGAGTGGCCTAGCCAGTCTCCAGATCTCGACCCCGTAGAAAACCTTTGGAGGGAGTTGAAAGTCCGTGTTGCCCAGCAACAGCCCCAAAACATCACTGCTCTAGAGGAGATCTGCATGGAGGAATGGGCCAACATACCAGCAACAGTGTGTGCCAACCTTGTGAAGACTTACAGGAAATGTTTGACCTCTGTCATTGCCAACAAAGGATATATAACAAAGTATTGAGATGAACTTTTGATATTGACCAAATACTTATTTTCCACCATAATTTGCAAATAAATTATTTCCAAATCAGCCAATGTGGTTATTTGGTTTTTTTTTTTACATTTTGTCTCTCATAGTTGAGGTCTACCTATGATGCCAATTACAGGCCTCTCTCATCTTTTTAAGTGGGAGAACTTGCACAATTGGTGGCTGACTAAATACTTTTTTGCCCCACTGTATGTACCCTATTATCCTTATCAATTATTTATTTAACATAGCACTCTATAAATTACTAAATTACTAATCACTAATTACTAAAATTAAGTAATTTTTTGTTATCATTTTCATATATCAGCCTGTATCCTTCCAGTAATAATACAGTCTTATTTCTTTTGTCATTTGTAGAATTGATCTTCTATTTATTTCCTTAATAAATTTTTTGTGGACTTCTATCCCCAGCTTATGGCTTGTAGTATAACTTAAATAATCTCGATGCCCTCCATCTGCTATTTTAATCAGGTTATCTTTGGTTGTCAATCTTGCTTCTGAGAAGTTCTCTCTCCTTAAATCCATCGTTTTTCCTCTTTTTTCTTCTTCCATGCCTTGAAATCTGGGGTGTAGTTCCTGTCGATCTAATTCCCTTTTCCATACTCCCTTTTTCCCACTTTCAACCATGTTCACTCCACTGGTAAAGTAATCAGTTGTCTTGTCTTTATAATCATTTTCCACTTCAATTTTTGGGACTCTGATCCCATCATTTTTTGCTATTATAAACTCTATTTTTTCCATCTTCTTCTCAATTCTCTCTGTTATTTCTAATAAATTTTGAATTCCAGCCAAGATGTTTTGCAAAGTTATTGTTTCTTTTGAATGTTGTGCCATCAAACTTCTTGTTGTCACTTACCTCCTTGTGAGATCTCTGGGAGTGTGTACATTTTATTCTGGCTTCCTGCTGGCTTCTTGGCTTTCTTTGCAACCACAAATAGTTATTACTGAGCATGCTTTTTGACATTTTCTTTCACTATTGTCTTCTTAGCATTACTATAATAATTATAACATCTCAATCAAGGGAATGGAGTAGTTTCCTATTATAGTTGCAATGCTAATTCTTAGCCCTGTGCTATAGAAATGAAAAACAAAACAAACCCTAAAAACAAAACAGAGATGGACATCCAAAACTGCCTAATCATGGAATTAGAAGCAGTATTGATTTTTTTAGTTTTCTTTTTCAATTATAGATTGGAGTGATAATAAAACACACTAAAATTATATATTCAAACAACCAGAAACAATTTCTTTAGGAACAGTATTCAAAATGCCTGCCTGCCTGCCTGCCTGCCTGCCTGCCTGCCTGCCTGCCTGCCTGCCTGCCTGCCTATCTATCTATCTATCTATCTATCTATCTATCTATCTATCTATCATCCATCCATCCATCCATCCATCCATCTATTCATCTATCCATCTATCCATCTATCCATCTATCCATCTATATATCTATCTAATTTGTTGAGCATGTATTAGAGAACAGGTATAAGTATAAACTTATGCTAGCTCCCTTTTATGGACCTCTTGGGAATGGGGTGAGGTCACAGTAGACAGATTAAGGTTAAAGCTGTGGGGGTTAGAGGCTGTAACAATGGAGTCAGGTATAGAATTCCAGGCATTGACCACTCTATTGCTGAAGTCATATTTTCTGCAATCAAGTTTGGAGTGGTTTACCATGAGTTTGTATCCATTTTGCCTGTGTATTATTGAGATTGAAGCTGAAGAAGTCATTGACAGGTAGGATTTAGCAGCAGACAATTTTGTGCACTACACTTAGGTCTAGGTGAGATGGGCACAATGTGGGATTCATTTTTTTATGAATGGGTGTTCTATGGGTGTGACTTGGTGGGCATGGCAGGGGAAGCATACTGTACTGGACTGTACACCGCCCAGAGTCCCTTCTGGGAGAGGGGGCGGTCTAGAAGCACCAAATATAAATAAAATAAATAAATAAATAAATGTACAATCTCCATTCCTACTCCAGGAGAAAAAGTTCCTCCCAATCAGCTGGGACTTGGAAGGTAGAGAATAGATGGGGACGGGACCAGTCAGAGATGGTATTTACTTGTTCTCCAAACTACATAAAATTTCCGGTGTTGGTTCTCTAGAACTGGTCAGAACCTGTGAACGCCTCCTCTGGCATAGAAACAGTATAGAAATGTGATAAATAAGTAAAATTAAAATAAATAAAAGCATCCCCAGCCTCGCCTATGAAACTTCTTCAAACATGTGGCCCACATGTTTCTGGAGTGCTTTATTCATCTCAAATTGGCATGTCGCCTATAGGATTTAGTACAGTGTTTTCAAACTGGGAACCTTAAGATGTGTGGACGTCACCAGCAAGGTGACTAGGAAATTCTGGGACTTGAAGTTTACATATTTAAAGTTGACAGATTTGAAAAACATCAACTTAGACTCACTTTATGTATGAGTCGGAGCCACTTAAAGATTCTAACAATATTCATTGGCAAGATATTGAAAAATTCATAAAATCTAAAATCAAACAAATACTTCTTTACAGAGCTGTATGTGTGGTTCCCTGCATATGGTGTGGTTCACTTGTTTATGTATACATGTAGATACTATTCAGTCTAAATGCCCAGTGGTTTCACATAGGAGGCCTCATCTCTAAAGTTGTGAAGATTAAAATATGGCATTACCCATTTAAAATTTCACCTTTTTTTGAATTTTGTTTCAGCAAAAAACAGTAAAACATAGAAAATCAGGAAAATAGAAGAGGCAGGAATGAAACAAGATCAGGAATGTCAAAAAGAAAAAGGAAAAAAATAGAAAAGGAGTAGCTTAGTACAGATACAAATATAAAATATAGTTATTATTTTTCTCTAAGTTTAATAATTGAATACAGTATGTCTATAATAATTAACAATTATATTAATCAAATCCAAAATTTAAAGTTTCATTTCTTTCAATTTTTTTCCAAAGACAAATTAATTATTTTGGTGTTTTTTTAAAAAAAGACTATCAAGCTTGTTTCTAGCTTTCCCCAGATCCACAAAACCCTTTTAAAGTTTAAAACACATCTGGATCTCCCTCCCGTAAATCAATCCATTTATGGGGTCCTTAATAATCTGGATGCCTCTTTCTTATATTAAATAAGAGAAAACGACTATACTTTCTTACCTAAATTTTCCCACAATTTTTCAAAACCTTATATTCTTTTCTAGTCTAATAGTTAACTGCTATGTGGCAAGAGACAGTCAATTAGTCTTCCTTTTCCTATCCCCTCTGTCCCCCATTCCCAAAAGTCATATACTGTATTACTCAGAATGCTAACAGTTATGCAAATAAATATTTCTTTTTTAAGCAAAAAAAATGTATTAAATTTACACACAAGATTAAATATAGAAAACAATAAAGTATTAAAAAGAAAATATAGCAAAAGAGGGAGATGCAAAGAAATAAGGAAAGAAGAAAGAAAACAGAGAAACAATAATTACCAGCTTTCTTAAATACAGTTACAAATATAAAATGCATTAACCTTTTTGTCTAAAGTTCAATATTACAGTAGTTTTATAATTATAAACAAGTCTAATTGTCAAATTAGCAACAACTATATAGTATTTCTTTTAGTTTCTAGAAAAATGTCCAAAAATAGTTTTCTTTTTAAAAAAAAGTTAGACAAAACTTTTGTTCAATCAAGGTTAATTTTGCCATCTAGGTCAGTTCATTTATCTTCACTATCTATTCTTCCATTGCAAGAATCTGTAAATCTGTTCCTCTCTCTGCATACAAAATTCTCTCTGTAGTTATCATATATAAAAACAAACTCCATGTTGTTTCTTCAACTTCTTATTCAGCAAACCTAAAATAAAAACTATGGATTCAGTTGTACATTTATTTTATGAATGTTCTCAATTGAGTGCACATTTGATCCCAATAACTCTTCATCTTAGACCACCAAAGATAATATAAGGTGCCTTCAAGATGATTACATTTCCAACATATGTTTGACACATTATTGTATGTATGTGACCATTTATCATATTTAACATCGTGCATATTCATTTTCAATAAAAGTATATACATCTTGGCCCAACAGATGTTTATTAACATGGTGAGAAAAACCTACAGAGCACTTGGGGAAAATTATATGAATGGACTACATTCATAGGATGCGGGCATGCATGTCCAATTTCACAATGATAGATACTCAAAAGTTGTATGTGAATATTTATATGAAGGAAGGAATGTTGGCATCCACATGAAGAAGAAGTCCATGATAGCATCTCTTTTCTACACTGACACAATTGATAGGTCAATATATCTCAATGTGTGTTTCTTCCAGATATTTTCACATGAAGATTCTGCACTCATTTTAAAGCAGAACCTTCTCTCTGAGTGAAGGAATTTCCTTCTAAAGGTAGGGGGGAACGGATATGAAGTAAAGGTAGGGGAACCACTTTGGTGTGGTGCACACATGGAAACCAAAGGGTGGAAGAGTTTAAAGATTTGGCTTTGTTCCTGCACCCTGGAGGAACTTCTTTCTGTGCACATAGGAAAGCTGAATATTCAGCAAACAGGAATCAAAATTTCTGAAAAGAGAAGAAGGTCAACACAGTAAAATAAGAACTGCTGGATACCTTAGGTGGTTTTTTTTTTTTTTGTTCAGGGGCAGAAAATCCTACTTTTTCATCAGTTTAACTCCTGACCAGAGACTCACAGAGTGTCCCCCATCTTCCCAAGGCACCTTAGCATTCCTTACCTGGGATTCAATTGACATGATCACTTTACAACTACAACTACAATGGATAGAGCTGGGATTGCAATCATTAATAAGCAAAGCAGTTACATGGACAGTCATGTGATTCTTGTTTAACAATCATTTTGATCAAAGCCTGAGATTCTAATCCTAACTGTGGTTGTAAATCAAGGACTACTTGGTATATCAGAGTCGGCAATATTGCAGGTCTTTCTTTCTTAAAGTTGTCATTTTTAATATATATATATATATATATATATATATATATATATATATATATATATATATATATATATATATATATATATATATATATATATATATATATATATATATATATATATATATATTAGAAGTTGACATTTTCTATCAACTTCTGTATGTGTGTGCGTGTATGCATGTGTGTGTATACACACACATACCTATTACACACACCATAATTGTCTTTTTAACAGACCAGGATGCAAGACAAAAATCTCATTCACTCTATATTTCTTAAGATAAATCGTCCCAATATATTCAGATCTGATATTCATTTAAATCCCATGGCCTTATTATTCATAGCATCCCAAAGCCCATCTTATATGGAATGAGTGAATATTTATCACACAAATCTATACGAGGTTAACATTTAAGTCAGATATGAAATGAGTATGACTCTCTCCAAACATTTTCAGCTGTCATCTTCACACAACCATTAGAACTGAAACAGAAGAGCAATGTTTGATTACACACATGTATGTGCACACACACAGAAAGAATTGTCTCTGCTGAAGGAAGAACAGCTGTTGGGAATCTTTGACATTAACAGGTGTGGAAAGCACTAAAGAGAGAACACACTCCATATAATTTCAATCTATTTCTGCTTGTTATACTATTGTCCATGCCATGCAATTGTAGAACAGAAGGATAACAATAACAAAACACAAAGGTAATTAGTATCACACTGTAACAAAATGATTGGCAGGAAAAATCGGATCTCTTTATTCCTTAGGTGATAAGAAACTCCAATTCTTCTGATTTAGGTATTTAGGCCAAAACTAAAATGACTACTTTCTGATAGGTCTGTGCATGGTTGTAGACAGCCTATGTGCTATGAAAATCAAGGAAGTCATAGATACAGACCATGATATTAAATTAGCCACAGTTGGCAAAGAAGGAGCAACACTCTATTTGGTTTGGTTGGAGAAAGCAATTCATCCTTCACTAACTGAACAGAATTCACTTGCCTTGTTTCTCAACTGTAATATAGTAGCTAACCAAGGGAGTGGATTAAGGAGCATATACTTTATATAATAGCACAGATTGATGGTTTCATCACCATCATCAGAAAATTTCTTCTTATTTTATTAAGTGCAAGAGGACCTCTCTTTTGATCTCTCTAGATCAAAAGATGCACACTAATTGACAAACATGTTTGAGTCCAGCTATTGGTCAGAAGTAAATGCCTTAATTATTAGATCTGGTTGATTTTGACTGGGGTAGAAGTTAAGTAGGGTCTAGACCAGGGGTGGGTTTCAGCCGGTACTGATGTACCGGTTGGTGAAATTTAGCGTGCCTTCCCGTACCCATTCTTCCGGAAGCCCCGTACCGGAACGTCCCTCCCCTGGTCTGCCCCCCGCTGACTCCCCTCTACCCATCCAGTTGCCACGCTCACCCTGCCTGTCTGCACCAGGCTTGCCCTGCCCACCCACTTCCTTTGCCGGAGCGGAGAAGCCCATGTGGCGCATACTCCCTTCTCTTTGACAGCTGCCTTATTTCTGATGAAAGGGGTGGGGAATCCATGCAGAAGGAGCAAATTGCATGGATTCCCCACCCCCTTCATTGGAAACAAGGCGGCTGTCAAAGAGAAGGGAGAAGCGCGCGACATGTGGGCTTGTCCAACAGCCAAATCCTTCTTTGGCTGTTGGACAAGCCCACATGGACTGCGCTGGTCTCTCTGTCTCTCTCTCTCTCTCTCACACACACACATACACATACACACACACCGCTGCAGCTGGCGGGCCACGGTAAATGAAGAGAGTGCCGGCCAGCCTCCCCGCCTCCTTCCTTTGCTCCCCTCTCACTGCTTTCCCGGCCAGCCACCCAGCCAGGTAGAGTTGCAGTTGGCAGGCCATGGTAAATGAAGAGAGTATTGACGACTTCCGGCGGATGCCACCAGGGCAAAGGACGCTCCCTCCAGAGCGTCCGATCTACAGCTGATTGTTTCGCCGATTTCCAGGGGCGAAAATCCTCTGCTTCGAGCAAAGAGGCAGAGGAGAGCTTTTTCGGGCTGGGTTGAGCCCGTTTGGACCCTCCAGGAAGGAGGTAGAAGCGGTGCTCCCCAGTTAGCCCGAGAGGAAGCTCCAACAGCTGGATCCCCCTGCTTTGCAGGGCAACTCTGGAAGGCACGTCTCCGTTTACATTGTTGATTGATGCTGAATTGTAACGGACAGACTGAGACTGAAGCGGTGGCTGCAAGTATTTTTGGGTTTTTTTTCTGCTTTCTCTTATTATTCTACAGCTTTATAACAAAGACTTTCACTTTGGGGGGGGGAAACGGAGAACTTTCTCCTTTTAAAATGGCTACTTTTCTTTTTATGCTCGCTCTCCTTAATTGACTCTTACTGAAACCTTATACAACAGTGCCATCTGGTGGTTGGAATTGAAAAGAAAAGAGGATTTTCCTCTTGGTTTTTTTTTTTTTTTTTGACTTGCTTGGTGCCTTGGCAAGTTATGGCTGCACAGAGAGGTACCAAGCCTAAGGGCACCTCCTCTCCTTTACAACAATCTCAATTGTCCTTGTTGGCACAACCTCAATCTCAATCCCAAAATCCACCACCTGCAGCAATTACCAATAAAGAAATATTGGATACTTTGAACATTAAGTTTGGTAATGTGGAGAAAAATATGTTGGATTTGAAACAACAAATGAGAAGCCAACAGGACCAAATGGATCAAATGAACCAAACTATGGAAGAGATGAGGGATCAGGCAGCTCGGGCTAATCAAGATATTAGAAATGATGCTGTTTCTGCCCTTTCTGGACTGGTTGTAAATTTGGAATTCCTGGATGATGTGGTTAAAGAGACTCAGAAGGATGTTGGAAAATTGGAATACCGAGCAGACAAGCTGGAAGAGAGGGCGGAAAGAATTGAGCTTGAGCAGTTGCTATTCCAGTACAAGCAGTTAGAGGCTGTTTTGCGGGTAAGGGGTTTGCCAGAGGATAAAGATAGCGGGAAAGGAGAAGATTTGAGGGTGATTTGCGCGGAGGATTTTGCCCCCCTTCTACAAGTGGATCCAAAAGAGATTCTCCAACAGATTGAGAAAGCTTACAGAGTTAACTCCTGGTATGCAAGACAGCGAAATTTGCCAAGAGATGTGGTGGTTCATCTGGAAAAGAGATACCTGCGTAATGAGATTGTACAGGCTGCATATCATCAGAGATATACTGTGCAAGATCAGGAGGTGAAAGTTTTGAAAGAAATACCATTGAAAATGCTTAGGCTGCGCAAAGAGTTTAAATTTTTGACGGATGAACTGAAGAAACGTAACCTGCAATTTAGATGGGAATTGCCAATTGGCGTTACTTTGATTTACTCTGGGAAAAGATATCGATTGGATTCTACTCAGAAGGCTAGAGACTTTTATTCCAAGGTTCTGAATGCTGGCGAGCTAGGATTGGAATTGGAAAAGATCCAGCCTGTTCAGCAGGAGCTAATAGAGATAGCAGCCTCGGCACCTGCGTCAGTTGATAAACAGCTTGTGGAGAGACTGGAAGAAACAGTAGGCTTGGGATTGGAATTTAAAGAACAGAGAATTACCAGAGCAACGGCAAAGAAAATGGAGAAGACTATACAGCAAACTTCGAGTACCTCTGTTGATGTACCTACACAATCAGAAGCCGTGGGAGGAGCAAGGCCCAAGAGATCTCCTACTGATATGAGGGCTATGTTTCAGAAGCTTCAAACTAAGCTTGACGATGGTCAGGCTGCTGACCTGGAATGTTAATGGACTTAATTCCCCACAAAAAAGAAGAAAGGTTTTATATTATTTGAAACAGCATAAAAATGATGTAATTTGCCTTCAGGAGACGCATATTAAGTCTAGTGATCAAAAATTTCTGGACAATTGGAAATTGGGACAATGTTTTGTAGCCTCAGCTCCTGAAAAAAAGAATGGTTTGGTGCTGTATGTTAATAAAAGCTTGTCAGCTAATTTATTGGAAGCAGATCTGCAAGGGAGATATATTTTAGTGGAACTTATGGTACTGGATCAGAAAATACTACTTGTTGGGATTTATGCCCCTAATCAACAGCAGATGAAGTACTTTAAGGATTTGCAGAGGAGAATATCGGACTTGGACTACAAATCATTTGTTTTTATGGGGGATTGGAATGGGGTTATAGACACACAGATGGATAGATCTGGAGCTTCAACCTCAACTTGTAGAGGGCGGCTGCCATCAGCTTTTTTTGATCTGAAGGATGAATTGGAATTAATGGATGTCTGGAGGCTCCGCAATGAGAAGGAAAGAGACTATACGTTTTTCTCGGACAGACATCAGTCTTTTTCTAGAATTGACTTTATGTTAATATCAAACGACTTGCTTTCTAGGATTAAAGATGTTAAGATTTTCCCGAGAACTATTTCAGACCACAGCCCGGTGATGATGGAGATACAGGACTTGATGACTCAACGAAGATCTTGGAGGCTTGGACTTCCGGTTCCGGCGGCTACGGCGACAGGCAGATCGCTGCCTGCTCCAGCTCTCCCGGTGGGCTTCCCCCGCTTCTGGGGGGGCACAAGACGCCTTGGAGGGGCGTCTTGCCGAAGGAACGGCTCGCGGAGGGTCCTGGCGTCGGCGGCGGCTGGCGGGGGCTCCTCCGCTTCGTTCTAGGCATCGGGGAGCAGTTTTGGAGGACGTGCGTGCGCACGCGTCTCGCCCCATGCCGATCGGAGAACACACTTCCGAACGAAGCAGCGGCAGTATGGTGAGAGGCTTCCTTTCTGCATTCCTTCGCTTTTGAATTGATGAACTTTTCAGCACTTTTAAAAAGTTAAACTTTCGGATCCCTGCTGGAGGTGCGGCTAGAGGGAGGGGGATTTCCCCCCCTCCCTCGGACAAGCGGCTTGAAAAGACTTTCCTTCCATCCCCAGAGAGGAGGAGGGGGGAGAGCCAACTAATGATGCCTCACCCCTATAAAAGTGATTTTCATTCGACCTAGCTCCAGAACTAATGGATGAACTGAGAACTTTTTGAACTTTTAAAAATTTTACTATGCCTCTGAGCCCAAAGCTGGCAGGGCAAGATGGCACACTTCCGTTGTCTTCATGAACTGTGAAACCTGACTCCACCTTTAAAATTCAGGCTTCCGGTCTTTGTCTCCGAGTCACCCAGAGGAATTTCTTGTGGATTGCTACTTTCTGAACTCTTTGGAGAAAAAAAACTTTCATCTACTGCTAGAGTGACTAAAGAAATCCCCATCTGTTTGGATCCTCTGCCTTCTGAATTCGCCTGCCTGCTCTACCTCTCCAGCTGCCCAGTCTCTACTTTGACTGATCTCCTTGCTTCATAAACCATGTCTCCAAAAAGACCACCTCCTGGAAAGCCTGGCTTTGCTACTTTTGCTCCAACGTCTGCAACGTCTAGTCCAGCTACACAGTCAAAGATATCAGAATTGATGCAACCCAAGACTACAGAGATAGACTTCCAACAAATGCTTCAACAAATTTTACAAGGCCAGGAGGAAATTAAGAAACAGTTAAGGGAAATGAAAGATGAAATTAAACAGAATCAAGCCCAAATCTTTAAGAACTCACAGAGACTGGACCTTGTGGAGGGTGGGGTGGCGGAGGCGAGGGGGGGGGTAGAGGCCTTACAGAAGGGGAACAAAGAACTTGATATCCAACAAATGAAAGCAGAGTTTGAAAGAATGTCCTTTTATCTTAGATTTCAAAATGTAATAGAAGCAGATGGGGAAAATATAAGGGACATTATGACTAACATTCTAGCTGAATACATACACAAAGATAAACAGCAGATGGAATGGGAGATAGATCTAGCTTATAGAGTGAATTCAGCATATGCCAGAACACATAATGTACCCAGGGAGGTTCATATTAAATTTCTTAGGAAAACCACAAGAGATGAAATTCTGGGTGTACAAAGGGGGCAAACACTGACATACCACGATAGGGAGATAACCATTCTAAAGCAGATTCCCAAAAAAATTAGGGAAAAAAGGAAAAGTTATTCGCAATTGGCGAATAAATTATACCAGAAGGGGGTGTGGTTTAGATGGTTGATGCCTGAAGGTATGCTGATATTCTGGGAGGAGACAAGAATCAGAATCAACACACCCATAGAGGCACAGGCCTTTATGGAAAAAAACAAAGCGAACCTAGAAAAAACAGATGACACTACAACGGTTATACAGGACACGGGAGGGGCCGGAGCTCTGCCAGCGGGGGGTGAAGGGGCAACACCAAGAAAGCTCAGATCACAAAAATAAATAAGAAAACCACAATGTTATAAACAGACCGAAAGTATTAATGAATTTACAACTAGACTATATATTATAATTATATAAACTGATTGAAAAGTATTTTTTCTAGAATTAATATGCTGATTTTTTTTATGACTATGTAATAAGGTTTGATATTTTGATGTAACCTAGGAGTCTGGAGGGAGGGGGCGTCTGCCATACTTGCAACTGCCAAAATTTGTAACTATTCCACTTACCCTTTTCCGCATAAATGTTTTTAAAAAAACCAATAAAACTTCTTGAAAAAAAAAAAAAAAAAAAGAAGATCTTGGAGGCTTAATGAGGGATTATTTAAATATGATGTGAATGGAGTGTAAGAAACAATTGAAAGAATTTTTTGTGCTTAACATGGATAAAGGCACCTCAGCAGAGATAGTTTGGGACGCTAGTAAGGCCTATATGAGGGGCATATTGATCTATTTGAATAATAAGATTAAAAGGGATAGAGAAGCTAAATTGAAAGAATTGGAGAAGGAGATTAAGATTAAAGAGAAATTGCTGATATCAAGCCCTCAAGATAGGTCAATTTATACTACTATTAAATTGTTGAAAGGGCAGCTGAACATGTTAGTGGCAGAACAGATTGCAATACAGTTGAGATACCTTAAGCATAATACATTCTGTAATGCCAATAAGCCTGGGAGGTGGCTAGCTTATCATCTACGGAAAAGGAGAACTCAAAATATCATAGATAAGGTTGAGGATAAGGGTAAAATGGTTTATCTACAAAAAGATATTCAGAGGGTGTTCGTAGATTTTTATTCTAAGTTATATGCTAAGGATAAGATTACATTATCTGGTATAGTTAATTATTTAGGACGGGCTAAAGTTCCACAACTTACATTAGAACAGAAGGAAGGGTTAGACCAGCCAATAACAACTGAGGAGATAAGGGAGGCTATTACCCAATTGAAGACTGGGAAGGCGCCTGGGACGGATGGTCTTACAGCTGTTTACTACAAGACCTTAATGGCAGAGATGGTGGAACCTCTTAAAAAACTTTTTATGGAAGTGATGGTCAATGGAAAGATTCCCCCATCTTGGAAAACAGCTTTTATTTCTCTGATACTTAAAGAAGGTCAGGAGGGATCACAACCAAAGAATTATAGACCTATTTCTTTACTTAATGTAGATTATAAGATATTTGCAAAGGTATTGGCTAATAGATTAATGCTGATACTACAGCAAATTATTCATCCAGACCAGACTGGATTTATATCAGGTAGATTTATGAAGTATAATGTAAGATATGTACTGGACCTTATGGAATATTTAGAAAAGAATAGCCAATACCCAGCGGCTTTGATATTTTTGGATGCTGAAAAAGCTTTTGATCAAGTACACTGGCATTTTTTGATTGAGGTACTGAAGAAGATGGGTATGGGTAGGTATTTTTTACAAGCTATTAGAGCTATATATCAAGAACAGACAGCTCGGTTGATAATAAATAATACTTTAACTACAGATTGTAAAATAGAGAAAGGAACTAGACAAGGATGTCCCCTATCCCCACTTATATTTGTATTAGTATTGGAAATATTGTTGAATAGGATATGTCAATTTACAGAGATTCAAGGTGTTCGGATTAGGCATCATGAATATAAATTGAGAGCTTTTGCTGATGACCTAGTTCTTACTATCTCGAAACCTATACAATCTATTGAACCGTTATTACATGAGATTCTGGATTATGGGGCGGTTTCGGGGTTTAAGGTGAATTATTCTAAGACAAAAATGTTGCTTAAGAATATGTCTAGTACTCAAGCTGAACGACTCCAGCAGTTATCGGGTTTTGAAGTAGTTAAAAAAGTTAAATATCTGGGGGTTTATTTAACAAACTCCAATACAAAACTTTATAAAAATAATTATGAGCTGCTTTGGCATAAGGTTCAACAAGAAATGGCCTCGTGGAGGAAACTGAAGCTGTCTTTCTTAGGAAGGATAGCTGCGGTCAAGATGAATATACTACCGAGGTTCTTATTTTTGTTTCAGATGATACCAATAATTAAAAGAAAGGCTACTTTGTTAGAGTGGCAAGGGGACATAAATAAGTTTATATGGGATGGGAAAAAACCCAGAGTTAAGTTGAAGATTATACAAGATGTGCGGGAGAGAGGAGGATTGAAAATGCCTAATCTGATGTTGTATTACGATGCAGCTGTCCTGGGAGCAATTAGTAACTGGATAAACATGACGGAGGAGAGAATTCTTAATCTAGAAGGATATGATTTGCTTTATGGTTGGCATGCGTATTTAATGTATGGTAAAAAGCAGGATTTTGCTTTTAGAACGCATATATACAGGTCTGTGTTGTTAAGAGTCTGGAAGAAGTATCAGCCAAATATGCAATGTAAGATTGCTGACTGGGTAATACCAAGGCATATGATAGAAAATATTAGTATAACACAGAGGCACGATGAAACTACATATGCTCAACTGTTGGATTGGGTAGATAATCACTGGGAGCTAAAGTTGATAGATGAACTAAAAGATAAAAAGATTGTACAGACTTGGTTTCAATATCAACAGTTACAATTTAGGTTCAAGGAAGATATGAGGATAGGTATTGAGAATACGTATGATGAGTTGACTGAGCAAATTAGGGACCAAGGACAATTTCATATTAAAAGAATATATAATATTTTGATAAAGAGAGACTCTGCTTCTGAATTAGTTAAGGATTGTATGGTAAAGTGGGCACAGAATATAGAGGAACCTATAATGTTAGATACATGGGAGAAGATTTGGATTAGAAATGGGAAGTTTACGCAAGCCCAGAATTTAAGGGAAAATTTTTACAAGATGTTTTATAGATGGCATTTAGATCCAGCTAAGCTGTCTAAAATGTATCCAAATTACAATCCTAAGTGCTGGAGGTGTGATTGTTCAAACACTTCTTACTTTCATATTTGGTGGTCCTGTAAGAAAGTTAAGGCTTTATGGATTAAAATATGGTGGATAATACAGAAGAAGATTTTTAAAAGAAAAATTAAATTTGCTCCCCAATTTTTTCTATTGGGCATAGTACCTGACTGCACTGTTGCTGAAACTAAATTAATATTGTATATGATTACAGCAGCTAGACTGCTGATAGCACAATATTGGAAGAAAGCAGAATTATGCTCTATAGAAGAATGGATACTTAAGGTAGCAAATCTTGCCGAAATGGATAAAATTTCTGTATACCTAAAAGATCACTCTTACGATAAGTATACTATAGATTGGTATCCCTGGATTGATTTTGTAAAACTAAGGTACGGCTCAAAGGAAGTGTCTATGGGATTTGGTTGAGAAATGTTTCATAAATATGTAGTAATGGTTTTGGAAAGGAGGTTATGATGGTTTTTCTCCTTTTTTGTCTTTTTTTGTATTATCTTGTTCTTATTCTGATATATGCATATTATTATTGGGATACTTGTTTTTCAGATTTGCTGGTAACTATGCTTCTGACTCTATCTGGGAAGTCCGGGGTTGGGTTAGGGAGGGTTAGGGTGGGGAAATGGGGGGGGGGGTCGGTGGGGGGAGGGGGAGGGGAGGGAAAAAATGTCACTCCTAATAAGATAACCTGTATATGTCTGTTACATAAATAAATAAATGTTTAAAAACAAAAGAGAGAGAGTATTGACCAGCATCCCCACCTCCTTCCTTTGCCAGCCGGGAGCGGAAAAATAGAGGCAACAAAGGAAACAGAGGCAACAAATGAAGGAGGCGGGGATGCTGGCCAGTGCTCTGTTCATTTACTGAGGGCCACTGGCTGCAGCTCTGCCTGGCTGGGAAAGCAGTGAGGGGGGGGGAGTGCAGACCATCATCCCCTGCTCCTTTGTGAACCACAGCAGTGGAGAAAGAGATGCTTTTTTTTTGCCAGCTTCTCAGCTGATCCAGTCCCCCTTACACATATGCTTGCATTGCGGCAATCATGGTGTGTGTCTATGTGTGTGCGATGTGCATGTTTTCTGTGGCATGCCCAATACTTTCGGACACCCACCAGGTCACCCGCCGAGCAGCAGAGAAATCAGGGTTCAGCAAAAGGAAAATAAAAGCCATTTGAAATTAGCCCTCTCTGTCACTCTGCTAAAAAGGTGGGAACTAAGGCATATTCGATTAACCCCCAGAGTGGTAAGGGGCTGAATTGGGAGCTCTGTGAATTGGCTTGTAGGACTTGTAGGACACAGAATGCCATGATCATAGGATTAATTGGGCACCGGTTTTAGTTCATAGAATACATGTATGAATATAATTGTAAGGGATGTGTGTGTGATGGGGGGGGAGAGAGAGAGAGAGAGAGAAAATAAGAGAAAGGAAGGAAGGAAGGAAGGAAGGAAGGAAGGAAGGAAGGAAGGAAGGAAGGGAGAGTGAGAGAAAAAAGAGAGACAAAGATAGAAAGAGAAAGAGAGTGAAAGAAAGAGAAAGAGAAAGAAAAAGAATAAAAGAGAAAGGAAGAAAGAAAGAAAAAAAGGAAAGGAAAGTGGAAGAAAAGAGATGAAAGAAAGAAAGAAAGAAAAAGAAAGAGAACTTATGACCACAATTTAGCCCAAAATTTTGGTTGCTAAGCAAGAGCGTTGTTAAGTGAGTTTCACCACATTTTCCAAGTTAACCACGCCCCCGATCACATGACCGCTGAGCCACTCTCACAAAACAGGCCACACCTACAGAATAGGTTCTAAAAAAAATTGAAACCCACGCTGGTCTAGACTAGTGATTAATTAAATGGAAGATTACCATGGCTATAGACTAGATAGTCTGAAAAAGAAAATGGTAATGAGATTATATCTTGTTGCCCCTTGAAACCTGCCTATGTTATTGTCCACCAGAAGCTATGCTTGCCTCTATCATTTGTCTTACTGAATAGCTCTAGCTAGCTAGCCTTTTCTGGCTTAGAAGCTTAATCAAGATCAGCTCTCATTACTGCATGAGAGCAGTAGTGAATACCCAGACTGAAGCCTAGTTTAGGAAATCAAATCACAGGAACATGCACACAAAACATTAGCAAATTACTCCTATATTGCTGCCAAGAAACCATATGTGTTGAGATTCCTACAGGCATGCTTCCTTCTCCCCAGCCTCTGGCACTGGCTTTCATGGGCATTTCAATATAGGCTGAGAATAACCAGACTTTGAGTTTTTGTCATGAAATCTGCCTGTGGAAATCATCTTCAGGTTATAAACTCTCATTTGGTCATTTTCATGGACTCGTTATATTTGCTGATATATAGGGCTTGCAGTACAGAAGCTTAATAAACCTGTTATTAAAGGCAGATTCAGCCATCTGAAGACAAAATACACTGTCTATTTAAAAGTGGGGAAGATGTGTCCCCTAGAAGAGAAACAAGGCCAGGGAAATCTCCTAATTATTGCTTTCATCTGACAGTCTTATGTTATCTGACAACCAGAATATAAAGACAGCATCCCTCTCAAGCCTTATTAATGATTCACATAAGAGCTTCACCATCACGGCAGTGCAAATAATGCCAGGATATTTCTCCGCTGACTTGAGGATTGGAAAAATGCATATTAATGTGACTGAATGGAAGAGACTGTTGTGTTGACATTTATTATGAGCATCAGCAAAATCTTGTTGCTTTATCATTAATCTGCATTTTTTTGGCTCTTTATAACTTCTAAATTCCCATTCATAAAACTACCATCTCTGTAATGAGAGGATGGGATGGAGTCAAGAAAATAAATCTATTGCTACAATGAATTGCATTCATGAACAAGCAAAGAGAATGATTAAACTATCCTTTGCAGAGAACTAACAAAATAAAGGTGTAATCTGAAAAGGAGCACTTGATTTAAGATGTGTAAGAACTACATTTTACCTTCAAGGAACCTTTCATTTCACTTTTGTTGATTAGAAAACCATTATTATTCCTTTTTTTCGCAGGTAGCAGGGCAAAGTGGTTGATACCTCCAGTATGAGATAAAGATTGACACTTCGTTTGGTAGCAGTCATGAATGAGTTATTCCAATCTGCACTACCACAACTGAAAAATTTACCTCCACATGCCTGAAATTCCATTTCAGGCTGTCATGATATACTATGCTGTAACTGGTTCATCATGAACTACAGCATTAGCAACATGTTTTCTGAGATTTCTGCAGTCACCAAATAAAATCATGAAAGCAAATTCTCAAAAGAAAAAAAAAGAAGTTGGAATCAGAGCTTTAAACCCAACAAATAAAGTTTTCTGTATTAATACACACACACAAACACACAATTCAAAGGAATGTATGAATATAGGTATAAAGCAAGACAGTATTTTGATTCTCTTCTACTTCTGAGCACTGACATATTTTTACCCATTTCACATAAGCATTCTGGTTTATTTTTAGGACAGTTAAAGATCTATCAAGCAAACTTTGATTCTTAAAAGCAATTAGGTATCAGTTATAGAATATAGCTATTTTTTGTTTTTCTTATTTTTTTGTTTTCAAGTTATTCTTAACCTCTGGGGATTGCCTGGAGAAGTTTGTCATTACCTGCTTTCTGGAGATTAGAGAGAACGATTGGCTAATGGTAACCCATCTAGCTTTATGTCTAAGGCAGGACTTCTGGTTTCTAAACTATAACCACTACATCAAATTGTCCACATTTAAATGCTCTGAGTTTATTTACTCTAACAACACATGGAGTGCTAAACAAGATCACAACTTCTCTATGCATCTGGAAAAGCCTAAACCTTGTCTCCCATATTTGTTTCTTTCCAATTTCCTCTTCTAACTCTACAATATCTAGCATGAAACAGACTGGATTATAATCACATGGAAATTACACATGGTTTCTTAAGTGGCATTATTTACATTTTGCAGTCTCAATATTAAAAGGAATGGAAAATAACCCTTACTGGAAAATACTGAAATTGTTTAAAAAATAAAAAAAGAACAACTCCTAAGTGTGAAGGAGCTGAAACATGGAACACGGAACATATAATAATAGAGTCCGAAGGAACTTTGGAGATCTTATAGTCCAACTATAAGCAGGAGTTCCTTACCATTTCAGACAAATGGCTCTTCAGGCAAGAATGGAATAGAATATATCTTTATTACGGTCATACACTAGCAACAGACATCACCTTTTACAATATATTTTTAAAAATAGTATTGACATTAATAGTGGGTAATAAAACCCTGTTAAGAAAATACATGTTCTCAAATTGTTAGGGTCAGCTATCCAGGCAAACTATTGGTTGATTGCCATTGGTTAATTGCCCTCACCATTAGAAATTTTCTCCTTAGTTCTAGGTTGCTTCTTTCATTAGTTGGTTTCCATCCATTGTTTCTTGTCTTGCCGTTTGGTGTTTTTCAAAATAGTTTGACCCTTCCTCATCTTTGTAGAAGTTCCTCAAATATTGGAAAACTGCTAAGATATCTCCCCTAGTCCTTTTTTTTTTCATTAGATAGATATGCTCAATTCCTGTAACTGTTCTTCATGTGTTTTAGACTCAAGCCCCCAAATATTCTTGCTGCTCTTCTCTGCACTCTTTCCAGAGTCTCAACATCCTTTTTATATTGTGGTGACCAAAACTGGATGCATTATTCAAAATGTGGTCTTACTAAGGTTTTGTAAAGCAGTAAAACTCTAGAGAACAGGATGATGGACCAGAAACAAAACAAATATGAAGCTAATTTACGATAGTCTTTGATTAACAACTACATTTGAGCCCAAAATTTCTATTGCTAAGCAAGACAGTTGTTAAATGGATTTTGCCCTATTTTATGACATTTATTGCTACAGTTGTTAAGTAAATCACCAGAGTTGTTAAGTTAGTGACACAGTTGCTAAATAAATGTAGCTTTCCCATTGATTTTGTTGGTCAGAGGTTCTGCAAAGGTGATCACGTGACTTTGTTACATGATGGGACACTGTAACCATCATAAATACTGTATATTACTGTTGCTAAGTGTCTGAATTTTGATGACATGACCACAGAATGCGGCAAGGATTGTAATTGTGGAAAATGGTCATTATCATTTTTTTTCAGTACTGTTGTTAACGGTCACTAAATAAATGGTTATAAACCGAGGGCTACCTCTAACTCTTTCTTTTTTCTTTTCTTTTTGTCCCAATCTGAGGTGGTAGTTTCTATGGCTACTGCAGAATAAAATCGGGATTACAAATGAGTTAGGTAGCTAAAATTAATACGTAGTAGGAGCCTTAAATATGTTCACATGCCAACACACTAAAGCATGATGTATTTAACTTTGCTGAATAAATTTGCTACATTCAAATAGCACAGGAAGCGAGAGAGATGCTTTATAAGCAACAGTAATTGGGTTCACACAATGCATTACTCATCCTTAGAGAAAATTATTTATGGCTACACGAGACATTGCGTATTATGTAACTAAGAAATTTTTTAGGTGTTAAACAGCCTCTCTTCCAATTTTCCTGTGCATCTTCTGTTGTGAGCTATTAGCTAGAAAAGGGGAAAAAAATCTCTGTTGTTCTTCATAGGTCTACACAATCCGTGCAATCCTTTTACTTATTCTTAAAATATACATTTTTCCCCACTAATCACCTCACTCCTGCTGTGTTTCATTTTGTTTCTTTGCCTATTCTTTGTATATAAAATACCAGAATAAGAAAACTTTGGATTTATTCTGATTTGGCTTCCGAAGGGATCTATTGTCCAGTTCCCATTGGCTTAGTAAGAAACCAAGTGAAAATGAAGATAATGTTTATTAGTCTTCTATCAAGACCTCAAAAGATTTTAATTGACAACATACAGCCCTTTTATTCACAGTGGCATTTTTCAGATTATTCTATTCTATTATTGTGTATTGCCTGCCTTATTAATACTTTATTCATGTTTATATGTTAGCTCCATGATGGTGAACTTTTGGTATGCATGCCAGAGTTGGCATGAAGAGCCATTTCTCTTGGCACACATGCCGTTCCCAGCTGCTCTTCTGGTTTCTGGTGCAGGCATGCACACCATCCAGCTAGTCTTTGCATGTGCTGGAGCCCCAGAAACCCAAAGACCAGCTGCCCTGCATGCATGCAAGACCAGCGTGCTGGCACCCACGCTGGTCTTGCATGTGTTTCCGGCATTCTGGCATGTGTGAAGACCAGCTGGCTAGTGTGCATGTATGCGTGCCAGAAATCCAAAGACCACCTGGCCAGCATGCACATGTGCACCAGCCAGCTGGTCTTCAAGGTTCTGGGGTTCTGGTGCATGCATGTGCGCATGCTCCAGTTTGGGCATGGTGCCAAAAAGGTTCACCATCACTATGCTAGCTTATTGATTAATATTTAATTTTTTATACCCTGAAATATCTTTTCAAAGATCCTGTGCTGTTACAAATTTAGCAACTGTTGAAGAATAATTGTTTTTAATTGGTTGACTTTATCTTATCTTACATTTTCATTACCTTGATTGTATTTTTTGTGCTTTATTATATTAATTGTCTTGGGACCATTCCTTTTGAGAAAGTATATAAATGAATAATCAATAAACGCCAAGGAACCTGATGGAAGCAACTTCAATTCTATGGCCACTGAGACAATTTTAGTTATCCCTGCTCCTGGGTTAAAGTAAGTTCTCTGATTTCAGAGAAAGAAATCTAATATTTTCTCTTCATTTTTTCTGCCAGTGTATGAAGCTGGCTATTTCCAAGATTTTAAAATCCAGTGGAAATATGACAGTGATAATTTATGGAATCCTTGTTGTTCCCCAAATTTCATTGTTTGCTTGAAGACATTTCATTACCCAACTAGTAAGTATTTTGTGCATTGGCAGACTTTTAACGTATAAAAAGTTTATAAACAGGAAAGCATACTTTGATACTGTAGAAAATACAAACATATTAAAGTTTCTGAGGCCTAATATGTAATACAGCCCAGGTTCAAATCCCAGTAAGGGTATGGCTAGCTGATGAGAGCTAAATAGCTTGAAATAGATCTATACTAGTCTCCCTTTATTTATTTATCAGCACAAACACAACACAAATGTAACAAAGGGAACATTAAAAATATGGTTTTCTGCCTGGATGGTCTCCTGGAATGAGCCAAAAGGACAGAAAAGGGAAGCAGAGTGTTCCCTCCCATATTTGGGCATACCAGGGGTTGTGACACAATACATACATACATGTATGTATGTATGTATGTATTGGGTTGATAATTGCTGACCCCTCTCCACAGGCAGAGAATAACTCTTGTGGCATTAGAAACTTGTTGATATGATATGATAGCTTTCAAATTCAAATTCAAATTTTTAATTTGTTAGCCGCTCCCTCTCCGCAAGGGACTCGGGGCGGCGTACAATAAAAAATACATACATACATATAGACATATAGACATACAGATACACACATATACATACATATACATACATGGAGGAGGTAGTAATCAAGACATATATCACATTAATAATAATAATAGAAAATTAAAATTAGCCATTAAAATATCCCATGATAAAATACAATTTAAAAAGGACTGTCAGGAGGAGGATAAACTACGGTTGAGCCAGGCCAGATAATTGAAAGAGGTGGGTCTTGAGGTTTACACGGAAGGAGCGGAGATCGGAAGTAATCCTGATGTCAAGGGGGAGGTCATTCCACAGGGCTGGGCCCATCACAGAGAAGGCCCTGCTCCTGGGTGTCGCCCCCTGACACTGTTTAGCGGACGGCACCCGGAGAAGTCCCTCTCTGTGTGAGCGGATTGGTCGTAGGGATGTATGGGGCTTTATTGATTAACCTATAGTCCATATCAAAGCACAAAGTTCAAACACATATCACCAATAAAATCTTATACAAACAATTTAAAATAAGAAAAATGTAAAATAGAAATAATTATAGGATAAGATGCAATATAATTTATTACATAAATATATAAAATAGAAAAAATGATATAAAATTACATTTCGGTTTCATCCTTACAATCCACCCCAATCAGTCCCATGTGTGCAGATCTCAACAAAACCATTTTGTTTAGATATTGTGCTATGTTAAATGTTATTTTCAGGTTCTGGCCTCACATAAAGTAAGTTGTTTTGATATGGGGATCCCAATGGGTCATTTGTTTGGTATATGAACCAAGGTACCTGTCTCTCACCCCCTTATACAAGCAACAATCAAATAGGATGTAAGCCAGTTTAAGCTTTAAAAACTTTCTAGCAGTCAAGGTTGTTCTACAGTAGTCATCCAAATATAGCTTGGGACCTACATCTCTCAATGTCATGACCTTATACCCTCTTGCACTTATAGTTCCACAGATGCCCAATTTTTCTTTTCTCAACTTTCTCTCAATGATTCACTGTAGAATGTTGATTTTTACTTCCGTTAAGAAAACAAACATAGTAAACTAAAGAAAACATGTAAACTGAAGCTTGGTGTGCACCTGATTATGTAATTGCCTTGTATCTGAGCTTAAACATTCAGGTCATGCAGTGAGATTATTCCTTAAGAGATTAATCCTCTACACATGTTTTCTCAAGACTGAGTTACAATAAATAAGGCATACATTAGCAGGAGTCATCAAATATATGATAGTAGCAGCTAATGATATGAACCAATCTATTGGAAATATAGTGACTTGACACTTCTGTGTGTATTGTAATTTGCAACTCAACCCTATTAATAAAAAAAAGCACATGGAATAATCCCATTATAATTGCTTTCAGTGAATTTATTTATTTATTTAGTGTTATATGTATGACAAATACATGGATTTATAGTGGTTCAAATGTTAATGTCCAGTCCATCCCACCATTCAAGTACAGGGTGGTTTATGTTGAAAAATCAGACAGCTTTCAGTGACTGGAGGGGCAAGAAAGCATTATAGCCAGCTGGAGGACACATTGGAAATTATAGATTGGAAAGACTATCTTGTTGCAGATCACTTCTGAGGAAACACATAATATTTTCATTCTCCTGATTTAGTTCATATGCTTCAACAGTGCGTCCTGACAAATCATGGCCAACCAAGTCCAAGTTCCTCACTCAATTTCACCTGAGGAATATGTCAAGGAAGAGACTAACCAGCCCTCTACATTGCTCCAGGGGGTGGCAAGATATTTGCCTATGATGGGCCTTCTACACCTGGCCTTCAGTTCCCAGGAAGGGGAGGACAGGAAATCTCTAATGATATTTTTCTGCTACAGCATCTGCTAACTGACTTTTTCAAATGAGGGGGAGGCATATTTCTTTCCTATTGCTTCCATTCCTCCCTTGCCAAGTTTCCGTAAGAACTCAGACTTTGAAGACACAATGCAGGAGGGAGAAAGCAGCAAAGAAGAACCCACGAAAAAGGCTTCTTTTGTTATAAAAGAATGCAAGCAGGATCTTAAGAGTGGTGTATGCAATCAACTCTTCTGAGTCTATTCAGTTCCTATTTCTTTCCAACAGATCTTCTGCTTTCAAATCACATTCATTCTGTGAATCTAATTTACTCAGAGTTGCATGCATCTGAATATTTTCCACAGCCATTATTATTTTCTTTTTTTAAAAAAAAGAGCTTTCAACTAAGGATTTCATGTTACCAAACAGGATATTTTCAGATATATTTTGCTTGTCTGTAATCTGATACTTTGTTGCTCTATGTAATTTAAGAATAGCAAATAAGAGAACACTGAATCAAAGTGAAGAAATAAAAAAAGAAACAGGGAATATATTTTCTGAATGTTTTAATCCAAATTTACTCAGAGTTGCATGCATCTGAATATTTTCCACAGCCATTATTATTTTCTTTTTTAAAAAAAAGAGCTTTCAACTAAGGATTGCATGTTACCAAACAGGATATTTTCAGATATATTTTGCTTGTCTGTAATCTGATACTTTGTTGCTCTATGTAATTTAAGAATAGCAAATAAGAGAACACTGAATCAAAGTGAAGAAATAAAAAAAGAAACAGGGAATGTATTTTCTGAATGTTTTAATCCAAAGTTAAAATTAAAAAAATAAAAAATAAGATCCAAATATTTGCAAATTTAAAAAATTGAAAAAATTCCAGGATCACTCTTAGTTATTACTATTGAATCAGGTACCACCAATACTATACCTATGCATTTGATTTTTCTTGCCTTCATTATTGAATTTCTTTTGTTAGATAGCCCACAATTTTTAGGTCTGTCAAGATCCCTCTGTAGCTTAATCTATCTTCTGGAGTGTTGGCTATTCCTGCCAGTGTTGTGTCATCAACAAATTTGATTAGTTCCCATCTATCCTCCCATCCAAATCATTGATTAAGATATTGAAGAGTACTGGGCCTAAAACAGAGCCTGCATACTTATCTCAATGTAAATGCAGTTCCATTGAGGACTACATGTTGAATGTGGTTGATCAGCCAGTTATGATCCATCTGGTAGTTATTTATTTTATTTAGCATATGGAAAACACATGGACGTATAGTGATTCAAATATTAATTTCCAGTCCATTCAGCCATTCAAGAACAGGGTGTTCTATGTTGAAAAAAATCGGACATTGGGCCAGTGTAAGCTCTTGATGGATATTTGGACAAAATATAATGGATATTTTTTCAAGCAACACCAGTCACACTGGGGGTGTGTGTGTTAGAGGCAACATCCCACTTAAACAATGAGTCCTGGAAGACACCACATTTGGTATGGATGTTTGTCGAGCAGGTTGTCTGGCAGCTCCCAGTTTCCTTATTAGGCTCCATGCTTTTCCTCTGGATTTGCTGAAATTTAATGAGGTTGTGAGTTGTTCCCATGTCTTGTGACGAGCTGCATCCAGGCTGTGTAATTTGGTAGTGATCGTGTCTGTTCTAGCTTGCGGAGAACATGGGTGGACAAACGGAGGCGAGCCAGGACTTAACAAAATGCTAACAGTTTATTTGCTAACAGGTTGCCAACGTGGCACTTTGCATTTCGCGCGTTTAGCTAACAGGCAACAGCTGAGCTCTGCTTTGACAGCCTTTATATATGCCGGCTGTCAAGCAGTCAGCCAATCAGCGATTAGCACAGCGCCCCCTAATGCAACGGACCAGAGGGAAAACTTATGATACATAACAGTGTCTAATCCACATTTTTATAACTTAACGTGTAATAGGTAGTGATCTATTTTATCAAATGCTTTACTGAAGTCCAAGTAATTCCTCTGGTCCACTAATTTTGTCACAATTTCAAAGAATGCAATAAGATTTAACTGACATGATCTGCTTTTGATAAACCCATGTTGGCATTTTGTTATGACTTTGTTTGCCTAATGGATTAATAATTTCCTTAACTTTTTTCTTGTTCCTTACGTTGAAATAAGCCTTTTGTTGTTAGTTTTGACTTTTGTCAAAAGCCTTAGTTTATTTTGAGACTTAGGTTTCCTCACTTCGTCTTTGCAGGCTTGTGCTATTTGCTGATATTCTGCCTTAGTTATGTGCTCTTCTAATGAAAACCATGTGAGAGATACAAAAAGGAACAACACAATGTTGTCTATTATCTACCGTTCTTTTATTTTAGTACCTGAAATACTGAATAGAGACATACAACAGGCTGAGAGAATTGTGGGTGTAAAGATTAAAAAGCAATTTGCAGATGTTTGTTGTTGATTTTGGAAGATTGTTTAAAGATAAATGAAATATTAATGGGTAAATTAGAAAAATGTGGTCCACTAGCAGGTTTTAAGATTTATAAATAAAAGGCAGATTGTTAACAAAAAGTATAAATATACAAAATCAAACAAAACTGATAAATAAAAATGGGTTTAAAGATTGCAAAGAAGGTAAAATACTTGGATACAACCATAATTAATCTTAATTTTGTTATTTCAAAACATTTATCGTAAGTTATGGATTGAAGTTTAAAAGATATGTTAAGATTGGATTATTGTCATTGTTGGGTGAATTCATATTATTTATAATATTTTTACTCTAGACCATTTATTTTTACAAATAATTTTTCCAATCCTATGAGGTGAGGAAAAAATGGCAATTTATGTTGTTAAGATGAATGTTTTACCTAGAATGTTATTTGTTTCAGATGATACTTTTGTTTTGACAAATATACCCTTTAAACAATGGAAGAAAGATATATATAAATTTGTGTGGTAAAGGGAAAAACACAAATTAAATAAAAGGTATTACAAGATGCAAAGAAAAAAGGAAGAGTTTACCTGACTTGAAATTATACTTCTCTGTCTGTTGTTTAGTTTGGATGAAGGAGTGGATGTTGCTGAGAAATAGGCAGGTAGGGTTATCTGAGATTTGGGTGGCATAGATATTTTGGTTGTGAGATTTGGGTGGCATGGATATTTTGGCCAAATTTCATATAGATTTTAAAAATCATTATGTCAGACATGCAATTTTGTGAATATGAAATAAATACAATTCTGGGTGGCACACAAATATTACAATTCTCAGCACAAGAAGCACTTTATAGATTAGACATGATAAGCAAATATAAATAGTTATTATGAAAACCTATAAAAGTAAGGTGACCAACCGTCCTCCTTTAGGGAGGACAGCCCTTCTTTTGTAAGTTCTGTCCTCCCTCGAAAAGTGTCCTCCTATATGTCCTCCTTTTAGATATTTGAAGACTAATCTGTTGCACATTATGTGACGTATTTGTATTTGACATGACAATTCGTCAAGACTCAAGAATTTTTATCTAAAGAAATGCTAGACATTAAAATAGACGACAATTGTCTCTTTGAAGAAATTAGAAGACTGAATGTATATTTAAATTCTGAAAAATTAATACAATGGGAAAATCAACATGTTGAAATTGATAAAAGATGGGTGGATATTTTCAGCCATTTCAAAAATGAACATATTCCACGTGAACATTTATTTATACTTGTTCAATTTACGTTGTGCTGCCCTGGAACTAATGCAGCAGTTGAAAGAGTTTTTTTCAATTGCCTATGATTTTTTGACAAGTGAGAAATCGAGATTAAATGTTGATACTCTAGCTGCAGCACTTGCCGTAAAATTCAATATGAAGGATATTTCTTGTTCAGACATTTCCAATATATTGTTAGAAGATGATAAATTGACAAAAAATATTAATTTAATGGAAAAGTACTCATTTAAATAATAATTAACAGGCATGTAAGCATAATTACAATATAAAATGTTGCAAATGTTTTTATTATGCATATATCATATTTTAGTGTATTATTGTTGCAATGAATAAAATATTTCTTTTATTTACGATATATTTTTTCCAATTTATTTGTCCTCCTTTTCATTGTAAAAAAGTTGGTCACCTTAACATTTTGGACAATAGAACGTGTTTTGTCCTCCTTTTCATTGTAAAAAAGTTGGTCACCTTAATAAAAGAGAAAGTAAAATAGAATGAAAAGAAAAATCTTGTTGGAGGTGGATTTTCCTGCTAATGGGTTTCTTATGTACAACTATTGGGCAAATTTAAATTATTTATGGTTTTGAACAATATAAATTTGAAATAGAATTATGTAGAAACATTATTATTAAATGTATACACTATTACTGGAATTTGAAACAGAAGAAAAATAAGTGAACAAATGCATGACAAAATAGACTAAATTTCTAAACTCAATGTTATACATTTAGAAGAAGAATGGAAATATTTAATTGAAAGGATTTAAATTTTGCATTATTGTCTAATGTAATCTTAAAGAGAATTTTTATAGAATGGGATACCATTGTATATGGCATCAGATAACTTGCGTAGAATGTATAATGGCAGTTAAATTTATGTTGGAAATATGAACAAAAAGAATATTTGGTGGACATGTAAAAAAGCCAGAGTTTTAGATGCAAATACATGCACTGATTTAGAAGATGTAGACTAACATATAATTGAAATCAGATACTTTAATTTTGTTATTGATGGACAAGCAGTTGGAAAATTATCATGGAATATATTTTTTAAACTGCAGCAAGAATATTATATTCTCAGAAGTGCAAAAGTATTTGGCACTATCCTCAATATAGGATTGTGGATACTTGAAAACCATTTCCTCATGTCTCTTAACCTTATTGGAAATGTCAAGTTTTTTACTGATCAATTCTATCAATTTCGAGTTTTTAGAATCTCTTTCTTTCTCAGAGTTATCTAACCAACTTGTATTTTCTGACTTCACCTTATCTTTCAGGCCTGCCAGTAGCAAGTTACATTACAATTCATCTAATTGTAAATTGTAAACCTTGTTGACATGCTTTCACTTGCATCTGCTTGCCACCTTTTAAGGCCACTGTTACTTTATCAAGCTTTTTATCCAAACTTTTGAATTTGTAAATTGAAAATTATTCTTTCTGCCCAGGTTTCCCAATAAGCTTTGTCTTGATATGTTGGTTGCATTTTAACTGTAGGTGGCGACAGCCCCTCCTCTGGAGTCTTAAGTTTCCTCCCCAGGACTGAGCTTGGGTACATCCCAGGCGTAGCCACTCCCTCCATTCTACTGGAAAATGAATGTTGGTCGTTACCTGAACGTTGATTTTCAGTAGAAAGGAAGGAGGGGCTATGACCCATCCCAGTTAATTCACATGTAGATAGTGTGGGTGAGGGGCAGTCGGATTTTTTTCTCGTTTGTTTGTTTATTTTTCAGCATAAACATGGTCATGTGACCTCGAGGAACTGGGAGCCAACAGGGAAAGGAGGATATTAAAAGAAATTTCCCTCAGTCTTTGGACCAATCAGGCTGTAATAAACCAAGCGTAGTCCCTCCCTCCATTCTATTGAAAATCTATGTTCAGGTAAGGACCAACGTTCGTTTCATTTAAAAAAAATCATGAAATACAAACATCCTGTAGTGTGAGCACAATACCAATGTAAATCAAATCATATCTCTTTCACTGCCCAAAGTTGCTGTACCTTCTATGCAGAAGAAGCAGAAGTAATTTATGGCTGTTAATAAAAAGAACACATAAAATAAGCCACTTTAAGATCGAGCAGGAAGTTAAATTAGATCAACATTCAATTAGTAGATTAATGTTTGAAAGTAAAAATCGAAAGGGAAAAACATCAAAACAAAACCCAGGTGTTCTTAAAACAGCAGGCAGCTGGAAAAGAAAAGATGGAGGCTCTGAACTCTTCCAATTAGAATTGGTACTTTCCAGGTCCTCTTCTCAGGTAGTCTTGTCGTCCATCTTGAGTCATTCCTAGTAGATACAGTTCAAATCCAAGAAAAGTCCTGCCAAAGAGCCAGCTTTGGCTGTGAAACCAGCTGTCTGTCAGCTGGAGAGGAAAAAGCCCTGCTGAGTCAGGATGCCATTTTTAGGAAAAACTGATTTCTTTGATTAGATGAAATGATATATGTATTTATTTCTGACTGGAAACCCTTGTAGAAATTTTTCATGAAACAGAACAACATTTGCCTATGATTTATGCCTTTAATGATTGCAAAACAGAAAATAGATCATATTGTAGATTAGACAGGTTAGACAGACAAATATACTTTTTGCAATTGTATTTACATTTGCTGAAATAAAATCAGAAGCTACTTATTTCTATTTCTTTTTTAAATTTATGTACTTTTTATCTTTTTCTTTTTTCCTTTCTTTTCTTTATATCCTTTCTTTTCTGTCTTTGAAAGTTCTTAATAAAAAATATGCAAAAACGATTATTCCCAAAATGTTGTGTCTAAACAAGTAGGCTTACAATAAAGTATTTTGGTTTACTGGAAAATATACTCCCACTGTGATTAATGAAGTTTAGTCTATTACATAAGGCTTGCTGCTATAATATCCTTTATGTAGGAAGATATTTTAGTTATTAGACATTATGTTGGAATACATAGGATGCAGATAAACCATGGCAAAATTAGTCTGAGTCTTCTTCCAAAGTATCTGTTGGCTTAAAAGGGGGAATCAGGAGACGGATCTCTAACAGAGAAATAATTCTACTTTGCTTTCCTTAGGGTAAAACTGATTTAATGTTTGCTGCATTTAGTCTTAAAAATACAGAATATATACAGAAAATACAGTATCTTTTGTTATTTGTACCTTTGCAAATTTATATAAATAAAAATGTAATGTTTGTTTGTTCAAAATCTCAAATCTCCAAAAGTTCTTCACCGATTCCTTTGAAATTTTGACACAACGTTGCATTCAAATATGTGCATGTTTTATATATGTATATTATATAGATGTCACACCTGTGACAGGTAATAACATGCTTTTTTGTAAAAACATTTTTTTTTTAAAAAAACAGTGCCATCTGCTGGACGTAAAAGCAACAAAACTATACTAAATATTTCACGATTCCATTTCAATGTTTCCGATTGCATTGTTATATTGATTTTTCATACATTTCCATTAATTTTCATTTTGATTTAATTATTTAGTGTGACATTGTGTTGGAATTTAGCTGTGCTGTTTACCATGTTTTTCCTTTGTTTTTCAGTTCGTGTTTTTGCTTTTTTAATGTTTTGCAATTTTATATATTTTTTGTTATAACTTTCTTTCTTTTTCAGTGCAATCATTCTGCTTTACTTCATCGAAATAATGCCTCGCAAAAATCAAACTTAGGTCGTCGTACTCACGGAGCGGAAGCAGTGCAACGAGTAATTGCAAATCAAACTGAGGAAGAACAGGCATCAGCAAATGAGAGAAACAGACAAAGAATGGCTCAAATATGTGCTGAGGAAGCAGCTGAGCGACTTGCAGCCTGACTTGAGAATGTACGGTTGCGAGCACGGCCATCGCGTTCTGCAGCTTCAGATTTCTTTCATTCTCAACAGAATGAATACAAAAGACTGAGAGTGGCTGAAAGACATCAACGAGAAATAGCAGATCAGCATCAAACACGACTCCATGCTCAGCAATCACACGATTACAATCGCCTGGCATTCCAGTACAACCCAGCTGATTCTAGTTTGAGCCGGCATATTCTCAGCGGCACTATGACTGAAGTGTGTCCTTATTGCAAGGCTCTGAAATTTAATGGAGAAACTAAAGGAATGTATTGCGCCGCCGGAAAATTTAAACTGCCTCAACTTGGAGAACCGCCAGAGCCATTAAAAACTTTGCTTGCCGGATATACCGCCGAATCAAAGCATTGATTTGATTCGGTGGTCTAACATCAGGAAATACAACTCATGCTTCCAAATGACGTCGTTCAGCGCAGAAATCATAACAGTTCAATTCATGCCAACTTTCAAAGTGGAAGGACAAATCTATCATAAAGTTGGCTCCCTGTTTCCATTCCCAGATGGTCAACATAAATTCCTACAAATGTATTTCATCGGTAATGGCAATGATAAATTGAATGCACGCTGCAGAATTTCTACTGGCATAAAAAGGTCCATCGTTTCCCAACTGCAAGAACTTCTTCACAAAAAAAAAAAAACAATTTTGTGTGTTTGTTTAAAACAGCAATTGACATGATGCCATCTGATACACACAAGATTGTTATTCATGCTGACAAAACGCCTGCTGGAGAACATGTGCATTCAATGCTCCAACTATAGATGAAGTGGCAATTGTTATAGTCGGAGATCAATTCCAACCTAGAGATATTGTTCTTCATCGGAGAAACGATCAATTGACAAAAGTTGCAGAAGCTCATCGATGCTACGATGCCCTGCAATATCTAATCATTTTTTGGGATGGTGCCGATGGATATCTCTTCAACGTTATGATGATAAATCCAGTCAGTGGTGAAGAAACAAATATGAAATGCAGCACAATGAACTATTATTCATACTGACTAATGAATGAAAACAATCACATTTTGAAATGCTGTCAATTGTTTCACCAATACATAGTAGATATGTATGCAAAAACTGAAACAGAACGTTTGCTATTCATCCATTTGAATCAGACCAAACTTCACTCTGAAGAATACGTTCATTTGCAAGATGCAGTTATAAATGATGGTAATACAACTAACGTTGGAAGACTAATGATTTTGCCATTTTCATATACAGACAGTCCATGTCATATGCATGAGTACGCTCAATATACAATTGTGTATATTCATCACTACGGGCGTCCAGACCTATTCATTACATTCACATGCAATCCAGCTTGCGGCGATATACAACAGCTCTTACTTCCTGGCCAATCGTCGGTGGATAGGCATGACATCAGAGCAAGTGTTTTCAGACAGAAGCTGAAATCGCTGATGGATTTCATGGTAAAACATGAAGTGTTTGGATCTGTGCGCTGCTGGATGTACTCAGTGGAATGGCAAAAGAGAGGATTGCCACACGCACATATACTAACCTGGCTCTATAACAGAATCACTTCAAACGAAATTGACGGTAATATGCGCTGAAATACCCGATGCCGACGTCGATAAGGATTTGCATGAAGTTGCGTGTTCTAGAGTCGGCAAACCAGACAATCTCTATATCTGCACACACAATGGAACAACAAAAATATTGTATACCCACAAGCATTGTGAAATTAAACATATTAGAAACTTGCGCTTTCTCTTTTCTTTGTTTTCCATTTAACCAGACTGGGCCACAGCAACGCATGGCCGGGTACAGCTAGTCATGATATAATAATTCATGAAAAAAACCTCCATTTTTTCTTTCTCTTTCTAAACAAAATGTCTCACTTTCTAAATGAGAAAATATGTGGACAAGCCTAGACCTACTGAAGTTTTTTCAGTGCAGGTACATAAGGTTCTCATTTTCAGCATTAAGAGCCTGGACATTTTCTGAAATGGCATAGGGTTTACTGCTTGAGCAGGAACTGGGCTAGAAGACCTCCAAGGTCTCTTCCAACTCTATTATTTTGTAAATGCAAGGCTGAAGAGACATTACAAAGCCACTTTTTCCCCATCTTGCTTGTTTTGATAGTACTGGTGTTTCTTCTGGTTGCTAGACTAACGTCGTGTTTCCAATAGTGTTGCCCTGTCATTTTAATATTTGTGATATATAATGTACTAAATTGTTTCTTCATATAATCCAAATTTTCTACATCCTTTACTATTTAAGAACATCATTAAAAAAAAAAAAAGTTACAGGTTTCTTTCCAGACACATATATGAAGTTCTGATGATCTTTGGAATCATCAAGTGAGTTGGCTGTGTTAAACAATTGCTACTTTCTCAGGTTTCCAAATTAGGTAAAACCAATAATGAGTTTCATTCCCACTGGCAATTCAATTCTGTAATACCATTATGAGCATCTGCCTCTTCCATTAATTCAGCACCCAAGGCTTTCTTTGCTTTCCCAGCCCACTATCTGCAATTCCTTTTGGATCGATTCCACAGCATAGCCTTCTCTCATCTTCTGTAGATCATAAACCGGTCCTCATTTCTTCTCCCATTCATGACCTTTCAAACCTGGTGGTAGTAAGACTTTATAGCAATTGATTATAACACTTTTGTGCACAATTCTGGAAGATATATCAGTGTTGAGACTGAAATTTGACTTTTCTTTTTCTTAAAACGAAGGGTGGATTGTTGAGGCAGAAGCATGTTTTCTGTTTATTGTATTTGTGTTAAATTTTCTATTTTACATTAAGTGGAATAAAGTATCGAACTGACCCAGGACATTCAGTTTGGTTTAGTGCTTAAGGAAACAGGCTAGAAAATGAGAGAACATAAGTTCTAGCCCCAACTTCAGCACAAAAGCTGGCTGGGTTATTTTGGGTCAGTCACTCTCTCCCAGACCAACCCACTTCAAAGAGTTGTAGGGAAAATAAGAAGAGAAAGGAGCATTAGGTATGTTCACTGCCTTGAGTTATTTATAAAAATAATAAGGCCTGGAAATAAATAAATAAGTAATGATGTTGCTGGTTGTTATTCTGTCTGATGACATAATTCTATTCATTAACTGAAAATCTTTTATTCAATTGAGAAAGACTGTACCAGGTGCCCTATGAGAGCCTATGTAGCAGGATTCTTAATTAGAATGTTGATCAATCATTCCACTCGAACAAGGTGTTTTCTGGATGTCTAGGATTAAATTTCAGCAATAGCTATGCCTTTCAAAGAAATTATGGGAGCTGAACTCTCTTTACCTCAAAACCAGTCAGTTTGGAGAAGGATAAGACATTATCTGGATGGCCTAGAATTTATACTAGTGGAAGGCATATTGAGTTCTGTTGCTGCTCAAAAATCTGAATTTTCCCAACTAATAAGGTTTCAAGGCAATAATCTGTTGCTGATATTCTGACACAGTATTTAGGAAAATATACTGTCCAGTTCAGTATAATTCAAGGATGACATTTATTCTATAATATATAATAGCCTATAATAGTTCAGAGACCTAATCAGTATAATAATGTAGACAGTGTCATTCATTTTTATAAGGTTTTGACTTGCTTCTATGCTCTATTTGTAATCAAAACCTTGTAACTCTATATAACAAACATACTTCAGCATAGTTGTAGAAATTTCAGAGTATTAGTCCTTTATTGTAACTTATATTCTCAATGTCAAGCCATCATACATCCCAGGAGGGATTCTAAATCACTATATATTATACAGAAAAGAGAACAGAATAACAGCATTTTTGCACCATGTTTATCCCTGATATTGATGACTCACCAAATTTATTTTTAGTTCCAATAATAGTAAGACCTCAGTTGTTACAGCACTCATGGATTGGTGTAATTTAAAAGGCAGGTCTGAAATTAGGAGCTGTGTCTCTTCATCACAGAAACACAAGGTGCTCTGAAATTATTGTACATTATTCAATTTAGCCTCATTGTCATTTTGTATTTCATATCCTACAGAGACTTCAAATGAAATAAAGGTCAGCATGGAACATCAAATGATTTAGCATTTTGTGTTATTTTAGAATTATTTAAACATGTAAAAGAAAATATTATCTGATTTAAATCAGAGGTTTCTAAATGTGAAAAATAAATAAAAATACAAAAAATACAAAACAGTATGCTGGCTGAGGAATTCTGGAAATTGAAGTCTACACATCTTAAAGTTGCCAAGGTTGAGAAGCATATGCTGAATGAATCTTATTTCTGGGAATCTGAATAAGAATTAATTTTATCAAAATCTTGTGGATATCAATTCAACAGAAATATATAGTAAGCTTACAACATTATTCTGAATTATATCTCAAACATCAATATTTGAAACACAAAGCTCCTCCTCTAAGATTCAACCAGCCTCTTCAGCCTTTGAAGGGAAAATCCACTTTATTTTATGACTGGGTCATCTTTCCAGGATGATTTTATTCTCTAAAGTAGATGTGCATCCAAACAGAGGATTCAGTTCGGAGGACTCTGGCAGATTTTTCCTTCCAGGAAGTTAAAGTTTTTTTTAAAGCAATATGAAGCAGAGCTATGCTTACATAATCATTAGTCCTAGACAAAGTTCTAGAAAGTTAGGAAAGAGAAATTCATGAACCAAAGCTATACAACATTATTCTAATACTGATCTGTCCTTAGGTAATGAAACCGTGAATTCTAGTCAACACCAACAGCTTATTATTGTTAGTGGTTAATAGAAGCTCTTTGTTGTTAATTGCAAAGTCGTGTCCGACCCATCGCAACCCATGGACAACGTTTCCTATCATCTACCTTCCTCTGTAGTCCATTTAAGCTCACACCTACTGCTTTGGTGACTCCATCCAGCCACCTCATTCTCTGTCGTCCCGTTCTTCTTTTGCCCTCAATGTTTCCCAGCATTAAGCTGTTCTCCAGTGAGTTCTTCCTTCTCATTAGGTGGCCAAAATATTTGACTTTCATCTTCAGGATCTGGCCTTCTAAAGAGCAGTTCAGGGTTGATCTCCTCTAGGATCGCCTTGCAGTCCAAGGGACTTACAGGAGTCTTCTCCAGCGCCATATTTCAAAGGCATCAATTCTTTGACACTCAACCTTTCTTATGGTGCAACTTTCACAGCCATACATTGCAACTGGAAAAACCATAACCTTGACAATTCACACTTTTGTTGAAGAATTATCTAGTAAGAAATTTTATCAGCTGCAGACTTATTATTATTAGACAACCTATTAGACAACTTAGAACTACGCCAATTTTTGGTCTGACCTGAGTATAATACACAAAATTATCTGCTATAATGTCCTACCTGACAATGACTACTTCAGCTTCAACCACAACAATACATGAGTTCACAATAGATACAAACTATTCCAAACTCGATTGCAGAAAATACGACTTCACAACAGAGTGTCAATGCCTGGAATGCACTATCTGACTCTGTGGTATCATCCCCAAAGGCACATAACTTTAACCTTAGACTGTCTACTGTTGACTTAACCCCATTTCTAAAAGGTTTGTAAGGGGCATGCATAAGCGCACCAATTGCCTATCATCCCTATCCTACTGTTCACACTTATTCATATCTATTTTGTGTATTCATAATCATGTTTATACATATCTATTATCTTATACATACTTGACAAAATAAATTTAATTTAGGTTAAATTTAATTACATTTTCCTTGATAAGATTTCTTTGACAATTTAGCCTATATATATATATATATATATATATATATATATATATATATATATATATATATATATATATATATATATATATATATATATATATATATATATATATATATATATATATATATTTATCAGCACAAATACAACACACACACACACATTATTATTATTATTATTATTATTATTATTATTATTATTATTATTATTATCATCATCATCATCATTATCATTATTATTATGGGTCCATAATGTCTAGTTTCACTCTGTTTAGTAGAGTGTCTTTGCCACTGCTTACTCTCAAACTTTCTGAATTTTAGAGGTTTTTGGCAGTTTCATTTATACTTAGTCTATTCTCCTGTGCGCTGCTTAGAGAGTCCAAGCATGGGTTAATTGTGTCTGACTGCCCTGGACTGAATTGAAAGATCTTTAGCCACGCCTCTGCTACTGGCACCTCAGATGTTTTCAATTCAGTCTAGCCCAGTGGATGTGTTCAAACATGGTTCCTACAATGCTAATTACTTGGACTCTCCAATTAGCCTTCTGTACCTTTTTCCTGTAGTTTCCTTCAATTTTACCTCATTTGACTTGCCAAAAGATACATCAGTAAGATTTTACAGTTTTCTTCTCCCTGCCTTCTTCATCGAGCTATTGCCCGACGTGTCCTGGGCTCTGTGAGTGGCGTGGGCAGTCATTGAGCAGCTGTGAGGGGCACAAGGGGGTCGGAGTGCCAATGCCCCTTGCGTTCAGCTCTACTTGAGTGCAGCGGTCAGTGGTGTGAGGACCCAGCCACTTGCGCTATTGCATCCTCCTTTGAGCAGCCAGCTGATTCCTCAGCTGATTCTTCATCACAGTGATCATTTTCGGACTGATTTCGGTGTAGTGGCCATTTTGAAGTGACTGGTTTCCCGCCTTTCATCATGGCGACCATTTTGGGACATTCTAAAGTGATCCTTTTTGCCGCTTGTCCTCATTGGAGCACCCGATCCACACTAAGCCTAGACCGCCGCAGGAGTCTCTCCATCCGGTTATCCGGCGGGTTACCTTCCCAAAAACCTGTGAGGCTCATTTCTTAGTGTTGCAGTGCAATCTTGATCTTTCCTTGGCCATATTACTGCCTTTACCATCTGCAGGGTGCTGGGAGCCGTTAGACTTGCTCCATGAGGAAATTTGATTGACAGCCACACTGTAGTCTTCCAGATGGTGAGTGAGGCAATGCCTGCCTGAGCCAGTGCATCCAAATATCCCTACCATGGCAGAATGAGCTCCCAAGGCCCCAGAACTGCTGGTGCCCTCAACTAGCAGTGGTTTTGCCAGGCAAGCCAGCAGGGCAGTCTCAGAGGCCCTCAGCAAGGCAGGGGGAAAGAGGCAGGATAAGACTCAGGACAGGGCAGCCCTCAGATGCCAAAAAGCATTGGACAAACAATTTGAAAGTGCACAGCGTAAATAAACTGCTGTTCTTTTGGAATCCTCTATGAGGGATCCACCAGAGCCGCCAGCCCCCGTCATCATAGATCATCCTATGTCTGACAGGGAGGAGGAGGGCCAGGAATTTTCCTCTGATGAATTTTTAGCCCCTACAGGGTCTCCTGGGCCATCGATGGCAGATAATGCGGATCTCTTCCATTGTCTGCTCAAGGCAGAGAGGAACTCCCTCCCTCCAGGCCTATGGCTCCTCAATATCCCTTGCCCCAGGCCACTAAACAGGCCAGGCCCACGTAGGATCAGAGACCAGCTCTGTCTCCAGAGATGCAGGAGGTGATAGCTAGGGCCATCTCCCAGGATATTGCAGACGGCCTGAAACAGAGATCCAAACACCCTCGTAGGCCCAGTTCCATTAGGGTTTCTCCCCCCAGCAGCTGGGCCACAGGTCTCCCTTTCCCAACTCTTCATTGGACAGGAGGAAGAGGATGTCTTGCCTGAGCAGGAGTTCTCCAGAGACGAGGGTACTGTCCCACACAAGCCAGCCTTTGCTGGTCTATTTAAGCATAATTCTTTCAAGACTATTCTGAACAAGGCTAAAAATGCTATCCACTTAGGGGTTTCTGTACCTGTCCAGACCACTGCAGATCGCACGGATCACAGTGAGGGGCTCTTTGATGAGCCTGTCATTCCTCAAGAGATTGTACCAGTCCCAAAATTATTTCTGGATGTTGTGCAGCACCAGTGGGAGCAACCTGGTACCCTTGCCATGCCTAGCAACAATGACAGGAAGCTTTACATTGTGGATTCAACCTTGGAGGTTCTTCTAAAGCTGCCCCAAGTGGACCCACTGGTGCAAGCCCTCACCTCCTCCTCCATCTTACCACCTGAACTCCTAGAGGACTTTAAGGTGGAAGATAAAAGGTCAGAGAAGACCTGTCATAAGACCCATCATGCGGCTGCGTGGGCAATAAAGACGGCCACCTCCGCCTCATTCCAGCAAGGGTGACTCTCATCTTTGGCTTTGCGAGCTAGCCTCAAAAATCTCAGTGGGGATTTGACACCAAGCTGAAACAGGAGTTGAACAAAATTATCACGGCTGTGGAACATACCTGGCGGATGTCACCCTAAATTCTGCCAAGTTCGCTTCCAGGGCCTTAGCTTCCAGTGTCACCACTAGGTGACTTCTGTGGTTATGCCACTGGAATGCCAATATCAGGTCCAAGTGGAAGTTGGCCTCTGCACCCTTTAAGGGAGGGAAGCTTTCGGGGGAGGCCTTGGACCCGGTCCTTGTCGAAAACAGAGATAAAAAGATCATGCCCTCTGTGACCAAAAAGACAGAATGCAGAGGTTATGGTTATTTCCAAAAGCAGCCCTTTCATAACTCTGAACCATCCGCTAGTATGGGACATTATCACCATCCATATGCGCAGGGGTCCAACTGGTCACAGGACTTTTGGGATAGGGGCCATCAAGAGTCCTTCTCTAAGCAACCCTTTTGTGGCGATTCAGGCTCCAGGCCGTTCCATTGCTACAAGTGACAACCAGTGGATGGCTCCCATTGCAGGCCACCTGCAGATATTCCAGGCCCAATGGGAGCAGACCAGTGGGTGCTCCAAAAAATCCAACTGGGTCTAACCCTGGAATTCATCTCCCCTTCCCCCACCACTTCATCTGCTGTCCCATCCCCTCCTCCCCAACCAAAAGGTTCCTAATGGAGCAGGAGATCCAGCACCTTCAGGAGATAAGGGCCATAGAACCAGTGCCAGTGGGACAAAAAAGGTCAGGTTTCTACTCCAGCCTATTCCTGGTCCCCAAGAACTTGGGAGGGTGAAGGGGAATCCTAGATCTAAAGAACTTGAATTACCACCTAGTGTACAATCTCTTCAAAATGCAATCCCTCCAGTCAATATTGGGCTGCATAAGACCAGGAGATCTGCTAACTTCAATAGATCTCAGGGAAGCGTACCTTCACATCCCAGTTCACTAGGCTCACAGCAGGTTCCTGAGGTTTTATTATGCAGGCCACCATTATCAATACAGGACTCTGCTATTAGGCCTGTCATCAGCCCCCAGGACATTTACAAAGATTCTGGCAGTTGTAATAGCGTCCCTGTGGTCACGTCCAGTGTAGCTCCAAGCTTACCTGGACAACATCCTCATCCAGTCATCATCTTGCCAACAAGTGGTCCGAGACCTCCAGGTAATGATGAGAACTCTTCAAGACCACGGGTTCTCCGTCAACTTGGAGAAAAGCCACCTCACTCCCACTACCAGGTTGCTGCATCTTGGGGCCATAATAGACACTGCCAGTTGCCAAGTCTTCCTATCTCAGGAATGGATTTCGAGTGTTAACACCTGGTAGAACAAGTGTGGACTTCCCAAAGTGTGCCTTTTGCCCTGTTGTCGAAGCTCTCAGGAAAATTGATCTCTTGTCTGTTGATTGTGCGGTGGGTGAGGTTGCACTCACGGCAACTACAAGATGTCTCCTGCCCCATCAAAGGGCCAAAGCCAGCAACTCTCCCACCTTGATTCCTGTCCTTCATAAAGTGCAACAATCCCTGCAGTGGTGGCAGTCTCCTGCGCTAACCAAGGGCAGTCTCTTCTGCAGCCAGATCGTCTAACCATCACAACAGACTCCAGCTTGTTTGGATCGGGAGCCCCTCTCAACAATCAAGTTGCTCAAGACAGGTGGTCCGCCAGCAATTTCAAGCACAGCATAAACTGGCTGGAGCTAAAAGCAAGACTAGCTCTTCTTCATTTCCAGTCAACCATTCAGGGCCACCATGTAATGCTTTTCACGGACAATGTTGCCGCCAAGGCGCATGTCAACCGCCATTGAGGCACCCGATCCAGCTAAAAGCAAGACTAGCTCTTCTTCATTTCCAGTCAACCATTCAGGGCCACCATGTAATGCTTTTCACGGACAATGTTGCCGCCAAGGCGCATGTCAACCGCCATTGAGGCACCCGATCCAGCTAAAAGCAAGACTAGCTCTTCTTCATTTCCAGTCAACCATTCAGGGCCACCATGTAATGCTTTTCACGGACAATGTTGCCGCCAAGGCGCATGTCAACCGCCATTGAGGCACCCGATCCAAGTCATTGATGGTGGAGGTGGAGCGCCTAGGGAAGTGAGGAGACAAACATCTGTCATCGCTTCGAGTGGAGCACATCTCCGGGGTGAGCAATGTCCAGGCGGACTGGCTGAGCAGGGCTACTATCGATCACTTGGAGTGGCACCTGCACCCAGACCTCTTCCTCAAAATCTCACAGAGGTTTGGCTGCCATCAGTTGACCTATTCACCACCTTGGAGAACCCCCATCTCCCTCGCTTCTTCCCCAGATTCAGATCCCCATGAGCGGAAGGAGTAAATGCCCTTCTTTGCCAATGGCAACCCGGCCTACTCTATGCATTTCCACTGTTGCCACTCCTTCCCAGGGTAATTCACAAGATCCTCTTGGAACAAGCAGAGGTGATTCTGGTAGCGTTGTTTCAGCCTAGATGGGCATGGTTTGCTGACCTCGTAAGCCTATCAATGGCCAAACATGGAGGATCCCTCCAAAAGAGTTCTCTCTCAGCCAAGGGGCCCTATCCCATCCAGAGCCTCAGTGGCTCCAATTGGCCATCTGGCACTTGAGAGGGACTTCCTAGAGAGGGACAGGATCTCAACTAAGGTCATGCAAATCATTCAGGCATCACGCCAACCATCGACTACCAGAATTTATGATTCCACCTGGTCAGCCTTCATCAAGTGGGGCATGAAAAAGTAGATCAATCCTGTTTCTGCTTCCATACTGCAAATTTTGGACTTTTTGCAGGAGGGGTTGGACCAAGAGTTGGCAGCCACCATGCTTCATCACCAAGTTGTGACGCTGTCCAATGTCCTGGCCTCCAATGAGCACCTCTCCATGGCACATCATTCCAGGGTCCGCAGTTTCCTGAAGAGAGCTACCAACCTGAGGCCCCCAGTCATCCATAGATACCCTACTTGGGCGTTGAACACTGTACTCAGGGCACCAGTGACGTGGGGTGACGTTTATGGCTGGTGAGGCTGGTGATGTCATCAGGAAGGCGGGGAATGGGACCACGTGTGCTGGAGGCTGAGGCTGCCTCAGCCTCCAGCACATGTGATCCCATTCCCCGCCTTCCTGAGTGCGCTCCGCCGGCTCGCGCTCCGCGGTCCCCAATAGTGGCTGCTTTTCAGTGCTTTTCTGTGTGTCTGGCGTTTAGGATATCCGGCTACCTACCTAAATGCCAGACGCACAGAAAAGCACTGAAAAGCACTTCGCCTCCAAGCTACTTCGTCTTGATGACATCGCCGCAGCTGCTGGGTGCAGCCGGACCTCCAGAGCGGAGCCGAGGCGGTCCGGGCGGACGAAAGAGCGAGCAAGCGATGGGAGATCAGGCAGCCTGATCCTCAGTCGCTCGCCTGCTGGACTGCCTCGGTGCCACTCTGGCTACCTCCATCCATCCATGCCCAGCAGCTGCGGCGACATCATCAAGATGAAATCCAGCAGAGGCAGAAATGTTGTCGGCGTTCCTGGACTGACGAAGCCACGAAAGGGACTGGGGAATGACAAGAACGTTCCTGCCTCTGCTGGACTTGGTGCACTCCTCGCAACTGCAATATATGTCCAGAAGTGGCTTTTGTGGCTAATGGAGTTTGGGTTTCCAACCCAACAACCTCTGCCACATCTGGACGTCTATTGCAGTCGCGAGGAGCGCACAAATACAGCGGAGGCAAGAAGGTTATTGGCGCTTTCCAGAACCCTCCTGCCTCTGCCGGTTGCCCAGCTGGCACCACCCCACGCACGCACCTCCTCCTCCCTCCTCTTCCTCTTCATTTCCCAAAGGCTCTTCTCCTTACCGGAGCTTAGTGGGAGCCATGTAAAAGGGATGGGAGGAAATATATATTATTATTATTATATATTATGTATTATTTCATGATGAGAGGTGAGGCTCTGCCTCCCCTGACCGCACGTCCCTGCAGGGCACTGATTGGTCCACCGTTTGAGCCCCTCCGATCCTGTGACTTAAAACACCCAACCTTAAAAACAGCCTTTCTGACCGCTATCACCTCTGCACAAAGGATCTTGGAGATGGCGGCCCTGTCAGCCAGAGAAGACCTATATCTCATACACCCAGATAGAGTCATCCTCCATTTAGACCCTTCATTCCTTCCTAAGGTCAATTCCTGGTTCCATCGGAGCCAGGAAGTCATCATTCCGGACTTCTGTCCTCATCCAAGACATCTAGAGAAAGCAGATGGTACAAGCATGACATGCACAGAGTCATTCACAAGTATATTAAGCGTATGATGTCATTCAGACAGTTGGAATCCCTCTTCATTTCTTTTCAGCCAGCCACTATGGGACGTAAAGTCACCTCTGCCACCATCGGCCGATGGTTGCGCACCTGCATCACCCTTGCTTATGAGCTCCAGTCCAAACAGGTACTGCGCCACATCATGGCCCACTCCACAAGAAGTGCCACATCTACAGCAGCCTGGGCGACCCAAGCATCCATACAAGAGATCTGCAGAGCGGCAGCGTAGGCTTTGCCATCTCAGTTTGTATGAAATTATAAATTGGACAAGTTTGGGTCAGCAAAAGCAGCATTTGGGAGACTAGTCTTTCAGGGTATTCATTCCACTGGAGAGCCCATTGACTAGATTGCTCCCCGCCCTAATGACATTTATCTTGGGTATGGCCCATGCTTGGACTCTCCAAGCAGTGCATAGGAGAAGGAGCGTTGGCTTACCTGAATAGTCTTTTCTGTGACCTGCAGGAGAACCCATCCCTGCTCTAGGGGGGGGTCTCACAGCTTCCAACTTCATTGATGTGATCTATTACTGACTTACAACATGTGAATTAATTTTGACTTGAACTTATGACAAACACAACGGAACCACTGTTGAACAGAATTACAGGTTCATGCCTTCATCAAAAAAAATCTGAGGTGTCAGCAGCGGATGCATGACTAAAGATCTTTCAATTCAGTCCAGGGCAGTCAGACAGAATTAACCCATGCTTGGACTCTCCCGCAGTGCAGAGAGAATACTGTTCAGGTAAGCCAATGCTCCTTCTACAATTCTTGCATTTACTACTCTGCTGTTCACTGTTCACTGTTTGAGTTTGAGAAAATAAATTATGCTAACGCCTTGAACGATCCTAGTGCTTCCAGATTCTCATGACACTAGTCTTTGGAAAGCCACCTAATTTGTCTGATGCTAACTATGAGATGGAGATTACTTCTTCATAATGGAAAGTGTAGATGCCTTCTCCTGTGGACTGAAACCAGAAAAACATTAAATAATTTGAATGTGTTTAAAATAAATATCAGGATGTAATTTGATGTTAAATTTATATCTTGTCTCCCCCCCCCCCCAAGTATCTTATCCTTCTTCAGTTTTTACTGCAACAGAATTGTGTTATCTGTGCTGAGAAATTATGCTTGCACTAGGTGAACTTCCATGTTTTATGGTGACTTGAATCCAGGTCTTTTTGGTTATGTTCCAATATTTGAATGACTATGCCACGTTGTCTCTTTTGGTTTATTTTATATTTTTTGAGCAGTCTAATTCTTTACTCAGCTATATCTGTATCAGATATATTCATATTATACATATTTAAAGGAAAATATTCAACATGAATACTGTTAAGAGAACTGCTTTACCATAAATAGTTAAATACCTTTTCAAAAATAAAATCACAGATAAATGAAGAAATAAGATGAAAAGATTTATGAAAGAATACAACAAAAGTAATACAAGCCACCAAACAGATTCTTCCTTCCAGTCACATCCTTTGATAATTTCCTCACCTAAGATTTACCAGCAAAATAATAATAAAAAAGAATGTAAATAAAGAAGCAGTGAATTCTGCATGTTTGACTACACAAACTAATTAGCAAATAATTAGCACATTTGGCATTTTGACAAATTCACTGATGCTTCTTTAATGTGTATTGGAGATTGAGTAAATAAATCATGAAAGGATATTCTTTACATTTGTTTGTTTCGAAACACACTTTTGAGAAGCTAGTATCATAAAAAATCAATTATTGTAGCTTCATAAACATTCAGTATTTTATAAAACAAATTGTTTTATAAAATATACCAAATAATATTCAATTCTATATAGATTACCTTTAAAGTATCAGAAAGATTGATAGGACACAATATAGCTTTGTCAAGGTTTGCCAAACTTCTAACTGAAAAATTCAAGGAAGACTCTAGAAGATCCCTGGATTCCTTGAGTATCCTTTTAACAGTTCTGATTGAATTCTGAAGATATACACATCTAAACATAGTCATTAAGGCATCAATCAGTGCATTAAGCAGATATTTTATTTATTGGAATAATACTCTTTTTTCACTATTTATGATGTTTGTTAGTTGCGAAGTCGTGTCTGACCCATTGTGACCCCATGGACAACATTCATATAGGCCTTTCTGCCCTCTACCATCCTCTAGAGTCCATTTAAGCTCATGCCTACTGCTTCGGTGACTCCATCTAGCCACCTCATTCTCTGTCATCCCGTTCTTTTGCCCTCAATCTTTCCCAGCATTAGGCTCTTCTCCAGTGAGTCCTTCCTTCTCATTAGGAAGGCATTTGAATTTCATCTGCAGGATCTGGCCTTCTAAAGAGCAGTCAGGGTTGATTTTCTCTAGGACTGATTGGTTTGATCATCTTGCAGTCCAAGGGACTCGCAAGAGTCTTCTCCAGCACCATAGTTCAAAGGCCTCAATTCTTTGGCACTCAGCCTTCCTTATGGTCCAAATATGATAGCCATATATTGCAATTGGGAAAACCACAGCCTTGACACATGTATAGTATACAGGGTACCTGGCTCAAGAGTAGTAATTGCAAAAGGGATCTTGGAATCTTAGTGGACAATTATTTAAATACTAGCTGTACCCGGCCACATGTTGCTGTGGCCCAGTCTGGTTAAATAAAAAAGAAAGACAAGAGAAAGCGCGAGTTTCTAATATGTTTAATTTCACAATGCTTGTGGGTATACAGTATTTTTTGTTGTTCCATTGTCGGTGCAGATATAGAGATTGTCTGGTTTGCCGACTCTAGAACATGCAACATATAATTGTCCATGTGAGAAACAATTTTCAATTGCTGGAAAGTCATTGGACTGGGCACATTTACCAAAAGCATGCGAAGAAAGAAACATTTCCAGCGTGGTTCCCTCCAGGCAGGGCCATCTTGTTACCAGCAGCGGCAAGGTTCGTGAGGGTCTTGCCCACCTGGTGGGCCCTGCTACTCATTGCACTGGCCATGGCTCCCCCAGCAGAGGCATGGAAGTGAGCCATGGAAGTGAGCCACGGTGGCCCCTGCAAGAGCCGCCACGGAGGACGATCCTGCAGGCCCCGGCCTGGCGCCCTCCAACCCCCCCACGATGGACAACCTCCGGAACGACGGGCTGGATGGGGCCCCTCCAGACCCTAGCATGGGAGGGAGGCTGGGGGTGTCTCCCATGGGTGTAGTGTGGTGATGGGTGGGTACTGCTGTTTGTCAGGCCTCGGGGCTGCTGGGCTGGGCGAAGCTGGTTGGGGGAGACTGCGTCGGGGCTGTCGGCCTTGTGGAAGTTGTTGAGCGTCTCCTCGGAGGAGCTGCGCTCGGGCTCCCCCAAGTTGGTGGCCCGGGAGAATGAGATATCCAGGATCTCGGAGGAGGAGAAGTTGTCAGTGTGCGACTTGTCCAGGTTGTTGTAGCTCTCTGTGACTTCGGCGATGCTGTTGTTGGAGCTGAGGCTGGCCAAGATCTACACTGGGGTCACACCGGTGATCTGGAAGCCACTCTTCTTCTTCAACTGGGCACCTGCTGGACCCCCGACTCCTCCTACTCCCTGCGAGAGCAGCGCCAGGCTCTGTGGCAAAGATGCCCCAGGAGGGCAGGAGGAGACCGAGATAGAGGTGGCATCGGAGGCCAGGGCAGTCGGCATCGGCTGGGCCAGCAAGTCAGGCGGGAAGTCCTCCAAGCTGGTGCTGCTGCTACTACTGCCAGCCTGCTGAGGCAGCATGGCTCTGAGTCAGGCTGCTGTGGCTGCTGCTGCATTGGGGCTGTCAGAAGGCCCGATGCCACCACTGACGATGATGACACCTCCCTCAGGTGCTGGCCCAGCTGGGCTGAGGAGGAGAGGAGGAGACGGTGGCCACTGCCCATGACCCAGCTTCCGTGGGCGATGGCGGCGAGAGGAGGCAGCCAGCGTTCCTTGAGGAGCAGGAGGAGGAGGAGGAGGAAGGTCGCGTGGCAGCCCCTGCAGCCATGGCCCCATCGAGAGATGCTGCGGACACTGCAGCTGCCACCTCACAGGGCATCCAGCGGGCGCCCCAGCCCCACTGCGCCTCAGGCTGATGCTGCCACCCCGTCAGAGCTGCCTTGGTGAGGCCATAGCTGGTTCACTGTGACGGGGTGGTAGAGAGCGTGTGTGACCGGCCAGGCTGAGGAGATGCTCCGCCTCTGCCTCCTATGGAGTTTCACTGGGCTGGGATGGAGGCTGGCTTAAGGGCGGGGGTAGGAGGCTGAGGGATGGTGCAGGCGCCACCCCGCCTCATATAGCAAAGGCCCGGTGGGAGGAGAGGGGAGAAAAGCATGTTTATACCTGTCACAGGTGTGACATCTATATAATATACATATATTAAAACATGCATGTATTTGAATGCAACGTTGTGTCAAAATTTCAAAGCAATTGGTGAAGAACTTTCGGAGATTTGAGATTTTGAACAAACAAACATTACATTTTATTTATATAGATGAGTCAGCAGTTTGCTGTATGTGCCAAAAAAGCCAACACAGTCCTAGGCTGCATAAACAGAGCAACAGAATCAAGATCACATGAAATGTTTATGCCCTCTTTAATGCCTTGATAACAACATACTTGGAATAATGCATCCAGTTTTGGTTGTCACAATATAAATAAAGATGTTGAGATTCTAGAAAATATTAAGAAAGTATTCAGAGAAGAGCAACAAAGGTAATTAGGGGCATGGTGGCTAAAACAGATAAAGAATAGTTGCTGGAATTGGATATGTCTAGTTTAATTAAAAGAAGGACTAGTGTGGACATGATAGCAGTGTTCCAATAGCTAAGGAATTACCATAAGAAGAGGGAATGAACCTATTATCCAAAGCACCTGAAGACAGGATAAGAAACAATGGATGAAAACTAATTAAGAAGAGAACCAAACTAAGGAGAATTTTCCTGAAAGTTAGGACAATTAATCAGTGGAAAGACTTTTCTCCAGAAGTTATGGGTGCTCCAACATTGGAAGTTTTTAAATAAGAGATTCAATAACCATTTGTCTGAAATGGTATAGGGTTTCCTACCTGAACAGGGGATTGGACTAGAAGATCTCCAAGGTCCCTTCCAACTATGTATTGTATTATTCTGTTTGGTATTCTATTATTCTGTTCTGTTAGTATGTAAAAAAATATGTAAAGTTATTTGTTATTTTCATTAAGAAAAGAATCTCATTGTTAATTATAATGATTGTTGATAATTTCAAAAAATATTTTAGGTCTCTAAACAAGGTTGAATCTGTTCCTTTAAAGTCAAGCCTATGTTCCCTGTTATTATTTCTTAATGACCATAAAATGACAGTTTTTCTACTTTTTAAATGCTGACTGTATTTTGTGAATTGCATTGAGAGGATTGTTTTAATGGAGTAGTTTAAATATAAAACAATATAAATTGTATCTGCTATGTTCATTCACAAATACGTTTTCTTATTACACGTTCCCAATTAAAGAGAATATAGTTTTCTTTGTTAGGATACTGAGAAATCTATTCAGGTGAGAAGTGCTCGTATAAGTTAATTCTAAATAGTTTCAAAAAACACTGCTACAAGGAGACACAAAATCCCTGCCAATTTCCTCCACGTTCACTTGGAAAGTTTAGATATTTCAGTAATATCCATACTTCAATTGACCTATCATACTGTAATTACTCAAAAGTGCAACATCCTGCTGCAATGATTTGTCAATTACTGTTGTGTTTGGGGGATGTCTAGTGGAGATCCATCAAAAATGCTGAGGGTCTCTCAAGGTCCAATGTATTTCAGCACACCTCTTAGTGTCCTTGGACAACTTGATGAAAATTGTAGATATACAAGGAGAGGTGGATAAAGGCAACAGGATTTGTAAAAGAAAAACAAATCACACTGAGCTTTCACATGAAAATTCTTAAAGTTTTGAGAATAGAATTGAATAGAATTCTTTATTGGCAAAGTGTGATTGGACATACAAGGAATTTGACTTTGGTGCATATGCTCTCAGTGTACATAATGATTTTATTCCTCGAAGAAAGATAAAATCCCAGAAGCAGCCCAGAATTAAAATCAATGAATAAAAAACAAATGGTAAAATAAGCTATAGCATTCCTTAAGAAAGATTTCTAAAGAAGAAATCCTTACTGTAAATCCTTGTTAAAGATTTCTTTCTAATGTGGATTTTTTTCAGTGGCATGACGTAGAATACATCTATATCTATTTATCTGTGTCTGTCTGTCTATCATCTATCTATATATGACCAGTAAGGTGTATGTCTGTCTGTCTGTCTGTCTCTCATAAACCAAATGGACACTGAAAGTCTGTGGAATATCCAAGTTTTATTAGAAAGCATCTTTTGAAAAGCTAAAAACATACTGTGGGACTGCTGACAGTAGGATCAAGTATACTAGCTTAGATAGAGCAATGATTTTGGCATCATACAGTTAACAACCAGGATTGCTTTAGAGAAACCATTGTTTATCAATATCAGTTCAACTTCCATCTCTCCTGCTGAAGTAAGGTTGAAATAATGCTGCTGTCAAGGGAGACACAGAGGGAAAAAACCTTGCAGAGGCCACTTTTTACAGAGCTAAGGAACTATGTTAATTTCTCATGCTGAATCAAATCGTGCATTGCTATTTTTAGACCTTTTTTCCATTACAAAAAGGGACTTTTGTTTTTCTATTTTATTCTCAGAGTACTTCAGAATTTGTTTTGAACTCTTTGAGCCTCCTTTGTTTTTGGAAAAGGAAGAACATCTTACTGCTAGTGTTCTTGGCTATGCAATTTTCTATCACACTGAAGCCCCACTAGCTGACTTTCAAAAATGGGGAACAATCTTGTGTTATTTTTGCCTTGAAGAAAAGAAGTATGGAAAAGTAGGGATCAAAGGATATTTATTTAATCATGAAAAGTCCAAAGAGATCATTCACCTCATGTCTAAGTGTCAGGAACTTCATAAGAACCAATGTAGAATGCCTAAAACAAATAATAATTTATCAGTTTGACCGGGAAATGGTAGAAAACTAATACAATATAATTGTTTTGTATTTACCTCAGGTTCTTTGGTCTTGAATCTTCACAAAGACTTAAGACGTCAATATAGAAGTTAAATATATATTACAGAAATTCATATTATATTTTACTTTTTATAATACTGTGACAGTAAACTCTGTCTGTTTGTGCACACATCTTTATTGTGCTCATTTTGTATTGCAAAAACTGTTAGTCGTGTCTCTACTTTCACTTGAAATAGTCCCAGTCAAATATGAAATGCTGAGATTCTTTTCCGACTATGGCAGACATGTGGATCACCCCTGGGGCCATTTAGTTTGTGATCAGTTTTAAAGGCTCTGTTTTCCTATTGATCTCTTGTCTTGAAATGTCGACAGCTGTAAAGCTTCCATCAAAACATCTCTGTTTTTGAATCTGTCACACTAGTCAAGGGAAGAATTATTTATAAACAATGAGTTCCTGTGAAGAGAGATAGATAGAAGATCAAGTCTTACAAACTGTTGACGAAGGATGTGACTGTTTATGTGTGTGCTTGTATTTGTGTGTCCTTCTGGATTTATTGCAGTTTAGTACAAACAATGCATGTTGCTATTTTGAACACATAATTTCTGTCAATTTTTATATGTCACCATTTTTATATGAAATATTTACTGGCATTTTTTAAAAAAATGTGTTTGAGCTAGAAATGTTCCTGCATTTCTTAGACCAATCATGTGAACATGAAAAGGTGAATTGAACAGTCTAAATAGATTCTAGCAGGATTTAAATGTCAAAACAAAGTTAGTTTATGTGCATAATATTTATTCCTCAGTTTTCATAGAATAAAACACAAATTGATTGACCAGCATGTTGCCCAAGCCTAACATTACAGGCTGAGAAAGTGACTGGCCCAAAGTTACACAGCCAGCTTTCATGCCTAAAGTGGGCTATGACTCACACGCCTGATTTCTAGCTTGATGCATTTACTGCACAAAATTAGCTCTCTTTAAAAAAAAATACATTTCAATATATTTTTTTAAAAAATCATTTCAAAAGCAGACAATAGAACAATGTAAATTCGGAAACATCTACAGATCCATGGTCTCACTCTATAGACTGCAATTTGCATTATTTTAATGTCTTCCAAGCCTGCTATTTTTAAAGGTTATGTACCTTGGCTGTCTGTAGAAAAATGGCAAAATCATAACTGGAATGACTAAAGTAACCCCAAGAAACCTGTCCATCAATATTTTTTCATTAGTATATGTTTTATTTTTATCCTCCTCCATCAATTTCTAGAAAATGAATTAAAATTGGGGGAATAGTGTGGGGAAAATCAGCATAGCATTACTTGAACTTAAAGAAAATCTTAGTTTAACTTCAATATCCAAATGAGAATGTAACGGCATTATTTGTACAACACACCATGAATAATTGTATTTATCTTAATGGGAAACTTTTCTATACTAGAATCATAAGGTGAAAAAAATGAAATGTGCATTTTTAGCACTCGTAGCTCTGATTAATCCTAGCCTCATTTAACAATATTCCAATATGTGAAATGCATCTCATCAAGAACCCGTAAGGCTATCTAATAAATCAGAGTAGAAGGTCATACAAACACTATGATTAATAGTGTAATGACACACACATATTTTAATTAAAAAATTGAAAATATCCCCATTTCATAATAGTTTGAAAAGTTCACTTAATTAAGCATAGTTGGTGATTAGCTAATTAATTTCATAATAACTTTCATTACATGCCTATATTGCAGTCAGCACTTTATTCAAAGAAGTTTAGTGGTTGCCCTTTCTTCTCCACATTTCTGTAGCTCTTCTGAGTGACTGAAGACTTCTAAAGATATTCAGTTTTTATTATTTCTTTTTAAAAAAAACTCAAGTATTTTATGTTAAATGCTAAAAGATTACAAGCATATCAAATCTTTCTGAAAAGAATAATACCCTAACTCTAATTATAAATCATACAGAAATAAGCATGAGAGATTATGATGTTATGTTCAGCGTCTAACTACTCAAACATCTGGCTGTGAAAGGCATGATATGGTTGGACCTTCTTTAGTAGTGTGGAGACATCTGGGTAGTAGGTGTGGCCATTTCTATCTCTTTCCAGCACACTGAATGAGATCACTTTTTTTCATCTTCAAATTCTGGAGAGGTATGAATAAATAGCTGTAGGCAAAGAAGTTCCTATAGATTGGTAAAGTAAAGAGAAACTGAAATAAGACTATAAACACACTAACTTAGTGACTGCTTCACTTAACAACTTAGTTGTTGGTTACAGCTGTGGTCACTATATGTGGACCACCTGTACATCTCATCACAATATTCCTTTTCTAGTTAAGCAGCATAATGCAAAACTCAGAAAAGGAATGAGAACTAGTAAGCAAAATAAAATAAATTCAGACTACAAGAAAAGGTATAACTAATTAAATATAGATGATAATATTCATTACAGCACTCCATCCTTGTTTCTACCCCATCCATACCCTGATTGAATTTTATTCTTAGTGTGCTGTTTTTGAAGGTTTCATTCATCCAATCTCATAATTCTCATAATTTTCATTCATTCCAATCATAATTTGTCTTTCTCTTGAACCCTTCCATCATGAATTTCTTCCACAACTGATCTCTCAGACATGCTACGTAAATGATCAAGCCACTTAGAGTTTCATCATTTCTATTTTCAGCTCACATTTATTTATCAGCATTGATTCTTCATATGTTTTGTTTCATGGCACATACTTCTTAAATAGCCACTGTTTTTCCTGACATTTCTGTTTTTTCTTTCTATACAACAAAATGGACAAAAGCATGATTTTGACATAAAGCCAGTTTGATTTCTTTCAACAAACATTTATTTCTTGCAACAGTCCACATACTGCATAATATTCTTCTATCAGAATTTACATGTCTTAAAATACATCCATCTTCCTATTTTTAGTAAATGCCGTGCTATTCACCTATTTTTTCTATTTTTTTCCATTTATGTATCACTTATATTGTTCATTTAATTTTCCTTGTCAAACACAACTACATTGGGGGTTGATATATTCATTTTTCATACATTAATTAGGAAAATAATCAATATACAACTGCTCAGTGAAGAGTGCAAAACAATAACAGAAAACAAAGAAAGTGTGACATTGTTCAAATCCTGTTTGGACTCAATCGTCTTGGAAAGAGAATATATTAACCCCTTCCACCCCACCAACCCAAAAAGCAGTGAAAAAGGTTGAAGGAAAAATAAATTAATAGAAACAGTGTCAAGAATATGAATGAATGCTAATTTCCTGGATTTAATGGAAGAACTTTGCTAAAAGTACTCGATCATCTGCTTCTGGGAGGGAGACAGGTAAACTTACAGTTGTGGCATTGCAGATTATAATTACGAAGTAGCCATATTTCACTTGTAATGCCACTATACCTATCTTCCCATGTTCCTAAAAAAATATCAAAATAAATAAAATTTTAAAAATTTCATGCTGTTTGGGTTGACCAATGCCCAAAGAGATTTGGGATAATGTCAGCGTTCCAAATATCATGCAGAATTAAATCAGAGTCCAAAGCAGAGCTATCCTTAAAGTTCCAATTTAATAAGACATGTTGGCATATCTGTGGAATCCCAAATCTAAAAGCTTCCTGGGATTCCACCCAGTTGAAAGTTCATGATCTTATCCCCATCCCCATAAATCCATCACATGGTCCAATCTTCTTCGGCCACGCTGGCATCTCCACCCAGCTGGTTCCGGTCAGGTGCAGAGGTGAGGAGACAAAAGATGACCTTGGGCTTCTTGAAAGGAATGACAACAACACATTCCACAATTCTACTCCTTTCTATTCCCCCTCCCAATTACTACACTAATGAAACAGCATAATGAAATAATAGAGTGGATGGCAGGCCAAAAATCCTAAAAGGAATATAATTGCAGGCCTGACAGAAGGTTTGTGTGTGTGGGTGTGTAATGTCCCGCAATTATCTACACATTAATAATGATCAAGAACTAATAATATTTCCTTATACATTTTAGTGACCTTTCCTTACATAATTGGTGTTTTCTTTCATACTTTTAGATTTCTAATTGCTGTTTCTGTTAGTTTGGAATTGATAAAACAAATCCCACGTGAAAAAGTATTTGAAGCCTTCTTGATTTTAATTGACAATTTATTCATTCTTGCACATTCTAATATTTATTCATTTTGATATCTTTGTTTTTTCCATTGTTGTGCAAACACAATTCCAGCAGCTGTTAACATGTGTAAAATTAAATATGTATTGTATTCCCTTTGAAATACAAGTAGTAAGTAGTAAGCTACTTACCATCTGTAAGTAGCTTTTATTGTTTTGTGTACTTATTTTAATTTTATTTAAGTAGTAAGTGCACAAAATAATAACTTTCCTTTTTTATATCTTCTTTTTGTAGATCATCCATTGGGGCAAAGAATTTAGTGATGTTGTCTTGGCCACTCCTACCCAGTCACATGACTGCCAAGCCACTCCCACCCAGTCACATGACTATCAAGCCACTCCCACCCAGTCACATGGCCAGCAATCCATTCCCACTCAGGCACATGGCCAGCAAGCCACTCCTATTTGGTCACATGGCTGGCAAGCCACTCCCACAAAGCAAGTCACACGTACAGAAGAGGTTCCAAATTTTTTTGAAACCCACTATTGGTGTAAATATATAGATGCAGATACATGTAGTTATAAATATGATAGCACATTTCAAACAGATTTAAGACTGTCATTGAAAAGAAGACATTGGATTTCAGAATTGGATACCAAATTTTATGAAGTACATTTACAAACTAGAACATGCCTAAAAAAAAAAAAGCAGCAAGGATGAAATTAAATTCTACATGAAATATTTGAAAGACTCAGTTATGCTTAATCCACCAGAAAGAAGATTAAAGGCAGAGCAGATAATATTTTTTAACTATCTGAAAAGTAGCCAGGCAATAATAGAGGCAGGCTTGCTGTTGGTTTGGAAGACAGAAGGAAAGAAAGGTGTAGATTGCACTTAACAATTGGGCAAAATGTAGAAAATAACTTCTGCGAACCAATTTTTTGGGGATACGGTAGCCTTTGATATGGGGATTAGGATATATATATATATATATGATTAGTATTTTTGAAAGGCTTTAATTCTGATATTTTTGTTCTCTTCATTTTCTTTAAGAAAGCAAACAAACAAGCAAAAAGCAGACTAGATATTATTATTGTTAAATCAAATAGTAAAAATTCATGTCACCTTCCAGATTGAAATGTGCAGGATGGAGACGAAGGCAAAGGTATCAGGTACATCAGAAAGAGTTAGTGTAGAAACTCGCCTTCTGTGTCTTATTTCTTTTTGTCCATTTTTGCTGCTCCGAATTAAATATTATTAATGTAATTTACATGAACAGTTGTTGGGTATTGAACTAGAGAAAGAAATATGATGAGCAGGTTCAAGGGAATATTTAATGCTTTGCACACAAAGTCTGTAACCTGTTTATGTTCCAAAATGATTCAATATTCTAAAAGGCTGCTTTGTTTTATAGCAACCAAAGTAGTATTCAGAAAAAACTGCATTTAGATCGTTTTTATGTCTGCGCCATTTGAATTCTCCCAAAGTGAACTGCAAAATTCATAGAGCATTTAAATTGGCTTTAGCATAAGATTATCAGGCTTGAAGGGTGAAAGTAACATTTCGTTTCTGAAGTTCTGAAGACATTTGGTTGAAATATAATAAAACTGGAATGAGCTCAAAATTTTCAAAAGTCTGTCTCATGTGAAAGTAGGCACACACACACATATCAATGTTCTAAAAGTTATTAAGATTTGTGATATTTTCTAGGGAATAGAGTGTTCCCAAAACTTCTAAAATCATTGAGCATTGCCATCCATAAAAATCTATTCCCCACCCCCACTTATCAATGGTTTCCCTGTTATCATGCAGAAATGCCTGAATATATGAACCTCAAATCTCAAATATATAAAAATAGTAGTACCTGAAAATTAACAGGAGATGATAATCCTGGACATCTACAGTTTACAGGAAATCTGTCCTCGTATACTTAATAAGACTCATGCACAGATAACAAGAATAATTAATTTCTGTTAACTTAAACAATTAATTTATTCATAAACATAAGCAAGAGTCCACATATTTCTCATTTATGTAGCTGTGGAATCATATATGCAAATAGCATGCACAGTTTTCCACCTGATCTAGTTCCATAGGCTGTTCCATAAGCAGTAGGACTAAAATGATTGTGGAATCCTAGATCTTAGCTAAGAGGAAAGCTATAATTTTTGATGAGGTGTTCGTTGAAATGAGATTTTTTTAAAATTGTGTGAAAAAAAAATAAGTGAGAAATAGTTAGATAGCAGTTACTAGACAAACCATGGACTTTCCCCCTTATTTTTAAAATAAAATCTTGTATATGTTGTAATCTTCATGGGTGAAAAATGCTTTGGCAACTTTTGTTCTACCATTCCTCTTATACCTTCATCCCATTTCCAGCTCAAGGATGACAGAATCTTAAGTACTTGCATTAAAATAATGGTCCTTTCCTCTTATATTAACAATATGCAGCAGCATACATAAAGCATATATGAGCTACATGATTTTTGCAGCTATTATGTTTGTGGTGAAGTCGTGTGATCAATATTGGATGAACTAGGCACCTATTGTTACACTGGATAAACACCAGTGGTGGGTTCCTACAGGTTCCGATAGTTCTGCCAAACCAGTAATAGCTTGGCAACCTGGGTTGCGTGAACCGGCAGTGACCCAGGCTTCCCACGTCCCCGAACCAGTTGTCCTGGTGGCGTCATAGGTACCACCATCTTGCTTTTTGCTTCTGAGCATGCGTAGAGCAATTTTAGTTGTAGTGTGCATGCATGCGAAGCACGCACATAGTACATCCCTAAGCGAACCAGCAGTAGTCTCTGCTGGAACTCACCTTTGATGAACACACCTCTTTCCTTGCCCCTTCTTCTACTGCAATTCTGTTATCATCTTCCCTATAGCAAAATAGAGAATCTGGTAAAATACCAATAAAAAAAATACACAGCGTTTATTGTTGACAAATTCACCACATAGACATATCCAGGTGCAAAAGTTGGTTATCTTTTATGATAACAAGATTTTGTCTCCGAGGGAGGGACAAAAAAAATCCATGGGTTTTCTTTCTCCTTCTTGGTTGTCAGTACTTCCAAGAGATTTGAACTTCTCGTTTTAACACCCAGGAAAATCTGTTCTCCCAGAAGCTCTTAAATAGTTTATTCTCTGTCCAGTTTAGTCATTACAGTAAATGAAAAAGTTTAGTCAGAAGAATGATTTATTTTTTAAAGGCAACTTTGGCTTATCACTATTATCCCCCCCTCCCCTTGTGCCTTTTAAATTTCATTTCTCACTTTCTGATTTCCAGAGAGATTTGCCAGATGGATGATGAGGGGAAATGGTTGTTTTCAACTGTTTCTCTTCCTGGCCAAATTTCTTGCTAGAAGAAATTCTCTCAAACCTCTCTCTTCTTTTGATTCCTTTTCTGCTAGAGCAATCTTGCAAAGTTACAAACATATATACAAACCTATAATGACCTTTGTAGAGTATTGGATTATTGTTGTTACTGGATGATTAAACATGCCTGAGATCTTGCTTTCTTATTGATTGCCTTGGCCTCCCTATATATGTTGTAATTTTTGCAAACTCATTTATATTAGTGCTGGAAATTTCAGTAAAGCAAGCAGCAGAAAAACTTGTTGATTGCAGTGTCTTTGTTTGACAGTAGAAAAGACACAATAAACCTCACACAGCTGCATGGGTATTACAGTGAATAAAGGTTTAGCCAGAGCAGAATAAAAGTTAAAGGAGAGAGGGGGTTTAGAAGGCTTGTAGAGCTGCAGAATGATGCTCAGAGTGACATCATGGGGCCCACTTTATTTGAACATAAAACACCCCTACGTCAGAGATTCTTCTGCATTTCTACAAGTTGTTTGCAAACCTGTGCAGATGTACTAGCACTGTGCCTAACTGGAAAGTGATGGTACAAAGGAATGGCGGACGTCCACCTCAGGCACACACGCTGCACACACATGCGCATGCAACTGCCTGCAATGCCCCAGCTGTTCGGCGAGGTTGTGCAGGTGCCATACGCTGTGCATGCATGCGCAATTGACCAGTTTCCCTCAAAAAGAAGTAAGGAACATGGGCAGGCGGGTGGGCCCACCGAAACACCATTCTGGTATGGTGTCTGCTGCTCCCAGCTGCCCCAGTACGCCCGTACCAGGCCATACCGCTTAGAACCCACAACTGATACAAAGGCTTTAACTGTGCTTGTCTGCTTCCAAATGGTCAAAGGTAGTTGAGCCATGGTTATAAACAATATACATGGGAGCAGACCCAGTGCTAATTGTTCAGTTTTTAAAGAAAGATATTGTTCCTCTCTTCAGTTCTGTTTCAAAAAGTAAACCTTCAGTTGGCTGTTAAAAGAATGCAGAAACAAAAGAGATTAGGGTTCAGTATCACTACTGGACTGATATTATTATAGATTATTTTCCACCAGGTAGTGATGGAAGGTTTTAAAACTGGAAAGATCATACAATTAATTTACTTAACATGCCCTGAGCTGATGAAGTCAGGACATCATTATGCCTGATGCAGTACTGCAGAAGGAAGTTAGGAGAAGAAATGAGAATAGCAATTTTTTTAGATTTCTTCTGGCTTAAAGATAGAGTTACCAGATACCTGTGCAGCAAAGGTGAATGTGGACCTATAGTGTATGTGTTTGAGAGGAGGACAAATGGGTGTCAGGGAGGAAAACACAGTAACTGTTTAATTTTATTGGTTTTCCAACTAAAATTACAACAAAAATCTGCAAAAAAAAAAAGTACTTAGGTGTACGTATATGTGTATAAAACTATTTTTGAGCATCAAAAAAACTGATTTTTCAATTGCAATTTTTTTCCAGAAATTTTTATTTTCAAGAAAATATACTAGTGATAACATAGAATTAAACAAGAATATGCTTTTAAAATTTCACCATGGAAACATACAATGAATCTTGCGATCATAGATTTGAAAGAACTGGATTTAAAGATTTTTTATGTGTGTAAATCAACACCGAAATTACAGAGAGTGAGATTAATGAAGTTGTAAGAGATTCAGACAGAAATAAGAAATAAAATAAGCAGAAGTAGAAAAGACTGCAGATAGAAAGGAAAAAGCAAGAAACATAAAACAGAACAAATCCATTATTTCTCTTTCTTCATTAAATGTATAATACTGTTTTCTTCTCCCCATATTCACCCCACTTAATGAGCAAATCCATAAACAACTAATTTTTTTTTCAGTTTTCAGCAAAAAGTTCTTGAGGTTTCCATCCAAAATAGTATTAGTTGTCTTATTCCTGATCAAACATATCAATTTTGCCATTTGCGCAAGGTCCACCATTTTGATGAATCATTTCTCCATTGTGGTTATTTCAGTGTTTGTACACACATACACATACATATTTTAAATTATGGATAATGTTTTATTTTAAAGCAATACCAAATCAGATGGAAGATATGATAATTTTTAAAAAAATGACCTGTGAGGCATTTGATAATGCTTCTATTCATCCATTTAAGGATGACTAGAAAACATGTTCTCTTAGTAATGGCAAAGGGATTTTTGTTGTGCTATATTATTATTTGAGACCTATTTTCTAGAATTCTACCAAGTCAGGTACTGAGCAAGAAACATAATCAAAGGGGTGATGATAATTCTACTTGTTGTAGAGATGGGGGGAAAAATTCAAGTAAGCCAATACCACTGCCATTCTTCCCTTTAAACTTTATACTAGGGAAAGTAATAACTATACTGCCTGAGACCAGAGGTGGGTTCCGGCAGGCACTACTGCTGGTTCACTCATGGGCATGCCACGTGCATGCTTGATACACGTTGTCTGTGCATGCATAGTGCAATTTAAATTATTCTATGCATGCACAGAAGCAGAAAACAAGATGGCAGCACCTATGGCGCCGCCTGGAGGCAGGCATGTGTGAATGCCAGTTTCAGTGGCCCAGGCCACCAAACCACTACCGGTTCTGGCCAAACTGGTCCGAACCAGTAGGAACCCACCACTGCCAAATACAATCTTTATCAAAACTGTGCAGGTGTCCTTCACATCCAAGTCTGATGATTCAAAGTAGTGAGATGTTTAGAGAAGTTGGAATAGATGTAAGATTTAAACTCTGGAGCCGACATAGCAACATTGTGAAACTGATAGATTCTTCAGTAACTGGTCTTTGGCATTACAAAAGCTTCTTATGCACTTAAAATAAAAGCAACTCACTTGAACCATCCTTGAATCTTCTACTGCTAAAATCACAAGAGCAATGCTTCCTTCCTAGAGAGAGATTTATTACAATGCTCAGGTTGCAGCTCTGAGCACTATGTCTTGACATTCATAATTTTCTTCTCATGGCTATATTTCCTTGTGGTGACAATTCTTGGTGAGTTTATAGTCATGTCCATCTAGTTTTCTTGGCAGTAATACAAAAGCAGTTTATTATTGCCCTCGTCTGAGACCCATCTTTGACTTAGCAGGTAACCTAAAGCCTAGAGATTCCTTGATGGTCTGTATTCCAAGCAGTAATCAGATTGAATGAAAAGTTTGTTTAATATTAGCTAAGAACAGCCAAGCATTTCCACATGCTGCAATTTGCTAAAGTAGCATGAGCAATAACCGACAAAAAAAATGAAGGATTTTCATTTTCCAAAATGAAATAGCCTGACTTACGAAGATGGAAATGAAGAATCACCTATATTAGAGAAAAGTCATATATTAACATATTCCCAGAGCAATTGCTGCAGTTGAAAATACTTCATATTACAGAATTCTGCTTATTCCATCAAACATTTAGGGCATACTTGCTATATTTTAAAAGTGATTCATCTATGCCACTTACTAAACTGAATATAAGGTAGCTGAATGATAAATAGTTGTAGACTATATAGCATAATCAGCAATCAAAAATGTTGCTGATTTGGCACTTTGAAAACTTCTGTTCACTTTTATAAAAATTTTTTTTAACTGATTAACTATCAATTTATAGATGAAATAATATTTTTAATCTAAATTTTGACATACACAAGCAGTCTGCAACCATGCTTTCCTGGCTTTTTCATTGGAAGATAGAACTGTAAACTTCAAGCATAATTGTGCTTCAGTTCATATGCATCAAATGTTTGATTTAACTGTTCTTCATTTAGCAACATTAACAAAAGATAGTTATTCATATACCATATGATTTTATGCCTGCATAAAATCTATTTATTATATTATACATGGAAAAGTGCATAACATATGTATAATATACATTTTTGAAATTTGCAATTTTATGCATGAATAAAATATTTACTATATTGTTTCAGAAGTGTAAAATAAGATTGGAATAATATTTCCTCATTCTTAAAACACAATGATGTTGACTGTAAAATCTGTAACATGCTATGTAATAAAAATTATTCTCTTGGGTGAGCATTTATCTGTGCTACAATCAACCATGGTCACTTCCAAATACATTGCCCTATATATAATTTTAATGCATTCTAGATGTTTCTTTTTTTTAAAAAAATCTAGCCTGATAAAATGTTTGAAAGAAACAATCTAAACATGCTCAAGATGTTATCAGATCTTCTACCTGTCCATCCACTAACAACATAGTTCTTTAGAATGGAACAGAAAACAGAACTAGATCAAATTTAGTAGGGCAGGACAAGCAACAAAAGAAACAGGCCCAATCAGACTGAAGAAACACATTCCTAGAGAAGGAAAAATAATCTCCAGTACATACTGTAACTATGAAAGAAGCAGTTGAATAGTATCTCCGAATGCTACTACCTGATTGCTCCTTTAGAGCATTCTTCTTGGTCACATGATCAGAAGCAGTCTGTCCCATGCTTTAAGTGCATTTTTTTAAAATGTGAGAAGAAATAAATATAACAAATGCACATATCAGATTCAACATGAAAGAAAATCAGAAAATACTCACAGGAGCTACTAAAATCACCCTCCTTGATTAGAGATGCACATAAATAAACATACAAACATACACAGAGAGAGAAAAAGAGAGGGAGGAGGGAGAGGGGAGACAGAAAGAGATAGATACACACACACACACACACAAAGAGAGAGAGAGGGGGGGGGAGAGAATTCCATTCTCAGAAGAAAGTATGCATGCACGCACACAGAAACAAGTTATTCTGTTCCACATAAAAAGTACTGGCATCTATTGTGGCGTTGCTGATAAAGGAGTTGAAAAGAATTCCAACATACTTTGTCTGATTCCCTCCCTACTTTAGTTCCTATCCCAAACACTGCTTCCCAAAAGTGAAACGAGAGCTTAGGTCCATTATATGTTTCCTTTCAACTTTCTCAGGAGTTTGGCTATATCTTAAATGTTTTTAGGCCATTCTTGGAAATAAAGAGAAGTTGTGTATTATGAATTCATAAGAATTCATATAAGTCAGCTCATGTAAAAATAATGACAGAAAGTCAAATTAATCCTCAAATAGAACAAAGTGTTAAAAAGTTTAAAGAACAAAACTACTGTATGTGTGTGTGTGTATTTGTGTGTAAATTCTCTCTCTCACTCTGTTTCACACACAAACAAACACACACATACACAGCATGTATTGCTAATGAGTGTGAATATTCTATTTTTCTTTATGTGAAATCCAGTGATCTATAGCTTTTGTTCCTCAAACAATTAAATCTTTAAAAAAAATATTTACAATGAACTCATAGGGATGATTCATCAGAAATCCAAGTGACAAAGAAATTTGAAAGAGACATAAAAATATCAAATACTTTCTGCCATCTATATAAATAAATTTGGAAGCACCTTGAAAAGAAAGAAGGGGAGGGGAGTTTTTCTTCAGGGAAATAAAACCTTTGCTAAACTCTAGGACAGATTTCAAGGCAAAAATAATTAAATCTCTTCCAAAATAATTTCATTTTCCATTGAACCATGGGCCTCCCCAGGTCGTCATGTAATTTTAGTCCTCAGCGGTCTAGAATAGTCAGAAGCTGGGACTTCCGGAGGCACCGTCAATGTTGGAAGACGCTCCCTAGGGAACGCCAGCCCCGTGATTGAGTAATAAACTGCTAGAACAGTGTAAATCAGCTGTCTAGCAGTTTGAAAACTCCCTCCTCGGGAAAAGAGGGGGGTGGGCAGATGGGCAAGGGCTCAGCTCCCCAGGACCCCCAGGAGAGATCCTGGGATATGAAGGGTGAGAGCTCCCCAGAAGCCCGACATAGCTCCTCATCCAGGACACTTCTGCTTTTGCAGAAACGAAATGTCACGACCACCCTTGCTGCCAATGTTTAAATTTATATTTGAAAGATACACAGGCAGAGCCAAGCAGGAGCGAATATAATTGTAAGTACAAACCTTAATTCCGATGTAGCACACTTCCCTCTGTGAAGATAAAAGGAGTCAAAAATTGCGATTGAATAACAAGGGATGTGTTGAAAGTGAAACTTAAAAGGGACACCATTTATTAACTGCCTGTTAACGATGTTAAAAGACTCAAGAGTTTAAGATCAAAGAAAACAGTATTAGTTAACAAACCTGGGGAAATAGGTGGACTTTTTGGACTTAATAAATTGGCCGCTGAAAAGTTTGTTTGAATATTTAGAAATGGCTTCAAAATAAGCAAAATTAAACATTTCCAAGAGTGCTGGCAGTTCCCCAGCCCAGACACAAAAATTACAATCTTTACCCCCAGCAGAAACAAAAACTCTGATACTTGAGGATCTCCAAAATGCATTAAAGGACCAAGCCGTTGTTTTGGAGGAAAAGATTTCAAATGCTTTTAAAGATGTGTCTGATGAAATGTCTGGAATTAAGGACTTAATTCAAACCTGTAATCAACAGATTAGGGAAAACATAGTAGATGCATTTAAAGGCTTACTTGGTTATGTAACATCTCTAGATGAGAAGGTGGAAGAAATTAATCAGTCTAACATTAAGTTGGAGAATAAAGTTGAGGAGGCACAAAGCAAAATTGATAAATCAGAGGCAGAAGTAACAATGAGACAATATAGAACAATGGAATTTGCTTTAAGAATAAGAGGATTGAAAGAACATAACCAGGAAGATTTGCGAGATATTTTTGCCGAAGCTTTCACTCAATTAACTGGTGAACCAAAGGTGGAGTGTGCCTGGCAGATCAATAAAATTTACCGTGTTAATTCATGGATTGCCAGACAGAGACAACTACCAAGAGATATTGTAATTTATTTTGTCACCAGGAAAACCAGGAATGAAATACTGCAAGCAACTTACAAAAATAAGTTACAAATGGCAGGACAATCTGTGATAATATTGAAGGAAATCCCCCCAAATTTTTGAGATCCAGAAAGGATTATGCATTTTTAGTGGATGAACTTAAAAGTCGCCAGATTCAATTTAGATGGGAGGCCCTAGTCGGATTGGTGGTGAATTATCATGGACAAATATATTGTCTTAACACAGTTTGGAAAGCAAGAATGTTTATAGCAATGTATTAAAGGCTGGATGCCCCCCATCCCCAGGACCTAAAGGAAGAAAAGAAGCAGGCGAGAACAGACAACAAGATATTCAGGTACAAGGGGGAGCTGCTCAAGCTCGAGATTTACCTGAGGAGACAGAAGAAATTATGGAACAAAGACAAACTCGAGCAGCCACTAAACGCAAAGAGCAAGAATTAAAAATGCAGCAAACCCAGACAATAATCCAAGAAATTACAAACATGAACACAGAAGCTGTGGGGAGAGCAAGACCGAAGGTGAAATCCCAGCAAGATTTCCAGGCAGCTCTTAGAAAGCTTCAGGAGCTGAAGATGACAATTAAATTTCTAACCTGGAATGTTAATGGTTTAAATTCACCACAAAAAAGGAAAAAAAAATATTTCACTACTTGAAACAATTTAAAAATGATATAATTTGCTTGCAAGAAACTCATATTAGAATACAGGATCAGAAATACTTGATGAACACAAGATTGGGATCATACTTTGTGGCATCCACTCCAGAGAAGAAAAATGGTATAGTTATATACTTAAGAAAAGATTTAAAGGCTGAATTAATTGAAGCAGATCCTCAAGGAAGATATATTGCAATTGAATTATTAATAGAAGGAAAGAAAATACTCTTAACAGGAGTATATGCTCCCAATCAACAACAAGAAAATTTTTATAAGTTGCTTCATACTAAATTAATACAATGGGATTATAGTTTGTGTATACTATTGGGTGACTGGAACGGAGTAATGGACACTACCAAAGACAAGAAGAAACTATTGCAAAATACTCAAACCCAAACAAGACTACCTAAATCCTTTTTTGAGTTGATGGATGATATGGAACTGAGAGATATTTGGAGAGAACGGAATGTTAAAGAACGGGACTTCACATTTTTCTCCGATAGGCATCAATCCTTTTCCAGAATTGACTTTATATTAATTACAAATGATTTATTTTCTAGGGTGAAGAAGACGAAGATATGCTTGAGAACCCCAACAGATCATAATCCGGTTTGGAATTGGACTATAGAGAGGGATCTAAGAGATCTTGGAGGTTAAATGAACATTTATTTAGATATGAGAGAAATGTTATAGAATGTAAAAAACTATTGAAAGAACATTTTGCTTTTAACATGCATAAGGGGACATCGATGGAAATGGTTTGGGATGCAAGCAAAGCTTACATGAGAGGTGTCTTAATAAATTTGAATAATTTATATAGGCATAGACAGGGGGGAAACAAAGGGAATTAGAAGAAGAAATAAAAAAGAAAGAACAAGTGTTAATATGTAATCCAGACAGTAAGAAGATAAGAGAAGCAATTACTTTACTGCGAGGACACTTCAATATGTTGATGTCAGACCAGGTAGCCACAAATCTGATATATGCTAAACATAATACTTTTTGTAATGCAAATAAACCAGGTAGATGGCTAGCATATAAGTTAAGGAAAAAAAAAATCTCGTACCATAGAGAAAGTAGAATACAAACTTAAAGAAGTTTATCAACAGGATATGATTAAAAAGGCTTTCTCAGATTGTATGCTGGTGATAAGATACAAGGTTTAGATATAGATAGATATTTGGAGAAAGAGAAAATACCTATAGTTACAGATGAACAAAGGGAAAGATTGAATCAACTTGTAACTACAGAGGAAATTCTCCTGGCAACTAAGCAATTAAAAATTGGGAAGGCCCCAGGTACAGATGGATTGACAGCGGTTTATTATAAAAAGTTACACTTAGAAATGGTAGATCCTCTTAAGGAATTATTTAACAAAATTCAAATGGAAGAAAGAGTACCACCATCTTGGAAAACAGCCTTTATTTCCCTGATTCCAATTTGTCTAAAAGAAGATCAGGACCACACTCAGCCAAAAAACTATAGACCTATTTCATTACTTAATACAGATTATAAATTTTTTGCTAAAATATTAGCAAATAGGTTGATGTCAATTATACAACAAACAATTCATAATGATCAATCTGGTTTTATACAGGGGAGACAAATGAAAAGTAATGTAAGACAAATTGTTAACATATTGGAATATCTGGGGAAGAACAACTAAGTTCCCACAGCACTTTTATTCTTAGACGCGGAGAAAGCATTTGATCGAGTGAATTGGCAATTTCTAATAAAAATAATACAAAAGATGCATTTTGGAGAGTATTTTACACAATCTATCAAGGCAATATACTAGAAACAAACAGCACAAATTATAGTTAATGGTAGTTTAACAGAATCCTTCAAAATTGAAAAAGGAACAAGACAGGGGTGTCCCCTGTTTCCATTATTGTTTATCTTAACCTTGGAGTTATTGTTGAATAGAATATGTGGGTCAGATGACCTACAGGGAATTAAGATTAGGCATTATGAATATAGACTATATAGCATTCGCGGACGACTTGGTTGTAACTTTAACCCAACCGGGGAAATCAGCTAAAGGTCTAATGAACATAATTAATCAATATGGTTAAGTATCTGGGTTCAAAATAAATCTAGGAAAAACAAAGATGATAGTTAAAAATATGACCACAAATCAAAAAGAAGAACTAGAAAGAGCAACAGGATGCGAGTTAGTAGAAAAGGTTAAATATTTAGGAGTCTACATTACAACCTCAAATGGGAAATTATATAAGTATAATTATGAACCATTATGGCATAAAATACAGTTAAAGATGAATAAATGGAAAAAAATTACAATTGTCATTGTTGGGAAGGATAGCAGCAGTAAAAATGAACGTTTTGCCTAAGTTTCTATTTCTCTTTCAAATGATACCAATACTTTAAAAAGATGCAAATTGTTGAGTACTGAGGAGCCTGGCCAGCAGAGGGCGTTCGGAGGAAGCCCTCTGATTGGCCAAGGCGCGCGCTCCAGCCGGCGGGAGAATTCAAGGGTTCCTATTGGTTCTACCGGCTGACAGCTGTAAGTATAAATAGCTGTCAGCCGGCTCGCGTTTTGTCCGTTGTCAGTTAGCCTGTTCCTTAATAAAACTACGTTGAACTGACCGCTGCCTCAGTCTCCTCACTACGGATCCAACACTGGCGACGAGGACGGGCGACACGGACCCCTTCATCGTGCCACCAATGGCTACCTCCGCCGCTTTTTCGCCTTTCAGGCCAGAGGCTGAGGCTTGGGAAGCGTTTCTAGAGAGGTTTGACTGCTTCCTCATAGCCCATGACCTCATTAATCTCTCTCAGGAGAGAAAACGCGGCATCTTCCTAAACTATTGCGGCGCGGAGATGTTCGCCACTGCTAGGGCTCTCGCTGCCCCAGAACCAGCAAATTCGCTGCCGTGGGAAGACCTGATGGCTCGCCTCAAACACCACTACGAGCCCGCGCCATCTCGTTTCGCCCGGCGACAGTACTTCCGACGGTGTATACAAAAAGAAGGCCAAACCATTGCACAGTACGTCGCTGCTCTGCGGGCTGAGGCGAGTCTGTGCGAGTTCAGCGATCTAGAAGAGGCACTGCTGGAGCAGTTCATCTATGGCCTCCGCGACGTAAAATTACATCGCCGCATCCTCGCACGGCCAGAACTAACACTAAAAATCGCGGTCGATGATGCCAGAGCCTATGAGATGGCTGACCAATCCACCCCGGATTTCAGCCACCTCAGCCAGCACTCTCATGCTGCCTTTGGACCGCCTTCCTCGTACTCGGGTTCCACCGCCTCATACGCGCAATCCTCAGCATCTACCTTCCAGAATGAGGTCGATCAGGCCGTCGACCGCCTACAGTCACTCGCCACAAGGGACGGACGTCAATGCCTGAGTTGTGGCGGCCGCCACCAACGATCTCAATGTCGCTTCCGTCAGTCGCTTTGCCACAACTGCGGCCGAAAAGGCCACCTGGCCGCCGTCTGCCGCTCCGCGCCTCCTGACAGAAGGTCCCCGCACCAACCTCCTCACAATTCCCGTACTCCAGCCAATTTACCTGGCCGTCGCCAAAATTCCCTCACCGTTGGCGACCCGGCCACTGCTTTTCCTGAATGGCTGGTGGACTCGGCCTCCTCCTCTGCGGAGGGCCGAGGTAAGCTGTACCTCCCAATAACCTTAGAGGGGGTGACAACTTCAATGGAGGTGGACACGGGCTCAGCTAGGTCTATCATGTCTTGGGACACACTTCACTATTTGCTACCTAGAATCCGGCGCTCAAGCCTATTTCCCCCAGACTGTCGACTACGAGACTATCAGGGAAACTCCATTGAATTGCTGGGTTGTGGCAAATTTAATGTTAACTATGGTTCCCGCCACGCCAGGCTTCCGCTCCTCATAGTAAAAAACCCTCTATCCTCTTTGCTGGGCCTAGATTGGTTTAGGGCACTAGGGCTCTCTATAGCGGGGGTGCATTCCTTACTTCCCTCTCCTCTTCCCTCTTCTAATTCTCTCTCTTCTCTCCTAACTGAATTCGCTGACGTTTTCAGCCCCTCCCTGGGTTGCTATACAGGTTCCCCCATTTCCCTGAACCTCGACCCTTCTATAGCCCCCATACGCTTGAAGGCTCGCCGTCTGCCGCTGGCTCTTAAAGCCAAGGTAGACGCGGAGCTAGATAAGCTTCTCCGCCAAGGCATATTGGAACCCGTGGATTTTTCTCCATGGGAAACACCAATAGTGGTTCCCCTTAAGTCCGACGGATCCGTGAGGATCTGCGCGGACTTTAAATCCACATTAAATAAAGCCCTGCAAGCGCACCCCTATCCTGTGCCCGTGGTGCAGCATGTTCTGCACACACTAGGCAATGGGCGCATTTTCGCTAAATTAGACCTCGTGCAGGCGTATCAGCAGCTGCCCGTTGACGAGGCCACCGCGCTTGCGCAAACCATAGTTACCCACCGCGGGGCTTTCAAATGTCGAAGGCTGCAATTCGGAGTCAGCGTGGCCCCGGGAATTTTCCAAGGATTAATGGAGCGCCTGCTCCATGCCATTCCCGGGGTCACCCCGTACTTCGATGATGTCTTGATTGCAGCCCCCGACACTGCGAGCCTCGTTCAGACGCTGCGCGTTGTCCTACAGCGTTTCCGCGCTGCGGGACTCCACTTAAAGCCCGAAAAATGCCAACTGGGGGTTTCTGCTGTAACCTTCCTAGGTTACCGCATCGATGCCGCGGGCATCCACCCAGATCCACATAAACTTAACGCCATCTTAGCTGCCCCCCCACCCCAATCTAAAGCAGAGCTACAAGCTTTCCTGGGGCTTCTGAATTTTTATGCTTCTTTCATTCCTCACAAAGCCTCCCTAGCCGAACCCCTTCACCGCCTCTTGGACTCCAAAGTCCCTTGGAGCTGGAGCAGCCGCGAAGCGCAGGCGCTCGCGGCTGTCAAACAATCCCTCACTACTCCTCCAGTCCTCGCCCAGTATGACGAGTCCCTTCCGCTAACTTTAGTTTGTGACGCCTCTCCTTTTGGGGTGGGCGCTGTTCTTAGCCATTCCTTTCCTGATGGCTCGGAGCGTCCCATAGCGTTTTACTCCCGCACCTTATCAAGGCCTGAGCGCAATTACAGCCAGCTTGATAAGGAGGCACTGGCTGCCGTTGCGGGAGTAAAGCGCTTCCACCACTACCTATACGGACGTCACTTCTCCCTCATTACGGATCACAAGCCCCTTCTAGGTATCATTGCCGGGGATCGCCCCACTCCTCCCATCCTCTCCCCGCGCATGTTAAGGTGGCTTGAATTCCTCTCTGCCTATTCCTATACTCTTGCCTATCACCCTGGCGGCCATATAGCCCACGCAGACGCTTTAAGCCGCTGCCCCTTGCCAGTGCCCATTCTTGACCCGGCTCCTACGGTTCAAGTATCCCTAATTGATGACTTGTCCCTTCCTATGTCCGTCTCGGACATAGCTGCGGCATCTGCAACCGACCCTGTCATTATCCGAGTTATGGCCGCCATAACTCAAGGATGGGCGGCTTACTCTACGGACCCCCTCCTCCTGCCGTTTTTCCGCCGCCGTTGCGAGCTTTCAGTGATGCAGGATTGCCTCCTCTGGGGCTCCTGCGTCGTTATTCCCTCGTCCTTGCGCGCCTCTGTGCTGTCTCGCCTCCATGACGGCCACCCAGGCATTGTCCGAATGAAGGCCCTTGGCCGCGGATATGTCTGGTGGCCGTCTATGGATGCGGACATCGCTTCCTACGTTCAAGGTTGTTCTGCCTGCCAGCGAGTGCAGGCTGCCCCCCCCACTGCACCTCCCCGCGAGTGGGAACAACCTTTGGGCCCATGGAGTCGATTGCACGTCGACTTCATGGGTCCCCTTGATGGCCATTCCTTCCTAGTTGTGGTAGATGCATGGTCCAAATGGGTTGAGCTATTCCCCATGACCTCTACCACCTCCGTGGCCACTATCCGCGTTCTCAATTCCCTTTTTACAACCCATGGGCTGCCCGATGTTATCGTTTCCGATAACGGGCCCCAATTCGCCTCCTCCGAATTCTTTTCTTTTCTCACCTCCCTGGGCATCCGCCATGCCCCAATATCACCATATCACCCAGCCAGCAATGGCCTGGCGGAACGTGCGGTCCGTTCTGCAAAAGATGCTTTTGCCCGTATGGCAGCACTACCCTGGCCAGACCGCATTCACACGTATCTCCGTACCCAACACACCACCCCTTGTTCCTCCACGGGCAAAGCCCCCTCTGAGCTACTCATGGGTCGCCGCCTCAGGTCTACTTTAGACCACCTGCATCCCCTCTGTTCTTCCCCCCCCTTTCACCCTTCCACCTCCCCGAGATCCTTTCTAGTGGGGGAGGAAGTTTTCGCCCGGAATTATGCGGGGGAACCCAAATGGGTGCCTGGAAAGATCTCAGATGTAACAGGGCCCTGCTCTTACAGGGTCCTCCTCAACGATGGGAGATCTTGGAGGCGCCATGTAGACCTGTTGCGGCGACGACCGGCAGAAGTCCCCGGAATTGCAGCCAGCGGACAGAAACAGCCAGGCCCTAACAACGCCGCCTGCCGGCCCAACAGCACAAAAAACTCTAGCTCCGAGTCGGCGCAGGTTGCTCCCGGTGCGTTTGGTTCATTACCTGTTCTGACGCATCCATCTCCTAGGGTTGGGCCTATCGCGGCCGCTCCTCCGGGGCCTCGTCACACGGGCGGGGCCGACACTCCTTCCACCTCGAACGCCACACCAACTATGCCAAGGCGTTCCCAGCGCGTGCGCAGACGACCAAGATATTTGGAAGATTACGCATGCGCAATCCGGGGGAAAGGGGTGTTGAGTACTGAGGAGCCTGGCCAGCAGAGGGCGTTCGGAGGAAGCCCTCTGATTGGCCAAGGCGCGCGCTCCAGCCGGCGGGAGAATTCAAGGGTTCCTATTGGTTCTACCGGCTGACAGCTGTAAGTATAAATAGCTGTCAGCCGGCTCGCGTTTTGTCCGTTGTCAGTTAGCCTGTTCCTTAATAAAACTACGTTGAACTGACCGCTGCCTCAGTCTCCTCACTACGGATCCAACACAAATTTGAAAGAATGGCAGAAAGGTATTAATACTTTGTCTGGGCGGGGAAGAAACCAAGAGTAAAACTTAAAATAATGCAAGATATAAGGGAAAGAGGAGGTTTGAAAATGACCAATTTAAAATTATACTATGAAGTAGTAGTTTTATCAACAATTAGTGACTGGATTAAGAGGATAGAATACTGAATATTGAGGGATATGATTTGGTATATGGTTGGCACGCTTATTTAATATATGATAAGAAGGTGGATAAGATTTTTAAAAGCCATATATTAAGGAATGCCCTATTGCATGTCTGGAAAAAATACCAATATAGGTTAAATGATAAGATACCTATGTGGGTAGTACCCAGACACGCAATAGAGAATATAAGTATAGAACAAAAACAGGATGTAATTACATATAGAGAACCTCTTAATATAGAGAGAGGTGTACTACAGTTAAAGACTTGGAATGTTTTAAGAGAGGAAAGGGTAATTCAAACCTGGTTCCGGTATGGACAGTTACAAGCTAGATGGAAAAAAGATCAGACAATTGGTATCACGCAAAATGAGGATAGTTTGGTAAAACAAATTAGGGACCAGAGTCAAATGCATATAAAAAGGTTGTATAATATACTGATAGAAATAAATTCTGAAACAGAGTTAGTTAAAGACTGTATGATAAAATGGGCACAAAATGGGAATAGATTTGGATAAGAAATGTAAAATTTACGCAAGCTCAGAATTTGAGAGAGAATTTTTATAAGATGTTGTATAGATGGCATTTAGATCCCAAAAATTATCTTGTATGTATCCAAATTTACAACCTAAATGTTGGAGATGTGATTGTGCTGATGCTACATATTACCATATATGGTGGACTTGCAAAAAAGTCAAAGCATTTTGGATAAAATATGGTGGGTTATTCAAAATATACTTAAAAAGAAGATAAAGTTCACTCCCCAGTTGTTTTTGTTAGGTATAATTACAGACTGTACAGTTATAGAGACTAATTTGATTTTGAACTTAACGACGGCAGCAAGATTGTTGGTGGCGCAGTACTGGAAGAGGGAAGAATTGCCTACTATTCAAGAATGAACACTAAAAGTAGTAAATCTAGCAGAGATGGCCAAAATTACAGCATATTTGAAGGACCATTCGGATAAGAAATATAAATTGGAATGGAGAAGATGGATTGACTATATTCAAAATAAATATCTGACTAGGAAATTTCAATTAGCTTATGAGTGAAGGCACAAAGAATGTTACAATTTACCTAAAGTTAGCTTAACAAAAGGGGAATTAAAGCACAAGAGGAGGTAGGATGTCAAAATCAGTTAGCTTATGTTAGCGTATGATTGTTAAATGTGTATACCCTGTATTTTGCTCTGGGAGGTTGGGGGGAAGGAGGGTCGAAGGGTAGGATGGGGAAGGGGTAATATTTGTAAAAAGTTGTTAAAACCTTTAACAGAATAGTCAGAAGCTGGGAAGTTACATTGTGAGCCAGTCAACAGTCAGAACTATTGATGTTATATAATATTACGTAGCCAGTGACTCTCTATAAAAGCATCTTTGATTTATTAATACTAACATGATTTGCATATAGGTATTTCTTCTCCATCACTATTAAAGATATATTTACAGTACTGTCTACTACCACTGAGTTTATGCTTCTATCACCCAATGTTTCAAAAGCAGCTGAATGTATACACTTAATCTCCAAGTCAACAAAATTATTTATTTAGGAGTAAAGAAGCAGAGCTAGGTCATATAAAAATTCATTCTTAAAATTAATACATTGAATTTACTAATTAAGCCAAGGTTAGCCATGTTCTTATATAGAGCTGAAGTTTGGAGTTTAAAGCACATAACATTGCTCGAACAAACATAATCACAGAATCATAGAGAAGAGAAAAATACTTAGCTATTGTCTTTACAGACAAACTGAGAATGTGTACAATCTGTTAACAGGGTTCTGTTAATGTAGCCCTACAATAAAGGTAAGAGTTAAGTTATCTTGTCATGTTTCCTATCTGATTTACCTTGGAGCGCTTACATCAATCTTGCAAGTCTGAAGGCACAAACTTCTCACCACAACTTTTAATTGTTTGATCCACTATGAACCTAGATTTCTTTGTCTGGCTGCCAGGCTCTTGACTCTCTTACCTATACAGTTTCTCTCCTCTCCTCCCCCAAGGTCATTTATACATTCCATTACATAGCTCCATTGCTGAGTTGGTTACCTTTATATTAACCTATTCTCAATTTTGTATCTCTGTTTTTTTCATAATATTTACTTTTTAAATGATTTTTATATATTTTATATTGGTTGTTTTCTATATATATGGTTTTATTTGTTTGTTCTGCACCATCCAGATTCATCTTTGGTGTAATAGGCAGCTATATAAATTTATTCTCCCCCCCCTCCTCCTCCTCCTCCTCCTCATGATGATAATCCCTCATAAGGCACTACTTTTATGTGGCTGTGTGGCTTGTGTGTGCTCCATGGCAGATGACAGCTATATCAGAGTTCAACCATACTGCACAGATTTCATCAGAGGAGTCAGACAAAGAGTGTTTCTCCCATAAAAAAAATATGGTAATACATAAATTACAGAAAGTAATATTGCCAACAAGCTGGTATTACCTGGGTTAACAGGCACCATGCTAGATGTTGGAGTTCCTGAACATTTGGGGAGAAATGGGCTATAGGATTTAGAGTAACCAGACCAACAGGTGCAGAACTACTGAAAGAAAAGATATTTACCTTTCACAAATATACAGCAATTTAAAGCAATATCCAGAATGAGAAATAACAGAATGTAGGCTAGCAGATCAATGTCAATTATTAATAAATACAAAATAAAGTATTCACAGATGCAGAATTGGAAGAACTGCAAAGGTCTACCCAGGGCAAAGAAATCAAAGCCTTGCCAGAAATAACATACTGTAGAGGCAAAAAGGGGGGAGTTGGCAAGAGAGGAATCCAGGAAAGATATAGATATACCAGAGTTTCATTTGGAAACCAGGCCTCTCTTCTGCCTCAGAAAGAACCCAGCCCTTTGACTACAGAAAAATTGAAACAAAGAATAACTGAACAGAAGCATCAAAATATGGTTGCCTGCATTGAAGCTTGTTCCAAAGAAACAGCTAGCACAAGAATTAAAAACTGCAAATACTGTAATATTAAGTATAAGCACTAATTCAATGCAAAAACAAACCAATTAATGTACAGCACAGCTGCAGTTGTAACTGAATACCTGGGATGCAAAATCAACAGAGAAGAAGAAAAGCCAAAAAGTGTACTACCAAAATGGAAGGTTAGACTGGAAAATAAAATCAGCAAGTTGAGATCAGATGCAAGCAAAGTAGAACACATGAAAGAAAAGAAGCTGAAAAACAAAAAGACCAAACAATATATTATCAAGAAATACAATTTAGGAACAAGGAAGATTAAGGAAACACTGGAAATAATAAAGCAACAAATAACAGTTATAGCCAAGAAGATCGGCAGACATGAAACTTGAATTGCAAATTATAGGCAGAACCCCGAATTTCAATCCAATCAGAAACATTTTTACCAATCCATTAATAGAAAGACTGTTGTGAATGAGTCAGTATCTGATAAGGAAGAAACAGTGCATTTCTGGGTGCAGATATAGGCTAACCCAAAGAAATACAATGATTCAGCTTGGTCAAAGGAGGTGGAAAAGAATAAAAAAGAAGCTGAAATCAAAGAACTAGTAATAATAGCAAAATGATAGAGATAGAGGAAGGAATACCAAGAATTGGTCAGCACTAGGTGAAGATGAATTGCGTGATTTTTGGTTGAAATATATGACTGATCTATACCCACCAGTTGCCAATCAGTTTAACAGCAGACAAGGAAGTGAAATTGAAGAATAGCTAATTGGCAATAACTAATCTGGCAAAATCTATTTGATAATGAAAGGTCCAGCAAAAGGGATATCACTAGGCACTGACAGGCTAACTACTTGCTTACCAATAACTTTCAAATTGCTAATTGGTGTGGTAGTTGATGCTGTCCAACAGCATCTAGTTGAAAACAAGCTCTTTCCATCTGAACAGAAGAGAAACTGCCCCAACAGTAGAGAAACAAAAGATCAACTTCTAGATGATTTTAGAAAACTTCAAGAGAAGGAAGACCAACTTGAATGTAGCATGGATTGGCTACAACAAAGCCATATAACTGGATAATCAAGTGCCTAGGAAATACAGGAGTCAGTAGAAACATCAGAAGCTTTTTTGCAAAGATCAATGGCACAATGGAAGACACAATTGCAGGTCAATGGTAAGAGACTGGGAGAAGTTACTATCAAGTGAGGAATATTTCAAGGAGATTCAATACATCAAGAGAATAAAGAAGATTTTTAACTCTGTGGAGGAAATACCATGAAAACAATACACACCTGGGCATTTCCAATCATTAGAAACACAGCTGGAATAGTGGATTGGAGTCAAGCAGAACTAAAAGGCATGGATAGGAAGATCAGAAAAATAATGACAATGAATCATGCCCTTCATCCTCGTAGCGACATTGACAGACTCTACCTACCAAGGCAAATAGGTGGTATGGAATGTTACAAGTACATCAGATGGTTGAAGGGAAAAAAAGGAAGAATATCTGAAGGACAGTGAAGAAGATGCTTTGAAATTAGTATACAAGGAAGGCTTACTGACTACTGGAGATACCAAACTAACTTGCAAGAAAAACCAAATGAAAAACAGAATGGAGGCATGGGAACATAAAACACTGCATGGCCAGTAATTAAAAAAAATAGTTGAGAAAGCAGATAATAACAAGACCTTACAATTGCTAAAACAGGAGAGTTGAAAAAGAGATTTAGGGTCTACTTCTCGCTGCACAAGACAAGCTTTAAGAACAAATGGATACAAAGCCAGAATTAAGAAGACAGCAATAGACAATAAGTGGTGCCTATGCAAAGAAGCTGAAGAAACAGTGGACCACCTAGTCAGTTGCTGCAAGATTGCAGAGATTGGCTGCAAGCAACAGCATAATAAAACAGCAACAATGTTGCATTGGAAAATCTGCAAGAAATATCATTTTCCTGCAAGCAAGAACTGGTGAGCACATAAAATAGCAAAAATCAATGAAAATGAAAAAAGCTAAATTGCTCCAGGACTTTAGAATTCAAACAGACAGGGACCTTGCCATATAACATCCTAGACCCATGATGGTGAAGCTGTGGCACAGAAAGCCCTGCCACCCGGCACATGAGGCCTTGTCTGTTTCTCTTCCGGGTTTCTGGTGCGCATGTGTGTGCAGCGATCAGCTGTCCACAGCAGTGCCAAAAATTGGTGTGCACATGCACGTTGGCCAGTTGATTGTCGAGTGCACATGCATGCTAGAACATGGAAGTTTGTCTTTGCGGAGCATGGCCCCGATGAGCATGCATGCGCATGACATTTCCATGCAACCTTTTCGCACTCAGTGCCGAAAAGATTTGCCATCACTGTTGCAGACTGAACAATTGCCAATAAGAAATAAAAATTCTGCATAGTGGACCTGACAGTATCTGACACAGCAGAATAGAATAGAAAGTACTAGACAAGATAACAAAATACAAATGCATTTTCTATGACTGCAAATAGAAATTGAATGACTATGGCAAAAGCAAGCAAAGGTAGTATCAATAGTGATGGGTGCCTTGAGTTTGATCCCAAAACAATTGGAGCACCACTTGAACACCATGGCATTCTCAAATTCACCATTTGAGAATTGCGAAAGGTGGATTTACTCATAACAGCTTAAATCCTGCAAGGATATCTATAACACCACCAAACATCCACATTAGAAGCCATGGGGTAAGTGATTAGAAGGTCATTTATGCTGATTGCTAGCTGCCAGAAGTTTGGCAGTTCAAATCTCACCAGGCTCAAGGTTAACTCACCCTTCTATCCTTCCAAGGTCAGTAAAATGAGAACCCAGATTGTTGGGGAAAATATGCTCTGTAAGCTGCTTGAATACATTTGGCATTGGCAAAATCACCATTGGTCAATTGCAAAAGGCTGTTTTATTTGTAAGAGCTTATATTTTGTGATGTTACCTTTACATCCATAAAATAACATCTGCCTATCCGAAGTCCATGGGAAGAATCTGAGAGGTCTATAAAAAGGTCTAAAAATACTAGTCTAAACTATCAGCTGACTATGGACCAACCTTAATAATAATAATAATAATGAATGTACTTGTATTTGTGGAGCCCCAGAGACAGAGGACATAGCACATATATTATTTTAATGTCAACTATAAAAGAAAGAAAGAGATCAATATCTTGAACTGTGCATTAAAAAAATAGCCCATTGGGATACAACATATTTCATGTGCTGTCAGAATCTCAGTAATGCATATAATGTCACATTTTGAACAACTGAGAACTGTATATTTAAGTCTGATTGGACTTAATTGTAGGGGTCGCACAAAAATAATGTTTGTATTTTCTTTTGGTTATGCCTTTGTCTCTATTTTGCAATATGTGGCCTTATTATTGTTCTGCATTTTATATTTGTACTCTAATATACATAGTGGCTAATCAATAAATTATTATGGTTGGTTATAGAGCCAGTCATGTGTTTTGATTGGATCTGGCATTTTTGCCCACTTATCAAGTCTTTGCCAACCACCTGGATTAGACAGAAGTTGTCATTTAAAATATTACAGGTATTATCATAGGTATAAACTATTCCAAGTAGAGTTACTTTTTGCAGTTGACTGATTTTGTCAATGCTGGTGATGTTAAAGTGGTGTTCCAGTTTTTCTGGGATTGCACCTATGCTATCTATTACTATTAGAATATACTTGCTTTCTTTTGTCACAGTCTTTCTACTTGTAGTTGCTGTTCTTTGTATTTGTGATTTTTCTCTCATTCTTTCTATTCTGTTTTATCCACTATCCAGACTTTTTAAATCTTTTTTATTAACAAATGTTAAGTCTGGTAGTTGTTCAGCAAATGCTTATCTCTTCAAAGTCTAAAATCCCAGAGCACACTAACTTCTTCATTTTCTGTTACTTTCTCTACTTTATGGTCCCACCAGTTCTTGCTTGCTGGCAAATGGTATTTCTTGCAGATATTCTGGTGCACTATTGACTTCATATTCTGTCAAAGGACAGCAGGCAAAAAATAGTCACTCCTGATAGATCCTTCTAAAAGGCCACATGGGGCTTGGTTTTTTTTCTGGATCATTTCACTTAAATAAACTTTTAGCTGTTTATTTAGTTCTTTAAGTAAGTCTCAAGCAGAGATTATTCTATCAGGTGGTCCATTTTGCCAGCATGCCTGATTGATACAGTAAATCCATTTATTTTATTTTTTGGATAACTTTTCATTTATTTATAGCAGCATTACATCATTATTCTCATTCTCATCATATATTAGTTATATTTATACAGACTCAAACTAAAACAGTTATGTGCATTTTACAAATGTAAATGTAACATTTTACATTTTACAAATATATCCTGTTAAGGAAATATACACCTTTGATTTTTTTAAAATCCAAATTGAATTCATTATTACATACTGATTTTTTTTAAAAAAGAACAAAACTATTAAGTGCTAAAATCATATAGACTTTTTAAAAATTACGTTTCTACATTTATTGCATCTATGGAATGTCATTCATCTGTTCTTATCAAAGTGAGCTGGATGTTTGAAAAGTAGAAAAGGTTGGGGAAGGGGGAAGATGGGCAGGATAAACCCCTAACATACTGAGATGTTAAGTTTGTTGATCATTTTGTAGATAAAATTACTTAAGCTGGTTAGATAAGTGGGATGAGATATAGGTGATTGCCTGTAACGGTTCCTAGAAACAACTCTTTTTCAGAAGTGACAGTGGTCTTCGTGAGAGGAGCTTTCCTGCCTCTGCAGTGGCTTTCTTCCATTTTTGATTTGCAAGACAGCCTGTGTTTATATGGGACTTCCCTTAAAGATTGTACAAAATTTCATTGGTAGAAAATGCAGCTGGTGTATGCTAAGAGACTATATAGCAGTGATGGCTAACCTTTTTGCCACTGCATGTCAAAAGCATGGGGAGCTCAGGGGGGTCATGTACATGCGTGACCACACCCATAATTCTATGTGTGCAATCCCGTGTGCATGTGCATGTTAACCCCCCACATGCGCACACGACCCCCACCCTGCCGCCACGTTTTGCGCACGATGGACCTGTTTTTTGCCCTTCCCAAACTCAGAGGCTTTCTAGGACCCTGGGGAAGGCAAAAATGGCCTCCTCCCCAGAGGCCCTCCAGAGGCTTCAGGAAGCTTCCCTGAAGCCTCCAGAGGAAGAAAAACAGCCCTATGGGCAACCCAGAAACCTATTCCCAAACATCCAGTTTGCACGTTGGGTTGTTTTTTGGTCTCTGGAGGGCGAAAAACAGTCAAAAATGAAGTCTGAAGTCTGACAGAGCAACGCCTCGCATGCCCTAACAAATGGCTCCGCATGCCACCTATCACACGTGTGCAATAGGTTCACCATCACGGCTATATAGAATAGAATAGAATAGAATAGAATAGAATAGAATTGAATTCTTATTGGCCAAGTGTGATTGTATTTGTCTTTGGTGCATATGCTCTCTGTGTACATAAAATGCATAAGATGCATTCGTCAAGAATCATAAGGTACAACACGTAATGATAGTCATAGGGTACAAATAAGCAATCAGGAAGCAATCAATATCAATATAAATCATAAGGATACAAGCAATCTGCAGTCATAAGTGAGAGGAGATGGGCGATAGGAATTATGAGAAGACTAACAGTAATAGTAATACAGCCTTAGTGAATGATTTGACAGTTGTGAGGGAATTATTTGTTAAGCAGAGTGATGGAATTTGGAAAAAGAACTGTCATAAGCAGGGATATGTGGTCAGGGGAGGCAGGGGAGGCAGAGCCTCACCTCTCATCATGAAATAATATATAATAATAATATGTATTTCTTCCCATCCCTTTTACACGGCTCCCGCTAAGCTCCGGTAAGGAGAAGAGCCTTTGGGGAGTGAAGAGGAAGAGGAAGGAGGAGGTGCGTGTGTGGGGCGGTGCCAGCTGGGCAACCAGCAGAGACAGGAGGGTTCTCGGAAGCGCCAATAACCTTCCTGCCTCCGCTGTACTTTGCACGCTTCTCGTGACTGCAATAGATGTCCAGAAGTGGCAGGGGCTGTTGGGCTGGAAGCCCAAACTCCATTATCCACAAAAGCTGCTTCTGGACGTATATTGCAGTCGCGAGGAGTGCACGAAGTCCAGCAGAGGCAGGAAGGTTCTCATCATTCCCCAGTCGCTTTCGTGGCTTCATCATCAAGACGAAGTCTGGGAGCGCCGACAACATTTCTGCCTCCGCTGGACTTTGTCTTGATGATGTCGCCACACCTCCCGGGCGCGGACGGGTGGAGGTAGCCAGAGTGGCGCCGAGGCAGTCCGGCGGGTGAGCGACCTGATCCTCCATCGCTCCATCGCTCCATCGCTCCATCGCTCGCTCTTTCGTCCGCCCAGACAACCTCGGCATTGCCCAGCACCTGCGGCGACGTCATCAAGACGAAGTGGCTTGGAGGCAAAGTGCTTTTCAGTGCTTTTCTGTGCGTCTGGCATTTAGGTAGATAGCCGGATGTCCTAAATGCCAGACGCACATAAAAGCACTGAAAAGCTGCTGCTGTTGGGGACTGCGGAGTGCGAGCCAGCGGAGTGTGCTCAGGAAGGTGGGGAGTGGGAACACGTGTGCTGGAGGCTGAGGCAGCCTCAGCCTCCAGCACACGTGGTCCCATTCCCCGCCTTCCTGATGATGTCACCAGCCTCACCAGCCATAAACCTCACCGCACGTCACTGGTCATAAATAATGTCGATTGTTAAGCAGGTTATATGTGATCAATTTTATGACTTGCTTGCAGGTGTTCTTAAGTGAATGACTGGAGTTGTTAAGCAAACGCCATGGTTGTTAACTGACTTCATTGTCATCAATGGACGTTTTTTGTCAAAAACAGCAATCAATGGCAATTTCCATCAAAAACGCTCATTAATTACAGTCAGATGATTGTACAATGCTGAAAACTGCCATGAATGTGGGCTACTTGCCAATTGCCCAAAATGAAATCATGTGACACAGGGAAGTATTAGAATTATGAACTTGGGTTGCAAGTAGCTTTGGGAAATCAGTCATAATTTTAAACTGTCACTTAGCAGAAGGTTGTAAATGAGGATATGCTACATTTAAAACCAAAGGATATATGTCTAACTTAGAAAGTTCCATATAAAATATTTTGTGTGTGGGTTTTCCCTAGATTTCTTTTCACCAGATAGCCTACCAAAATAATATATTATATGTCCCACACAAAAAAAGAAACATTTTCATATACTTTCTATTTCATAAAACATATTTCCAAAGGAAGGTCCAAATGTCTCTTAGTTGGTTTTTAATTGTGTCCAGATAAATCAGTATGTAAAGTGTTATTACTGTGAAATAAAACTTTTAGGAACTTAAAGGGGGATGCTAAATGTAGTCCAAAGCAGGGGTCACCAACCTTTTGGATCTCAGGGATAACTAAATTCATAATTTTAAATCCTGTGGACCACTAATATGATCTGCCTAATGACCGGCCGGGTGGATGTGGCTAGGTGGTCATGTGACTGGGTGGACATGGCCAACTCAATGTCGCTCTCATCAAGGAGCGCCTCACCAGGCTCTACTTGCCCCTCCCAATCACTCCTCGCCTGCCTGCCCAGGTTCCTTGGAGCAGCCACCAGTTGGCAAACCAAATTCATTGTATACATGATGTACAATGACAATAAAGACTATACTACTACAAAACAGCTGGCTCAATTCAAATTGGATCTAACCGAGAAGGAGGCTCAGCAGAAGCACCTCACTGAGGGCAACAAGCATAGACTTATCAAGCAGAGGGAAGACCTGTGGGAGTGCAAGGCCAAGTACAGGTGTCTGGAGTTTCAGCATGCTGAGATGTGTCAGCCAGTTCCAGGCCATGATACAGTCCCACTGGAACAAGGCCCTCCAGCTCTTTGCCACCAGCGGCACTTTTCTCCAGCCTTCACCGTAAGCCCTGCACCAGGAAGCTGAAGCAAACCCCAAGTCAGAATTTCTCTTCCCCGCCCCCTCTGATCTGCACAAAAGATCCCAAAGGGAGAGAATCTCTGCAGCAACACAAACATTCATTACATGTATCCGGTCCAGGGGCCGTGGTTTGAGGACCCCTGATTTAGTGCAATATAAAAAATGCAAATAATTTTTCTGCGGACCACCAGAATTTTCTCGCAGACCACCAGTGGTTCACAGACCAACAGTTGGTGACCCCTAGTCCAAAGGATTATGGAGAGAGTGGGGAAAAGATTTATAACAAACTGTCCTAGAATCCTGCTATCTACTTTGATTGTGATAAGTAAGTTGGTCAGTTTGCAATATTAGGAAGATTCTCCATTCAAAAACAAGCAGGAGGTCACCTCAACTTATCTCAAAAAGCTAATTAAAATCAGACTTTACCAGAGGTTTTATGGCAAATCACCAGGAAATTCAAAGTAGTATATAGGCTGGGAAGATTTAAAAAAATTCCTGGAAAAAGGCAATGAGAGAATACTTCTATTTTGTTGCCAAGATAACTTCATAACTATACAGTCAGCAGGAACTGAACTCAAATAAGACTTTACTTCCAAAAGATAGGTATTTTGATTTTTCCTTTTCATAAATTGTTGCTTATCGAGACTTTTACTAATAGTCTGAAGTATGTGTGATATAATTCAGATTGTGTAAGAGATGAAGAATCTGTTTAACAAAAAAGAAAGAAAGAAAGAAATGGGAGAGGATGAAATTCTACCTATAAAAGCAATATCAGATACAAACATCAGACACAAAGAAGGAATCCATCTTCTAATCTTTCCAGAGACAATATTTGATTGTAGAGATCAATATTTGATAAAACTGGTCAGACAGAGGAAGAAAGTGTCTTCTAATTTCTCCCTTTCAGGCAGACTGGAGGAAAAGGGTCCAATTTTCTCTTAACATGGGAATCGTTTTCATGTTTCTTCTGACTGAAGTAAGACCTACTGCCTTTGAGTTTGGCATGCTGATCAAAGTGATGCTCAACAGCGCTAAGGTACCACTGTTCAAACAACTGCTCTTGGACCCACCTGAGCCATTATGGTGTGATATGATAGCAACTTCATGGCACAGAAGAGCAGCAGAAAAATATATTAGAGGATTACAAGATTGAAGGAGCAGAAGGCAGCTGTCACAAATTCTCTGCAAGAACAGTGTCAGCTTCAGCTTAGCAAGTGGAACTAGCAGGCCTTCCTACATTTGTTATCTCTGGTTTACACCTGTGTCTGGACCAGCATGTTATACCAGCAGGTACAAAGTCATTATTACCTCCCTCAGAGTAAAAAATAGTTTGGACTGATAGCTTTTGAAAAAGACAGCAACCTCCCTCTATTATTAAAGGCTTAATATAGTGATGGTAAGGAAGGATAGTTGGGAAGGTGTTTCAAGAAATGGGGTTAGTTAATTGAGAGGCAGAATTGCTTCAGATGTGGGAACTAAAAAAAAAAAAGAAATTCATGAGTCCACTGATGTCTTCGAAACCTATAAAAATGGGAACATTTTCCTCTTCCAACAGGTAATAAGGCAGGAATAGGCAAGCTTATTATTATGTCTAGAGACCATGTTTAATATATCTGTATGGAAAGACGCCGTTTTTTCTCAAGGGGGGGCGCATTAGGCATTGCCCAAAAATGTCACATTCTTAACTGTATTGACAATAATTTAAAGCCTGTATTTTGTTTGTTTGTTCATTTAGCCTGTACATAACACATACAGCTATAAAGCTTAAAGTTTATTTTTTAAATTGTGGGTTATATAATATAATATTATACAGAAAGAAGAAGAGAGAAAGCACCTCCTACTTCCTCCATTCAACAAACTGGGGAAAAAAATCCAAATTCTCTTGGTGTTTAATAACCATTTCTAGTTCTTTCACTTTTATGTAAGCAGAAAATAAGGCAGTTGTGTTATGTGTCATATGAAAATGATTCAGAAGGAGTGCTTCATACTTGCAGGAGTGCAGCACCTCTTGACTAGTATGGTAATTAAGATGCTCGACTTTTTTCTTGGTTTCTATGGGATCCTGAGAAAAGTACTGTTCCTTTAAGAGGCTCATTAACTTTAAATAATGGATTCCCTAATATGTAAGCCTGTAAGCATTGATGGGAAATTCCACAGGTTAGTTCTGCAGTCTGTAAAGAAAGGCTTTCATTTCTTTGTTTTAAATCTCCCTCCAGTCAACCAGTGAATAACTTCTGTTTTTGCTTTATAAGCATGATCCTTTGATGGGTTGCTGTCAGAACTATCAGTCACTTCTGGCAAACTAAAAATGTTCAACTCCATGTATAATTCAATGCAAATAAGCTCTGAAATCCACAGCAGCATGTAATGATCCTTCGCTATCTAGCTATTATAAACTCTATCAGTAGAAATGGAATACCATATATCCTTGCTTTAATATTATAAGGCTTAGACATAACCAACATATCTTATACATATCTACTGGTCTTCCAAAACAAACCAACAAACCATAAAGCCTCTTCCCCCCCCAAAAAAAACTAGGACTAGTGTTGTGAAAAGGCTGCATAGTATGAAATGGATGATAATTCTCTGTGTACTTTTCTTTTATATCTATATCCTTCTAGGCTAGCTAGCTGAGATTAGTGATCATTCAGAAGAGTTAGAACTTTATACAGAAGCAGCTGCTTGACAGAACATCTTCATGGAGATACAAGCGACTAGAAAAGTGGCTAAATCTTTAGCCCCAGCTATCTGTCTATACTTATCCAATCCTGTCCCACTATGCATAAAGATGGCTGTTTTTCTGCTGATAAATGATGCTCAGTGAAAAGATAAATGAAGTCAGTATAATGCACCAGTTTCTTTTCCTAATTTGTTCTGCATTGAAATTGTAAAGACCATAGACTTATTAGCTTCATAAGCAGATTGTTGCTTGGTCATAAGGACCCCTTGGTTTAAATTTGCATACTTTTCTGCAAGCTCAAGGCAAAAACACCCCTGTTTTTCACCAAAATGGGGGCATTTTTCCCTTCCCCCAACCCTGCTGAAGCCTGCAGAGTGCTTCTGGGGGGGGGGGAGGCAAAAAAAACCAATTTTAGTGAAAAATGGCCCATTTTTCACCAAATGGGGCTCTTTTCCCCTTCTCCTAATCCCGCTGAAGCCCGTAGAGTGTTTCTGGGGGATGGGTAAAGGCAAAAATGCCCCTGTTTTGGTGAAAAAGCCCATTTTTGCCCATTTTTCACAAAAATGGGATGCAGGGGCGGGGTTCAGGACACAAAAAATGGCTGTATTTGGTGTATAACATTTCCACACTCTTTTAGGGGAGGAAAGGTGTGTCTTATACTCCAAAAATACAGTAATCTCTTAAATGAGAGATGTGTTATGACCCCAAGATTTTGTTTCTGCTCAGGGTTCAGGCTCTGTCAAGGTCTATGAGAAATTAGGAATTTGTATTATCACAGAGTGTATTTCATAATATTGGACTTCATCTGACCTTGGACCAATAGACCATTCACTTAGTTTAAAAAAAAAACATTTTCTGGAGCTCTTAACAATTTCCAACTTGCAAACCTGGTCAGTCACTGCCTGTTCCTGAGATAAAATAATTTATAAACAAGTGTAAAAAATGTTGGTTCCAACATAATCCTTGAGGGACTCCACCTCTTTCTTTTCTTGTTGAGAAAATTGTCGGTTAATTCCCACTTTTTATTTTCTGTTTTTTAACCAGTTAGAAATCCATAAAAGAATGGACCATTCAGTTTATGAAGAGATTTTTATAAGAAATTTTATGAAAGGTTGTTTTGTAACTCCATGTATATAGTGCTTACAAATTCACTTTCCATCTGTCTGCCATTGAAACTCTCAAAATAAGGTTGGTGAGAAAGACTTATCCTTATCTAATTCAATGTCTGAGGGTTTTTAAAATTATTGTCTTATGTTTTTCAGCTTTGTTTCACCTATGTGTTTGTACAGAATTTCATAATGCTAATATAGATACAACTATATTTTCTTCAAGCTGCATGAATACCTTTTTTGTGAGAGAAAATGGGAGATGACACTTTAGGCTTGCTGAGATTTCCATAATGCTTGTTTATCACTAATTTATACAGCTTGTTTCATAATTATATCGCCTCTCATATGAACAAACAGATCTAACATCCTTTCTGAATTATTTAAATTGTTATACATGTAATAAAATTGATAGAGCATGCTTATGGAAGCTGCTTATAGTTTATGGCTATGTCACACAAGATATTTTATTTTGTGACACTATAATAGTTAATCTGAATGTACAGCTGATTGTTATTTACCACAAATGCTATTAAAGGATATATACAAATAAAGACAAGTAGTAAAGCCTCTCACACAATATAGTATTATAAATTTCATGCATTTCAAATTCAACTTTATTTAATACCAGCATTCAATAAACAGCTATTGTCAACAATAATGTAGTATTGCAATCTAAGTAAATGTCATTTCCATGGTAATAGAAGTTTTTGTGCATTTGGCTGGTCTTGCTTCTCTATGGAACAACTCATTTGAAGATATGTCAGGTTTAATTCATAAAATTCGTAACCTTGCAATAAATGTACAAACTAAAAAGGGAAATTCTAAAGCAAAATATAAAAACAAAGAACAATCCTGATTTTCTCTCTTTGGCTTTTATGATGTAATACATACAAGATTAAAATGGGAAATGTTTATTTTTACATGGATATTATAGCCCTGGCGCATAGATATCAACCATAAGTATAAGAAGTAGAATGTTAAAAAGTGAATCATTAGATCATTTCAAGCATATTTTTGCACACTATGAAATTGACTGTGCTGGACAACTTCAGATATTTTTTTCCCTCATGCATGCGATATCAATGTAGAAATTAAATATTCTTCATGTATGATGAAAACATATATTCTTAATATCTTCATACCCAGGTAATATCAGCTCTACTATTATTAAAATGATTTCTGCTCGTGCAGTAAAAGGAGAAAATTATAGAAATGCAACAAATGTTTAGAATTTAGTTTTACTGTTGGAAAGGTTTTGTTTGCAATATGTTTTGCTCATATGGCCAAAATATTCTGGAGTAACCTAAACAGAAAAATGCAAATAAGTAGCTGTTGAAGAAAAATATGGAGTTTGAAAAAAATATTAAAAGCCTACATAAAATGTAACTAATGCTGATTACACATCACCTAAAAAAACATAATTATTTTAATGTATCTTTTCTCTGTTATTTATCATTTGAGATGATAATCATACAGATATTGCGAAATTTAATATTTTTGAAAGCATTTTTTTAAAAAAATACAGAAAAACATTATTTTCATGAAAATGCAGTAGTTCACATGGAGAGCTGTCTATTTCTTTAATGACATGTTTTTACAGCTGAAACACTGTGGAAGTTCCAAGTGACAGTATTCCTGTTTCTATGGCTACCTTGATTGTTTTTAATAGCAAGGAGAAAAAAGACTCTCTTAGACTGACAGCTGCCCTAAACCTGTGCTAATATATGTTTATGAAAAAGCCTGTTTGACTATTATCAAAAGTATCAATAGGTTGGCCATTAAAATACCCTGAGGAAAACAATGATGACAGTTTACAGTATCACAAAATGCACCTCCAAATTTTAAAAAAAGTACATCTGTCTATCTGTCTAAAGGCTAATGCTAGATGTGCATGCCTAAACACACAGAACTTTTTCTATGTTTTTGTTATGTTTTACTCTGCATATAAAAGAGAGTTTTTAATATGTAATTTTTATTAGTCAATCATAGCAATATCACTTAGACTTATATACCGCTTAACAGTGCTTTACAGTCTTCTCTAAGCAGTTTACAGATTCAGCATATTGTCCCCAACAATCATTTTACCCACTTTGGAAGGATGGAAGGCTGAATCAACCTTGAGCTCGTGAGATATGAACTGCTGAACTGCAGCTAGCAATCAGCTGAAGTAGCCTGCAGTACTGCACTCTAACCACTGCGCCTCATGTAGTCCTATTTGTCCCATCCAATTTTTATTACCAAGATTGTTCTACTTTTATTACCCAGATTGTTCTACTAAATGTCTTGGAACCACACTAAGCTAATTTGGGTCACCACATTTTGTTTTGCATTTTAAGAATGGGATGTAAAAAAGTTCCAGATGTGAACTGTTCTGTGCATGGAACATTTGATCATGGGTGTCCAATGTCTAAAGCAAAAAAATAGCAAAAGAAGTTCAAGTTACTTTGCTATGGTCAGACTGACACATGGCTGCTTTGTTTCAGGTATGGCCTAAGACGTGGTTGCATGGGGTATAAGAGTTTTCAAGGTTTCAGGAATGTTACCAAGATGGTAAATTTAGCTATGTGATCAAAGCCTTCCTCCACACATTACAGCTCAAAGTAAGAAACAATAAAATGAAGGAGAGAAACCATGTATGTTTGTGTGGGGAAAACCAATCCGACACATTAAACAAACAAACAAACAAAACCCACCATAACAAAGCTCAATAGCCTCTGAGTTAGAGGTTGGGGAAACCAGACCTCTGAAGTGAAACAAATGCAAGGTGACAATCAGATAGATGTCTGATTACATTTCCCAAACTATATTATCTATTCTAAAATACTCATTGAAAAGCCATGCCTGAGGAAACCATGTCAGTTAGAGAGTCAAAGAGCAGCAGAGCAATTCCAAAGTTTGCTGGTCAAGGGAGCATGGTAGCAGAAATATTTGATTTGGCTGCCATGTTTGCTGCAACTGAGCCACCCTTGGTGAAACTGGGTTAGTCAGAATGAGGAAGGGCCTTGTGCTAGGAAAAAGACATTTTCTTAAAGGTGGGCTGAATTAGATGGAGTTGGACTTCAGACAGTCATCTCACTCTATTGTCTAAAGACAAAATCAAAAGGAAGAATCTAAGCCCGTACCATATAATGGCAGTGGTTGACTATTTAATTTGATTATTGTTTGCAGGAATTACAGTAAAGATATACTAATAAAGGAGAATATTTGTAGCTCAGGATTGATATGAGGGATTCTTAATGCTCTCTGAGCTTGCTTGTTTCTTGCAGATGTTTCATTTAGTGCACTGATGATGTTACCTAATTTGAGTAATGAAACGTCTGCAAGAAACAAGCAAGCTCAGAGAGCATCAAGAATCCCTCATATCAATCCTGAGCTACAAATATTCTCCTTTATTAGAATATCTTTACTGTAATTCCTGCAAACAATAATCAAATTAAATAGTTAACCACTGCCATTATATGGTACGGGCTTAGATTCTTCTTCAATTCTGAGCTACAAATATTCTTGTCACAAAGGAAGTTTCACACCTTGGCAATTTCCAAGTGAAGTACCTATCTTTTCAGAAGAATAGACATGAATTTCTTATCTCTACTGTTCGTAATCTCTGTTGATGGCAGAGGCTTGTTTATATTTCCTGCTTTCCCATTTAGATATCATATTAAGATGGAATTTTCTAGCCCCTATTCACTTAGCCCCTATTCATTCCCCCCTCTCCATATTTATGACTTTTGAACTGTATAGACCAAAATGTTTCATGCCTTACTGGTTTTATTTGAATAATAGAACCAAGTTTCATAGAACAAGCATATGTTTTATCGAGTGTAGTTTTTTCTAAACCCATTTCTGAATATACTGGTGATATTCATCCTTTATTATTTCTTTAAGAAAAAAAAATAGGGGAAGTCACTATCTCATTGCAGAGCAATGGTTTGCTCATATAGAGAAGGTATGTGGCATTTGCCTAAAGTGCAAAGCTCAGATATTAATATTAGGCTGCTCAGTGAGCTGCAGAGTTGGCTGTAGACCATCAGCCAACTAATTAATGAAAGAAAGGGGAAGTGCAAAGAGTTCATTTCTAAGAATATTGAAAAGGTGCAAGTGGGGAAACAGAATTAAAATGAAAAGATTGGATGGAAAGTATTCCAATAAATTCTACAGTGTTTGATGCACATTGAAAAATAAGTGTCGCTTTTAAGTTATTAAATTAGCTGGTGATTCTTACATTTTTTTCAAATTATATATAATTCAGTTTTTGAATTGGTACCAGAACAAAATTTAGCATGATAGATGTCCATACCATTTTTGTTTTGCAGTGTTTCTTCAACATAAGATTGCCTGTTTGAATTTATAGTGAGCAATAAAGCAGCATCCAGAACATTTAAGTAGATATTTTATGTGTTTGCTTTGCTTTTTTGTTTATAGTAAATTCCTTCTCCTCCTCCTCTTCATCCTCCTCCTCTTTCTCCTCCTCCTCCGTATCTAGATTAGACCAATTAAAAATATACTCCAGAATAAAACTTAGTTGTATATTATTCATTTGATTCCAAATCAAGGAAAGGAGAGAAAAGGGTGTGGAAGGAAGAGAGATCAAACTGAGGAAACATAGGGCCAGAAAAAAAGAGATTTATTTTTTTCTCATATACCACTAAACCTTGTAAAACTCATGGGTACCAGTGGAACTTTTGTATAAGATAAACTAATATTTGAAGGAAAAAATATTGCAATGAATATTCTGATACATGTTGCATGAAGTAATCCCCTTTCCAGATTGTGCTTCATAACTGCAATTTGTTCCAAAAAAATAAAATAAAGTGTGGCCGTGGGTAGAACATAAGTGGGACATTATGAGAAAATGGCAGCCATCAGCTGCTGGCTTTGAGAAGAACACTTGGTTCCAGCCTAACTATAAAAGATGACCATTAATGTTGAGGAATGAAAAGGAATGTGATGGTCAAAGTATTTTTCCAAAGTAATTTTTGAAGTGGTTAGATTTTTCCTTTTCCAGTTCCAGGCTCTGCTTATTTCTCACTGCTTCTGAAACTTTGCATTTTATTCTGAAGGACATAGCTATGCTACATATTTCTACATTTCTGTCCTGAAATGTATGGATTGAGTTTTCAAATTCTTTGAGGCATTGATAAAACTACAAAGCTCAGTGGCAGAAGAAAACTATAATGCCACAAAAAATGAACATTGAGGCAAAGTCGGTCTGAAACCACAGTAGTACTAGACTTTTGAGACAATAGTGATTTAATTTATTTATTATTGGTTCTTGCATTTATCTGTTGAATTCCCTTCTATAAATTATATTAAAGTGAGAAAATCCTTAGTTGTTTGACCACTACTGTTGACCACTACTGTATTAAGATACTCGCTTGCTATCAATGTTTCCATTTTGAAAACTGAACTCTCATAAAGGTACATTTTATGACGTTTTGTCTCTAAGGTAAGACAAGTAATTTGATAAATCTGAAAAGGATAAAAAGTAGGCTGAATGTCTGGAGTATTTCATGGTGCTTACAGATTAAGAGCTCCTATTGGCAAAAGGCTGTTACATATCTAATAGTATTTTTATATTTTAGAACCAAGAGTACATTCAAATATGCATTCAATTCAAATATTGTTTTCAACCACAAAGTAAAAGTCAGTATTCTCTGCACACATGTTTAAAGCATGTGTAAATGTCCCTAAACAAGCACTGACAACTGTTGCTTTGAAACATAAGCAGATTAATAAGAATACAATTGCTTTTTCTTCGCCACAATCTCACTAGGGGGATTATTCCTGAAGATCGCATTGCATCTGATTTCATAGAGTAGTAAGGATGCTGAAAGGACATTGTGGTATCTTATGCCCATCAACAAAAGAAAAAAATGTTGGTGAGATTTAAAACATGCCCAGTACTTGCCAATACATTTAAAATTATCTTAGTGCCTGCTCACAGAGCCTTCAGTCACAATGCAGGAACAGCTGGTCTTGTAAACGCTGGTTAACTCTATTAAAAGCCTATTGTTCTCCATGGAGAACTGGCAATTTGTGTCTTAAAGAGTACAGTCCATTTGGTCCAACAGGCAGGGAAGTGTAAAAATGAGGCTGAGAAGCACAAATAGTTACTAGTACCTGAAGGTTTTATAATTATAACAATACATTTCTAAATGGATTTTAGGCGGTTTGAGATAGGAAAGGTCATTTTGGGGGCCATACATAACTCACATCACTAGAACACAGTAAGAATTGGAAAATTGTGAAGACTTATTTTTTTTCCAACCTTAAATTTGTCCCCTTGTGACCTGACTCCAGATTATCAGACCGGAAGCTGGCATTTGGACAACTGGATAATAAAATTGGAAGTCAGATTTGATGACAAATATATAATGGATTTAAAGAAATTATTTAATCAATCTCAGGCAAGCAGAAGGATCCAGTGTCGACTAAAATGTCAAAAACATTCTTCATAAAATGTTATCTTTTGCCAAACAAATACAATTGTAAGTAGACTTTTGAACAAAATAAAAAATGTGAAAAAAATATTCAGCATATGATCCTGAAATGGGTTTTACTCATGTCAGTGTGTGTGTATCAGAGAGGAGAGAGGGAACGAGAGAGATGAGATGAGGGAAGGAGGAGGAAGAATGATATTCTGTGTTCATTCCAGCACTTGAAGAATGCAAAGCTCACTTATGAACATAAGCATTTGGGAGAGTCTTATTGCATTTAGTGAAAATCATTTTACCATTGATATTAGATAGTTTGGGCTATCATTCCTGAAACGTGAATGGAGATGGAATATGTACACACACACACACAGAGAGAGAGAGAGAGAGAGAGAGAGAGAGAGAGAGAGAGAGAGAGAGTTAGTTAGTTCTGAAATCTCATGTTCTAAAAGAAATAGGAAGAGTGTGGGAATAATTCCCTGCAAAAATACATACTTCAAGTACTTCAAAGGGTTGACATATTTTTCTACTATAAACGGACATCTGTAGTCTAAGCTGTATCTCAGTAAGATGAGCATGGTTGTCATGTCAAATCTCAATAGGCTGTCTCTGCTCATGTTCTCGAGTTAAGAAAGTCTGCTTGAGCAGAGTGAAACATAACCTTTAATATTACACTCTGTGGTACAAGCTTCAGTGACATGTAAGTGAGTCTTATCCCAGGATCTCAATGGATTTGGTACAAGGCAGCCTTACTCCTTTTTTCAGATGAGAGTTCCTCTCCAAAGGGAAAAGGAACTTTCTTTGTTATTCATTTTGTATCTTATCAGAGGATAAAAGATAACAATACACTAATATAACCATCAGATAGCTTGACTTTGGAAGTCAGACAGTATGCAGCCATGGTATCCTTTTTATTGCCATTGTCAGTCAAAAACCATCCAAAAGTATTGTGTCAGCAATTAAAAGAAGATTATTTTTTTTAAAAAGAAACCTCACTGGGAACTATAGATGGACTTTTAAACAAAAGCAGCTAATAGATTTCAAGTAACAGTTTTCTTCTAAATGAAATAAAGCAATGCTTTGATGATCAAATTGTCTCATTTAAAAGAATAAAACTAGCTACCACATAGCATTCCATGACATAGCCTTCAGTCACATGTCATAACTGTGAAATAAATTCCAAGAGGTGGAACAGTCGATACTGGTTGAAATTAGGAAATATTGGGGTTATTAACCGCTCTTCAGTCTTCATTAAGCTATTTAGAAACACTGTTGGATGAGTAAAATATTACTAACTACCAACATCTACAGAGACAGGAGTCTGATCAAAGTGATATACAGTAATTTCCCCTGCTTTCAGTCCACAGCTTCTATATTGTATTACTGTAGTTTGATTTATATCTTACTTGGAGCTTTTCCTCTTCCAATTTTCACCTACCACAATAACTTTGTATGTGGCTTGAGCTGAAAAATCATTACTGGCTTGCAGAGACTTGAACCCGAGTTTTTTCCTAGCTCTATTCAGCACAATCACTAAACCCCTAAGTACTCCCTATATCTCACTAATGTCCACTATATATGTATATATATATACACTATTTACAGAGCCTAAGGTATAGCACTATGATAGGCAATGAAGGGGTTATAAATCTGTAAGAAAAGTTTCTGTTTTTCCTGCACCCAGTTCATTCTAGATGATGATTTTAGCTCTCCCATTTATGGCTCACTAAAACTGAGGCTATGTAATTTTAAACTAAACATATCAAAGTTATTAGCATTGAGACCTTTGGCTAGATTTCACAGCATTTGAAGTATTAAATATTGAAATATCAGAAATATTGAAATATCAGAAATATTGAAATATCAGAAATATTGAAATATCAGAAATATTGAAATATCAGTGCTTTTGAAATAATCCAGTATCTATACAATATTGGAGTTCTCAATTCTCCAGTGGATTTGTTTGTCAACAAAATGAATTCCAGTGCTTATGCAGTATAAAGGAGGCCAAAAACATTATTTAAAAAATTAACTCTTCCGATATTGACTGGATCACTTATAGAATAAAAAATATTATATATGATGTTATAGACTTTTGAAAGGTCTTGTAAACATGATTTTGCCAATCGGCATAAGGCCCAGGAGTATGGTACAGCAAGTTTAGGAATAAACTAAGAATTATTACTTGCGCTAATTTTATGAATTGTTTATGATTATATGTTTTTATTGTTTTAAACTGTTGTGTTAAGCTTGTAGTGACAGCCACAACAGGACCCTTGGTGGCACAATAGTTAGAATACAGTATTTCAGGTAAACTCTTTTAAGGTATTGGGATTTAAGAGCTGACCAGCTGTAAAGCTGATGAAATGTAAGGCTGATGCAATGAAGATGAATCAGCATTGGTATATCCAGTTGAAGACTATGAAGGGGTCCACACAAGACTTTACCATTTTAGGAAGTGTTTATATAAGGCAGGTAGGAGAGGGCATATTTCTCTCTCCTTGTGTTCTGTATCCATTGAAAGTTCTCGTGTAGAGTTAATAAGAAGATTGATTACTTGTCAGGTATTTGCTACCAGATATATTTCTGTATATGCTGTATATAAACCACTGTTAAATGTCTAAGTCTGTGTGCTGTGTTTTGCTCCTGGTTGCTCCAAATAGTAGTCATGCTGCAAACCCTCTGACAAAATATTTCCATAGCCTGGAGCTTGATTCTGACCAGCTCAGGGTTGGGTCAGCCTTCCATCTTCCAACTCGGATTATTAGGAACAATATGCTGATATTATAAACTTCCAGAAAGTGCTATGAAGCATTTTGGGTGATGTATAATTCTAAGTGCTATTGCTATTCATAACAAAATAACATAGTTGGAAGGGGTCTTGGAGGTCTTCTAGTCCAATCCCCTGCTTAGGCAGGAAACCCTACACCACTTCAGATAAATGGATATCCAATGTCTTCTTAAAAACTTCCAGGGTTGGAGCATTCATGATTTCTGGAGGCAAGTTGCTCCACTGATTAATTGTTCTAACTGTCAAGAAATTTCTTCTTGGTTCTAGGTTGCTTCATCCTACATATATAATCATCATAATCATTTAGCCATTGTGTATTCACTGCAGGATGAAGGTCTCTGATGTATGTTTCCAACCTATATCATCTGAGCTTTCTTTTGCCTATTGGGCCCATAATACTTGTTGATGTTGTCAATCCATCTTGTTTTAAGTCTCTTTCATGGATGCTTTTTAACAAGTGGGATCCATTCTATGACTGCCTTGTTCCACCTGTCATCAGTTCTTGCTATGTGACCAGCCCATTTCCATTTCAATGCTTTTACTCTCTTGATGATATCATATACTTTTGTTTGTTCTCTAATCCATGTGCAGGTCTTTCTATCTTGTCTTGTAATGCTGAGTATGTATCTTTCCATGGCTCTTTGTGCGACTGGTAGCTTTTGTATCGACTATGAAGTTAATGTCCCTATTTCACCGGAACATGTTAGGGCAGGTAGCACACACTGATCAAAAACTTTTCTCTTGTAGCATAGGGGGACGTTTTTCTTCAAAATTATTCTTAGCTTGCTGTTATAACCACATTTAACAGAGCATTCCATTATCTTTTATTGTATCATCTTCCATTGAAATACATTGGCCAAGGTATATATGGTGGTCTACTACATCCAGTTCTTCTCCAAACATATTTTTTTCTTTCTTTCTTTAGTGAATTTATTATCTGGCTCTTTATCAGGTTTGTTTTTAAGTCAAATGGACCTCCTGCTTTGTGCATCTCTTCTTTGTGTCTCTGTAGCTCTTCTGGGTCTTGTGAGAAGAGAACAACATTATCTGCAAACCTTAAGTGATTTAAATAGGTGCCACTGATTTCATCTTTTGTCCAATCTAGTTTGTGAAATACTTCTTCAAGCAGGCTGAGAAAAGGGTATGTGATATTGTATCATCTTGTCATACAGTCATTCTGTGTTGATTTCCACTTTAAGATCATTAAGGCAAATTATCACCATTGGTTTTTTTTCATATTTTTATTGCAGTAAGTTTATGTAAACAATTTCTAAGCTTTATTTAAGCAATTAATTAATTATTGCTTGCTGGCATACTGAGTCAAATGCCTTTTCGTACTCATTGAAAGCCATGTACAGAGGTATGGTGCACTCGTTATGCCTTTCAAGACTTGCTGAATCACCTGGATGTGATCCATTATGCTGAAGTCACTTCTGAACCCTGTTTGCTCCTTTGGCTGTGAATCATTTAATGTTCTCAATATTCTTTTTGTTATATTTACAACTTTTCATAGAGCTGACCACCTGAATATTGTTTAATTTCATTCATTTTATGAATGAAATCGGGAATATTTAAACCACTTTGTAGCTTTTCAAAATGTTTCTTAGATGTAGGGGTGAGGTGGTTTTGTTTTTGGCTTCTTCTGCAGTTGTGTCAGATAATATATAACCTACAATTTCAATTCCATGTGGGGAGAAGTTGAGTGGTGTAATGTACTCTGTGACAATAAGCAGCAGGCCAATGAGATTTATCACCTTATGCCTATTGGAGATCTTGAGGGGGGAAGGTTAACATTGCTTTGAGCTTTATTCACATTCTCAACTTTTTAACCATGATCAGTCATGAGCCTTAACTGTTCTCTCTCTTGTGCTAATGAGATACTATATTTCTATTCTGATCCTGCAAGCATGCCTAGAAATACAATTCAGTTCTCAACACTCTGAATATGCATTCTTGGCACAAACCTAACAAACTCTACCTGATTGGGGCAGACTTAAATCTTTTGCCAGTCAGGGAATAGGCTTCAAGCTAACATTTCCAGGTTCTGCTCTAAAATCTTAGTGTATGAGGTATAAGACTATAAGAACATAGATAATTTTTTTGATGCCAGGCTCATTTTATGACTTGCCAATTTCAGTGGCAATGTCCCAGCCTGCTTCTGCTAATACTGCCAAATAACTAATGTAAATTGTTGCCAGAAAACCATAACCCTGTTATAAATGCCAGGGATAGGATGGGTAGTTTACAGAAAGAACAAGCTTGCCAAGCAGTTTGGCAAAGCCTTTTGGCACTTCAGAAAACCAAGGAGCTAAGGCAGCAATGATAGTTCCTGGTCAGTTTCTTGTATCCCATCTATAAGAGATCAGGCTTCACTATATTATTAAATGATCCTTGCCAATCAGCAGGAGTTATCTACCTGGACACCTTAGAAAACTCAGTAGTCAGAGGCAACAAAGTGCATTGCATCACAAGGGCAGGTTGTAAGTTTTCTGTATTATACCAAACTTGACATCCAAAATATCAAGAAAAGTTTTTTAAAGCTTTTAAAAACAATTTTCTCCAATCTTTATTTATAAGCTAGAAAAAGATATTGCAGCACTTGATTTGCTTAATAAACATTCATTTTCTAAATAATTTGGAAATTGCTTCTTACCTAGACTAAAGAGAAATTTCCTAAAAATTAGAACAATTAACCAGTGGAACAGCTTGCCTTCAGTAGCTGTGGTGGTCCATCACTGGAGGCTTTTAAGAAGATTCTGGGTAGCCACTTTTCTGGAATTGTACAAGGTGTCCTGCTTGAGCAGGTTGTGTCCAAAGTCCCTTCCAACTCTGTTATTCTCTTATCCTTGCTATCTCTGCCTTAAAAGATATTCAGGACAAGTAATTGAAGCGGGGGGTGGGAGGCTGTGGTGAAATCCACATCATATTTAGAAATTTGCTAGATATATTATTCTCTGAGGCATCTCTTGCACTTCTCTTGTTACTTTATAAAAAAGATGTTGAGACTTTGGAAAAAGTTCAGAGAAGAAAAACTAAGATGATCAAAGGTCTGGAGACTAAAACATGGGAAGAATGGCTGCACCATTTGGGTTTTATTAGGCTAAAGAAATCATGGGAACTCCATCAGTGTGTGTTTTTAAGAAGAGTCTAAACAGTCACTTATCTAAAATGATATAAGTTCTCTTGCTTGAGAAGGGGCTAGACTAGAAGACCTCCAAGCTCCCTTCCAGATTATTCATTGTATTCTATTCCACCATAATGCCAAAAAAGTTCATGCATTCCCATTATAGCATACGAAAGAACAGAAAAACACTCAGTCTCTAAGTGACTAAAATGAAATTAGTTTGCCCAATAATTTAGAACTGCAGACTTAAACTTGAACCATGATTGCTTTAAATCTTCAATCTGCAATGGAAATCATAACAGGGCTGATTTGCAAAAGCCTGTTGATTAGATGTGTACCTTTAACACCTTTTAACACATTCAGCAAGTAACTTGGTTGTTCTCAAAATTAAATCACACAGTTGTGTTTAAATTATTTTTTTCCCAATCCCCCAGCCCATCTCAAGACAGATACATAATCAATATTTTTTTAAAAAAAACAGGTTTCATGATGTTTCAAAGTATGGGAATCATTGCTTTTATAAAGATCACAGTATATAAAATATAATAACTATAATAAGAGTGGAATAGTCTTGAAAGTAAGAGTTGTGCTGCCTGAAAGAATCAAGGTTCCATAGCATCATATGCATTCATCCCTGTGACAAATAGTCTGATGACACTATTCACATTCTGGTTTCCCCACCTCCCTTTCTACATCCACTTGCAGAAGAAGAAAACAGAGGTTTAATTGGTTGGATTGGGTGAACCTAATATACCTTAGAGTAAAATATGTTCTATATTATACCCAGAGAAAGTACTTTTATAATTCATTAGGCACTTCTGGCAAATAGAGCCATTAAATACAATGAAAAAAGAAGAAGAAAATTAGAGCAATATTAGTTGTTTGCAGTATACTCCTATGTAAGCAAGGTAGATCTTGAAAATGTGCTCCCCTGTTCTGCTGTGCCTGAATACTGAAAGGACAATAGGAAAGATTGACAATTAAAATAGCTATTGGAGTTAGCAACAGAGGAAGCAGTAATATTTGAAGATTGTGATATCTGAACAATAGAAAGATTTCAGGTAAAAGCTGCAGATCAAAAGCAATTTCTGACTGTTCTTCAGAATGGCACTAATGCACTTTGTGCCATACTGATCAGAGAAGGGTTGCTACTGGTTTGAACCAGTTCGGGCGTGCCAGTAATGGAAATTGTGACTGGGTCACCAAACTGGTAGGGATGGCAGGTTCACCATGCCCCCAAACCAGTTCCCCAGTCACCGTGGCATGGTTTTTGGGGCATTTTTTAATGTTCTGCGCATGCACAGACCTATTTAAAGGCAACTGTGCGTGCACATGGAGTGCGTGCAAATCACACGTGCACCAAACCAGCAGTAATGCCAGCAGCAACCCACCCATAATACTGATATATGGTGGAGTAAAAAGTGGGGCAATAAAAAGGCATTATAAAATCAGAACTAGAGGGTCTTGTTGTACATAGACTTAAGAACTCATTGTTGTTTAGGTGTAGCTTCCAACACATGTGTAATATCTAGCCACCCATGAAAAAGGCACACACAAGCCATATAAGCACAGTTGCCTTAAAGCACAAACAAGATGATGTACATATGAAGTAGCTGAAAAAAAAGTCAGATTTCTGAACTGTGGCCAGTAATTGCAATAATTGATATACCAGAGGTAGGCAACCTTGTATCCAACTGATTCCCCTGAACCAGGTGACATTTGACATTAGCTATCTTGGGTAAGAGTGATGGAACCAAAATTCAAAACACCTGAAATGTATCAGATTGCTTACATCTGATATATAGCAGTGCAGATCTATTACAACACAATACAACAGTGTCATTATTATGGGAATCTGTAATATCTCTCTTTTGCATGACTGAAATTTGCAAATTTTCTGGATTTATAAACAACTTCTACAAGAATTAAACATAAAATAAGTTTTGCGATCAGTTTTGAAAGTTATATTTCATTAGAAAATGCCTTCTTAAATTTATTGTTAGTGGTTTATGTGAAGTACTCTATGTATTGATTTATAAAACCATTTTTGCCATTGTCATAAACAAGACTTTGCAATGCTAAAAAAAACAACTAACTAACTTTAATTTTTAAAAAATAAGAGTGAAACAAAATGTTATGCTGGATAGGCAATTTGCGTCACTTGAAATGTTACCAAATTATAGCTCCAGAATTCTTTGGAAACACAATCAATAGTGAAGAATTGGACTTGTATTCATCAACATTTTCAAATTGTCTCTATATTTTTTCCTTCAGGACATTCTGACATTGAAGCAATATAAAACTATTACTGTTAGGTAAGCACAATAATGGTTGATTGTTTGAGAAAATGCTTTAGATAATAATTCAGGAACCTGCTCAATTTTCCCATTCTTTGTCTATCAACAGACAAAAATACAGAAGATGCCTCAGTCTTGCTCTTTGTGACATCAAATGCACATACATCCTTCCTGTGAAGATCTCAACAGATCTCAAACAGGTCAGGAGTGGATGAAATGCTAACAGCTGGAATGGTTTCTTCATGAAATCTAATACTAACCAATCTCAGCCATATCTCCATATTAAAATGATGGGAATGCCACTATAATTAGAATTTCTGTCTCACACAAATTTAATTCATTCCTAATTCAAAAACTAACACTACATTTTTTCAGGTTATTGGAATTCACATTTCTTATTCATATTAGAATAATATGCAAGTTATTGGACTCTTCTTGGTCATATTGGACAGAATCCAATATTTAAGGGCAAATCTGACATTGAAATCTCTCTCTTTCCCCTCCTCCCCATGTCTTTACTGACTTAGTATTTCTGTTTTCCATCATCAGGAAATCCCTGCCTTGGAAAATCTTCCAAGAAGACGTGCCAAGGTTAGGATGAGAAGGGCTCAGGATTCTAAACAAACCCAAGTGCTTTTCCACATATATAACTGAGGATAGGATTTAGACAAGCCATTTGGCAAGTCTGCATAATTTCCTTTCCCTTGCATATAATGGGAAAAGAACTGCAAAATGCAAGCTTTATCCAGCTGGAGTGCAGCCAAGATACCACTTCAAGTAATTGACACACGGCACTATTGGAGCACAGCACTCTACTATTCAAATGTAGCATAGGATCATAATGCACACTCTTTCCCCTCCTTTCAATCTAATAGCAGAGGGCTAAGGACTAAGTATATTGGCTCCTCTAATAGCTTTTTTATTATTACTATTTTTATTAAGGAATTTTATACACTAGTAAAATATATAAATTTAAGAAAAGAATAAATCAACGTAGTGAATAAAAAAAGAAAAAAGAAAAAGTGAAAGAAAAAGAAAAAAACTATAAAGAAATTGCTTCCGATCTTTATAGCAGTGGCAAATAAAATCATGTCTATCTTGCCTCTTTAAAGTTGCATCGTAATTCCATTCTTCCTGTTATGCAAATTTATAAGAAAAAACTGGAGGCAAGGTAAAATCTTCACTTCTATTCTTTCCCAATTGTCCATTTTAAAAGTTTCATGATAGGGTCAGGATTGTATGAATAAAAATTTAACCAAAGAGCAAGTTTATAGTCCAGAGATAGATTTTCAAGGGGTTCATAAAAAGCATTCAAAGTTCAGTGAGCTTTATTGACTTATATTTTTGTGCTTAAACAAGTTTTAATGTGCCCATAAAATTAAAATTTTCAATACTTAGAATCCGAATTATTAAGATCAGGCTATGGCACACAGTTTTAAGATGCCAAAGAGCTGGTAGTTATTCTTCATGCTTTGCACATTAAAAGAGCAGTAAAATAAAGTAAGAGGATTGGTTCAAAGCAGGCTTATCATGTGTTCACAAGTGGAAGGGCAGATGTGAAAATGAGTCATTCCAATTCCAACCTTCAGATTGTGCTTCTGCTTGGACTGTGCTCTAGTTCTTTCTTTCATTTCTGCATGGGAAAAGTTACCATAACACAAATTCATTTGAAATGTGACTTTATTCTTTACTCATTTTAGCTCTGAAAGGCAGAATATCAGTGAGTAAAATCAAATACGAGGGAGGAGGGAAATGAGAGCCTTCCATATAATGCCACACTGGAAAATCTGTGTGGTAGATTGGTGACATACTGGATTATGACCCGAGATGTCCAAATTCAAGCCACCAAAACAGGGGTGGGTTTGGGCTACTACTGCTGGTTTGCTCAGGGACATGCTGTGTTCGCATGTGCAGTGCAACAAAAATTGCCATGCAAAAACAAGATGATGGCACCTATGGAGCCACTGAAAGAACTGGTTCAGAGGGGTGGTAGACCTGGGTCGCTGCCAGTTCCAGTGAACCAAGTTGCCAAGTTACTACCGGTTCAGCCGAAACAGTCCGAACCAGTGGGAACCCACTTCCGCACCAAACCATGGAGGCTCAGTTGTTGTCTGAGTTAGACACCCTTGTTCTTGATCACACTTTTATTCTTCCACACTCTAGGACTGTTGTGGAAGAAAAAAAATCTATACACTGTGGGAATTATCTTGAGCTCTAGGGAAAAAGTTCAAAGGTAAGTCTGATCAATCAAGCAACTTCATTATTTTTTTTTCATCTGCTTTGGTACCGTTTGTCAAATCTAGAGGAATCCAATGACAAATTCTGAGGGAAACTTGGAAAATTGATGGAGCTGAACATTTTTATCATTCTTAAAAGAGAGAAGTCTGCTAAATATTTATAGTATTGCTAAGTTATTAAATCAATTAACTATAATACTAGATTATTGTAAATCCATTACTAACACTTAGTAGCTTCCACTGGGAAAAAGAAAGATAATATGCATTGCTAGTAGCAATTTGGATGAAGAACAACCTCAATAAACTTCCAGCGTTTTAAAGTAAGAAAATTCAAATTCAGGTGAATAAAGTCCCCTTGAATTTTATTTGGATAAAACTGTTTGCTTTCTTTAAAACTCTAATATGTATCATATATTTTCAATGGTGAAAGACAAATGTACAGTATTTCTCCAATTGTTAAATGCAGCAACAAGGAAAATATTACAATAATCTTATCTAGTTTGAGACTCTTGGAACTTCTAGCTGGCTTATATTTCAGTTATGATCAGTGAAGAAACATCAGCATATAGGAAACTATATAGGATATTTTTGAATGATGCATCAGTTATAATCTGTATTTTAATTTAGCACAATCACATATTTTCTTCTTCCAGTGAAACCAGTATCCCTAAAACATGACAGGTTTTTCTTGCTAAAAGATGCTCTTGGAACTCCACGTTGGGGCTACAAATAGGGAGAGTTAGCACAAAGAAAAAAATGGCTCTGGGATAAATACTGAATTTGATTTACTTTATATTTAATTAAAATTAAATTAATGTGATGCCTTCAGTAAAACTATTCCTGCTGCTTTTAATAGTTTTCTCTTTCTTACTTGTAAAATCACAATTTAATCATAAGTTTTGGAAGGACAATGAAAACCCCAATTTAGGGATTCAGAGGGCATAGGCACCTCTGCTGTACAAAGTTGCTGTGCAGTGAGATAGCATCCTCCTTTCCAAGATTAGTTATGAAACATGTTAAAATAGATCTCACTGTTTTGTTTTGTTTTTGCATAGTAAAAAACTTTGGAGAAAAGCAGAAAACAAACTCATTCTTGGGGGGGGGGGTACCCCAACCATAAACTTCTTCATAAATATAAGGAGACATATAGAACTCATTTTCAAAACAAACCCAAAATTCTTCGATTTTTAGCACAACATAAAAGTTGGAAGGGACTTTGAAAATCTTTTAGTCCAACCCAGGGGTGGGCTGCTATGTGTTCACCCGGGTTCGTGAGAATCTGTAGCTAAATCCCACCCCTAGCTGGCCCTTCCCACCCCACACCTCTCAACCCACCCTGCCCCTCCCAGGAATCTCTACATGTCCCATTTTGAATGTGAGGTAAGTACAGGGCCCGCACAGAGGCTCGGGGGGGGGGGGGGGAAATGGGCCTCCCAGAAGTTCCAGAAGGCAGGAAATGAACCAGTTTTCTGCCTATAGAGGGCATCTGTACCCTGGGGGGGGGAGAAAGTTTTTGCCCTCCAGAAGGTTCAAAGAAATCCTCCGGAGCTTGGGAAAGGTAAAAACAGGGCCACCGCCAGGGTGTAGGAGGCTGACTAGGCCATGCTCACTATGGCCACACCCACCCAGCAACTGGGCAGAGAACGTGTTGCTGAAATTTTTGAAGCTCACCCCTGGTCCAACCCCCTGCTCAAGCATGAAAGCTTAGAGAGTAAGCTATTGTATAAATATAGTGAGATTTTTTTCAGCTGTTTCAGTAAATGTAGATTTTTTAGTTTATTATGAATAATAAACAAATAAACAAATATGCCCACTTAGAATTAAAAGAACCAGCAATGGGATGTTAAAGCAAGTGACAAAATGAAACAGATGGTCCACAAGAGTATCTAATATCTGGCACAAAAGTTCAAGTCCACAAATAAAGGTCTAGTTAAACTGATTTATTGCTACTCATGCCTACAGACAGGAATATTGTCAACCATCAGTTGCTACCTGCTTGAAGTTAAATAAGGATCAGCAGAATTCAAGGGAGGTTGGACTCAGTTGACTGGTGGTTACGTAAGTGGATCTCTCTTTTAATTCTTCCCCCAGGTTCCCCCAATCCTTCTTCTACATCTAATTGTCAATAACTTTGTTTTGAAAAGATGGAATCTATGCTATGTGTTCTGAAATAACTATCACCATTATATTTTACACAAAAATCAAATGTATCTAAGCTACAATTCTGTTCTGAAGATTACGCAGTGCAAGGTAAAAATGTAGCCTCTGATATAGATGGAGCCCCAGCTGTACATATTTGCTCCCATTTTATCTTATTTCGGCTCATTGACTCTTTTTCTCTCGTTGCTGATGTGAGCTCTCAGCAGCAATCACCAGATTGTCCATACATCTTCTGTACTGATTCAGTCAGTGAACTATAACCCTGCAACAGGGCTGTAATGTTTCTAGCACCCAGGATACTGGCTGCTTGTCAGTATGACATATAACCTGCAAGATGTGTTTAAGAACAAATAACCTCAAAATTGCTACCATGCCCTCTGTCTTGATGACCAAAAGTACAGGAGATCTCAAAATGTATAAAAATAAAGAAATGGTCTAAATGGATAGCTATTAGACTTTACATTGTATTTACATCACCTGCTGTATTCATTAACCATTTCAATCTACATCCCAACCCACTGGTAGGTATCTCTGCCTCTACGTGGGTGGAACATAGCAAGCATAACCTGCTGCTTCTATGTAGGATTCTTCCCCACAAATGACAAAGTAAATATAGAATGAGAATCTATGAAGCAGGACCAAGCAATGACTGATACCTAGCCACCTACAGATAGATTAGATCATAAACCCCATCATTCCTAGACATAACTGCTATTGGCTTGAAATTGTAGGGCAAACTATCTATCATGCACCAGACTATAGAAAGTTAATACCACTATTTATGTTGTATTCATATAATTAAGCTTTAATTTATTCCAGTTTTTAAACATGAACTAACAAAGGCTCTAAAGCAAGAGTGAGGAACCTGATGTTCCCCAGATGCTGAATTACAATTCTCAGCATCCTTTACTATTAAACATGCTGAGGTTTGATGTACAGAAATATTTGTAAAAAATTGAGAAGAAATAGTGCTATGGAATATTTTTTTTAATTCCTACATTAAATTACAAAGACAGATTGAAAGTCTTTTAGTTTGCCCCAGACATCTTTTTTGGTAATTACTTATGTAGATATCTTGATCATTTGTTGTACAATGTATTAATGTCAATGTTGTTAATTATTTTCAATTTTGATAGTGAAATACTGAACATATCCATCTCCTGCCTCCCAAGGAACAGAGGAAAAGAAAGCTACTAACAAAATCCTAACGAACTAAATAAAAATATGGGTATAAATGATCATACAAGAAACAGAGAGAATTATGTTGATTTTTACATAATCCTAGAGGATTTATTTTTAATAAACCTTTTGATCAACATTGTAGATCCTATTTCCCCACCACTGCCACCAGTGCCATATTTCTTATGTTTATCAAGTATTATTGCAAGGTGGTCATTGATAATTCAATGTAGGAAAAGAACTTAAAATGCTAGTTGAAGACGGTAATGGGAAAAAAAGGCTTTTGATCAGTAGTTGGGACCATATTTAGTCATTTCAATCAGCTTTGCAGAATGGATGCAACCTGGCCTGAAGGGAGACAAAATCAATAAATGAGACTTATTCTCACCAAAAAGATGAAGTTGCCAGTCCAACTTAGTTATGTCCATTAATTTTGGTTACAGGTGGTTCCTGCTACGATTAACTTAGGAAACATTTTATCTAATAAACATAAAACAAGATAATTTTCTATGCTTGTACCATGATGTTGAGAAACATACATTCCAACATTTCCTGGCTGTTCTGGATGTTCTTGAACTTTAATTTCAAACCGTTGCTGTTCTGAACTGGTATTAATCCTCCCAGAAGCATCAACTGATTTAATGCTACATTGCATCATAAAAATGCCTAATTTAATTTCCTTAGCTTAAGGTCCTTCAAGTGGTGTTTTTTTTTTTTTTGTAACTTTCAAGTTGGGCATTTTTAAGCAAATCTAGTTGTGGTGATCTTGATGGTTAATATATGATTTTTATTTTACAGTCGTGGGAAATATTTCATCTCTTTTCTTGCTATTTCTGATTGCCATAAACCAACAATGCCACAAAACTGTTTTGATGAGTTTATTTATTTTGCCCTTGAATTCTTTGGTTCTCCATGGATACTGCAGGACGGCTCAGGAGTGGGTATTCTCATAGCCTGATTGGTCAAGAGACTGAGTCGATAATTCAGAAGTCACACCTCTGTGTGGGTCAATTGGGCCAAGGAAGTCTCCTCTTCCTTGGCCCAATTTAACTCAGTCTGGTCTAAGAGAAGAAGTAATTTCCTTGACTCCACTTCTGAATTATTATCAGTCTATGGACAAAGCTTAAATAAGACAAAATTGGACATCTGAAATTCTAAAATAGTTGGGGATAATAGAGAGGCAGCCTACAGTGCCCATCTGATTTGTGGGGGTGTCTTAACCCTCAAGGGAATCCCCAGCCTGGGCAAGCCTCAAGGAACAGAGGAATCCTCTGGATTCATGGGGGTTGCATGGCTCCCTTAAATTCAGCCGCTGGACTTTTGGAGACCTTGATGACCAGTGAAGCCTCCAGAGCCTCATAGCAAGGCACAGCAGCCATTTTGAAACCTCCAACAGCAAGGTCTCATTGTGGTGGCCATTTTAAGTGCTACCACGTGGAGAAGCAAGAGGCAAAAGAAAAAAAGCCTCGGGAGGCTCCCAGTGCAGGAAACATCTTCGGAGCTATTCTAAGGGCCATGAGTGCAAAGCCTGGCATAGCCATGGCCAAAGATAGCCCCATTAGGCAGCCAGGCACTTCCAGGGCCCAAAGCCAGGATACCCCCCCCCAAAAAAAAGCCAAGGCCAAATCCAAGGGAGGCAGGACACCTGTGGTCCAACACCAATCCAAGGCAGTGGAGAGGGATGAACAATGCAGGCAGAAAAGAGGGTAGCCAGAGAAAAGAAACTGCTAGCTTTTGCAGCGCACAGTGTCAACCCACCTGCTCACGGATCCAGATCTATTAAGAGGAAAAGGGTCATCCATTCTATTTCTCCTTCTTCCCAATGTTCAAGGAGAGTAAGAGAAGTTTCATAGTCCCCTCCTTTGTCTGGTAGAGATGTAGGAGCACTTCAGGGGGATGCCTTACTTGCTCAGTGTCCAGCATGATCCCTTGTACCTCTTTGGCTGCACAAGGATCACCTAATCCTAGGTATGCCCGCCCCCAGGGATGAATCCCGCCCTGAGGATTTCATGCATGATATTCCTGAGCGCATGCAACAACTGATTGCTCAGGCTATTTCACATGGCATTGCTTCTGGCCTACGCCAGAAAGACAAGGCCCCAGCCAAATAACCTGTAGACAAGGGGCCTAGCTCCACTCGCAGCAGGGAGATCAGGATTCCTACAGAGGTCAGACCTGCCTCACCCTCAGTGGCCAGTGAAGCATCCTTTTTGGGGGAGGAGCCCTAGAGGGACCTAGACCTATCTGAAAATGAGGAATCATCTAAACCAGACCCTCCTGCCTTTTCTGGTTGTTTTCTTCCTTCTGACTGTTTAAGTCACTCCTTTGCAAGGCCAGGGCTACAGCTGATTTAGAGTTACCTATACAGGTTCCTCCTACCTAAACTCCTACAGCTCAGTCCCAGCCGGCCAAGAAAGGTATCCTATTCTCTCAGCCCCAATCGGACAAGGAGGAGATACCTGCCCCACAGCTATTTTCCGAAGTAGTTAAAAATCAATGGGCCCATCCAGGGGCATTCTCCAACCCAGGGAGAATGGTACTGACCGCCAATTCTATAACATGGATCAAGCATTCACTAACATCCTTCAGGTTCCAACTGTTGATGCACCAGTGGCGGCCCTCGCTACATCTTCTGCCCTAGTGCTGGGGGATATTGCTGACAACCTCAAACCTGAGGACAGGAAGGTGGAGCTCACCCTCCTGGAGAGTGTCCACAAGAGGACAGCTCTATTCCATAGGTCAGAGGCTCTCTTCGTTTCCTTTCAGCCTTCCTCCAGGGGCACTAGATTGTCTCCTGTGGGAAGTGGTTGAGAAGGAATTTCTGCACATTCTATGAGACGTGCAGCTACCTCTGCAGCCTGGAGCACTAGTGCACCCATAGAGGACATCTGCAAAGTGGCGGCCTGGTCCTCGCCATCTCCTTTTATTTGACACTATTGGCTGGATGCTTTTGCATCCGCTGATGCATCTTTTGGCCGCAGAGTGCTTCAACAAATTGTACACTCATCTAGATGGACAGAACAGTGTTAGTGGTCCACCCTTAGGATGTTAACTCTGGTACGTTCCACTCCTGAGCCATCCTGCTGTATCCATGTACAACATACATTGTCTTCCCTGAATGTTGATTCTCATGGAACAGCAGGACAGCTCCGGTTCCCCACCCCACCCCCCAGTAGTTGCAGCTGGCCGTTAGCTAGCGGGAGAGGAGAGAGGGCTCCCTTGTTTGTCTTCCCTTATTTGTTTCAGATCCTGGAAGCTACTACCTCATTAAACTGGGCAAGGAAGAGGAGAGTCATAGGCGTGGCTTCTGAATTATTGACTCAGTCTCTCGACCAATCAGGCTATGAGAGTACCCACTCCTGAGCCGTCTTCCTATTCCATGAGAATCAACGTTCAGATAAGACAATGTATGTTTACCTTTTTTTTACTAACTCATCATAATAACTGATACTTCAAGGTTAAAATTACAGATTTAGACATTCTTTCCTTTAACGGGCTTTCTCTTGCTTTCCTTGGAGAGCCATACACTACCTTAAGAAGTGCTACAGCACTGTACCATGACTTAACTGGTATGCCTCTCAGTAGGATACTAAATCCATGAAGTCTATCTCAAATTCTGTAAATAGCTGCTTGAACTGATGACTGCATAGTGATTGGCTTTTAATGTAGTTCAGTGTTTTCACTACAGTAAATATCATTCCTGGCATAAATAAAGAGTGTAAACAAAAATGATCTTGATGCAATATAGAGTGGAACATGTTCAGTTAGTTCTGTCTTTCTCCCATATAGGAAGAGGAAAAATCATAATAACAGAGGGGAGAGTCAGTGCATCAATAATCAGAAATTTCAATAATAGAGGATAGCTAGAACATTAATGATATGAAAGAAGGAGAAATTCTGTTTGCAAAGGGTTGTGATTTGCTGGCAAATCTGAGTGGATGAAGCAGGGGAACTAGGATGGATAGGAAAAAAATGGCTGTAAATTATCACAGCAACAAACAGAAATGAAGTGAAGGAGCTGAACTAAGAAGTACAAATCCTTAGAAATTAGAAAGAACTAAGGATATCTGATTATGATAAAATATTTAGCATGTAAACCAAAGAAAATCACTACGTAAAATAATAAAATTTACAAAAGGGCAATAATGTGCAAGTTTGTTAGAAGTTTTAAGGTGTGTGTGGGGTGTGGTGAGGGAGAATCACAGATAGAACAATGGAGTGTTTATCAATTGCCTGCTCCTGGATTTAGGAGAAGATGTTTGCCTTAGGTATGCCTGTTTCACACACACAATTAACGGCTAATGGATAATGATGATGTAGCCTTTATCTATCTATCTATCTATCTATCTATCTATCTATCTATCTATCTATCTATCTATCTATCTCTATCTATCTATCTATCTATCTATCTATCTATCTATCTATCTATCTATCTATCTATCATCTATCTATCATCTATCTATCTATCTATCTATCTATCTATCATCTATATATCTATCTATCCATCTTCTATCTATCATCTATCTATCTATCTATCTATCTATCTATCTATCTATCTATCTATAATAATAATAATAATAATAATAATAATAATAATAATAATAATAATAATAATAATAATAATAATAATAATAATAATAATATTTAATGCTTCTAGACCGCCCTCTCTCCCGCAAGGGACTCGGGGCGGTGTACAGTTCATACAAAATATAACAGGATACAATAAAATTAAATTAAATATGTACAGTTGACAATTGACATGGAGGAGGTTAAAATGTAGTTAAAAGAACTGTACAAAGCAGATATAAAATAAATTCAAACCCCTAAAAACAAATACAGTAAATTAAAAAGCCCCTAAAATAACCAGATATAATACATTTGCCAGGAGGGACAGTTGAATTATGCCAGGCCTGCTAATTGGAACAGGTGGGTCTTCAGTTTTTGCCAGAAGGAGCGGAGGTCAGAAGTGGTTCTAATGTCAGGGGGGAGGTCATTCCAGAGGGTTGGGCCCATCACAGAGAAGGCCCTACTCCTCGGTGTCGCCCGCTGGCATTGCCTAGTGGACGGCACCAGGAGAAGTCCCTCCCTGTGTGAGCGTATTGGCCGCAGGATGTATGTGGGAGGATGCGATCCCACAAGTAACTAGGTCCCGTGCCATGGAGCGCTTTAAAGATGGTAATCAGCACCTTGAAACGCACCCGGAAAACCACAGGCAGCCAGTGCAGCTCGCGCAGGAGAGGTGCTACGTGGGAGTACCTCGTACTCCCCATCACAGCCCGCGCGGCTGCGTTCTGAACTAACTGCAGTCTCCGGGCGCGTCCCAAGGGCAGCCCCATGTAGAGAGCGTTGCAGTAATCCAGGCGGGACGTCACCAGCGCATGAGTGACCGTGCGTAGGGCATCCCGGTCCAGTAGGGGGCGCAATTGGCGCACCAGGCGAACCTGGTGGAACGCCCCCCTTGCCACAGCTGCCACATGGTCATCCATTGACAGCCGGGCATCAAGGAGGACGCCCAAATTGCGCGCCCGTTCCACAGGGGGCAATTGTTCGCCCCCTATGGCCAGCGATGGGATCAGCTGGCTGAACCGAGGTGCCGGTAGCCACAGCCACTCAGTCTTGGAGGGGTTGAGTTTAAGTCTGTTGTCCCCCATCCAGACCCCGACGGCCTCCAAACACCGGGACATCACTTCGACAGCCTCGTTGGGGTGGTTTGGAGTTGAAATATACAGCTGAGTATCATCAGCGTAGAGGTGATACTCAACCCCAAAACCACGGATGATCTCACCCAGCGGCTTCACATATGTGTTGAACAGGAGAGGCGAGAGGACCGACCCCTGTGGCACTCCACAAGTGAGTGGCCTCGGGGTCGACCTCTGTCCCCCTGTCAACATACATTGCCTCCGGTCGGAGAGGTAGGAGCCAAACCACCGCAAAACGGTACCTCCGACTCCTATCCCCTCCAACCGGCGCAATAGGATACCATGGTCGATGGTATCAAAAGCCGCCGAGAGATCTAATAGGACCAGGATAGAGGAACAACCTCTATCTCTGGCCCTCCAGAGATCATCAACCAACGCGACCAAGGCTGTCTCTGTGCTGTGCCCAGGTCGGAAGCCGGACTGGCGTGAGTCTAGATACTCGGATTCGTCAAGGTGTCGTGGAAACTGCTGCGCCACCACATTCTCTACAACCTTCGCTAGAAACGGAAGGTTGGAGACTGGACGATAATTAGCTAGCTCCATTGGGTCGAGTGAAGGCCTCTTAAGCAAGGGCCTCACCACCGCCTCTTTCAAGGCGGTTGGTAAGGATCCCTCACCCAATGAGGCATTCACCAGGCCCAGAAGCCAGCCTCGGGTCACCTCCCAAGATCCCAGTACCAACCAGGAGGGACACGGGTCCATTAAACATGTGGTGGGTCGCAGCCGTCCACGCAACCTATCTAAATCCTCGGGGGCAACAGAATCAAACTCCTCCCAGGATGGTCTCACAAGACTCGCTGTTGGCGGCCCGTCTGGTCCACTGAGTGGGGCCCATCCGCTCCGGATCTGAGCGACTTTGTCCTGCAGATATTCCCCAAATTCCTCTGCTCTGCCCTGTAAGGGTGCCCCCTGTGTCCTCTGTGACAAGAGGGAGCGGGTCACCCTAAACAGGGCGGCAGGGCGGTTATCCCCCGACGCAATAAGGGTGGCGCAATATCTACATTTGGCCACCCTTAATGCCACAAGGTAGGTCCGCAAGTAGGATCTTACCTGTGTTCGATCAGATTCGGAGCGTGAGGGCCTCCACCTGCTCTCTAGACGTCTCCTGTGGCGCTTCATCACCCTCAGCTCCTCGGTATACCAAGGAGCCCGGGTGGGTCGCTGCCGCAGGAGAGGTCGCAAAGGCGCAACCCGGTCCAAGGCCCCAGCCGCCGCCCTATTCCAGGCGGCCGCTAGGTCCTCCGACCGAGCGTGGGTCAGGGCTACAGGTAATGGCCCAAGCTCCGTCTGGAACCTAGCCGGCTCCATCAGGTGCTTGGGGCGGTACCAGCGTGGACCATCTGGTCCCGCCTCCTCGCGGTGGGGGGTAGCGCCAGGGAAGTCAAGCCGGAGACATGAGTGATCTGACCATGACAGGGGTGTAACAGTAAAATCCCCTCTACCCAGATCACTCGTCCACTGCTCAGATACAAAAACAAGGTCCAATGTGTGGCCTCCTTCGTGTGTGGGGCCCTGAATTAACTGGGTCAGGCCCATGGCTGTCATGGAAGCCATGAACTCCCGAGCTACCTCAGACGCTGCTCCCGTCGACGGCAGGTTGAAATCCCCCATAACCACAAGCCTGGGGATCTCAACCGCCGTCTCCGAGATCAGCTCGAGGAGCTCGGGCAGGGCTGCTGATGTATAGCGAGGAGCCAAGTATACAATCAGCAAACCCAACTGCCTCCCTGGGCCCCATTTCACACCAAGGGACTCACACCCGGATATCTGAGGAACAGTGAACTCCCTCGGCTCTAGACCTTCCCGTATAACTACCGCCACCCCACCACCCTTACCCAGGGCCCGAGGCTGATGGAATGCACGGAAACCTGGTGGGCACATTTCCACGAGGGGTAAACCACCCTCGTGGCCCAACCAGGTTTCCGTTATCCCTGCAAGGTCTAGCTCCCCCTCAGAGATCAACTCATTAATGAGGGGGGCCTTGTTGGTTACGGACCTTGCATTGCAAAGCATCAGCCGTAGGCCCGGGCTCTGTAGTTCCTGACCACCTAGGTTGCGGGGGTTGGTGCAAACGACCGGGCATAGCCAACAACCACGGTCTCCCAACCGACCTTGTGATCTTCTCTTGTCCTCGCATCCCCCCCTCCCCGCGACATCTATCTATCTATCATCTATCTATCTATCTATCTATCTATCTATCTATCATCTATCTATCTATCATCTATCATATTAACATGACTATTACAACTACACTTGAGTTATCAAATTCCCAGGCTGGACCCTTATATTAAAAAATTAAGAAGTGATAGATCTACTTTGCTTATGAAAAGATTTTTTTTTTTAATTTGAAGGAAGAATAACGGCTTTGAAGATTCAAGTATCAGAGTTGGAAAAAAGAATGAAATGAATTCTTCAAATTCTTTAAAGAAGTGAATTTCATAGATCTTTTTTATTGAGATATTATACCAGTAATATAAAAACAAATGTAGGTGGGCATTTTCTTCTTCTACAAAGGTCCATTGAAAGAGGCCTTACATTTGAAATCTATTCCTTATCTAATTTTTAAAAAAAATATCTTAAAAGACAGGAGAACAAGATTCACACTTGGATAGCAAATGAAAGAAGAACTGAGACTCACCTCTTCACAAAAATCTATACTATGGTAAAATATATTTCTGTTTAAGTGGTATTTTATTTCAATATTTCTAACTTGATGTATAAACTGTCAGATGCAAATCTCCATTTTCCCCCCTACTCTGAGTTGTTGGCAGCACCTCCCCATCCCCCAATATCTCTCCTGTAATTGTTAATATTGAATTACTTTCAATGGAGAAAGTGGGTATGTGTTGCTCTGGATAGAGATCACTAGTATACTAGAATTAAATAGACTTTTAAAAACCCAATGGAATTGTGTCTATTGTGTTTCTTCATTGCAGATTTACTTCTTTTTAAAAAAAATATAAAGTTTTTCTCTATATACAATTATAGGTATAAATTCACATAGTTATTCTTTTTTTACATTCATGGTTCTTATACATTTGTCATTCCATTTATAGAATTATAATATTCCATTTGGGTTGCTTTGTTTACCATCCCTCTCCTGTTTTGACACCGTCTTCTCCCTTTGTTTTCTCCCTCCCTCCCTTATCTACTTCCTCCCTTCCTCCTTTCCCTTCCTTCTTCCCTTACCTCTCCCCTCCTCCTCTCTTCCTCTTCACCTTCCTACCCTCTCTCCATCTCTCTTGCTCTCCTTTTCCCTTCCATCTTCCTCTCCTCCTCTCTATCTTCCTTCCCTCCTCTCATCTCCTCATCTCTCTTCCTTTCTCTTCTTCCTTCTCTTCTCTACTTTCTTTTTTCCTCCCTTCTTTTCCCTTCCCTTCCCCTACTTCTCTCTATCCCTTCCCCTTCCTACCCTTTTTCCTTCTCTCCTTCTCCCTTCCATCTTTCTCTCCTCACCTCTCCCTTCCCTCCTTTTTCTCTCATTTCCTCTCCCCCTCTCTTCCTTTCTTTTTCTATTGTTGCAGGTGTCTCTTCCAGTTCTTAATTTATATTTTCTAGGAGTGGTATTTCTGCAAACCCAAAAATCGTTAAATATAATTTCTTGTTCCTTTTCCTTTTCTCTCTCTTTTTTTGTAAAGAATATTTTTCTTTTTTGGCCAGACAAAGACAGACAACCCATAACACATAGTACCTTCTTCAATCACATACAGCATGTCGTTTGGTTTCAAAGTTTTTGTGCATCATTTCATTGGCCTCACTTTCAATTGTATATAAAATCACAAATTATCAAACTAGTATATATGTATACATTATCATTGTACATCATTTATTTCTCTATAATTATTATTCCTTTATTTTGAATGAAATATTCTAGGTACTGGATTCATTTATATTATAACAATTCATTACATCATCCTAAATCTATTCAATGATCATATACCTTTGTATTGTTATCTGTATTATTCTTATATTATAAAAATTCTCCAATGTTTTTCATTTCCATGGTTTTTTTTTAATCTAACCACTGGTAAAATAAATCCCATACCTTATAAAATTGTTCATCTTCTTGTTCTCTAATTTCAAATGTCAATTTACTCATTTTAGCCCCTTCCATTATTTTCTGAATAACTTCCTCCTGCAATGGTATTTTCTCATTTTTCCAATTTGTTGCAAATACAATTCTAGCTGCCGTTAACCCGTTTACAATCAACTATTTCAAATCTCTATTGTATATTTCTGGTAATATTCCGAATAAAAAAAAATCTCAGGTTTAAAATCTATATGTTTCTGAGTCATTTTTTTCTAACCAAGTGTGGATTTTAGTCCAATATCTTTTAGCTTCTACACATGTCCACTATATGTGGTAATATGAACCTGGTATCTGATGACATTTCCAACATTTTTCTGATTTGTCCCTGAACGTTCTTGCTATTCTCGCCGGGGGTAAGTGCCACCTATAAAACATCTTATACAAGTTTTCTTTATATGCTGTTGACATTGTCATTTTATAATTTTGTGACCATAATTTTTGCCATTTCTCTAAATCAATTCCATGACCAAAAAATTTATCCCCAAGCAATCATAGATTCTTTAACTTGTTCTTCTTCTAGTTTAACCTCTAAAAAGTATCCATATAATTTTAATCATCTTTTCATCAGTACCTGTCAGAATTTTATCCAAGTCAATCATTTTATCATAAAAACTTTCTATTTTAAGATCTTTATCATATCTAGAATGTATTTGCATGTATGAAAACCAGTTCATTCTTATACCTTGTTCTTCTAATTCTTGTATAGATTTAAGTTCACCCTTAGCATCAATATTTCACCATATCTAACTGTTTGTTCTTTTTTGTATATCATTGAATATGAAAATGCTTCAATAGTTGAACCAGACTGGGATTTTTAAATAATGTTGCATTTTAATCTTCTCCCAGTTTAATAACAAGTCCTCCCATATGTAATGCCTTCTAAAATACCAACTGACGTCCGGATGAAACGACATGCAATCTTGTAGCTCCAAGATTGCTGTTGATATCTCTGCTGCTGGACGGTTCTTTTGAACCTAAACTGTCCCGTAGAGACAGTGATAGAGAGGGGCACATCCTGTTGATCTCAGAGATATCACAAAGTCCCCATTTGACCCAGAAGTAGCCGTTTCTTGATGGCAACAGCGAGGCAGCCATATGGTGCTGAAATCAGGACAGCTCCCGAATGGAAGAGAAACAGAAGAGAAGCATGTCATTTTGGTGAGATTTTTTTTTCTTCATTAACATTTGGGAGAACACCCTAAAAGACTAAAAATAAAGTTAAAGTTGAAGACAGAAAGTGGATAAGTGGTGAGATTTTGCCAGAAAGTCAAATGGATTGTTTTTATTTTCTTCCTTTTTAAAGTGGGAAGTTTTGTTGACTTTTACAATGCCCATTACTTTTTAAACTTGATTGTTTTTTTTTTTCCTCCTCTTCTTTTTTTTTCTTTTCTTTTAAATGCTGGCATAAACATTTTCTTATCGACTAAGAACTCTTTCTCTCTACTTTTCTCTTTCTAATGCTTTATTGTTTTCTTTTTTAAATGAATTTTTTAAGTCTTCCTTTGAATCGGAGGAAAGGAAGCGTGTAGTGCTAAAAAAAATAAGTAACACTGTCACCTAGAGGTTTTGAAGCATTGTTTTCTTTTCCCTGCATGTGCATTTTGAGAAAAAGTCGAGCCAGCTGATAGTGGGGAAGGCATTGAAGATTGTTTATTCAGGTGCTTTCCTGGGATATTATCCGTGAATGGAGGCTAGACTGAAAGGGAACTTGGCAGTTTAAAGCTATACATTTGTTGTGACCTTGGAAAAAGAGAATTGACAACTCTGTCTGGAACTTAGCATGAGAACCTCAGTAGTGGCTGTGATTTCTTTTTATATTTACCTTTTTTTCCTCACTTCATTGCTCTTCACCCCCACCCTCAGACTTAGTTATTTTTAGCCAATTAGAAGCTTTTGGCAGCAGAAGCCTAGTGTCTTTTTGCTTTTTGCTTTTTTTTTCTTCTCTTCTCTCTCTTAGCTCAATCTTTTTTTATTTTTCTTAAAGCAACAGTGTTTCTTCTCCTTTCCTTTTGCCTTTTCGACAGATATAACTTCTTTTTCTCTCCTTTTCTTTTCTCTCTTTTCTCCCTTTTTCCCTTTGGATTTTTGACTTTGTTTTCATATGATACTGAATTGGATTAAGTTAAAAAAGAACCTGAAGATTATAACTGCCCCTTTTTTCTTTTATTCATTCTATTTTTATTTTGACTGATCTGCTAAAATCTTTTGCCCCTCCCCCCTTTTTTTCTTTTTTTCTTTTTGCAAACATTTGGAACCAATTAGATTAGGGCACATAAGAGCCTGATTTTTCCCCCTTTTTCTCCTTTTTCTGTTTTTCTCCCCATTTGTTTTGTTTTGTTTTTATTTTAGGATCATTTTGGATTACAAATACCCTCCACATAAATGGATTAAGGAATAGAAGAACCCAAAGATTTTGTACTTCCCCGCCAATGAATAATAACCTGATGGAAATGAGTAAAAAGATAATGACCACCAGCTCTTCAATACCTCCTCTTCTTTACCATCTGGAGGGCAAAGATCAATCCAGACAATGTTGCAGCAGGAAAAAGACAAAGGGACATTACAAATGATTTTGCAAGGGATTCGAAATATAGAATTAAGAACCGAAAATATTGAAAAGCGAACAGAAAAAAACAGATGAAAAAGTTGAGAACATTCACCAAATGATGAAGGAATTTGAAGATAGATTCCAGAAAATTGAAGAAAAAAATGAACAAAGAGACAAGAAAATCGGAGACATTGATAATCAATCAAGTGTTGTGGAAAAGAGAAAAGTGGAAAATTGGGATGGGAGATTGACAGATCAGAATTATATCTCAGATTCCAAAACATAGAAGAAGAAAAGGAAGAGAACTTGGCAGAGATAATAATAGAAATTCTCACAAGTGCCTTGGAGATAATCAAAGAGAAGATCATGGACGGCATAGACAAGGTGTTTACAAGTTATGCAATGAAAAACAAGCTCCCTAGAGAAGTCCACATAAGATTTACTAAGAAAACAATTAAGACACAAATAATACAGATGACAAGAGATAAAACATTGAAATACAAAGACAAAGATATTGTGATCCTGAAACAGGTCCCAAGAAGACTGAGATATATAAGAAGAGAATGTTAATTTTTGACTAAAATTTTACAGAAAAAAAGGAGTTAATTATAGATGGCTGATTCCAGAAGGTTTGATGTTTCTATGGCAAGGACAAAGACATAGAATAGATTCAATTGATAAAGCAGAACTATTATATGCAGAATACTCTAGAGGGAAAGAGGGAGAGACAGGAAAAGAAGAATCACTAATTGAACTACAATATAATGGCCAGGCTGCGACTGGAAAAGAAGAAGGTGCAGTAAGCGGCACTGTGGATACTAAAGAACAACAAGAACCAATATCTACTAGAGTAGTAAAGCCTACCTATAAAACATAAACATGGAGGAAAAAAAATTAATTTCAATAAATATAAATGGACTTAACTCACCTATTAAAAGAAGGAAAATGTTTAATAAATTAGGGAAATTAAAAGTGGACATAATCTGCCTTCAAGAAGTGCACATTAAAAAAAACAGGAGCAATAATTGATACAAACTAAACTAGGGGAAATATTTACTACATTACCATGATACAAGAAAAGAGGAATGGTTCTGTATAATAAGGATACAATTTCAGCAGAGCAAATCTACACAGATGACGATGGAAGAATCTTAATGGTGGAAATTATGGACAATAATAAGAAAATATTTTTAATAGCAATTTATGCTCCTAACGATAGCCAAGATAAATTTTATTAAAAATTACATATGAAAACAATTGAATTGGACTATGTTAATATTTGTATAATGGGAGACTTTAAAGGAATTGTAGATCAGAATATGGACTATAAAACACAAAAAACAACAAAACTAAATATAAAGACTTTTCCTAAATCCTTTTTTAAAATGACTGATGAAATAGACTTAAAAGATGTATGGAGAGAAAGAAATCCCACAAATAGACAATATACCTTCTACTCAAATAGACATTTATCATGGTCCAGATTAGATATGATATGGACCTCAATGGAATTGATTTGTGATATACAGGAAATTGACATAGAAACAAATACCTGGGCAGATCACAATCCAATGACAATTAAGTGGAAAGACAAAGGAGAAGATCTAGATGGACTTTAAATAATACTATATTAAAAGAAAAGGACTTTGTACAGAAAATGCAGAAAGAATTGGTATTCTTCTTCAAAGAAAAAAAAGAGGACACATCAATGCAGAATCTCTGAGACACAATGAAGGCCTATGCCAGAGGCTTGATAATAGACTATACAAGAAAAAGAAATATTAAGAAAAGACAAGCTTTTAAAATATTGGATGATGACTACAAGAGACTTGAAAAAGAGCTACAGAAGGCCCCACAAAAAAGGATATTAAAGTAAAAATGGATACAACTAAACACAAAATGGGGCTAATGGAAAAGGAGGAATTAGCACCAAAAAATCAGAAGTGCTAAATAGAATTATTTTGAAAATGCAAATAAACCAGGGACATATACATTGAAAAAAAGAGAGAGAATCAAGAAAAATAATGCAAATAATAGGGCAAATTTGTTATGAAAACAGAGAGAGAGAAAATTATACAAGAATACTATGGGAAATTATATGAACAAGAGAAGATAGAGGAGGAAAGAGTTAAACAATATGTGCAAAAAGCAAATTTACCTCTGATAACTAAAGAAACTGAAATGATGCTAGAAGGTAATATAACAATGATGGAATTAGTTGAAGTCCTTAAAAAAACAAAACAATGGAAAAGCTCCAGGTCCAGATGGACTACCAGAGGAATTTTATAAGACTTTACAGGAATCGTTGTATCTCCCATTGTTAGAAGTCATGAATGAAGCCATGTTAAAGATGAAGATACCCAAATCTTGGTCAGAAGCTTATATAACAGTGGTGCCAAAGGAGGACACTGACCTACAGCAAATTAAGGATTATAAACCAATTTCCCTGCTAAATTCAGATTATAAAATATTTGCCTCAATACTGGCAGAAAGACTCAAAAGATCCTTCATTACCTTTATTCATCTTGATCAAAATGGATTTCTGCCAAAGAGACAAATTAAAGATAATATGAGAATAATCATGGACACTTTGGAATATTATATTATCTGAAAAACAAATGGTGTTGATATTCTTAGATGCTCAGAAGGCCTTTGATAATGTGAATTGGCGAGTTATGTTGTTACAGTTGGAACAGATGGGCTTTGGCAAGAAATTTATTCAAACCATACAAACCATATATCACAAACAAACAGCAAAGGTAATGATAAATGGAGAATTGACAGATTCCATTGATATTGGGAAAGGGACAAGACAAGGTTGCCCACTATAACCTTTGTTGTTTGTGTTAACATTAGAAGTTTTAAATAGAAACATTAGAGAAGATAAAGACATAAAAGGAATGGAAATTAAAAAAAGAAGAATATAAATTGCAAGCATTCGCAGATGATCTAGTCTTCATTTTAGAGGATCCATTGGAAACCACACCTAAATTGATAGAAAAAATAGAGGAATATGGAAAAGTAGCAGGTGAAAATAAATAAAGACAAAATGAAGATTTTGACAAAGAACATGCTAGCAAGACAAAAGGAAGTATTGGCGGAAGCTTTGAAAATTCAGGTCACAAACAAAGTTAAATATTTGGGGATATATTTGACAGCAAGATGTAATACACTTAAAGAGAACAATTATTATAAACTTAAACAACAAATTACTACAGACCTGGCCAAATGGGAAAACTTACAACTATAACTAGTAGGGAGAATATCAACAATCAATAACCAACAATATATTCATATTACCCAGGATTTTATATTTGTTTCAGACAATTCCAATTAGATTAGGGAAAGATTTCTTTGAAGACCTTAACAAAATAGTATTTAAGTACATTTGACAGGGAAAGAAAGCGAGAATAAAACTTAAACTGTTATAGGATGCTAGAATAAGAAGAGGATTTGGCCTACCAAACTGGGAGTTATATTACCAGGAAACAAGCTTGATGTGGGTTAAGGAATGGATAATGTTAAGAAACTCTAGATTATTGACCTTAGAAAGTCGTGATTTGTTGTTGGGTTGGCACACTTTCTTATGGTATAAGGGAACATTGCAGGTTTACTTCTGTCAGGATCATCATGATCAAACGTGTTTTAAACAGTATTGTAGAGAAATAATACTCTTGTTTGGATGGAACATACAAAAAATATTGTGGTTACTTTAATTACCAGGAGGGATCGTGATCCTTAGGAATAGTAAAAAACAAGAATCTTGTGGAAACTCCTCTAATTTTCATGAAGATATTTTTTGCATGTTCCATACAAACAGGAATATTATTTATCTACAATACTGTTTAAAATATATTTGAACATGATGATCCTGAAAGAAGTAAACCTGCAAGACACAAGAACCTGAAGAAACAAGACACAATTCTATTGGGTTTTTAAATGTCTATTTAACTCTAGTATACTAGTGATCTCCATCCAGGGCAACATACCCTCTTTCTCCAGTGAAAGTAATTCAATATTAATCACTTTCTCCGGTGAAAGTAATTCAATATTCATGATCAAAAGACCATGTTCAGTGCTTCAATCTATATAATATCACAACAATAACTCTGTGATAAATTAAGCTGATATCTACTGTTGGGTATTGGCAACACGTTTTCATGTGCAGGAGGAGGGGGGTGTTTCTTTTTTCTTAAGATTTGATAGTATATATGTATACACCAAAGTAAATTCTAGTAGCACAATAACTGGACAATCAACTAGTCTACCATTTTTCATCCTTTATGTTATACAGTTTCTAATGTTCCAGATGTGTTTTCCTAAACAGAGTGGCAAATAAATTATAATAGTCGCAGAAGATCAAAACAATGGCAGAAATATGCATAGAAAATCCATAAAAGTGATTATCCTGTGACTAAGAACAGAGAACAAGAAAAATGTTTCTGAATGCTTTTTCCTTATAAGAAATTAGACTTAGCTCTGCTTCATAAAATCCTAAAATCTATATTGATCAGAAATTGGTTCAGAAACAACTAAATACATGGACAAATATATTTCAAGTAAATCATAGAAATTAAATATTCATATGTAGTTATTGAAGAGGAAATAGCCAGAATATATTTAATCTTCAATAGAAAAACCAATAGCTATGATTCATTTTATCACCCCAGAAGTTCAGTATAATATTCAGTGTCTTTCTAACAATTTTATTCTCAATTTCTCTAGAACTAGTAATCATATATTTTCATAAAAATACAGGAAGTCTTACTTCTTTTTTGCTTCTGTTCAGGCAAAAATGCTAAATCTCCTTCTTAACCCTCTTCCTGATTCAGCGTTTTCTCTTTTAGAAATGCTAAATGGAAAAATAACAATGACAGAATTAATGGACGCAATGAAAAGACAAAAAAATAATAAAACACCAGGCCAAATTCCACCAGTGGACCTTGATAAGACCATACAAGAACCAATAGAAACAGTAATGCTAGATCTATATAATGAAGCACTTACAGAGGCTAAACTACCAAAAACATGGGCAGAAGCATACATTACACTGATACCAAAGGAAGATTTGGATCACCAGCAGAGAAAGAATTCTAGACCCATTTCATCATTAAATACAGACTACAAAATATTTACATCCATAATTTCAGAGGGTCTAAAAAGAAACAAATGAAATCATTCACTCAGACCAAAATGGATTTCTATAGAAAAGACAATTGAAAAATAATATGAGAATAATTACAAATAATTGGAATACTACAAAGCACATCCCGGAAAACAAGTTGAATTAATTTTTTTCAATCCTAAAAGGCCTTCTACAACTTGAATTGGCAATTCATTATTACACAATTAAAAAACATGAAATTTTGAGAGAAATTTGTGATGATGTGGGAAACAATATCTTCAATTCAAACAGTCAAAGTATTAATAAATGGAGATGTCACAGAAAAATTCAATATTTCAAAAGGTGTAAGACAAATGTCCCCAATTGCCACTATTATTCATTTTTACCTTATAGGTACTACTATCAGAAATTAGGCAAGAAGAGGGGGGAAAAGGATTAAACATTTTAAAAGAAGAATATAAAGTCCAAGCATTTACAGACGATTTAATATTCATCCTAGAAGAACCATTAGAAACAGGATATAAATTAATACAAAAATTAGAAGAATTTGTCAAGATAGGAGGATTTAAAGTTAACAAGAGCAAAACAAAGATAATAACAAAGAAGCTTACCAAAAAACAAGAAATAGAATTGTAGAAAATAATGGGCAGGCAGATAACAAAAAAGGTGAAAAGCTGGGAATTTAGCTGACAGGAAAATGCTCAATGATCAAAGAAGATAACTATCGTAAGACTATGCAACTGTCACTGTGTTAATTGTTTGCTAGCTGTGCTGAAGATTTACTGCGCAGGTCACAGGTCTTATCAGCAAGTGATTTACTGCGCCTGCTCACACACATTCCAGAGACTTCTGATCTTCTGTTCGCCTGCCACGTGGCAGGCACATGGCTCTGCAGAGATGTAATTAATTTAGATAGTAAGGTTTTGTTTTATTTTATTTTCATATTAAAGTTTGTTTTCATTAGAACATTAGAACATGTTATCAGGTTTTATTTCTTATCAAGAGATATGCTTCTGGGAAGGGCTGGCAATCCGCACCTCAATCGAAGGTGGAAGGGAAACTTCCATTCCTTCTCAGCAACAAATAAAAAAATATTTGGACTGTATTTGGAATACAGTCAAAATGAATGTATTGCCGAAACTTCTGTTTCTATTCTAAGTGATACCAATAAATCTAGGGAAAAACTTTTTTATAGACTTAAATAAATTAACACAATTCATTTAGCTAGGGAAAAAAACCACGTATTAAATTAAAATTACTACAGGACAGTAGAGAGAAAGGAAGCTCTGGACTCCCAGATTGGGAGCTTTATCTCCAGGCAGCTGCTCTCATGTGGATAAAAGACTAGATAAAATTAAAGAATAAAAGAATCTTAACGATAAAAGGACATGACTTACAATTAGGCTGGCACGCTTTCATTTGGGATGGGAAAAACAAAAAGTTACTTCCAAAGACACCAAATTTGAAATGCTCTATTACAAACATGGCAAAAAGTTAAAATAAGCCCCTACAACAAAATACCAATTTGGTTATTGACTATGGAAGCATTAATTTATCTATATGTACCAGACATAAATAAAATAATAATATATGAAGATATATTGGACAATCAGGAGACATTAAAAACAAAACAAGAACTTAAAAATCAGGGAATAGAAATTGTCTGGTGACCCTACATGCAGATTCAGTCCAGATACAAGAAGGACTTAGAATTATATGGATTTTATAAAGAACCACAAGAATTAGACAAAATTTTACAAGGGATAGAAGAAAAATTGATTAGAAAAATATATAATTTATTTATTGCAATTCAAAATGGAAGAAGTAGTGAAGGAAACAATGATAACCTGGGCAACAAATTTCGGCTACAACATAGAATTAGAGAAATGGGAGGTGAATTACAAATTAACAAAGGCAACAACATACAAAGAAAACTTATACAAAATGTTCTACAGATGGCATCTACCACCAGTGACAATAGCAAAAGTGTTCCTGAACTGTGCACTGGATTGTTGGAAATGTAGCCAGACCCATGGAACATATTATCATATGTGGTGGACATGTACTGCAGCAAGAAAATATTGGATAAGAATTAAAAATGGCTTGAAGAGATAATTTAACAACCAATAGAATTAATGCCAGAACTATTTTTATTAGGGATAATTACAGGGAACAATGAAAAAAAATCAATTTCTAATATTGCACGTCATTACCGCAGCAAGAATCATATATGCACAAAATTGGAAGAATAAAAATATATCATCAGAGAAAAATGTGATAAAAAAGTGTTAGAGTGCACTGAGATGGACAGACTCACAAAAGAAATAAAAGAAAAAGGGAAATCCGATTACTATTTGGTATGGAATATGTGGTATAAATGAGTAGAGGAAAGATGTAAAGAATAAGAAAGCATTAATGGAAGAAAGATTAAGAAATTAGAAAATTATTACAAAACCGCATAAATGAACAAGATAAAAAATGTAAGATGCATTGTGTATGAAATAGTCCACTAAGGGATTAATATGTATAGATAGATATAAGATGTATAGTATATAAATTAGTACATTAATAGACAAATAAGTATAAAGGAAGTATAAATACATATGTATGGATAGGTATTGTAGATAAAATAATATATTAATAGACTATCATGTATAAAAGAAATATATACACATGTATGGAAAAAAATGGTATACCAGGTATACCAATATGGAACTGTTGCAAAGATGATAATTGTGTTAAAAAACTGTTCAATAAAACATTTTTTTAAAAGAGTCTTTTGTCTTTTACATTCCAGTGAGTAGCATGACACAGTACTTGGTACGGTAAACTAGGAGATGACACATGCTTTATTCCTCATATGGAATGAACACTGGACACATAGAACCAATTAAAAGTTCGCGTAAAATAATAAAGTAATGAGACTGCTTTGTAACTACAGAATCCTTGAAAATGTAATAGCAACAGTAGTATTGTAATAAATATACTGGCTTTTTTCATCGAGAAGGGATCCAGTCCACAAGGACTTAACAAACAGTGCAAATAACTGTTCTTCCCATTCCCCTTCACCCTATATGAACATTGAAGTCCTTGTTGTTTCAATGCATCTGATCATGCTGTGCCATTATACAGAATACAATCTCACAAATCACAATGTGTCTGTACCCTGCCATGTATCAAAGTTCTCCAAGGTCAGAAAAGCAGTTTATCAACCTTTTATAACTCTTAGAACAGACAATAAATTTATTCTTGTGCTGGAATCTATGAATATTTCAGATCTTCCATGAGATAAACAGTATTGCTTAGGATGCTCTGTCTGTCATTGTCAATGAACAGAAAACACTGTCATTGCTGCATACACGCCATGCCTTGATATTGCTCTGAGCACAATAAAATGTAATGCTACCTGGTTTGCATTTTCCTTACAAAGCCCTCTAGGTTTGGTCTTGCACATTTATTTCCCAGCCAACAGACCATTACTGTGGCAAACTTCCATCTGCTGATAGATAGAGAATCTTAATGTTTTGATACATTGCTCAATTGCCATTTCTTTAATTTCTAATCAGGATAGAAATTAACTCCAAGAAGACAAAGAACCATCCATTACTTAAATTATCTCTGCATCTACATACTGTGAAAAATGCTCTGTACTTCATCTGTCTTAATTTGGATTAATTTTAAATTAATAAAATTCTTTGTGTACCTAATTTGAGATTAGTTTACTGCATTGTTAATGTGTTTTATTTGGCAAAGCTCTTAAAATTCATTATTGGGCAAATAAACTTGCTTTTGATAGAACTGAAGAAAAATAAGCATCTCCAATGTATCACAAGAGAAAGGAACTGGGTCAGTTGTGTTTATGATTAAGAAAGATGTCCCACATCTTCTCTGTGCTTTTATAAGGGTATTGCATCTTACAGCTCTACCCAAAATTGCTCAGACTCTTCCTATTATTCTTATACTGATTCAATTATGATCAGAAGTTTGTTGAAGATGTAAATGATAATTTTGAAACTATTTGAATATTGTTGCCGATAAATACATTCAATTGGAAGACTATTCCATCTTTTTTCCAACTTATTCTATTATCTCATCATTGGAATAATGAAACTGTTAGGGAGACACTAAAAGAATTGTCATTCCACTGAGAAATGCCTCCATATTTCAGAGAGAAAAGTACAAAGGGATTATTTAAAGACTAGATGTAGAGAATTTATTTTAAGTGCTTCATGACTATAATTTTTTAAGAAAGGAATGGACAAATTTATCTAGGATGGAATGACGATTCCTGTTTACAGCAAGGATTAGAATATCTCAAAAGTCCCTCTAGCTCCATGATTCTATGATATATGAAGGGGGAGGGAGGTTATGTGTTGGTTTTCTACCCTGTTTCCCTGAAAATAAGACTTCCCTGGATATTAAGACCAATCGGGCTTTTGAGCACATGCACTAAAATAAGCCCTCCTCCAAAAATAAGCTCTCCCTGAAAATATTGCAACACAGCAGCCATGAGGTGACCACGCTTGCGCCTCCTGCATCTCAAAAATAATAAGACTTCACTGAAAATAAGGTCAAGCACAAATTTCAGAAAAAGAAAATAAGACCATGTCAATTTTCGAGGAACACGGTAGATATTTAGTCTCAGAATATTTTGAGAGATTGTGAACATGTGGGCATGCATAATTGCAAAAGAAAAATCTGTAATGAGGTTCAGAAGGCTACACCGAGTCACTAACTAAATATAGTTCCATTTAACTCATTGCAATAGGGATAAAGATAGGCAACACACTTTAAAACATCCTAAATTTTATAAAGGGGAAAGGTCTATTTGTGAAATATTATACTGACACAGTGGCTCAGATGCTAAGCTTGTCGATCAGAAGGTTGGCAGTTCAGTGGTTCGAAACTGCATAAGAGAGTCATTTCCCGTTACTTGTCCCAGTTTCTGCCAACCTAGCAGTTCGAAAGCACATAAAAATGCAAGTAGAAAAATAGGGCCACCTTTGGTGGGAAGGTAACAGTATTCCGTGCACCTTTGGAGTTTAGTCATGCCGGCCACATGGCCACGGAGAGGTCTTCGGACAGCGCTGGCTCTTCAGCTTAGAAATGGAGATGAGCACCCCCCCTAGAGTCGGGAATTACTAGCACGTATGTGTGGTGGAACCTTTACTTTATACTGAAATGACACCATGTGAGTAGAACAGAGCAAATTTGGCTCCTAGTAGCTTTCATTTTACCAAGTTAATGGAGGTTGTTGATGTGTGGCAACACTATGAATCTAATCAAATTGATATTTGTTGTGAAAGATGCTGTAAACTCTTTCCATGGGTTCACATTTGATGAGCCTTTTTTCCCCTCCTAATGTTCAGTATTATTTGCTCAATATGTGTCATAGTTGCCTTGTTAGCCTATGTGCATTGAATGAAATAGCTCTGGAACAGTAACGAGAATTGAAAAATAAAGTGAGAATAAAAAAAGATAGATAAAACTATAGAAATAACTAATTTGTTTATCTTCTATCAATGAATTTAATTCCTGAACTTACATTTCTAAAACATTAACAGATTAACAGAGTTGGAAGGGATCTTGCAGGTCATCTAGCCCAAATCAAACTCACAACTTCCTGATTATGAAGTGAGAGCTCTACCCGTATGATTGCCTTTCTTTCTCTACCATGAAAAAAAAAACTTTTGATCCCAACTTTGTGCCAATATGAAATGGAAATCCTTTCTGGATACAATACACTGCAGTATAAGAAAGGAAGTACAAAAGAAAGAAGGCAAGCTGTTTTTTAATGATAATGTTGATTGATTAGATGTGGTATTTCATCACTGGAGGAATTTTATTAAATATATAGCAACAATGATGCTGTAGGAAGCAAAATTTCTGGGTAATTTCAAATTAGGAGGAACAGTAAATAATGAAAATCAATGCAATCAATAAGGCAACTAATATATGATAAATGTTCTTGGGCTTAATGCAGAGTAATGGATTTGGGAGCAGAGTAAAATGAAATTGTATCAGAACATCTATTAAACATGGAAAGATAATTCTGCATAAAGCAAAATTCTCTTTCCAAACAAATTCTGCAATTCAGTTTGATTCACTGACCTTTGTCTCCAACTTGCCATCTGGTATCCTCCTTTTCTAATAGGTTAGCCCCTTTTAGCAGGCAAGTGTAAAAAAGCACAGAGAAAAGAAAAGCCAGAAACAGCCAGGTAAGAAAATATGCACATTGCATCTAGCCTCTTGTTTCAAGAAGGTTGCCCTGGGATAGGTATTATTCACTTCAACTCTAATGGTTCCAGCTAGCAGGACATACTAGATAAAATAGGATGGGTATGCTGTAGATCCCATCAGCCAAGCAATGTAATTTGATAGGGACTAGAAGATTGTCTTTTTCTGCAGCAGTTCTTACACTGTGGAACATCTTCCTTTCAGAGATTAGAATGGTCCAACCCCCTTTGCCTTCTGTAAAGCTTTAAAAATTTGGCTATGTTCTCAAGCCTGGGGCTCTACATATGCAATAGTTACACCTCCTGGCTATATTATTAACAGGTCAGATCAGGGGTGGGTTTCAGCAGGCACTGCTGCCGGTTAACTTGTGTGTGCACCACGTGTGCTTGATGTGTGCATGGCATGCATAGAACTGAAAAACAAGATGGTGGCACCTACGATGATCCCCGGAGAACCAGTTTGGCAGTGTGGCAGGCTGGGTTGCTGTCGGTTCCAGAGACCCAAGCCACCAAACCACTAACGGTTCAGCCAAACCAGTCCAAACCAGAAGGAACCCACCACCAGGCCAGATGTCTTGCTTTATATGAGCTCAAATTAGACATTTTAATGTTTTTATTGTTTTAATGATTTCCATGTGATAAAAAGCACTCACAAAATAGACTTAAAACAAGATGTAGTGGTGACATCAGCAAGTATTGCAGGCCCAGTTGGTAAAAGAAAGCTCAAGACTATGTTGGAAACATGTGGAAGAGATGTTCATCCTACAGTGGATAGACAATGGTCTATCATCAATGATGATGATGGTTTTTACTCTTTTTTTGTTTTAAAATGTCGTTAAGATTTTAATTGTAAAATGTTTTTGAACTGCGAGCTATTCAGTATTGTTTGCTGAGATGGGTGGCTATAGACAAATAAAATAAATATACAGGGAGGATCAGAGTTCTAATCAAAACAAGTCTGGAAGTATCAGGTTGTAGAAATATGCAAGAAAATAGCCGAAGCCATCTACTCTTCCTTTGAAACTTCCATTACTACAGTTTCTGTGTTGGACCTCTTAGGGCACTCATTTACTTCCAGAAACAATATTTACAAAGGCCCCGTTCAAATAGAGGTGTGAAAGAGGGTTCTTGCCTCATCTACATTATAGATCTCAGTTATGTAACTTATAAAGTAGAAGAGAAGCTTTCAGTGAAGTTTTTTCCCCCAGGTACACAGAGAGTGATTTCACTCACTTCAGATGCTGGCCTAGAAACTAGGAGTTTTTGGCCCGCCTTAGACGTGAAATTCAACTGGGTAATTTTGAGCCAATCTCCCTTTCTCAGTCCAACTCACTTCAAAAGATTGTTCTTGTGTAGAAACATAGAAACAATAGTACTAGATATGAAGTTGGAGGTTTGTTCGCCAAGCTTGTGGGTTGCTTCCTCAACCTTTCATTACCAGGCAGCATAACATCTTCAGCAGAATTTAGGGGAGTGTTGGTATACTTCTGCTTATGAGTGCTTTTGTGATCATTAGGTCTTGTGATGGAAGATCATATCAGATGATGGACATGACAGGTGAGGGTCTTGTGAAGGGTCTTATGATAGGGCAGGTGTGGGTTTAGGTATTAGGTATGTTAGCCATCTTGAGTTACGTGTAATAATGATGATATAAAAATATAATACTGCTAACAACAGCAACAACATTTTAGTGTATGTACTGGATGTGTGTGTTTGAGCATCAAACATTTCTGCATATCAAAATCGATAATACTATATACTAGCTGGATACCATACTTTACTACAAAATCATGTGATCATGCCAGCCCTCAGGCAAAATGAGTCATGTGCTGGCCATGCTCATATAAGGCAACTGACAAGAGTTCCTTTCAGGTAGAGAGTGGGAGTAGAACATCTAACTCCTTAGCATCGACACATGTTAATATGATACTGTATAAAGTATACTGATGATCTGATGGTCATTTTGAAAAATCTTTTTTTAGCAAGCACCTAGAAGCCAAGAGGAACATATTGTACGTACCTAATTTCAAGTTTGTAAGCTTTACAATTCTGGAGATTTCATGTTGATGCTTGAGTGGTATTTCACTTTATATATATATATGTGTATATATTAGGTTATTTCTATAGTTTATTTGTTCTTGTATTATATTTGAAGAAAAACATCCATTACCTATTTTTTTAACAAAACAACATAATTTGGATGAGTGTAAAAATTCAGTTGTGTCTCAGTCAGTGAATTCCCATATATGTTAATTCAGAGTATGTTCATTTTATTCATACTTACTTTTCTTTATGGTGAATAGAATAATTGCCAGAAGTATTTTTTCTAAGGCAATGTATAAGTAAATACTGTAGCTAAAGAAGGCTAAATGGAGGTTTATTTGTTTGTTTACTATTTAGTAAAAGTACTACTTTTCAACCAGATATGGGGAAATCTACTATTAAATATAAAAATAATAAAATCACTATTTGAGGGAGTAGGTAAAAAGAAAAACTGAAAATTCTGGAAGAGACTATGTTTGTAGTGAATAAGAATTTTGATTGGTCCATTTCTTCATCAGCATATACCAACCAATGGTAAATTTCCTTTGAAACATGATGGAAATAATCTACCATAGAAAACATTTAAAACAGATTAATTCATTCAAGCAAGATACTTGCTTGGTTTCTTAAAGGATGAGAGTTGAATGAATATTATATGGATAACTATAATACGGACCTTGTCAGCATTACGGATTTTACATATAGTCCTGTTCTTTTTTCAATTTAAAAATGAAACAAAACATAATGTCTGAAAAATCTATATTCACTTTTGTCCTCTACTTTTCTTACAGTTGATCATTTTGTGTACATTTTTTTAAAGCAGACATTTTTCAAGTTTGCTCTTACTATCTGCTTTTCTTTAATACAGATACTATAAAATACATTTTCCAAAGCAATTATGTGGAATGTATCTTCCCCAAATATGCACTATTATGAACACATTTTTAGCAGAATGTAATAGATATTAATAGACTCAGTTCATTGTTTCCCATCTGTGCCAGATGGAGCCTGTTTTGCAATCTGTGGCAGATTTATTCTGCATTTATAGTTTGAATACCTATGTATTTTTAATCGTGTTTGTGGTACTGCCGAATTGCAAACATTTCTTTTGCTGATGATTGCCTCATTTTTAACCAATAGATGTGTCTCTTCATGCCAGGAATATTTAGTACATTTTGATCTGTACAAATTATATTGAATATATGTACCAGAGGTGGTATTCAACAGGTTCTGGAGAACGGGTAGCGGACATTTTGAGTAGTTCGGATAATGCCACCTCTAACTGCCCCCATCCATTTTCCACCTCCTAAGTCCCAACTGATCAGGAGGAAATGGGGATTTTAAAGTAACTGTCCCATGGAGAGGGGAGGGAATGGAGATTTTGCAGTAACCGTCCCCTGGAGTGGGAAAGGGATGGAGATTTTACAGTATCTTTTTCCTGCCATATCCATCAAGCCACACCCACCAAGTCACACCACGCCCAACAAGTCATGTCCACAAAACCGGTAGTAAAAAAAATTGAATCCCACCACTCGTATGTACATACACACAGAAACATAAACACACACAAAAACACATATTGTCTCTCAGCTTGCCCCTAACAGTAACTCTAAATTGGTGTTGAATTGTTAACATTTCATTTTAATCACTCCATATTGATTCTTGTAGATACTAGTTCTTACCCTCTCAATCCACATTATCCTTTATTACAAACCAAATACATTCCACTGTCATGGATGATGGCCCAGTCAACTCTTATTCAACCTGGTTGCCTTCCAGATGTGTACATTCAAAATCTCCAATTTCCCAGTCATCCTGGCATTTGCAGGGAATTTTTTAAGCAATAAGTGTTAGGCATGACAAGCTTTGACCTGTAAGACTTGTTCAAAGTTGCTTTTGTCTGTTCCAAAATCATATTTGCTTTCATAATGCCTTCATTCATCATATTTACACCAAAGACACATTCCTTGTGTGTCTAATCACACTTGACCAATAAAGTATTCTATTCTATTCTATTCTATTCTATTCTATTCTATTCTATATAATTTACTTGCTGTGACATTACAATTATTTATCAATCAAATTTACATACTCTTATTTAAAAACTATTAAATAAGAGCCTTGTCATAACCAGTGATACTGATGAATAGTTCTATTGTCTATGTGTGTTAGTGTGTCAGGGAGTTTAGATTAGTTTAGATTAGAGTTTTGAAAAATTATATTCTTTAAGCATAATGTTTTGAACCCACCATTCTTCATTAGTTCTTTCTAGCTGGTTATTTTCTCTTTTTTCTAAAATCATCTTCTTAAGTTTCTGAATAAAACTACATTTTCTAGGGGAATAATAGATCTCCCTACATCTTTCCTCATTTTGAAAAGCTTGGACATAAGTACATAATACTCTTGAGCTTTCTTGTTCTTAAAGTGATAAAAAAAGGAAATTATATAGAAACCAACTCCTTGTCTGATGCAGCAATCTCATGTCTGTTCCCCAGAGTACCCACTGCAAAATTATTGCCATTTCAGCAGTTTAGTAATTTAGGAATTACCTTTTCTTCTAGCCTCAAAATGCTGAGTCTGCTAACAGTTCACTTATCTACCCATTAATCTTTTGTCTCCTGAAAGGTGTACGTGAAAAGATTGTAGTGACCAACACAAAGGTAGGATTAACAACACATGTGCACACACACACACTAGTGCTTCTATTGTTAAATATATTTACATATATGAGAATTTGTATTCATTTCAACAAGACCCGATAAATAAATATATTAACCTTAAAGCCATGTTTAAAAAGATGATTGAAATAATCAAGAAGAAATAGAAAAATGTTTTGACCTATACAAGATGTATACAAAAGTGAGAATCTAGAAAATTTCAATTTTAAAAAAAATTGCATGAATAGGTGGAAAAATTTGCAGGGAGGAATATTTACAGGACTTTGTACCATTTGCTACTCCTTTCTTGTAACATGATAGAAATTATTTTGGGGCACTCCAAAGAGTTTTCATTGTTTATTATTTTAAACTGAACATTCTGAAGATATTTTGCAATAATTATTATAAAAACATATAAAACTGGTAAATGTAGAAACCCGGGGCAGCAACAAAGTAGGAATGTGTGCTGGTGTAATAAATATTAATGGGGAAAGTAAGATATTAGGAAGAGTAAGTTCATAAAATTTCTTATTCAGTCCATTCCTCCATGATCATTACTATTAATCTAAAGAGTAGTTTTCACCGCTACTAGTTAAGATTGGCTGAAGGAAAGCCAGTGTTTCTGATGGTGGGAACTGACTGTATGGAGGTCCCTACTGGGATATATTATTTTTTTCAGAATATATCCCACTGAGAGCGATACATTTTTCTGCCCAATGCATGTAGTGTTGCTTATCTAATGATCCAGTCTGACATGGGAGTTAAATTGTTAGGTTAAGAGTTCAGATCTATGTGGAAGCCATGGTGATATTCAGCCACTCATTATCCAACACCCCAGATTATTTGACATGGTTCAATTTGGAGTATTGCATACTGTATATGTTTTTTTAAGGATAATGGGAGAAAGACAGAATATACATCAAGCAAATAATTAAAAATTGATGTAAACTGTTGATTTGAATAGAATGCCATTAAAGCAACAACAAAATCAACCACTGAAAACCTCTGAGGGAACGTACAGAAAACAAAAGTACTTTTTTAATAATGGGGAAAACATAAAGTCTGATAACAGAAGCATTGTGGAGAACAAATAAGAGCGATATAATCTCTATTCAATTCTAGAAAAAGAATTATATAGTTCAAAAGGAAAGAGAACATAGTGGAAAATCAGATCACTGAGGAAACAAGTAAAATAATTTTGGCAGTTGATTACATTTGAAAGAAGGCAAGTTAATTTATCAAGTGTTTACTCACATACAATTAGGTGGTCATTTTTGTCTGTTCTATGTGCTAACATATTTGTAGGATATAAGTGGCAGAGATGTGATAGATATGCTAATTAAATATGACAACAGAAAAGGGATTCAGTGTATGATTGGGAGTATACATAATTTAATTTTAAAAGATGCCATCATTTACTTTAGGTTGTTTGCAAAATTTCATTCTAAAATCTATTATTATGCAAATCATATGCTAGCATTGGAATTGACTGAGTCTTCTATGAGTTATAGCGATGAGTTTCTTTTTTTAATGATGAATGTGTTTCTCCTTAACAAATAGCAATGAACTTTTCATTGTACACTAATCTTTTAAAAAGAAATGAGAGAGAGGGGGGAGAGAGGGGGGAGAGGGGGGGAGAGAGGGGGAGAGAGGGGGAGAGAGAGAGAGAGAGAGAGAGAGAGAGAGAGAGAGAGAGAGAGAGAGAGAGAGAGAGAGAGAGAGAGAGAGAGAGAGAGAGACGCAGACAATTTAAACAATGTTTAAATTAAACAAAATTACAACTGCATTTTGGAAGTTAAATCACTGAGTTGGGTTGAAATGAAACAGAATGAGTATCCCAGCATGGCTTTCTGGCTTATTGTGGGTTTGAACTGTGTCTCGCCTTGGTCTAGTCCAGCACCTTAAACCACACTGATGTCATGCTTTTTAATAAAATATTTATTAATATTTTGATATTTTTGCTGTGTTCCTATTTTTATTAATTTTTTTGTTCGGTCTAAAGACTTTGATAAAGGCTTTATAAAACTGAAGAATTGCTATATCCAAAATCTAATTAGGTTCAGATCCACATTTTATTCTCAGAGATGTGGATCAGGTCAGTTTTCATCAAAAAGCGCAAAGGTCATAGCCCTTAAGCATCTTCATAGTGATGATGCTTCATACATCCAAGTCTTTTAAATGCCATGTATAATTATTCTGTTCAAAGCGAATTTTCTGGTTTAAAATGTCACAAAATAGATATTGACTCTTATGAAAAAGCATAGATATAAGCCTTCAGTCTTTTACCTTACTTTAATATATTGCAGAATTATATGCATTAACCTGCAAATTAAAAAAAAACATTCAGGTGTTTAATACAAAATCAGTTTACAATGATTCTGGCTTTGTATAAAATGAAAACATAGTAGGGACAAATTGTTTTATATATTTTAGGAAATTAGGGGAAAAAATCTTTTGGAGTCTATATATTAGAAAAGGAGAAACCATGCACAAATTGATTAGAATAAGAAAATTAATTGCGCATTCTATTTAAAATTCAAAAATTGTATTTTTATAATAAACAATCCTGAATTCTTCATTTGAAATGATGAAGTGAAGAAAAGATTAAAGCACAGATTAGGTGGTCAAATGAAAAAGTTATTTTTTAACTACCACTTTTCTCAGGAAAGACTAGAGGGAATAATATGCTTCTCAAATTACATGATCCCCTTTTGCTACTTTGCTCTTGAATATACAGACAATTGTTTTGGACAATTTAGAGACAGTACAAAGATGTCCATCAGTAACAGGTCTTCTTTTAGTAAGGAAGTTGTAATAAATTAGGATTAATGTAGGCACTGTTTATATTAATTATATTATTTAGTATTATATTTAGTAATTATATTAATTTCTAAACATTATGAGGACACCATGGATGAATTCATTCATATCCTAATTCAGGGTTTCCCAATTTTTTGGCAGCAATTGCTACTTCATACCTTAGCCCTGTAAATCAATAAAAAACTAATGTAACTCAGAGCTATTCAAAAAAATTGTACATTTAAAATATGATGTAGCATGCTAAAAATATTTAGGTTACCTACTAAACTGTAATATTGGTGCAATAATTAATGTGGTATGTCAGAAACTGGAAGACAATGTGTTTCACTCCTCCCTTAGATACAAAACCGTAATATTGAGCCAGAAATACTCTCTCTGTCCAACACACTTTGTATAAAGATTGTGGTGAAAAAAAAACAGAAGCAGGGATGTTATGTACCCTGTCTTTAGTTAGAAATAAAAGACACCTATAAAGTGAATGAATGAATAAATGAAAAAATAAACAAATGAATAAATAACAATGTCCTTCTGTGAATATTTCTCCAAAGTCTCATTTAAAGTTATGCAATGTTAATTTGGGAAATGGTAGTGACCACAGAAAAGCAATAGTGTTGTCTTTGTGATTTTTCCATGAAAACTTTATTATATAAAATCATTTAACAAATTGATTTTTATCATATTTTTATTTATTTTACACTTAACTTTTATCACTAAACGTATATTATACAGAGACTATATATCTAAGGGTCTATTCTTATTTGCATTATGTATCTAAATTCTAAGTAATAATAATAATAATAATAATAATAATAATAATAATAATAATAATAATAACTTTTATTTCTAGACCGCACCCTTTCCTAGGCAGGACTCGGGACGGTGTACAGTCATGTTAAAACCATATACAAATACATAGACATGAACATAGACATAGACATAGACGTGGACGTAGACGGAGGCGGTAAAAAATATACTGTACAATTCTTAGTTAAAATACAAATATTAAAATACCCTTAAAAATTCCCCAATAAAATGTTTGCCAGGAGGTGGAAGATGGAACTGTCAATCAGCTAAGCCAGCTAGTCGGAACAGGTGAGTCTTGAGCTTCTGTCGGAAGGAGCGGAGGTCATTGGTAATTCTAATATCGGGAGGGAGGTCATTCCAGAGGGTTGGGCCCATCACAGAGAAGGCTCTACTCCTAAGCGTCACCCGCTGGCACTGCTTGGCGGATGGCACCTGGAGGAGTCCCTCCCTGTGAGAGCGGATAGGTAGTAGGGATGTATGAGGTGAGATGCGGTCCCGCAGGTAACTAGGTCCCATGCCATGGAGCGCTTTGAAGATAGTAACCAACACCTTGAAACGCACCCAAAAAACCACAGGCAGCCAGTGCAGCTCACGCAGGAATGGTGTTATGTGGGAGTATCTTGATCCTCCCATGATAACCCGCGCGGCCGCATTCTGAACTAGCTGCAGTCTTCGGGTGCATCTCAAGGGGAGCCCCATGTAAAGAATTCTATATAGAATTATTTCTTCCTTTCACTTACAAATATGTCTGCCCAAGGTATAATTGTTTAGCCACTATTAGGTTTCTTGAAATTAGTTGACTTCTGTTGCTAGTGAAGCATCCATTTTGCACAGTCTTTCAGCCTCTCTTGAAGAAAAAGGGGGAAAATGGAAATTGACCTACCATCAGATTTGTAAGATAGACTAATAGAAATAGGGCCAGATGAGTAGTTCTACTTTATTATAAGGTTTACATTAATAGAATCTTGCAAGTCTTAAAATATATCCTTCTCCCTCTTTTACACTCCAAGAAACTATGGAGGTCTCTCTCTGAACCACTTGCCCTTTCCACGTTTGGACTAAGATGCCTTTAATCTAATAACTACATCGATTGTGTCATTTTTCATGACCTCGGATCTCCCAAGGTCATTTTCCCAATAGTATTAATACAATCAATTTAATTTTGGCCATAGACCAGCATAGAACTAATAACAATTTTACCAAAATTGAAATAAAAATAAAAAGTCATATTGATAAGATAAAATAAGTTAAAGGTAAAATCATTAATATAAAATTACAGAATGCAAGAATTAAAATGAAGAAGAATCCTATAAAATTACAATTAATTTACCATGAATAACCTAAATACTATAAATATTTAAATAGCTACTATGAAAGGATATAGGAAATTCTAGAATCTATAAAACATGATAAGAATGAAAAACTTTGCTACTTTATATTAAATCTAATACTTGCTAAAGCACTAAAGGGTTTATTATAACATCACTATGCTCCAAACAATTATAGAAATAGCACAATAAAACATGGAATGATATGTACCCATTTTTTAAAAAGAAGAATACAAAAGAGGGAGCATAAAGAAAGAGAAGAAACAAGAAAGATAAAAGAAGTTGTAGTTTTGTTCTATAGGTGGATGTCTGTTAATGTCTCACTAAAAACTTCAACAAATGTAAAGTTGTACTGCTGTAACAACAGCCTCTTGCCTGAAGCTGCATAGGCTGATTACTGTAATTAAAGACTGCTTGTTTGCATACCCTGAAAAATACAAAATGTCAGGTGGCAGATGTTAAAGGTAGGGTGATGACCAGCTTTATGCAAGCTCATCAGTGCTGCCAATTGAATCTTCCTTTAATGCAAATGATGGAACAAGATCCTTTACTGCATCTAATGGCACTAGAGTAGCTTGCTCCTTACATTTACTATTGCATACTCATTTGCTTCCTTCCCAGAGAAAAGTGCAACACATACCACAGGCATCATGCAAGCAAGATCCCAGCACCTGCAGTTGATGGTGGTTTCCTTTTTGCTTGCACATTCAACTTGCAATTTTTCCCAAATGAGCTGCTTATCATGGTCTATGGAGAAGACAACTAAATGGGGTAGATAGGTATATTGGACCTGTCTTGGTCGAAGATTCAGGAATTACAGTTGCTTTTGGAACGTTATTTTTATGTTATACTCGCTACTATTTTTCATTACACACTGTGTTAGAAGAAATTTTACACATTTAGGGAAAGACCTGGGGGAAAACAGGAATGTTTTCAAAAACCTTTAGATTACTTTTTTTCTTCCTCCTTTCAAAACTTTGTTTTTCATGCTTCTTTACAAAGAAATAGTTAAAATATTTACCAGGGGGAAATGTCTGAAATCTACTCATAAAAATATATAACCATAACATTGTTCATGATAGTCCCAAAAATAAAGTACATTAATTTAGAAAAAAAGGGAGGGAGGGAGGAATATGATCCTATTGTCATTATCTTTTCACTTTTTAAAAATTTTTTAACGTATTCTGAGAAGCACAATAGTTCAGCGTTTAATTTTTTAAAATTTTATTTATTTCATTAAGCATGTATTAGAGAACATATATAAGTATAAATGTGTTTTTGAATAAAATGAAATGAATATGAATAAAAAGGAATAGTAGGACAGGGATGATAGAATGTTGGTGTGGTTATGCATGTCCCTTACAGACCTCTTAGGAATGGGATAAAGTCAACAGTAGGCAGTCTAAGGTTAATGTTTTGGGGGTTTAGGGAAGAAACCACAGAGTCAGGTAGTGCATTCCAGGCATTGACCATTCTGTTGCTGAAGTCGTATTTTCTGCAATGGAGTTTGGAGCAGTTTACCTTGAGTTTATATCTATTATGTGCTTGTGTATTGCTGTGATTGAAGCTGATGTAGTCATTGACAGGTAGGACATTGTAGCAGATAATTTTATGTACTACATGTAGGTCAGACCAAAGGCGGCATAATTCTAAATTGTCTAAGCCCAAAATTTCAAGTCTGGTGGCATAAGGTATTTTGTTGTGAGCAGAGGAGTCAAAGACTCTTCTCGTGAAATATCTCTGGACTCACTCAATTGTATTAATGTTGGATATGCAGTGTGGGTTCCAGACAGATGAGCTGTATTCAATAATTGGTCTAGCAAATGTTTTGTATGCTCTGGTTAGCAGTACAATATTGCCAGAGAAGAAGCTACACAAGATTAGGTTAACAAATCTTAATGCCTTTTTGGCAATGTTATTACAATGTTATAAATCTGAAGATTTGTATCAGTTTTCCATATTACTGAATAGGCATTTCTTTGAAAAGCTCAGAGTGGTAAGAACATGGGAATGCTCTCCAGTTGCTTCTCCCCCATCATTTCCCATGTTACATCCCCCTTACATTCATATGGCATGACTCAATACAGTGGTGGGTTCCTGCAGGTTCGCACCAGTTCGGGCGATCCGGTTCGTGACCGAAACCAGAAGTAACTGGACCCGGAAGTAACTTCTGGGAACCGGCACCGGCCCTGTCGCTCGATCGCCCTTGCTGTCCCGATGCAGCTCGCTCGCTCCCACGCCCATCCGCACTAAACTAGGCTAGCCCAGACAATCAGTGAGAGGGTTGGAGGCGACCCGTTTAAAAGCAGGTCCGCCATTTCAAAACTCCCTTCCCTTCGCCTTCCAGGAGCTTGCTGCTTCCCTCAGGTAAGCAACTAAGTGCGAGGGGGGCAGCGGGAGGCTAGCTTCCGTGACAGAAGGCTTTCAGGCATTCCCTTGCTGAAGCGGCGGGCTGGCGTGGGCAGCGCGGGTGGCGGGCGGCAAGCCTCCGTGAGGAGAGGCCGAAAGCCCCCCGCCCCCCTCTCCAGCCTCGCCTGGCTGGCTAAGACTGCCAGGTGACCTGCTTAGTGACAGTCTTATCTGTCTGGCTGCCTCTCTGCCTGTCTGCTGCCTGTTGCATCCATCCATCGCATCGGAGTGCTGCTGATTCTGCCTGCTGGTAAGTAACCCGTTTTTTTTTAATGTATTTTAAAATAATATTTTATTTACTGTGCATAGAATTTTTAAAAATAATTTTCCTTAAAAGTATTGAGTATAGAATATTTTAAAATGGTTTACTTCAATTTATTTTGTGTGGATTCTTTTTTTAAATTGTCTTATACTATTTAAAAAAAGATTCTATCCAAAATAAATTAAAATAAACCATTTTAAAATATTCTATACTCAAGACTTTAAAATGTATTGTGCACAGAATTGTTTTAAATTGTTTTATTGTAATTTATTGTGTATGGAATATTTTTAATGGTTTCATTTTAAATTATTGTGCGTGGAATACCGTATATACTTGAGTATAAGCCAAATTTTTCAGCCCACTTTTTGGGCTGAAAAATCCACTTCGGCTTATACTCCAGTGAACAAAAAAAAAAAAAAAGTGGCTCTTTAAACATTTTAATGCGGCTCTTCTGTGTGCCGGGCGCCCGCTTCCCTCCCTCCTCTCGGGCTTTGGAGGGAAGCTTCTGCATTACCCTGGCGAGTGACAAGTCTCCCAGGCTGCGCACAGCTCAGCAAATAAAAGCCTGGGAGACTTGTCACTCGGCTTTTGCAGAAGCTTCCCTCCGAAGCCCGAGAGGAGGGAGGGGAGCGGGCGCCCGGCACACTGAAGAGTCACATTAAAATGTGTAAAGAGCGCCCACTCCCTTCCCTCCTCTCGGGCTTCGGAGGGAAGCTTCTGCATAACCCCGGTGAGTGACAAGTCTCCCAGGCTGTAATTTGCCGAGCTGTACGCGCGTGCCTGTTTTCCATGGCGTGGAGCAGCGGAGAGATTCTGGGCGGCGAGCGATGATTCCGGGGGCCATCAGTGGGGGGGCAGGGTCCCCCCTCGCGTTCCTCATCTTCCCGGATGGCCCCTGGAATCATCGCTCGCCGTGCAGAATCTCGCCGCTGCTCCACGCCGTGGAAAACAGGCACGTGCGCTCAGCTCGGCAAATTAAAGCCTGGGAGACTTGTTGTCACTCGCCTTTGCAGAAGCTTCCCTCCGAAGCGTTCCGAGGGAGGGCTGTAAACTTCCCTCCGAAGTCTTGGGATGTTCTGAGGAGCCCCCCAAGGCAAAACGCCGCTGCCAGGTAGTTAAAAGTACGTCTCTGATTCGTCTCTGTCAGTCTCTCTCTGATTCCCTCTCTCTCTCCCTCTCTCTGTTCCTCTGTCTGTCTGTCTCACTCACACACACACACACTTTTAGCAATTTTATTGTTATCTACCTGTATTTTTATTTTTGAAATTTACCGTGAGCTGCTGCATTTCCCAGCCTCGGCTTATACTCGAGTCAATAACTTTTTCCAGTTTTGGGGGGTAAAATTAGGGGTCTCGGCTTATACTCGAGTCGGCTTATACTCAAGTATATATGGTAGTTTGAAATGGTTACAGTATAAATTATTGCTGGTGGAATAATGGTTACAGTATACTATGGCTGATACAATACCTTAAAATAGTTACAGTATAAATTATTGCTGGTGGAATACTTAACATTGGTTTTTAAGGATTTTTTTATTTATAGAATATCTTTTTTAAATTATTTTTTGGGAATTTTTATTTTTTAATTGTTTATAAAATATATTTACTACAAGAAATGTTATTCCTTTTTGCAAATGTTTTCTCACAATATGTTGCTTAAAGTGTTCAGACCAGGTTTATGTATCTCAAAACGGCTGCTTTTCTATGGGCAGGCTAGATTGATGCAAGGCAGCTTTGCCAGATTTTGTGTGTTTCACCCTTGTTGTTTATGTAATTCTGACGTGGTTGATGGTTCTGTGAGCTCCCTGGCACTGTCCTTTATAATTTCCCACAATGCCTTGATGGTTTTTATTCCAGTGGCTTTGTCTTTCCTGTCCTTCGGGTTATGAAAAAAAAAACTGGTTTCATTTGCAGTCTTTTGGAGGGGGGGATTCTTATTTTTTGATGTTTTCCTGGCACTGTCATAGTTTGTGTGGGTGTGGGTGTCTAATGTCGTGCAGTTATCTACGCATTAATAGTAATCTAGTAATATTTCCTTATACATTTTATGGACCTTTCCTTACATAATTGGTGTTTTCTTTCATACTTTTGGATTTCTAATTTCTGTTTCCGTTAGTTAGCAATTGCTAAAACAAATCCCACGTGAAAAAGTATTCAAAGCCTTCTTGATTTTAATTGTCAATTTATTTATTCCTGCACATTGTAATATTTATTCATTTTCATATCTCTGTTTTTCCATTGTTGTGCAAACACAATTCCAGCAGCTGCTAACATGTGTAAAATTAAATATATATTGTACGCCCTTTCAAATAGCCAACAAAATATTTCTGGTTTTAATTCCATATCTTGCTTTACCATTGCTTCTAACCACTAACTTCTGAATAGCTACTTGGACTGAACCTAATTCATATATTCCTGTTTTTTGGAACTGAGAATTAAATTTCAGAAAAAGGAAATCTGTATTGCTCTGGGAATATGACATTCATTCTTGAACTATCTTCTTGGATTAAAGACTATATCTTTCCTTTTTGTTGGGGGACATCCTTCCTGAAAAGACTGTACATTGTTGGGTGAAAACAGAGGTGCCTTCTGTTACCTGTAGTGTAGTCCTCAGCTTACAACCACAATTGAGTCCAATATTGTTTTAGTTCTTCTGCAGTTAGTATTATTTAACAGGATGAAGAGGCAACAGAGTATGACCGCTAGAACAGTCATCTTTCCTATGTAAGTAGCTGTTTTATTGCTTTGTGTGCTTGTTACATCCTTAATATAGTAGTGCAAGCAATTAAAGTCTTGCTTTCTGTATCTGTCCTTTGTGCAGTTTTTTTGAGCAAAGTAAATTGATAAGGTGGTGTGCAGAAGACTGGCAAGCCAGGGATCCTTCCTCTGTAAGTAGCTGTCTTTATTGCTGGGTGTGGTGTGGTCTGTGCTGTGTTCATCCTTGAGATAGTGAAGTGCAAGCAATTAAAGTCTTGCTTTCTGTGTCTCTCCTTTGTACAGGTTGTTGGAGCAAGGTGGTGAGGTGGTGGTGCAGAAAATGCAAAAAAGGAGAGCAATTTTCCTTTTCTATTATTTTGTGTGCTGGTTTCATCCCAATGCAGTGCATGCAATGAAAGAGTTCATTTCTGTGTCTCTTCTTTGTGCAGCCCATTCATTGGAGTCTGTGATAGTGAAGACTGGCAAGAACAGTCATCTTCCTTCTGTAAGTAGCTCTTTTTTTTGTACTTATTTTAATCTTATTGTAGTTCATCCATTGGGGCAAAGAATTCAGTGACATCATCTTGGCCACACCCACCCAGTCACATGGCCGGCAAACCACTCCCACCTGGTCACATGGTCAGCAAGCCACTCCCACCCAGTCACATGGCTGGCAAGCCACTCCCACAAAGGAGACCACACCTACAGAGTAGATTCCAAGAAAATTTGAAACCCACCACTGACTCAATAAGAGCTGTATTCAGATATACTTCCATATTGATACACTTTTCAGTGTAATCCAGATCTGTTTTATTTAGTTTCTGGATCACATGTAAATCTGTGTTCTGCTTCAGTCCAATATATGAGTGCTTCTCCCTTCAGAATTCTTGCTTCAGTACATAGAGGTTAAACAACATGAGGTTGCATATCAAATTTGTTCTCTATCCAAGATAATGTCTAAAGAAGATTTAAACATTAATGTATTGTTTAGCACACTTATTTAGCATGTAGCAATTGATAGCACTAAATATTTTTATTGGTTGTAGCATCCCTTCTATGGAAGATCCAAATAGCAGCAGGCAAAAATTCAATATATTTGACATAAGTTTCAGTTTTGACACATCCAAAAACAGAGGAGTTGCTAGTTTTGACATATCCCCAAAATAGATGGGCTTCCATGATAATTTTCTTTTAATATTTCATGGAATGGGAACACAAGTCCTTCAAATAGGCTTTCAGCTGTAATCCAATTCCTTTTGGATTAGTGGTGCAAAGTAATTTTCTTGCCCGTGTCAATTTGTAATCTTGCACTTCCTTTCTTTTAGATGATAATAGAGGGAGCACAGACTACTGTTTCTGTCCCTTCCCCCTTCTTCTTTCCAACAACTCTTAATAATCTAAAAAACTTCACATGCTCTTTAGAAAGATAGACATACCAAGCATTAAAGCTGTGAATTTTAGGAGTGTGAAATAGTTTCATTACAAACCTGCTTTGCCTCCAGTTTTCAACACATATGAGAAAATAATTTTGCTGTAGGGTAACATTTTCCATGCTTGATTTCAATAGAAGTGTGCATATTTTGTTTTCCACTAGATAAGCTGTAGTCTGTAACTTTGTTTCCCGCTATATATTTTTAGTTCTTTAAGATAGCCGACGGTAAAATTAGAAGTGGAGATGAAGCTTTCCAAAAATCCTTTTGGGATTGAAATGAAGTGCAACTGAAATCTGCATGAAGAGCAAACTATTGTGGAAACTTTAAGCCAAAACATCTTTTTGAGCATGCAATTGCAGTTTGCATTAAGTAATACAGGTTTAATAACTTAACTACTCTGTCCAGCAAAGTATTATCTAGTAGGCCCCCAAAATAAATGAGAGCCTCCAGAAACTTTATCAGCTGGAGTAGCAAGGAGCAATACTTGCCTCTTACCTTTTTCATTAAATATCATGCCTCTAAGTATTGGTCTACAATCCTAAAAATAATTCAAAATTCCATTAATTCTAAGATGAAATTTGAAAAGGAGGATACAGGGGGCAATGCAATGAATCACTCCAATATGATTATAGCTGCAAAAAAAAAAAAGAAGAAGAAGAAGAAGCAGGCATCACTTAAAAAGGGAATGCAGATCTCCCTAACATGTTCAAGTGCCAGTCTTTATTAAAGATGCATATGTGGATTCATCCACTTGTTCTGCTTGCCCCAGTGTCTCAGGAATACGAATGTATAGTGTTGTACTCAGCCTGTTCCCCAACCCACTATAAATACACTTTCTCCTATCTGGTTTTCGTTTTCCATCAACAGTGGGTCTGACTGCTGCATTCCATTGTCCTCTAGGAAGTGAAGATCAGTGGTGGACTCCTACTGGTTCGGGCGAACTGGTAGTGGTTTGGTGGCCTGCGTCACTGAATTGGCAGAAAGCCATGCCTGCCATGCCCCTGAACTGGTTCGCCTGCCACCATCTTGTTTTTTTGCTTATGTGCATGCGCAGAACAATCTTTATTGCACTATGCAGGCACTCACAGCACGCATCAAGCACACACATGCAAAGCACCCATGAGTGAACCGGCAATAATGACTGCCAGAACCCACCCTTGGTGAAAATAATCATTCTAGGGAAGGAATAAAATCACTGTGTACTGTGATGGAAACAACCCCACTTCTCTGCGCATTGCTCATCACAAACATTTTATCTTGGGCTGTTGACCTAATTAAATGCTGAACTTTAAACAAACAAACAAAATGTAAACACATAAAATTGGTGGAATGGAGAAAGGAAAATCTGGATTTTTTCTTCTTAAATAACTTCATTAATGGACTCTACTACGGTATACGTAGATAGATCATAGGGAAACTATGAAGAGGACTGTACTTGGTCATCAGGCGCTAAATAAGGAAAGATAATTAATGTTTTCCTCTATTATGACTTTTAATTTTATCTTTGTATTTGAAATAGACAAAACTTTATATGCTATGCATTTCAGGAGACATCTGTCCTCTATGAATGGAGATATATGATCATTCTGGGATCTGGGATACTGTGGATTCACCAATGACCCAATAATTCATTAATGTAGTTCTTAGGCAAGTAGTAGCTGCATTGGTCCTGAACAATAATTCAAAGATATGTTTATAATAAGACACTATCATTTGTAAATGAATGTTCAAATTAGTAAAAGTTGTGTGGTTGCAAATGTCTTTATTTAGTTCCCTCATTGAATCTCCTTCTGATTTGTTAGCAGTGTGAATCTGAAGAAAAAGTTCTGACACTTTCTTCACCTGATTCCAATTTACTTACCTCGTTAGTTTATAGATATATACATACATTGAGCTGCTTGTGAGTGTAATGGTTTTCGAAGATAAGATCCTCAACCTTATGGTCTTCAGATGCACACTATGATTATCAGATTGTGCAGATATAAATGGAAAATAATGCTGTATTATAATGCTTCAGTACAGATTATTTACATTAGTTAATCTGTTCTACAAGTCATGTTTGACACCTGATGACTTAATTAACGCATGTTATTTTGGGATCAAAGAAAAGAAAATGCTTCTAGAATTTTTTTATAATATTAACCTCCATGATTAGTTCTATAGCCATGATTAGTTCTATAGCCTGGCAACTCTGAATGGTCCAATTCAGTTTAGATTTTGGAAAATAAGCATGATTGTCTAAAGCAGTGATCCCCAAACTCTTCATCTCGTTGACCATTTCATAAAGTTTGGTTTGGTTTTATTGGACTTAGTTCAAATAAAGTTCCAAGTTATTTATCAACTCACAAGGATTTTTGCATGAAAACCATTTAATGTTATTATTAAAAATGCTAATAACAATAATGGGTAGTCCCATCAAAATTGGGAGTTAATATTAGCCACTTTGGAGAAACTGGTCTAGTGAGTTTCTGGCACTTTGTACAGTCCATTATGGTTTGGACAATTATTAAAACAAAGCAGAATAGAGTTTTCATTATTATTATTTTACTAAAACCTGCCTTAGTTTAAGAAAATTTTGATCAATCGCTTTCTGAAAAATCATGATGGCTGATGAGAACATTGCTCAAAGTGAATGAGGTCACCTTTTATTTCCTCATGTGTACACTATTATTCATAGATATAAGGAATAACAATATTAATTGATTTAAGCAATCCACTATAACATAATTCAATTTTTATTAAATCATTTTTTTTAATTTTCTTGTCTTTAGGCTGCCTACTTTTCAAAATATGGCTGTTTTTATGCCACTCAAGAGTATCTATAGTCTTTAGCTTAATTTACACTAATCGTACATAAGAGCCACTGATAAAGATATAATTTACATACATGTGGAAAGCATGGATAGATATGAGGTAGGATTGACAGAAGGATAATATTGGAGCTCTCCTAAATATAATCTTTCATTCCTTAATTAGCTCTTCCTTAATAATTATAATGATAGAACATTTGCTCTCTTCCTGGGTCACAAGCTCCCTGCTCAAAGTGATGAAGCACAGACAAAGAACATAATTATAATTTGAAGATATTTCAGATACTTTTGAAAAAGGAGCTCCGAAATAAACACAGGAAGCAGGTTTATGGAGAGAGGTGGATCTCAAGCCATGGAGTTAATAATTTAAATAATAGGCCAAACATAAGGTAGCCCTCATGCTGGATCCGCTTTTTCTGGATGAAAATTACTAATGGTATACTTGATAAGTTGTTTCTTATTGCAGATATGATGGAGGTTGCTTTATTAGGTGAGAAGCAATTCTAGTCATTTTTCCTTCAGATACTTTGCAACATTTTAAGTATTCATCATCTAATCCCAATATCTTTAAGAAGCTTCTAAGATACATTGTACATGTATGTTAGATTCTTCTAACACTGTCAGAGAGACTATCTATATGCAGCACATGCACAAAAGTTCTTGGATTGAAGCAATGTGATAATTTCCCTCTTCTTTTAGAAGTTGGAAGGGGGTTTTGTTTTGTGAAAAACAAATGTAGGAAAAAAAGAACTCACTACAAATCTTTGTTGAATGTTTCTGAATTTAAAAAAAAATAAACTATTTGTGTTGATCCATTGTGGAGGATTTTTTTCTGAAACTAGAAGTAACTCTGTCTAAAGTATTACACACACACACACACACACACACACACATATATATATATGTATGTATGTATGTATGTATGTGTGTGTGTGTGTGTGTGTGTTTTCTGAGGTTTTCGTGGGTGCTTGTATGTACGTCTTTGGTTGTTCGGGTTTTCTCCCGCGTAGAATTGGAAGTATCTTCACGACGTTTCGATGAAGTCTCATTCATCATCTTCAGGCTGGTGCTTCCGGCTTGGTGCTTCCAGGAGCAATGTGAGATCTCAGCCGGTTCCTCTTTTTAACTGCCAGTGGGGGTTTGAGCTGATTGGATGGGAGCACATGAAAAAAACAGTGCATAACATCTCAGATAAGATCCTCACCAAAGCTGAAACCAATGTCCTTGCCAGAGGATTCAACTTTGCAGTCGCTCCCAAACACATCCCCACTGAAACCATTATATGCGGAGTTGAAACCAGCCTGACCAAAATCAACCCCGATGACGCTAACAGAATCAGACTCAAAATCACCAACATCCTCTGCACCAGCAAGCCCCCCAAAAGCAACTTACCCAAAGAGGAACAGACAGCACTACTTAACCTAAAAGAAGACACTAGCATAATAATCCTTCCAGCAGACAAGGGGAACGCCACGGTGGTCATGAACACATCTGACTACCAAACCAAATTAACCAACCTACTCCAAGACTCCACTTACAAACCCCTAAGCACGGATCCCACCACCTACTTAGAAAAAACCACCAGATCCAAAATAAAAGCCTCCCCCATCAGCGAAGAGATCCAGCAAAGAATCATTCCCAGAGAAAAATCATCCAGATGCCCTAAGCTCTATGGTCTCCCCAAGATACACAAAGAAGGAACCCCACTCAGCTCCATAGGCTCACCTCTACAAAACCTAGCCAAATTTCTTGCCAAACAACTACAGCCCTATGCAGAATCCATCACCTCACACGTAAAAAACTCATTCCAGTTCATAGAGATCATAAAGAAACAAAACTTACAGCCCAGCGACCTACTCGTGAGCTTCAATGTCATATCCCTCTTCACCCAAGTACCAATCAAAGAAGCCTTGACAGCTATCCAAAACAAATACAACCCCCCCAAAACATATCCTAGATCTGACCAACCACTGCCTATCCAACACATACTTCATCTATAACGGACAAAAATACAAACAAATAGAAGGAGCACCCATGGGATCACCCCTCTCACCTGTCATTGCTAACCTCTACATGGAACACTTTGAAACCCAAGCTCTAGAAAAATCCGATCACAAACCCAAACTCTGGCTCAGATACATAGACGACACCTTCATAATCTGGCCACACGGGAAAGATAAACTGGACAACTTCCTCACACACCTCAACAGCCTACACCCCAAAATACAGTTCACCATGGAAACAGAAGCCAATAACCAACTCCCCTTCCTGGATGTCTTAGTCTATAAGAAATCCAATGGATCCCTAGAACACACCATCTACCAGAAGAAAACACACACAAACCGCTATTTGCACGCACTCTCACACCACCACCCAGCACAGATCAACTCTGTAGCCAAGACACTAATCTCCAGAACAAAACGCTTAGCTGACGAACAACACCTCAAAACCGAACTACACACTCTCACCAATGTACTAACATCCAACGGATTCCAAAGAAACAATATCACTAACCTAATCCAAAAAGAAAACCCCACTAAAATCCAAGACAGTGAACAAGAAAACGGCAAAGCCCTCCTCCCATACATAAAAGGCACCACAGACAGAATCAGCAAGATCCTCCACAAACACAACATCAAGACAGCATTCTACACAAACTGAAAAATATCCACCATCCTAAGAAACCCCAAAGACAAAATAGAGTTAGAAAATCAAGGAGTATATGAAATCCCATGCCCCACCTGCCCCACCACATACATCAGACAAACCAACAGAAGAATAAAGGCACACATGGAAGAACACAAAAACTCAGTCAGAAAGGAGGAACCAACTTCTTCCCTGGTCCAGCACCTCAAAGCCACAGGACATGATATAGACTTTAAAAAGACCAGAACTATTGCCAAAATTGAACACTTTAACAACAGAATAATCAGAGACGCTATTGAGATAGAGAAACGACCACACAGCATGAATAAACGAGATGATACCTCCCGCCTACCAGCCATTTGGAAACCCGCCCTCACTGACAAACGAGTCCCTAACACAAAGAATTATACCAGACCCACACTCACGAAAACCACACAGGATGTCACTATCACACATCCATGCAAAAAGCAAGCCCAAACCCACACCGATGATGACCACAAACCAGAAGCCCGACCACAAACCAGAAGCCAGACCACAGCTGCATTATTAGCCACTTTAAACCCCTCCAATCCATACATGAAGCAAACTGATGCCCACCACGGAGATGTGGCACGACCACAAACGCGAAGCCAAACAACAGTAACGCAGCTCACCAGCTCAAATCCCTCTGCAACTCAGACTAACACAAGCACAACCAGGCCCCCACCCAAACAGAACACGCCCCCATCCAATCAGAGCACAGCCAAACTCCCATCCAATCAGAGCACAGCCAAGCCCCCTACCAATCAGAATACACCTCCACCCAATCAGAATGCAGCCAAGCTCCCACCCAATCAGCTCAAACCCCCACTGGCAGTTAAAAAGAGGAACTGGCTGAGATCTCACATTGCTCCTGGAAGCACCAAGCCGGAAGCACCAGCCTGAAGATGATGAATGAGACTTCATCGAAACGTCGTGAAGATACGTCCAATTCTACGCGGGAGAAAACCCGAACAATATATATATATTGCTTCAGCTTCCTTAAGGTTTTCTATTTTTTTCCCCAAGAAAAATAACTCATACAACAGACATGGTTTAAGTAAAACAGTTTCTTCAATGGCACGATGGAATGATAACATTTAAAACAATATGATAAAACATCTTGCAGAAAGTAACTCATTCACTATTTCAAAATATTTTAGAATCAAGTCTTGGATTTATCAGCCATCCTTCAATAGTTTGAGACCAATTCAATTTTTCAGAAATAGATATAACTGCATTTTGTACACAATACAGGATTTTAAATCAAGGCCAACCTAGCTCTAACCTTGAGGTGAAAAAAGAATTTATTGTATTACTGGAAGGGCAATGTCTCAAAAGGATTTAAATCTTTTGAATAATCCATTCTGATTTTCACTCTAGAGGGGTAAAAAAGAGGACATGGATTATCATGTTTAACAGAATAATATAAATCTCATAATACAGTGAAAGAGACTACCATCTGTGTATATAGAAAGAAATGAGCATAAGTTTGCTCATTATCTTCAGTCAATATATATTCAGATGCCTATTTTTTAGATACTTTAATCTTCCTTGTTAAGATCTCTTAACAGATTTAAGAATAAATTTATGACTCATTGAACATCAGCCAAATGAATTGTTTGCTTCTATTTTTTACTGTAGTCAATATACATTAAGGCTGTGAAAAGTAGATGTGGCCTGTTAAAAGTTCAAACTTTCCTCAGAAGATTGTTTTTGACTGTCTGGATCAGTGGTGGGTTCCTGCCAGTTCACACCGGTTCGGGTGAACCTGTTGGTCAATGAACCCGGAAGTAAATTCCTGCCCCGCCCCTATCACTCACTTGCTCGCCCCTGCCAGTCCAGAAGCCACTCCATTGCTCGCTCCCCCCCTTTTCCTCCTCTCAGCGATCTTTTGGGAAGGGAAAGAGCTGAGAGGGGGGAAAGCCTCCCATTGAAAACAGCGCTGAGTGGGGTTGGAGATCCTCCTGTTCCTCCTCTCAGCGATCTTTTGGGAAGGGAAAGAGCTGAGAGGGGGAAAAGCCTCCCATTGAAAACAGCGCTGAGTGGGGTTGGAGATCCTCCTGTTCCTCCTCTCAGCGATCTTTTGGGAAGGGAAAGAGCTGAGAGGGAGAAAAGCCTCCCATTGAAAACAGCGCTGAGTGTGGTGGGGAATCCTCCCTTTCCTCCTCTCAGGGGAGGCATCTCAAAATTCCTGCCCCGCCCCTATCACTCACTTGCTCGCCCCTGCCAGTCCAGAAGCCACTCCATTGCTCGCTCCCCCCCTTTTCCTCCTCTCAGCGATCTTTTGGGAAGGGAAAGAGCTGAGAGGGGGAAAAGTCTCCCATTGAAAACAGCGCTGAGTGGGGTTGGAGATCCTCCTGTTCCTCCTCTCAGCGATCTTTTGGGAAGGGAAAGAGCTGAGAGGGAGAAAAGCCTCCCATTGAAAACAGCGCTGAGTGGGGTGGGAGATCCTCCTGTTCCTGCTCTCAGCGATCTTTTGGGAAGGGAAAGAGCTGAGAGGGTGAAAGGCCTCCCATTGAAAACAGCGCTGAGTGGGGTGGGAGATCCTCCTGTTCCTCCTTTCAGCAATCTTTTGGGAAGGGAAAGAGCTGAGAGGGAGAAAAGCCTCCCATTGAAAACAGCGCTGAGTGTGGTGGGGAATCCTCCCTTTCCTCCTCTCAGCGATCTTTTGGGAAGGGAAAGAGCTGAGAGGGGGAAAGCCTCCCATTGAAAACAGCGCTGAGTGGGGTGGGGGATCCTCCCGTTCCTCCTCTCAGCGATCTTTTGGGAAGGGAAAGAGCTGAGAGGGGGGAAAGCCTCCCATTGAAAACAGCGCTGAGTGGGGTGGGAGATCCTCCTGTTCCTGCTCTCAGCGATCTTTTGGGAAGGGAAAGAGCTGAGAGGGAGAAAAGCCTCCCATTGAAAACAGCGCTGAGTGGGGTGGGGAATCCTCCCTTTCCTCCTCTCAGGGGAGGCTTCTCAAAATGGGACGACCCCATCTCTTTGCACCCTTCAATCCGTCTCTCTCTCTCCCTCTGACCTCCCCCAATGGCTCAGCGTGAAAAACTGGGGGGAACCGTGCAGAGGAAAAGGAGGAGGAGGAAGGAAAGGGGGAGAGAAACAGGGGGGGGGGAGAGAGAGAAAGAGTGACACACAAAGGGGGGAAGTTGGGAGACCTCCCTCTAAATACTGACGCCCTCTGCTTTTGGGGGGAAAGGAGAGGAGGGTCCTTGGTGAACCTCTACCCCCTATTCCCCCTATCCCAGTTAAGCCAGCTGGGTTTGGGACCCAGCCTTTCTAACTTCATTTGGGATCTTCTAACATCCCACTCCCACCCAGTCACATGGCCGACAAGCCACTCCCACCCGGTCACATGGCCGGCAAGCCACTCCCACAAAGCAGCCACACCCACAGAGTAGATTCCAAAAAATTTTGAAACCCACCACTGGTCTGGATGCTATACAACTGTACAGATTCACTTTCATGCTGACAGTCAGGAACAGCATTTAAAGCCACTGTGAGCTTTGCAAAACAACATGGCTGCTTTAATGTTTCAAGGAAAGTTTTTTTATTCATGCTTTGCACAGCTCTTTTCAGATGCTTTGAATTGTTAGAATTAACACAATCAAAATAAAACTGGAAGGGACTTTGGAGGTCTTCCAGTCCAACCCTCTGCTTAAGCAGGAGACCCTATACCATTTCAGATAAGTGGCTGTCCAGTCTTTTTGTTCTAGCTGGGAGAACGTGGGTAGACAAACGGAGGCGAGCCAGAGCTTCAAGTTAGCTAACAGTTTATTTCTAACAGGTTGCCAAATGTGGCACTTCACATTTCACGCGTCTCAGCTAACTGGCAACAGCTGAGCCCTGTTTGACAGCTTTTTATATATGCCGGCTGTCAAGCAGGTAGCCAATCATAAACGAGAACAGCGTCCCCTAGTGAAATGGGCCAGAGGGAAAACTATAATGCATAACACTCCTTCACACTTAGAATGTGCATGTATAGTCTTTTAAGTAGCCCAGGCGGCACCGGACCCAGCCATTTCTTCTTAGTGTGACCTCCGCCATCGAAGCTGGAACTGCGGTCCCTGTGGCTTGAGACCCGCCTCCTCGGACTCCGTCTATGCTGGAAACTCATGGGGAAGAACAGGTAAGTCTCTTGGATTTTCTACATTACTATTCGACCACTCGGGGGAAGTAGACCAGGACCTAGGCGTATGCTCCCAAACCTCAGCTGCTCACCTATTGGGTAGGCACTGCTGCAGTCCCACCATGTTTGAATCCATTTGTCTATTTCTTAGCTGGTTGATATGGCGCCTCCATACTAGGCCGTCCTCTAACTCTATCAGGTACGAGCACGGGCCCATAATCTTCCTGACTATGCCCGGGACCCATAGAGGTTGGCCAGAATAATTCCTTGCGTAGACCGGTGCATTGATTGTGAACCCCTTAAATTGACTGTGAGAGTCTAAGGGCCTTACAGGGGCATACTCTGGGTGCAATCTATCTAATGTTGTCCTAATGCGTCGACCCATTAATAACTCTGCCAGGCTTTTGTTTGTCGTGGTGTATGGGGTGGCATGCTGCCATAGCAAATACTTATCTATGTCTTCCTGCCAATTTAGGGACCCAAACCTCACTAACGCTTCTTTTGCTGTTCAGACCGTGCGTTCCGCCAGGCCATTGGCCGTCGGGTTGAAAGTGGCTACAAATGCATGTCGGACTCCCAACCAGGCAAAGAAACTGGCTAGTATGGCTGCAGTAAACTGGGGCCCATTGTCTGAGATGACTAAATCAGGCAGCCCATGGGTCACGAATACCCGCCTTAACACTTTGATTATGGCAGGGGCTGTTGTTGTAGACAATAACGCTATTTCAACCCATTTAGAAAAAGCACCAATAATCACAATAAAATTTTGGCCCTTCACCGGGCTCTCTAAATCCATATGTATCCTGGACCACGGAGCCTTTGGCTGTTCCCAATTCTGGATTGGGGCTCTGGGACAAGCTGGCCAGGATTCCTGGCACTGTGAACAGCCAGAGACCCACCGAGCAATGTCCTGGTCCATTCCAGGCCACCAAGCATAGCTCCGGCCCAGTGATTTCATCCAGACTATACTCGGGTGGCCGTCATGAAGAGTTGACAGCACAGCTTCTTGCAGGGAGGCCAGGATGGCTACTCTGCCTCCCCAGAGGAGACAACCCTGCTGGGAGGATAGTTTGTGTTGCCTGGTGGAAAAGGGTCGCCATTCGGTGCCTAGTGGTGTTGACAGACATCTCCGTTCTGTCCACCCCAGCACCTTGGCGAGTATCTTGTCCTGGCTCGTGTGTGCAGCTACATCAGCTGCAGTGATTGGTAACTGCATGTCGGCGATCAGCAACACTGTAGAGGCAATTGGCAATGGCCATCTCTCAATGCATTGGCGTGGCTAATGTGTTTTTCCGGTCTGTAATGCAACGTATAGTTATAGGCAGCCAAGAACACAGTCCATCATGTGAACCTGGGAGACAGAATCTGGGGTGTCTGTCTGTCCCCTGCGATAATGCCCAGCAGGGGCTTGTGTCAGTCACTAGGTGAAAATGATGGCTATAGAGATAGGAGTGGAAACATTTCACCCCAGCCACTATGGCCAAAGCTTCTCGGTCTAGCTGGCTATAGTTCCTCTCGGGCAAGGACAGGGTGCGAGAAAAAAATGTCACTGGGGCCTCCAGTCCTGACGGTAGTCCTTGGCTTAGGACTGCACTGACCTTATAGGGAGACGCATCACATGCCAACACTACAGGGAGAGACTCGTCGTATTGGAGCAGGACACTCTCGGACGTGAGGAATTTCTTAACAGTCTCAAAAGCTGTGATTTCCTTTCCCCCCCACACCCACTCTGCTGAGTGGTCTAGCAATCTGTGCAGGGATTCCGCCACAGAAGCCTTGTGCAGTAGAAATGTTATAAAAGTTCAACAAACCAGGAAAGCTTGCAGCTCGGCCTTTGAGGTAGGCCTCGGGACTTGATTTATAGCCAGCACTTTGTCAGGTGTAGGATGAATTCCTTGTTTATCTAAAAATCCCAAAAATTTGACGTGTGGAACCGCGACCTGGCACTTAGTCTTTTTGAGTTTTAACCCTACGCCTTGGAACCAATGAAGTACGGTATGCAGGCGGACCAGGAGATTGGTCAGGGAGCGGGCCGACACCAGGACGTCATCAAAATAAGGGACGATACCCGGTATACCCTGGAGCAGCCTCAAAAAAGTCCAGGTGCCACATTGACTCCAAATTGGAGGCAGTTACAATTGAACACGCCGCAATGCTTGACAATAGTCTGGGCTTCAGCAGTTGCCTCATCTACAGGCAACTCCTGATATGCCTGGGCGAGGTCTAGTTTTTCAAATATGGTTTCCTGGCTCAGAGAGTGCAGCAAATGCTGGACCACGGGCACCGGGTATGCACTCAGCTCTAAGGCTCTATTCAGAGTGCATTCAAAATCAGCGCAGATGAGCACAGATCCATCACTCTTTAATGGGGTCACAATAGGTGTTTCCCATCGGGCGTGGTCAATTGGCTCTAACACCCCTTGGGCCAGCAACTTATCAATTTCGCTGTCAACTTTAGGTTTTAACGCAAATGGTATCCTATGCGACTTCAGCTGCCATGGTGGAACTTGTGGGTCTAGGGCAAAGGAAATGGGTGTACCCGTGTACTTACCCAAGCCTTCCCTGAAAACATCAGGGAATTCCTTAATCAGCATGTCCAAATATGGAGTGCTCTGAATCTGATCAATTCCTGTTATGCCCAGCCCAATGGCTTCAAACCATTCCAACCCTAGCAAACTTGGCCTGAGACCTTCTACCACAATAAGTGATAACCTCTTGCTATACTGCTTAAATGTCACCCTACAAAAATATTTTCCCAGGACTGGGATGGAATTTCCTGGAAATCCCTCAATTTTAATAGACATGGTTTTAGCCTGGTTTGGGACAGAGCAGGGGACAACCCTTTTAATAGTTGCCCAGGATATTATTGAGACAGCTGATCCCGTCTCTACCCCCTTCTGGCAGGGTCGGCCCTCCAATTTAACCGCGAGGAATATTTTTCCTCTCGGACTATGGACAATCTGATCCACCTCAGCCTCTTCCCTGTCCTCATGTACAGCAAAACAGGAATCCTGTTTTCTGCAACTTGGGCCCCTGCCCAATTTAAAAGGTTTCCTGAAAGATTGACTGCTGCCCGGCGAGTTGCCTTCCAGCGCACTCGCACAAAGCACAGCCGCCCTACCAACCTTTGCTAAATGGCCTCTCTTCCCATAAGGGAGGCAGATTGTATTTTTAAATGGCAAATGCTCTGTCATGCCTACCTTCACATCCTGGGCAATTAGTTTGGGGCAGAACCTTACCCTGCCGACCTCTGGCTTGTTCCGCCTTCAAGCGATGTACTTCATCATTCCCGTTAGGCCCTTCATCATTTATAATGTCTTCGTGATGCACATCAGTAGGCTTCTCCGCGGAGGGCAGCTTGGAGAATCTTTGGATTTCCTCCATAGATTTTGTTGACAGCTCTAACACCCCACACAATCTGGTCTGTAAGTGTCTCATCCAAGTCTTTGAACTTACAGTGGAGAGCCACGGCTCATAAAGCAGCCACATATTCATTAATTGTCTCTCCCTCATGCTGGAACCTTCTGTAGAACGCATACCTGCGTGTCGTGCGGGACGGGGTTGGGGCGTAGTGATTTTTCAATTTTGTCATTAATACATCCCAGGACAGTGTGGACGGAGAGCGGGGCTACTAGAGTTCCCACCAGGTTAAACATCTCCATGCCAAATAAAATTAGGAAGCACCACTTCTTCCGCTGTTCAGTTAGGTCAGTATAGTCGTTGGCTTCTAAAAAACACTCAAATCGGGAAATGTAAGAATCCTCTCCATCGACTAATCAGAGGCACTCTTTGTAGTGAATGTGACTTGCTCGACCTCTCGTTGAGTGATTTCCCTGAGGGAAAAACTTCAGCTCTAGTGACTCAGCTCATAGATTAGTGACTTTCCAAACAGCTCTGCCTGCCTCTGCCTCAGGGAAGATCTCACCCTTGTCGCCAATGTTCTAGCTGGGAGAACGCAGGTGGACAAATGGAGGCAAGCCAGGGATTCAAGTTAGCTAACAGTTTATTTCTAACAGGTTGCCAAACGCGGCACTTCACATTTCGCGCGTCTCAGCTAACTGGCAACAGCTGAGCCCTGTTTGACAGCTCTTTATATATGCCGGCTGTCAAAAAGATAGCCAATCAGAAACGAGAGCAGCGCCCCCTAGTGAAATGGACCAGAGGGAAAATTATAGTACATAAAACTTTTCTTTAAAATTTCTGGTGGTGAAGCACCTACAACTTCTGAAGGCAAGCTGTCCTATTGGTAAATTGTTCTGTATTAGGAAGTTTTTCCTTAATCCCAGTTGCTTCCCTCCTTGATTAGTTCCCACCCATTGCTTCTTGTCTTGCATTCTGGTGCTTTGAAAAAACCCCTTTTCTCTGTGGCAGCTCCTCAATACTAGGATAATACTATCACCCCTAGTTCTTCATTTTTCTAGAATGACCATACCAAATTCCTGCAATTATTCTGTATATGTTTTTGTCTCCAGACCTTTAATTATCTTAGTTGCTCTTCTTTGCACTTTTTCCAAAGTCTCAACATCTGTTTTGTAATGTGGTGACCAAATCTGGATGCAGTATTCTGAGGATTTATAAAGCAGTACTAATACTTCACATGATTTTGATTCTATGCCTCACTTTATACAACCAAAGATTGTATTAGCTTTTTTGGCTGCTCCTGCCCACTGCTAGCTCATGTTTAAGTGATTGTCCACTAGGACTCCAAGGTCCCTCTCACAGTTACTGTTTTGGAGCTATATTTCACCCAATCTGTACTTATACCTTTGGTTTTTCCTACCTAAGTATAAAACCTTGTTTTTTTCCACATTAAATGTTATGTTGTTGGATAGGAACCATTGTTCAAATCTATCAAGATCTTTTTGGATCCTGAGCTTGTCTTCTGGGGTATTGGCTATTCCTGGCAGCTAAGTGTCATTGGCAAATTTGATGACCTACATGGAACAAATTAATAGGAAATTTAATCAATAAATATTAGATGGCTCAAAGATAATAAATATAACAAGTATTATAATATTTATTAATAATATAAATAGTATGCAAAATAATAAAAATGAAACAAATAGGTTGAACTTTTAATCTTTTGATATCATATTTCATTATTCTTAAAATGATGTTTCAGTATAAGGGTTGGAAATTAAACATTACCAAATTCATACTTCCAGAACAAATATTGGAAAGGAAATGCAATTAAACTCCCCCATAATCCATTTTCAGGTGGTTTATCTGACTAGAGATTATATACATCAAATTTCAGAGAAAATACCTGCCTATAAATTTAAATTTAGAATGTTTTGGAATCTGATTAAATTTGCAGGGAAGCATTGCAATAAATTACATTTAAATAGGCTTGGAAAACTGTTCAAATGTACATTATAATTATAAGTACCTATCAAATAGAATACTCTCATCCTTGTACCAAATTCTACATATTGGAACTGTGTAGCACTTGAAGACAAAATTATGTTTCATAACATTAAATGGAAAAGATGACCGAGGAACTGTTCTGCAAAAAGACATTGCTTGGAAACATGACGTGCTTCATTTAAGATGTTTTACATATTCTGGAAGTAATTCTGTAAATTGCAAATCAGATTTGCATTCCAATATGATGCATTAAAAATCTATACTCCACATCAAATCATAGAGACTTGTGTCCAGATCAGAAATCTTCAAAATCCCCAAATAATCATTTTTTTCAGAAAGCTATGGCTGCATGAAATTCACTGAAATCATTCAGATTGATTCTATTTTTCGCTAACATGTTTTTAATAATATTCATAAGTAACCAAGATCTACATTAGTTTTTTGGACAAAGAAAATAATTATTTGCCTATTTGACATACTGTCAAATATTTTAATTTTTTCCATGGCTTTCTGCCCTATTTTGCCTTCATCTACCTGCAGCCAAATGTAGTTATCACAGAAAGAGGATAAGGTAAAGGTAAAGGTTTTTTGCCCAATGTTACCTTTGTTCTATCCTCATATGTTTGAAAAGTATATTGTTGTGATTGGCTGATACTGACTTTAAACCAATTTTGAACTAAGTTTGATGCAATCATGGATTGGGAATGATAGATGGAGATCAGGTGAAATTGCAGTTGTTTAAAATAATGTCCAGTGAAATACCGTGTTTTCCCCAAAATAAGACATGATCTTATTTTCTTTTGACCTCAAAATAAGAGCTTGGTCTTATTTTCGGGGAGACCTTATTATATTTGAGGTGCACGATACGACAACCGTGGTCACCGCATGGCTGCTGCTGTGTTGCAATATTTTCGGGTGAGGGGCTAGTTTAGCGCATTTGCTCAAAAGCCCGATTAGGCTTATTATCTAGGGAGGTCTTATTTTCAGGGAATCAGGGTAGCTTTACGAATAATTTCTATCAATACTGTTTGAATTGCAAGAAAAAAAAACCTTCCAATAATTTTCCATTTAGCCACAAACCCCCAATATAAAATTAAATAGCATATACAAACACCAAAGTCCAAAGACCATTAAAAACGAACCACATGAGCAAAAATCATATCTTAAGTGTTGATTTTAAGCAGATAAAATCAATATTAAATACTAAAATAGAAATAGAAAAAATGATCACAGCTTGGCTTCCCATAACTTGGAAATAATTATTATCTTGTTAAACAACCTTGCAGATATTTTTAAACTAAATGATGCTCAGCTTTTGTCTGTAAGGCTTGAAATCTTTTCAAAAGCCGAGTATTCATTATTTTAATATCTCTGTGTTTGATAAATTTTCTTCGAACAATAGTTATGGGACTGGCAATGGGTATTGTTCACAAATTCCTTTAAGGGCAGACTCTAAACAATTTTAAACATTTTAAACAACTTTGTCATTATGTGCATTTTTTGTTTGTCCTCCAGCTATTTGTTTTTCTTTAATCAAGTCTTCCTGTTGCAATATCTTTAAGAGCCCTGGAGATCACATCCAAAATATAATCACTGTAAGCAGAATATGTAAGACAATTTCCTCCATAACTTGAAGTCCTGTCAGAAGTAATATGCACAAAAATGGTATGTCACATTCAAGTGTAAGTGGAGAACTACCATGAAACCCATTATGTTTAGCCATGATATAGCAGCTAAAATACCCTTGGAGTAATTTCACTAGGGGCCAAAAGTTATTAGAAATGTTCATGCTGCCTATTAAAAATGTATATATTGTAGTATGCTATGGAAATTAAATGCTTAACATTTCTGTGTTGTGCAGCATATTTGTATTGATTTTTTCACAAGTTAAATTATTCAAGTTAACTTGCTGAAAATTGAATTATAAAAGTCCCAGTACAGCAGAAATGTGCAGTTTGAACAGAAAAGTGCTAGTTTTGCGAAGTTTAGTTGTTAGGGAAACCCCAGTGCTGTCAACTTGGTGGACAGGGTGAGGGAAAACAGAAGAGCTGCAAATGAAATTAAAGCAGCTTATTCCTGCACTTAGGACCCTATTTATGGCAGAAAATGAAGTTTATATTTAATCATTAGTAACCTTTTTGTTTATTTTATTACATATATTTATACAATGAAAGCCAAGGGTGAACTATGGATATGTTGGCTTAGGGAAGGGGAAGAGTAAAACTAAAAAATCAATTTAATTTATATTAGGGTTATGTTATCCTATAGCAGCGATGGCGAACCTTTTTTGGCTCGCATGCCATAAGTGGGGGGAGGGCAGGGGGGTCATGTGCGGGCGTGCCGCACCCATAATGCAATGCGCGACACACACCCCAGTGCACATACACACACTACAGGCACGACCCCCCATTTTTTGCATGCTTTTTTCGCCCTCCCCAGGCTCCAGAGGCTTTATAGGAGCCTGGGGAGGGTGAAAACAGCCTCCCCTGCCCCCCCGGAAGCCGTCCGGAGGCTTCAGAGACCTTCAGGAGGCTTTCCTGAATCCTTTGGAGTGCTCAAAACGAACCTCTGAGCAAACCGGAAATCCGTTCCCGAACTTCCAGTTTGCCCGTAGGGCTGGTTTTTTGCGCTCCGGAGTTTTTTTGCACTCTGAAGCCTCCGGAGGGCTTCCAGGGGGGGGGCTCTTGTTGCCCTTCCCAGGCTCCTATAAAGCCTGGGTAGGGCAAAAAATGGCTTTAAAAAAGGGTGAACTCAGCTGGCCAGAGCGCACATGCGCACTGGCCAGCTGACAGGGCAGCGCCTCGCGTGCCCTGACAAATGGCTCTGCGTGCCACCTGTGGCACGCGTGCCATAGGTTCGCCATCACTGTCCTATAGCATGCATTGTGTGATGCATTTTTATATTTGCATAAATAAATTCCATTACTAAAGAGAAATTCCAAATTGCACAAAATTAATGGTAATGACATGGTGTAACTTGGAATATACACTCATCCAATTTAATTCCCAAACTGCCCCAAATTAGAGACTTGGTAAATTTGGTCAAAAGCAGTCTCACCTGTTTCCTTCCCAAAGAAACTTGCTTTTTTACATCTTCTCTGTCCTGAAATTGTTACTGCTATTATGGAATATACATATTGTTATATTTTATTGTGGAGCAGTTCCCAACTGAAATAAAGCAGACTTGGGTTAATCCTTTCATCCCTAGTTAGAGCTCTCCAGGTTGCTCTAACTACTAATTCCCTAGTATACTCCTTCCCAGATATACAACTTTACATAACTAATTATAGTTATAATTCTAAAATATATCTATGTCCCACATTATCTATTATGTTCTTAAATTACTGTTTCAAACCTTGTAAGTCACCCCAAATTTTCTGAAGTTGGGCAGTCTCAAAATCTAATGAATTAAAAGAAAATATTTCCCCCAAAGGACAGATCACCTGCGTATAAAGCATCACACAAGGCTGCAAATCTTGCTTTCTAAACACTTATCTGAATATTCAAGAATTTACTTTCTTGGCAGGGCTGGGAGGTTTTAGTCTCTTTAATGCAACTAAATAAACATAGAAACTAAAGTCTTTATATGTACCTATGGCTTTAAATCCCAGCCTTTCTCCTCTCTCCTTCTCTGGCTAATAGATACTTGACTGTTCTCTTGGTGGTCTTAAAAGGCATGTAATAAAAGTAAGCATAATGGTTAAGTCTAGTTTAGAAACTCTTCATTCCTCCTATGCCAGTTCCATAAAGGTCTAATGTAGTCAAGTTGCTTCTAAGAATGTTCTGCTAGATAACCCAATTCCTAAATAAGAACTTAAGTATCAGGAGAACTAAGAATTGATCCTGGCCTCTAGAATGAAGCTTGATACATGCCTGCCCACAAATAAATAATTCCAGCACACCCACACAACTCTATTGTAAAAATATTGGGGATTCTCCAAGGAAACTGAGGAGCATGTAGGAGCATTTCAGTCTCCTACAAATCAATAAGACTTAACTAATCTTTAAATGTTATCCTGAATTCCAGTATAAATAGCTGAAAGTGGCTTATTTTGGCTTATTTCTGCTTATTACCATTTTTTTGAGCACTGAAAGAATATAATATAATATATATTTATTACGGTCATAGACCAGCAATCTACCTCACTTTTTACAATATTTTTTAAAAAAATAGTACTAACATTAATAGTGAATAATAGCATCCCTGTTAAGAAAATACATGTTCTCAAACTGTTAGGGTCACTTCCTAGTTTACATGGGTAAAAAGGCGATGAATATGAGCACTGAAATAAAGTGTTCCTTTGAGTAAGCAATAGACATATTATTTGTGCCATAACATATTACGCAATATGTTCATCATTACATAATGAACCTGTAGCATGCAACCTGTGGCAATTGTAACATTTCTTTGATCATTTTTAATGCATAAAATTCTAAAGAAAGCATCATGGGGATTACACTAACATGTATAATGGTATTTTTTTTTCTAAAGGGTGCGGGGTGCAAGGCTCTTGTAACTTGACAGCTTTAAGACGTGCGTGCTTCAATGCCAGAGTTCCTGAGCCAACATGACTGGGTGAGGAATTCTGGGAGTTGAAGTCCACAAGTCTTAAAGCTGTCAAGTTTGAACACCCCTGGTTTTTTTTAAAGAGTTAGGGGTGCAAGGGTCTTGTAACTTGACAGCTTTAAGACTTGCATGCTTCAAATGCCAGACTTTCTGAGCCAACATTTTGGTTGCTAAGCAAGAGTGTTGTTAAGTGAGTTTCACCACATTTTACAAGTTGGCCATGCCCACCCAGTCACATGACTGCCAAGCCACCCCACCCGGTCACATGGCCGGCAAGCCACTCCCACAAAGCAGGCCATACCTACAGAAGAGGTTCTAAAAAAATTTGAAACACGCCACTGATGATCGATGATATATAGATGGTAGGTAGGCAGACAGATAGGCAGACAGAATAAAGTTCATTTCTTCTATCATTAGAATACACTGCAAGAGTATATTGTAATATCCCCCACACAAAGAATTGAGCTCCATCCTCAAACTTTTCCAATATTCTATAAAATCTATGTTATCACAAATTTCCCTCTGCCCTTGGATAGTATATGATGTGCCTATGCTTCACTGCAGTTAGGATTCTTCTTAAGATAAGAGAACAGTTCAATTCATCATGCTGAGATCCTTTATTGACTAAAAATAGAAGAGGTTTCTGCACATGCTCAGAAGCCTCTTCTGCTTACTGAACTGCTGGTTCGGCAATGCCATTTAGCCATTTGATGGTTAGAAGTGGGTATGCTTGGCACACAACATTGGGCTAAAACTATATTTTGCATGAACCTTCGTCAAAGTGGAACATTCCTTTTGAAGGTGTCAGCTCCCAAACAAATGATAGTATGTTTCACTAGATGGCAGCACTTGTTTGACCTTGTCTGAAATTGAAAGCTAAACAAGGTTCCCCCTGATTACACCCTGGGTGAGATACATCAGGGAATTCTAGGACTGTGAAGATGGGGGGGGGGGGGGGGGACTGAGAGAAAGCAACAGCAAACCACTTTAGTGCAGCTGCCAAGAAAATTGCCTGCATATGTCCATAAGCTATAAAGAAATTTGTATGCCTTTTGAGGCACAATTGCCTTTTTTACACATTGAAATAATGTCATACCATTTTTTAAAACTTCAATCCAAGCTCAAAGTAACTTCCCTTTCTCTCCCTCAATTACTAATGATACAACTCTTATCAACCTGTGGTTAATAATTGCTAAATTTAGTGCAAAACAACTTTGCAAATAAAAAGTATTTTGCAAATTTCAGTTATTTAAAAGCTTTCTGTTTAGACTTGATTAATAGCTGGTTATGTCCCAAATGTATGAAACAATATCAAGTGTTGCATTACATTGACAATAGATATAATATCTTATTATAATCTAAATGAAAGAGATTTTCTGAGTGTAAAATATTGCTGTTCATGCACTTTACCAGATTCTTCTTTTAAATGAGATTAAATTAATCTAGATGGAACATTTTTGCTTTCAGAATCATTTTCCTTCATTCTGCCAGATGAACAGAACCAAATCCCTTTTAAACTTGTTTTTTTTTTCCGATTGTGTGAACTTAAATTATATTTGGGGAATGTTCCTAGGCCTGTGTATTTTACCTTTTGATATTTTTAATTCAAATAGTTTCTTGTCCAAATTGCTTTATTTTCTAATTAGCTCTGGCTAAGTGCTCAATTTTTAAAAAAGGAAAAGAAAATCTGAAACAAAGAGAATATGTTCTAACACAGTAATTTACCCCTCCCCTCCCAAGTGAGATATATTCTTTATTAAACATATTGTAATGCATGCCAATGCTTTTCCTTTGGAAATTTCAATAAATATTAGTGCATAACATTGTCCATAATATAAAATCAAAGTGAATACTGAGAATCCAATATTAAAGTTTCAATTTAGATTCTAGAGAAGAACATGTTGGAGTATTAACATGAATTTTAAAAACTGCTTTAGTTTTATTTTCATTAGGTGATAGAAAAAAGAGATTAAGATTACTCACAACTTTTCCCAATTTGATACTGCCCAAGACTGTTGGAATTTCACAAAAGGCCTAAATAATATGAATACTTTTAGTTGTAATCCCAACTCTTAGGAACATGCTGCTTTTGGGGGGGGGGGGAAATTGGCCAAAGGAAACTCCCTATTTACTCTCTTTCCAAAAGTAGCAGTTATTATAGGGAAATACACAGAGTTCTTGGAAGTAATATGATGCTATATTCTATTTTTCACTTTCTATCAATTGAACTTTAGACTGTTGAAATATTCTACATTTTCATTACATCAATAATAATAATTATAATAGCAACAACAACAACACAAACGTTTGAATATGTACCATGCTTTATATCCACAAAGTGACATTGACAGGGGTTAGGGTGAGGGGACAGAGGGCAGAGGGCTACTGCAAATCCATCAAACTATAAAAAGAAGAAAAACAAAGTTTAAATGACTATGTGAACCAAAATAGAGAAAAAATGCTGCAGACTGTGAAAACAGAGAACATTATAAAAACAACAGAAACAAAGGCAGAATATAAGGAAAAACAGCTGGATGACAGATTAAATGGATGGAAAACCAAAGGTTTGCATGAACAGCTCTTGAAAAACGTTGAAGTAAAATGTGATAACAACTTGACATGGACATGGCTTAAGATGGGAACCATCAAGAAAGAAACAGAAGGTTTAATACTTGCTGCTCAAGAACAAGCTCTACAAATTAGTGCCATAAAGCGAAGATACAAAAATCCACTGACACTACAAACTGCCAACTTTGCAATGACAAAGTTGAAACTGCTTCACATTTAATATGTGAGTGCAGCAAAATCACGCAAATGGATTACAAAGCTAGACATAATCGAGATGATAAACTAATCCACTGGTCATTATGTAAAAAATATGAATTACCTTTATCCAAAAAACCATGGGAACATAAAGTAGAAAAAGTTGTCAAAAATGAGAAGGTGAAGATCTTGTGGGTTAAGGGATTTTGAATACAGATGAATTGTCATTTGGATACAACATGCCACATATCACAGTTGTCAAAAATTGAAGCATATAATTTATTGATATCGCTGTACCAGGAAAGACCAGAGTCAAAGAAAAAGAACTGGGGGAAAAAATCACAAAATATTGCGACTTGGCCATTGAAACTATGTGATTATGTATGAAATATGTAACAGCGATACCCATTGTCATTGAGGCACTTAGTACCATGAGCATTTTTTTTTTACAAAATACATCAAGAAATTGCAGCTTCCCGCAATAACACCTGCAAAACTGCAAAAAAAGTGTGCTATTCGGAACATCATATATTTTAAGAAGATACTTGGTTGATATCTAGGACACTGTCAGCAACCTGCATCAACCATTATCACCAGTCAGTGGTATTTGTGATACATTTTAAATGTCTAGTTGACTGAGTTTCATGTTTAATGAATAAAAGAGGTCATCATCATCATTGAAATAGAGTGTGCTAGATATTGCCATTGCCAACTTTATATTTATCCATAACTTGGACTAGAAAAGAACTGTATTTAGAAAATATTGGTTACTAACTATACAGGTTAGACTATGTACTCTTCTGCAAGAAATATGAAATATATATTTAATTAGTAATCTGTAACTAGAGATACTTATGTCCTCTTAACTTCTCAAGAAGATTTTTAGAAGAACAAATATAGGATTTGATTTGCCCCATTTGCATTCAATTGATGAATGACTTTTAGTGATAGAGAAACACTGGTTATATACAACTGGCTCATATTTAAATGGTTATCCACTAGGACTCCAAGATCCCTTTCACAGTTAATACTATTGAGCAAGGTACCACCTATACTGTACCTGTGCATTTCGTTTTTCTTGCCTAAATGTAGAACCTTACTATTTTCACCATTGAATTTCATTTTATTAGATAGTGCCCAATGTTCAAGTTTGTCAAGATCCTTCTGTATCTTAACCCTGTCTTCTGGAGTGTTGGCTATTTCTCCCAGCTTGGCGTCATCTGCAAATTTGATGAGTTCCCCATTTATTCCCTCATCCAAATCATTGATGAAGATGTTGAATAGTACTGGGCCTAAAACAGAGCCTTGGAGTACTCCACTGCATACTTCCCTCCGTGTAGATGCAGTTCCATTGAGGACTACATGTTGAGTGCGGTTGGTCAGCCAGTTACGAATCCATCTGGTGGTGATGCTGTCTAACCCACATTCTTCTACTTTATCTAGAGTAGGTTATGGTATACCTTATCAAATGCCTTACTGAAGTCCAAGTAAACTATAATGAAGGCATTCCTCTGGGCCACTAATTTTGTCACTTTGTCAAAGAATGCAATAAGATTAGTCTGGCATGATCTGTTTTTGACAAACCCATGTTGGCTTTTGCCTTACTTTGTTTACATCTAGGTGTTCGCTAATTCATTGCTTGATTATCTTCATACATTCCACTTCAATTATATATGTATATGTATATAAAATGTAATAAATAATAAGATAGATAGCTTAATGTGTAACCGTAATACGGAATCAAATGTTCATGTTTTGAAGGGGATAAGTGGCAGTGGTTCTGTTATCCAGCTGGACAGAAATTTTATTTAGATCTTACACTACACGTTTTATATATTTCCTGTTTCTAAAATATGTGAAGTAGGATATGGCAGATTTCAGATTCAAAAGGAGAAAATATTGTAAGTGTGAGTGGATGCAATGCGTTTCAACAACTTCTTAAAGCAACTGTGTCCTCTTTGTGGATCATAAAGCCAGGGTCTGTGCCTTGTTGAGGCAGTTGCCAAAAAAAGTCTATTGTGTTTCTAAGTGCCTATCCCCCCTCAATTGTACAAATTAGTGTCATTAATTCCCTCTGCAAGCAAATCTACACATCTATGACTTCGGGCATTAATGTTAGTGTTTGTGTTATATGAGTACCCTGCTGAGTGACAATACTATGCTATTACTCTATGGATGAAAAATTGAAGTTATACAAAATCAGTCTAAACTCAGATATGCTTAACTAATAATATAGTTTCACTATAACTTCTAACTCAGACTTACATTAAATATTTTATGCTTCATCATTCATCCATATCTCAATGCCTGGAAAATTCTAATGTTTCTCATTATATTAATGCCATTGGAAAAGTGTGGGTAAGAAAGCTGCATTTTAATAACCATTTGCATATTATCAGAACTGTAATCAAAGAAGAAAAAAGGAATTGATCTTTAATATGACCAAATCACACTTGGGTGTTATTCACTTGTACGGCAACATCATTTAAAGATTAAATATGTATTGTGATATGTAATTAAAGGAACACCCTTGTTTATTGTATTAACAGTAATGACATTGGTGCATATGGAGAGGAAGAATAAATCTAAATAAATAAATTTTACAAACAGAGGTTTGAATTACAGTTTCTTTCATTCCCTCACTAGAAGGGGATGCATTTCTATAGAATGAATTTCTATTTGGTAAAACAGCTGGATCTGATGACATTTAGAGATACTTATTGGAAAATGTTGAGCAATGTAAGACTAAGGTAAGTTTCTGTATAAGGTAGTCATATTTATATAATTTTATTATTGTATAACTGAGAAGAGTCCTAGATTGTTCCTAGAGAGTTTCTTGCATCCTACTCCTGCTGGAGGAGCTTCCAGGGAAATGGCTGCTGACTTCTGAGCTCCATATTACCACGGAGCTCTCTGATGGGGGAGGGGCGCCCCGGCCCTCTTTCCATCGTGAGGGTTGGGAATTAAGAGCAGCGACCACCCTGGCTTTCCATAGAGCCTTAATTGGCCCTCCAGGGTGGTCAAACAGCCAGGAAAGATAAGGAGACAGCCCCAGCTGGAGCCGAAATGAGAGTTGGAGGTGGAGTCGGTATTGGAGCTGGAGGCCGAAAGAAGGCCTGCGGGGGAGCCATAGGCCAGCCGGAGCAGCGCTCGGGCCAGGACTAACAGAGGGGGGGTCGCTGAAGCAGGGGGGGCGCTGAAGCAGGGGGAGGCAGGCTACGATGGGTCTAGTCCTTAAAGATCTATGCTGGAGCCTGGCAGAAGGAGGGAGACCTGTGGCACCAGGGGCAGGACGGGTTTGTGCCCAGGAGACCGGCAGGAGGCTTCCATCGGCAGGAGATTTGGTGCCAGGAAGAGAAAGGATTTATCAACCCCTGCCATCTGCCATCTACCTGCCATGGCTATCTATAACTACCTGCCCACTTGTTATTTTGACTATCTATGACTGCTGACTGCTGTGCGTGCCTGCGTGACTGTCCCCCACCATCTTTCACCCGTTTACCATCAAATTTACCATCAATTTTACCATCAAACTTCATCAAATATCTACTTAGACTGTCTGCCCCACCCACACCACAGACTGCCTCCGAGCCTCCACCATTTACCATCTACTTTCCACCTATTCACCATCTATTTACCATCCACTTATCACCCATGTACTGACTTACCATCTGATGTGGAACCTGGCTTGCTGACTCAATTTAACATCTACAGCACCCTGGCCCTTGCTACAGCTCCCCCCAGTATATACTCGAAGTCAGACTTGCTCCTGCTGCGGGAGTCCCCCCTCTTGCAGACATGGCCCTTTGCCCTGTCAAGGGCCCACCTTAATGACGGGTTTGTTAACCCCGAGAGGTGGAGGAAGCAAAGACTTAGGGGGTTTTTAACCAGATGTTTTTTATCCATTTTAGGGGGCACCAGGGTGGGTGGGAGGGATAATCAGGCCAGGAGGGGGACTTTTACCAGGCGAACAGGTGAGGTCAAGGGGGAAGTGAGCAGAGTGGGGGGGGAAGGGAAAATGACATTCCTATAGAGGGTTGTTTTATTCCAACGGTCGTGGGGAGGGGTGGGCGCGAGGACGGAAGAAAATCTCGCAGTCGGTTGGGAGACCGTGCCTGCTGGACATGCCCGGTTGCTCGTACCAGCCCCCGCAGCCTAGGTGGCCAGGGCCTACAGAGCCAGGGCCTGAGGCTGATGCTCTGCAATGCAAGGTCCGCTGTTAACAAGGCCCCCCTCATTAATGAGTTGATCTCAGAGGGGGAGCCGGACCTTGCAGGGATAACGGAGACCTGGTTGGGCCACGAGGGTGGCTTACCTCTCGTGGAGATGTGCCCACCAGGCTACCGTGCATTCCATCAGCCGCGGGCCCTGGGTAAGGGTGGTGGGGTGGTGGTAATTATACGGGAGAGTCTGGAACCGAGGGAGTTCACTGTGCCGCAGATATCCGGTTGTGAGTCCCTTGGTGTGAAATGGGGCCCCGGGAGGCAGTTGGGCTTGCTGATTGTATACTTGGCTCCTCGCTATGCATCAGCGGCCCTGCCTGAGCTCCTCAAGCTGATCGCGGAGACAGCGGTTGATACCCCCAAACTTGTGGTTATGGGGGATTTCAACCTGCCGTCAACGGGTGAAGCATCCGAGGTGGCTCGGGAGTTCATGGCTTCCATGACAGCCATGGACCTGACCCAATTAATTCAGGGCCCCACACACGAAGGTGGGCACACACTGGACCTTGTTTTTGTCTCTGGACAGTGGACGAGTGATCTGGGAATAGGGGATTTGGTTATTACACCCCTGGCATGGTCAGATCACTCATTTCTCCGGCTCAACTTCCCCGGCGCTACCCCCCACCACGGGGAGGCGGAACCTGACTGTCCCAGATGGTTCCGCCCCAGGCGACTGATGGAACCAAACAGGTTCCAGACGGAGCTTGGGCCACTTCCTGTAGCCCTGACCCACTCCTGGACGGAGGACCTAGTGGCCGCTTGGAATAGGGTGGCTGCTGGGGCCTTGGACCGGGTAGTGCCTTTGCGGCCTCTCCTGCGGCAACGAACCACCCTGGCTCCTTGGTTTTCCGAGGAGCTGAGGGTGATGAAACACCACAAGAGACGCCTAGAAAGCAGGTGGAGGTCCTCACGCTCCAAATCTGACCGAACACAGGTAAAATCCTATTTACGGACCTACATTGTGGCACTGAGAGCGGCCAAACGTAGACACTGTGCCGCTCTTATTGCATCTGCAGATAACCGCCCTGCCGCCCTGTTTCGGGTGACCCGCTCCCTCTTATCACAGAGGCCGCGGGAAGCCCCTTTGCAGGGTAGAGCAGAGGAGTTTGGGGAATATCTGCAGGACAAAATTGCTCAGATCCGGAGTGGATGGGCCCCCTTCAGTGTCCCAGGGGAGGCGTCGGAAGCAAGTCTTGAGGCACCACGCTGGGAGGAGTTTGACTCTGTTGCCCCTGAGGATTTGGACAGGTTACGTGGGCGATTGCGAGCCACTACATGTTTATTGGACCCGTATCCCTCCTGTCTAGTACTGGCATCCTGGGAGGTTACACGAGGCTGGCTCCTGGGTCTTGTGAACGCTTCATTGGAGGAGGGGTCCTTGCTGGTCGCCTTGAAAGAGGCGGTGGTGAGGCCCCTACTCAAGAGGCGTTCCCTGGACCTGGTGGAGCTAGCTAATTATCGTCCCGTCTCCAACCTTCCCTTTTTAGCGAAGGTTGTAGAGAGTGTAGTGGCACAACAGTTCCCACGTCACCTGGAGGAAACCGACTATCTAGACCCGCGCCAGGGGTTGTTCCTCTATCCTGGTCCTATTAGACCTATCAGCGGCCTTCGATACCATTGACCATGGTATCCTATTGCGCCGGCTGGAGGGGATGGGAGTAGGGGGCACCGTTTTGCGGTGGTTCTGCTCCTACCTCTCCGACCGGACGCAATGTGTGTTGGCAGGGGAGCAGAGGTCGACCCTGAGGCCACTCACTTGTGGGATGCCGCAGGGGTCGGTCCTCTGGCCCCTCCTGTTCAACACATACATGAAGCCGCTGGGTGAGATCATCCATGGTTTTGGGGTTGGATACCATCTGTACGCTGATGACACACAGCTGTACATTTCCACCCCAAACCACCCCAACGAGGCCATTGAAATGATGTCCCGGTGCTTGGAAGCCGTTCGGGTCTGGATGGGGGACAACAGACTCAGACTCAACCCCTCCAAGACTGAGTGGCTGTGGCTACCGGTGCCCCGGTTCAACCAGTGGACCCCATCGCTGGCCATAGGGGGTGAACAACTGCCCCCCGTGGAACGGGCGCGCAATTTGGGCGTCCTCCTTGATGCCCGGCTGTCGATGGATGACCATGTGGCAGCCGTGGCAAGGGGGGCATTCCACCAGGTTCGTCTGGTGCGCTAATTGCTCCCCCTATTGGATCGGGACGCCTTATGCACGGTCACTCATGCGCTGGTGACGTTTCGCCTGGACTACTGCAACGCTCTCTACATGGGGCTCCCCTTGAGATGCACCCGAAGACTACAGCTAGTTCAGAATGCGGCCGCGCGGGCCATCATGGGAGGGACAAGATACTCCCATATAACACCACTCCTGTGCGAGCTGCACTGACTGCCTGTGGTTTTTCGGGTGCGTTTCAAGGTGTTGGTTACTATCTTCAAAGCGCTCCATGGAATGGGACCTAGTTACCTGCGGGATCGCATCTCACCTCATACATCCCTGCGACCAATCCGCTCTCACAGGGAGGGACTCCTCCAGGTGCCGTCCACTAAGCAGTGTCAACGGGCAGCGCCCAGGAGTAGAGCCTTCTCTGTGATGGGCCCAACCCTCTGGAATGACCTCCCCTCCGATATTAGAACTACCACCGACCTCCGCTCCTTCCGACAGAAGCTTAAGACCCACCTGTTCCAATTAGCTGGCTTAACTGATCTATAGTCCCATTTTAACCTCCTGGCAAACATCTTATTGGGTAGTTTTTAAGGGTATTTTAATGTATTTTAATGTTTATTTGTATTTTAATTTAAATATTGTACAGTCCACATCCTACCTCCTCCTTTTACCTATTTGTATATTTAAGTATACCCATATTTTGTATTTATACTGTTTTAATATGACTGTACACCGCCCCGAGTCCTGTTTAGGAAAGGGTGCGGTTTATAAATTAAAGTTGTTTATTATTATTATTATTATTATTATTATTATTATTATTATTATTATTATTATTCCAACTTGATAGCTGCCAGAAGACTACAGATATCTTGAACAATACTCACAAGCTCTCCAGCAAGATTAACTATAGGTTAGGCTGCATATATCACCTTTTCCCAACCTTGTGTCTATAAATGTGTGGTACTTTGGTTCTCTATCACTAGCAATTGCAAAGCCCAGATGACAGTTCATTAAAAGTGTTATTTTTGGGAAGAACAATACAGACCTTCCTGAGCTGGACAGAGTAGTAATCTAACTCAGTGTTAGAGAGGTCTGGGGTAAGGTTTCTTGAATGCATCATCTATTCACCAGTACTACACTAATGTAGTTCCTGTATGTATTTTCTAACTACAATACTAGTCAGTCTTTTTACTGTTCTACTCTGCTCTTGTCTATCATTTTTCAAAACTGTATGAAGACGCTTATTCTTCACTTTATTTATATGTTATTGAATTTTTTACTGAAAATCTTTTAATTCTGATATAAAAATAGGTATATAAGAAAGCATTCTTATTTCAGGAAAGACTAATAGTAACATTTGCTATCTAAAAATGAGTGTATAGTGGAGTGCCAGAAACCTGTCAAAAGTCTACTGCTACAGTTTACTGATTAATCAGGAAAGGATTGAAATCTTGATTGGCTTTATTTGTTGGCTGATTGAAACAGTGAGATAGGAAGTCCTGGACAGATTAATTAATTTGTGCTCAGGAGCCAATGCTTAATCTAAAGGATGCTGTCAGTTTGAGTGATGGCTGTGTAACAGAAGAAGGTTTTTTTTTAATCACTTTAGTGATACCTTAATGCAAGGCTTTGTCTACTAACAAGTAATTTCTCCCCATTCTGTTGAAATAGTATGCCCACCTAGAGTATATGTCAATTACTGCTGCATTAAAGAAGATTTGTTAATGAGAAGACAGAATATTGTGAATGAGTGTTCTGTTGGTGGTAGAACTAGGCTTTTACTAGAAGCATTCCCAGGTCTGTATTACCTCATTCCAAGAAAATATTTTCATACAGTTTGGTTGCTATTTTAAACAACCCCAAAGTTTAAGCAACTAACAGTACGTTAAAATATATAGAGCCACCTTAATAGCATAGCAATATAATTTATATTTATACACCACTTCACAGTGTTTTATAGCCCTCTCTAATTGGTTTACAGAGTTAGCTTATTGCTCCCAAAATTACTTGGGTCTTCATTTACCCAGCTTGGAAGGATGGAAGGCTGAGTCAACATTGAATTTGGTGAGATTCGAACTGCCAAAGTGCGGTCATATGGCAGTCAGCAGAAACAGCATGTAGTACTGCATTATAATAACTGCACCACCAATGTAAGCTAAAGTGAAGTTATATTTTTGAACATGCATTTCAACAAATTAGTGCTTATAAGATGCTACTGAATTACAATAGATCAATTTAAATATGAAGGGCTTTATTCTCCTATACTCAAGAGAAATTATGATGTAAAAGTCCCTCAAAGATTGCCATCAAATTTTATGTGTAACTTTAGAAAATACATAAATGCATTGGACTATTGTATCTTTTCATTCAATTGAATCACATTTAGCAAGGCGTCAATAGGGCTATAAAGATATACTTTTCCAGTTAATTCTTCCTGCCTTGTGAAAAGAAAAACTAGGGATGACATGATAACAGTGTTCCAGTATTTAGGGGCTGTCATAAAGAAGAAGAGGTCAACCTATTCTCCAAAGTATCTGAAGACAGGACAAGAAGCAATGGATGGAAACTAATGAAGAAGAGGAGCAACTTTAAACTAAGAAGAAATTTCCTAACTGTGAGAACAATAAACCAGTAGAACAGGTTCCCTCCAGAGGTTTTGAATGCTCCATCAGTGGAAATTTTAAAGAAGAGATTGGACAGACATTTGTCTCTAAATGGTATAATATCTCCTGCTTGGTTGGGGTAGGTGGGAGTGGACTGTGGGACCTTCAGTATCGCTGTCAACTCTGTAGTTCTGCTCTGTTACTCTGTTAGTCTTTCTTTGATCACATGTATCAATCTCATCAAGGCCAGGGAAAGTTCAGAATACTATAGAATCTTCTGCCATGGGCAGGGGGTTGGAGCAGAAGATCTTCAGGATCCTTTTCAATAATATTATATGATCATATCTTCTCTGCCTGACTTCACCCTTTTCTCTCATCTGCAACACATTCTGCAAGAACTCTTAAGGCAGCGCTTCTCAACCTTGGCCCACTTGAAGATGCGTGGATTTCAACTCCCAGAATTCCCCAGCCAGCTGGGGGATTCTGGGAGTTGAAGTCCACACATCTTCAGGTGGGCCAAGATTGAGAAGCACTGCCGTAAGGCCTTCAAAAAACAAGAGGGGGGGGGGATATTATTAAGTTCATGAAAACCTTCAAGGGCTGTTAGCAACATTTTATGGAAATACTGCTTCAAAGCTGCCTTGTGTTGCAACGTTTATAAGTATCCCAAAGTATTTTTTTTAAAAAAAGTTCAGTATATGCATAGCCACTTTGTTGTACGAACCTCTTTGGGATCTTGTAAGTAGTCGAGTGTCTGGCTTTGACTAGGACTGAACAATGTAAATGAAAGCTGAAAGCAATGTTATTTTGCATATACGTAGCTCTTGCACAACATTTGTTTTCCAAATCCTAGTGCTATTTGACAATGGGGAAATTTTTATGTGACACATAATGTTTTGTTGAGGTATATCACATCATCTCTTTGCCACAAAGAAGAGAATTGTAGCTATTCTATAACAAACATCTCTTAGAATTGAATCTAAGTTATTTCATAAAGGCTTAGCACATATACTGTAGCTTAGAAGTAGCAGTTGTAATCTATTACAACTGAAAACACATACATATCATAATAAGTGAATAGTTTGAGCTGGAATTCTGCTCAGACTCCATGAAGCAAAAGCTCCATGTAAAACATTGGGGCTTTACACCTGAGTAGGTATGAATAAATTAATTAAACTACTGTATTTTTGGAGTATAAGACACACCTTTTTTCCTCAAAAAATAGGGTGAAAATCCGGGTGTGCTTATACATCGAATACAGCATATTTTTGTCTCCTGAAGTCCTGCCCCTTTCACCAAAATGGCCATGCATACCCTTATGGAGACTTTCAGATAGCTCCTGGGTGCTGGGGAGGGCAGAAATGAGCAAAAAGAATTTTTTGCCCCCCAGCCCCCAGCAGCACTCTGCAAGCCCCCCCAAGGCTATTCATGCCTTTTTTTTAAAAAACGAGCCAATCTTTGTGAAAAACGGGCCATTTTTGGGAGGTTTGCAGATTGCAAAAACTTTTTTTTCCTTTCGGAAAGATCTTTAGTTAGAGTGTCTTAGGTGCTGCAGATTGTCAGTTATTTCCTTCTCCAGCACATGGATAAATACACCTGGAAACATCTACCTACCTACCTACTCTCTCTCTCTCCCCCTACCTACCTACTGTATTTCTCTCTTTCTCTCTCTCTCTACATATATATCCCTCTATCTACTACCTACTCTCTCTCTCTCCCTACCTATCTACTGTATTTCTCTCTTTCTCTCTCTCTCTCTCTCTACCTATCTACCTACCTACTGTATTTTTCCCTCTACCTACCTACCTACCTACATTCTGTCTCCCTATCTATCTACTGTATTTCTCTCTCTCTTTCTATTTCTCTCCCTCTACCCCTCTACCTACCTACAACCTCTTTCTCTCTCCCTCCCTCCCTCCCTACTGTATTTTTCAATTTCTCTGTCTCTCTATTTCTCTCTCTCTATCCCTTTATCTACCTACCTGTCTACCTAACTACTCTATCTCCCTCCCTCCCTACTGTATTTCTTTCTCTTTCTCTCACTCTCTATCCCTCTATCTACCTACCTACTTTTTTAAAAAAAATGCCTCTTCAAAACCTTGGTGTGTCTTATACTCCGGCGTGTCTTATACTCCGAAAAATACAGTAAGTAAAACATGAGAATTGCATATCTCCCTTCCTTCACAAATGTTAGGTGCATCTTATAGCTTTACTGCAAAGATGGCTTTCTTAGCTAATGTTCTTTATACCATAGAATACCAAATCAGTCAGCAGAAATTTGGTACAAAAACCAAATTTTACCAAAAAGACACTTCTACACTTAGAGATCACTGGCAGATACATGAAATAATATAGAAAGGAACCAAATTGACTATTTTACAATAAACAAAAGATTTAGAAACTCAGTAAAATCAGCAAAGACATACCCAGGCGCAGATGTACCATCCAATCATCATCTACTACTTGCTGAAGTCCAGCTGAAACTAAAAAAGATGAAAAACCCAAATCCTCCTAAATCAAGAATTGACAGTGACTTCATCATTAAACATAGAGATATGATAAAAGAAGAACTAAAAATTCATTTAATAGAAACCAACAACATAAATAACGAAGATGTAGAAGTGAATTGGAATAAATTTAAAAATGTAATAGTACAAGTAACAAACTCAAAACAAAGGGGGAGGTACCACAAGAAACAACAGTGGATGATGGATGAAATTCTTCTTATAATGGATGAAAGACATTCTTATAAAAATAAAGAATATACAATAAATTGAACATTAGAAGAAAAATTCAACTGGCAAAAGAAAAGTGGTTTGCAAAGAGATGCAAAGAAATAGAAGAGACGTAATGCAAGCATGATAATTTCAATTTACACAAAAAAGTGAAAGAAACAGCAGGTGTCTACAAAAAGAAAACCAACAACTTAGTTGACAATGAGGGTAAAATCATCTTGGATGAGGAAGATGGAAGGAATATATTGAAGAACTTTTTGAGGACACTAGGTATGATATTGCTATGAGAACCATAACAACTGGATCAAACACCACTATGGAGGAAATTGAACATGCAATAAAAATAGCAAAAACAAGAAAAGCCACAGGGCCTGATAATATCCCAGTAGAAATTTTAAAATTGCTGGAAGACAATGGGAAGACATTTTTACTGCAGTTCTTCAATAGAATATATGAAACAGGAAAGATGCCAAATGATAGGCTAAAGTCAACTTTTGTGACAATTCCCCAAAAAATAAATGCAAAGGAGCATACTAAATACAGAACAATAAACTTAATGTGTCATATCCTGAAAATATTTCTGAGAATAATTCACACAAGAATATACAACAAAATTGAGGAGTGTCGAAGTAACACACAATTTGATTTCAAAAACAATCTTGGGAAAAGAGATACCCTATTCAGCATTCAAGTTCTTGTAGAGATGTCAGTCACAGTGTTTACATGTGCTTTATCGATTTTGAAAAAGCATTTGATAAAATACCGTGTTTTCCTGAAAATAAGACAGGGTCTTATATTTTTTTGACCCACGAAATGTGGCCTTGGGCTTATTAAAGGGGAGGGCTTATTATTTTTCAGGTGCAGGAAGCAGCAAGCCCACCAGCCCCACCCTCTCCGTCCCACCATCTACTTGCCTGCGGCCACAATGCCCCAAGTTCTCCTTGCATCCTGGCCTTCGCCTGCCCTGCTTGCTGGCCGCGGAACAGCTGACTGTGCTGCTCTGGCCTCGCGGGGGGGGCTTTTCCTGGCAGAATTAATGAACACACACACTCGCCCTCCAAGGCAGCCATATCCCTTCACTAACTTGCTTTCCATTCTCCGCTCCACGTGCAGGACAAGAAACGTTGACTGTGTGCCTATGGTAAAAAAAAAAATACCAGAAAATACCTTCCAACTTCTCGCAAAAAAAAAAAAAAGAATCTTGCGAAGTTGGAAGTAGTCCCACAAACTACTTTTCTTGTCCTGCAAGTGGCAGTGGAGAATGGAGCAGGAAAGCAGGTTAGTGGAGGGATGTGGCTGCCTTGGGGGGAGGGGGTTAGGGATCTCTTTCTCTTACACACATACACACTATCCTTTTCTTGGGAGCTCTGCATAGATGCAGAGAAGGCTTTGGATAGAGGATTTGGGGGATGTGCGTCTGTGCTGAAATCCCAAGGAAAGAACGATTGCCAGGAAAAGGGGAAGGGATTTTGCCTCTTATCCTGTTCTAAGTCTGTGCTGATCTTCAGAACAGGGTAAGAGGAAGGAAGTCTGTGCTGATCTTCACAACAGGGTAAGAGGAAGGAAAATTTCCCCTCCCTATTTTCAAGCCATTTGCAAAAATGCCCCATTCCGAGCCTTAAATGCTGCAATCCTGGAATATGCTGAAGGCTTGAAATGGAATGTTTTTGCAAACCGCTTGAAAATATGGAGGGCGATATTCCTGCCTCTCCTCACTCTGAAGGTCACAGACTGAAAACAGGATAAGAGACAAAATCCTTCCTCCCGCATGCCTTCAATCCTGCAATCCTGGATAATGTGAAGACTTGGGATGTGGCGTTTTACAAACCTCTTGAAAATGGGGAGGGGGAATTTATTCTCTTATTCTGTTCTCAGTCTGTGCTGACCTTCAGAACAGGGGCAAAGGCAGGAATATCTCCCTCCCCATTTTCAACCATTTGCAAAAATGTCCCATTTCAAGCCTTCAATGTGAATATGCAGGTGAGAAGTGACCTCCTGTAGGCATTAAAATCCATACACTTGGGTCATCGGGAGAAGCCCTGTGAGAAGACACTGCTGCCGAAGTGCAGGAAATCTCCCCCCACCCCAACTTGCAGATCATCCTTTCAAAGAGGAATTTCACCAGAATGAAGAGGCGGCTGAAGCCAGCATTTGTGTCTCCTTCATCCTGGTGAAACTCCTCTTTGGAACGACAATCTGCAGGGGGGGTGGGAGATTTCCTGCACTTCAGCAGCACTGTCTCCTCACATGGCTTCTTCCGATGTCCTAGGTGTATTGATTTCCATGCCTTCTTTTCCTGTTCCATGGACAGAATTGCGAGCTGTAACTGTCACCATTAGGCAAGGAGAGCATGAAGCATTTGGGTTGTGTTACTTGGCCTCCGGCTTCTTTTGTAGCCGCAATTGGCGGCAAAAGCAACTGGCGTTTGCTGGAGGCAGAGGCCTGAGCGGCAGCCGCGAATCAGCTGTTTTGTGAACGGAGCAGCTGATCCGATTAAGGGGCCAAGAAGCCCTGAGGTGACCAGGAAAGGGAAGAAAAGAAGGGCTCACTAGGGCTTATTTGCGGGGGAGGGTTTATATTTTTGCCCGCTGTGAAAATCTGGCATGGCCTTAGTTTCAGGACATGTCATATTTTCGGGAAAACAAGGTAAGCTTCAGTAAACTATTACAAATCTTGAAACAAGTGGGATTAGATGACTAAGACATCCAAATCATAAATAATCTATATTGGCATCAGGTAGCAAATGTGTGACTAGGCCAAAAAATGCTCAGATGATACAGAAATATGAAAAGGGGTCAGACAAGGCTGTATTTTGTCTCTGCTGTTGTTTAATATTTACTCTGAGTCAATTTTCAATGAAGCACTGGAAAACATTGATGCTGGCCTCAAAGTAAACAGTGTTTGGATCAACAATTTATAATATGCTGATAATACAGTTCTGCTTGCCAGTAAGCATGAAGACATTTAGTTCCTTATCAACAGAGTCTCAGAAATATCTGAAAAATATGATTTGAAGCTTAACATCTCAGAAACTAAGATCATGGTCATCAGCAAACAACCCATTAACTTACCACTGATAAATTCGGAAGGAATACCAGTAGAAAAAGTTGAAAGGATCACGTACCTCGGTTTTAATTTACATAAACCTGGGACGTGTTCAGTGAAGTGAAGACAAGTATAGAGAAAACTCGAACAGCATTCTTCAAAATGCAAAAGGTCTTCTGCAGTCCCGATATAAGCGTAAGACTGGAAATCAAGCTTGTCAGATGTTACATCTTTTCTTTCCTGCTCTATAGAGTAGAGAGGTGGCCTCTGACAAAAAAACCACTTCAAGAAACTAGAAGCCTTTGAAATATGGATTAACAGACGGCTGTTAGGTATAAACTGAATTGACAAAATTGCAAATGAGGAGGTGATAAGCCATATGGGAAAGCAAAGGGAAATCCAATAAAAACCAATAAAAAGTGAAAATTTGAATACTTTGGACATATGATGCGACACCCAGAAAAATATGACATCCATCACTTAATTCTCCAGGGAAAGATTGAAGGCAAATGTGGTCCAGGCAGAAGAAGAAGAACATCATGGCTTTAAAATCTAAGGGACTTGTTTGGACAAAGCAGCACTTTTTCATGCTGCTATTGACAAAAATAGGATTGCCAACATGATTGCCAACATCCAATGATGGATATGGCACAAGAAGAAGAAAAAGAAGCTAGTTTATAATGGATCTATTGATTTTTTTTGTAATAAAAACAGATGACAAATTGTAGATATGCTTTTAAATTACCTCTTACTAATTTTAGATGAAAGTAATTTATATCATTGCATATGTCCACATGAACATGATAATCTTGCCCACAGAGGCACCAATTCTCTGCCACTTTCTCATGCTCCCACCTTACCAACTCTTATAAAGCACTACAAAATAATTTCTTTATCCAAAAGCTCTGAAGCAGTTATTAAACCAGCTGTTTTCAAAAGTACACAAATCTGCTAAGTTGCAGTTGGGTAACTGTTAAATGTTAAAGCAGTGAATGATCAGCATGTAGCAGATGGCCAGGGAATGGGTTAGAAAATGGCAAAGTTAATACCACCAGACTGAGATGTTCATTTATGCTGTGGTATGTGCAGACAGGGTGAATAATGAAGGTTCTGTAATAATTGTGTAAATCCCAACATTATTAAAACTGATTCAGCTGGGGTTTCTTAATATATGGGAAGCACTTGATGTACTTTGAGCAACACCTCCTCTTTTGCTAAAGCTGTTCTCATTAACTCATACCGCTTTATTTGCTATGACCTCAGTGTTCCTGTTTAGTAATGAGTGGAATAAAAATTAGAAATCTGCTTTCCATCCCAACATCCAGAAAGGGGGAAGCATTAAGAAGAGTGAAAAACCCTGAAGATGGTACTGCAATAGCCCTCAAGGGGTAGTGCTTGAACACAAAATGAATTGTTAGAATTAAATCTGCAAAGGAGACATGAAGAAAATGGATCTCAAAGAACGATGTGATGTAACTTTACCATGTCATGTTGGTGTCATCTAGAATGCTTGTGTGGATACAACAGATCATAATACATTAAAATGATATAGATTTATACAGAGGAAAAATATAATTTGTATCACAATTAAAAAAAATAAGCTACACTGTTTCCTCTTAGTGTCAATAATAGTGAAATCTTAAAAGCAAAATTGTTCATGACAAATACAGTTTTATTTTTTCTTGAGGAAAAGCTGTCAGTCTTGTTGAAACATATTATTTAATTCAGGTATAACTTTTCAGTGTACTTAATAAGAGACAGAAAAGTACAAACCTTTCAATATCATTTTCAATCATGGGGTTGTATTTTTAAACCACTTACAAGCTGAAATTGATCCAATATGCAGTAGCACAAGTGACTATGGATCACCCAAGTAACACCTCTACATAAGGTGCAATTTCAGTGGCACAAGTACATCCTTAAGAGAGGGACATAAAACATTTGATTAATGGCTACCCTGTGGTGTGGTACAGATAAAAAAGGGATGGCTGTAAATCACAACCACCATCTTGATTTTTTTTTTAATCCACATTCCTAAAGACGATTATGGCTGAAAGCTAAATCCTAGACTATAAACAATTACTTTAGAATTGGCTCCAAACAAGACAGTGAATTTTATTCCTGTTTAGCCCAGAATATCTGTTTATATCAATATTTTCTAATGTGAGTAGTTTGATGCTTTTCTTGATGAAATTAACATCTAGACCAGAATAAAAGTCATTTATTTGTTAGGCTCCAAAACTCTATGAAGTTTCTAGTTTGAATTGAAAACTTCGTAAGGTGGTTCCTCAGAAGAGAGAATTATGCTGCGGTCCTCAACTGTTCACTAATGAAAGCAATACAGCTGCTTCCAGATAGTTGCACTCTTTTTGAGTGGGACCGAAGATAGTTACTATGGACTTTTTCTGTCTTTCACTTAAAATTCTTAGCTGTTTCATTTCCAAACGAGTTACGGTAGATTCTTGACCAGAGGTTGATAAGAAGCTTGCAAGTTAATATAAGAGGAGCATTTATTAAATTCACACACATACAAAATAAATAAACTTGATGAACTACAAAAGTAAATATCCCCTTCCCACTATCAAGAGCACAACACATTTGGAGCTATTTTGAACATGCTTATTCACTTCTGTCAGAGTATCCAAACATTTGAAAGACTGCAGTGGCACTTAGAGTCTGCATTGATTGCTGTATCAGACCTTTCATAGTCGCCTTTTGAGAAAAGGGTCTAATTCAGTGGTTCTCAACCTGTGGCTCAGGACCCCTTTGGGGGTCGAACGACCCTTTCACAGGGGTTGCCTAAGACCATTGGAAAACACATATTTTTGAAAAAAATACAGAAAACAAAAAATAATTTTATGGTTGGGGGTCACCACAACATAAGGAACTGTATTAAAGGGTCGTGGCCTTAGGAAGGTTGAGACCCACTAGTCTAATTGAAGCTTTGCCATAAATGGACTTATGATCCACTTGCAGCAGTACAAAAGGCCCTTTTCTGACTGCATAAACCTGTTGTTGCAACTGAGTAACTTCTATGGTTGACTTGTGTGTGTAAATAGATTATCCATTTATTCTGTAATTTTCTGTAAAAGAACCATCTGTGTGCATCACAACCAGGAAAGATAAGAAGCTTCTAGGCTACATATATATTCATCCTCCTTTCCTATGTAATTTGGAAAAAAAAAAATTTGGGGACAAATACCTCTTGAAAATAATCAGCTAGAGAGCAACAAAGACAGGATTCTTTGCTTATCTGGTGAAAAAAATTACATGCAAACCAGAGAAATTCAGGCTGTTTTAGACTCCAAACATCACTTCAAGCAAATGAAGGAAGGAGGGAAGGAAGGAAGAAAATTATTGGTAAAAAGCCTATATTATGGCGCTACAGTCTTTTTATTTTTAAAGATTATATTTTTCTTCTTTCTAAAAAAGTTGTAAAAAATGAAGGCTGAGAAATTGAGTTATATTTTCTACCCATTCAGTATTTTAAAGAAAAACCTAATTTAAAAAATGATTAAATTAGCTGATTAAACTAGATCAGAAATAATCTCCAAGCACTAAATGAACTCTATGGTGACAAAAAAATCACTAGACACAGCATTTCTAAAAAAGGAAATAATACATATGGAAAAGTCAGAAGTCATTGAGATTTCAGGTAGAAACAACCCAAATTTAAACTATTATTTTAATCACATGGTGATATCTTTTTTTCTTCTTCTGTTGAAATTAATCAGCCTCTCCCTATCCCACCTTGCAGTTCATAAAGCACCAGATGGTTTTCAAAGACTGTAATTTCTGGGTATGTTAAACAATGCAGCCATATTCTGTAATATAACGCATTTGATCCTTCATTTGATGTTGGTTCCTAGAAAATCCCTTCTTTAAAAAATTCATGAGAGGATTTGAGTGGTAATTTAAACATCTGGTCGTTTCACTGCTAAGCTTATTTCTGTCTAACAAAATGTACATACATCATACACAGAGTGAGAGAAGAAAATAGAAAAGAAAGAATTAGATTTTCAACATGGTGAGGACTCCGGGTCCAGATAGAGACTACACAGTGTGAAATTTAATTTCTAAAATGTCTCTTATATGTCAAAACCATGACTTTATCTCAAGCGTTACTATGCCATTATTTGTTTCTCTGCTGACACTACAGAAACATTTTGGGTGGAAGGAAGGAAGGAAGGAAGGAAGGAAGGAAGGAAGGGAGGGAGGGAGGGAGGGAGGGAGGGAGGAAGGAAGGAAGATACATTAGAAAATGAATGGTATATTTTCTCAAGACTGTGATCTTTTTATCCAGAAGGAAAATCTAGACCTTTGTGCTAAGTAATAACCATGATAGATGAGGAAACTAGATGAGGATCTATCACAATTTCCCCTTGGAAATGGATCTGACTTGATTCAAGTATATCACAATCATATCCATTTGATGGTTTTAACTGCAAAAAGTATTTCAGTTTCTTTGTTCTTTCTTGCAGCAGAATTGTTGGGATTTGCATACATGAAGCAGGGATGTTACTCCTAAGTCACTGAAAAACACAGGGACCAGCGGTAGATGTGAAATAATTCCTTCCTTTTACTATGTTAATTATATGATTATTAAAGCTAGTAAAAAGTTTTACTTCTCAAAATGGGCTCAGAGGTGCTTAACTCAATTACTGATTTAAACTTTTTCTGGGTTCATATAATATACTGAATAATGAAGTAATCCAGGTAGGAACGATTTGCATATACAATAATACATTAAGCCAGAAGGAGAAAACAAGGTTAGAATTAGGTATATTTATTGCATGATTGCAGGCATCTTCAACTAACCTTGTTATGTGTGTTCTGTGAATGGGCTAAATAGGAGTCACAAGATGGAAGAGGGCAGATATGTCAATAAAGGGCTATGAGCACAGCAAAGTAAGATTAATGGACAATTAAAGGGGAATTTAATTTTAATTTTATTAAATTTATAGACCGCCCCCTCTCCCCAAAGGGACTCGGGGCGGTGTACAGACCACAGTAAAAACAATATACAAAAATTAAATATTTTTAGAAACCCATAAAAACAGATTAAATAATAGGCTGTACAGTATAGTTAAAAATTAAAACAACCTAAAAACCTACCCCTAAAAATTTTAAAAACAGGCTAGAGGGACACAAAACTACAGTTAGGCCAGGCCAGCTAAGTTGAACAGGTGGGTCTTGAGTTTCTTACGGAAGGAGCGGAGATCAGTAGTTATTCTAATATCGGGGGGAAGACTTTGAAGAAGGTGGATTTCAATTGTACAATACTTATGGCAAATATAAGTTCTATATTGACAAAGTGATGTGTGTGTGTATGGTCATGGATGGCCTGGCTGCGGGGGCCCTGAAGATAGCCAGTGCAGTGTGCGTGGGGCAGCTCCATACCCTGCCTCAAAGTGATGGCACTGGTGTGTCCCATAGCCTCCTTCCCCTCCCTGAGCAAGCAGAAGTGGGCCTCCTGTAAATTGAAAAAAATAGAACACCTCCTGAAAATTAGCTAGTGCATATTTTGGGGGCCAAAAGAAAATAAGACCCAGCCTTATTTTGGGGAAAACATTTGGACAAACTTTGACGACTGGATTTAGGGATTCTGAGAACCATAGAAAATCCTGAAACTAGGTCTTTAATTTGCTGGCCCTCTTTCTACTTTTTTCTGTATGATCCCCTTATACCCCTCAGTCCTTAGATGGCAAGAAGTAAAAAGTCTAAGTTCCCTTATTTGGACTGAAGCCTTCTTTAATTAATTATATGGCTTTTATTTTTTCAAACAATTGTGCATTATTGCTTAACACAAGTTAGTGCTAATATTGTTATTAAAGAGAAAGTGATTGCAATAATATGTATATGTTTTATGGGCTTTTTGGTTACTAAAGGCCAATTAAAAACTGTTTTGGTTCTGTGGGGGAAGAAGAGGTGACAGATAGGAAGCCTACAAGCTAAATATGTTTTTTTACATTCTACTTAAATCAAGGATTTTACTACCCATAAAGTTAAATTTAGGTTTTTTTAAAAAACACACCTTCTAAATAAATATCTTAAGTTTGGACTCTGAATACTGGAAAAGCCTATAATTGCTTGAGGGATCCTTGGTGCTTTCTGAGCTTGTGACTAACACTGATGATGTTACCTCATTTGGAAATGAAATGTCCACAATAACCAAACTCAGAGAGCACTAATAACCCTCATGCCAACCCAATCCTAAGTTACTTTTTCTTTATTGATATGATTGGAAGAACCATCTATGGTCTTCTCATGTTATGTAACAATTGCACTGTTCTAGAGATATAACTCTCTGTGTATAGTGTTCTTGGACATGTTATATTATTTTTGATGAGCAAAGACAAGAATAAATTTCTAATAAAGTTAGAAGAAAAAGTACAGAGAACACAATGTATGGTGATCTTTTTTTAAAAAAAAAGTACTAGTTTTGAAAGCATCACAATTGGTACAAAGTTCAGTTTGACCTTAAAGTAAGACAAAATGTTCTGTAAGAAAAATAAAAAATATTTATGATTATATACTACATACTATTATTTTTATCTGAAGCTAGGATAAGGGAATTTAAACTAATTTTAAAGTCATTACCTTTCTGCAAAAGTTCAATTTTGATTGTTTGTTCTTATGGGAAAATAAAATGTTATTGTTATGTAGGAAGTTATCACCCAGCCCTCTCCCAGAAAAATGAAATATCCTAGGAAATATTGATAAGGCAGAATATTATATTTTCCTGGATGTGAAAAAGGGAGAAACACATTTTAAACACAGAGTAAATTCCTGCAGCTTCCTGCCCATCCCCACTTTGTCAATGGGCCATTAAGAAGGCCAAGCTAGTCCACTTTACATAATAAAGAGTTCTCCCCTTCAGCTCCAGGGGGGATGGCAATGAAGGCAGGATAATATTGCCTTTTACTCAAACTGACCACATGGCATCTAAACTCAATCAAACCTGGATCCAAAACTCAGCAGCCTAGAGGGTTGCCCTTGCATGGGCCCATGTGAGTCTGGCAACCAATCAGAATACATTTCTTACACAGGAACAGGAAACAGATAGGTGGGGCAGAACAGATTATAAAAATCCCTGCAAGCCCTTCTTCAGCCTTCTCTTCCCTTCTCTTCTTCTCCACCAACATTGAAGCATGTGATCACTTTTTCTGTTCAGGGCTCAAGCCATGTGGTCCTGTCCACCATTAAACCATCTTTCCAAGCAGCCTCCATGTCTCCAGTGTCTTTTTCCCCACTTGGAGCCGAACCCAGAAGGACATTTCTCCCAACAGTTAGATTGGGTGAATGAAGGCACACTCAGGCTTCAGAGTAACAAACAGCTCTTTATTGGCACAAGTCAAATATATACAATCCAGCGAAGGTTCAGTCTGACGGCAGCCCTTTTATAGGGAGCTGTCAGACCCTTCGACCAATCAGATTGAATCTCTGTTCCCGCCGGAACAGAGGACCTTGGTGTAAACCATTACCAATGTTTCTGGTATCTAACAGTTATATTCTATTTTAATCAAATCAAACTAGTTATCAAGAAGGTAGAGCCTGCATGGATGGTTGCATTAGTGATAGATTCGAAGGATATAGCCTCAAATCTCTTCCATTTTTTAAAGGATAGGGAGTTATAATTCTTGCATTAAGATTATGCACATGTGTTTGTCTACCTATCTAACATCGATCACATAATGCATAGACATACACTTTCTTTATTGTTCTATATATGTTATTTTCCCAGAGGAAATATATTACATGAAAGAAAAACATAGATAAAAGCCAAGTTCATATTTTCCACATCAAGCTGATTCAGACAGTATATTTACAAAAAAGAATCCCCTTTCGGTTTTATGAGATTCCAAGAGACATGCCTTAGGCATCTATTGCTTAGAGTTTATTAAGGCAGGGCTGTGTTGAAGAGTTTATGTAACTATTCATCAGAAGCAGAAATCCCGTGCATGAAACCATTAGAGTTTCCCAGTTTCTGATGATAATCTAAGTACACTATATAATAATGCTTAAATGTTTATGAACACTTTTGAATTTTCCATATCTCTACATAAATATGATATCTAATGTGATCTGTTCTCCACATAATAAAACTAGATGGCTTAAATAAACTAGATAGCTTAAATAAATGACTGAGTAAAATGTTTTTGACTTAATTGTTTAAATTGGGTTATTATTTATCTAGTTTTAGGACTTGTGTGGAAGGGATTTACTCCAGATCTGACTTTTTATATAAATGTAAAATTTATTGAATTTATAAAAATGAAAGCAGGATATAATTTACATGGAAAAACTAAGAACAATTAATTATTCACTTCCATTATTTTACTCAATCAAAGGTATAAAATGGGTACTTTTAACACTTTTAATTTTCCTGTGTGAAGCAAGAAAAAATCTGATTTGAATCACAGATAGGATTTGAAAAAATATTTTTGCTCTATTTCATTATTTAATTTATTCATAAAATTGATTTGACATAATGTGAAAGTTTTAATAAAATCTGATTGATTCCAGTTGGACTGTCAAACTGATTTGGAAACAGCTGTTTTTGCATAGTGGAAGAAGCTTCCATACCTCTGAATAGATTGGGAGAATCCAATTCAATTCAACAATTCAATCAAAAAGTTGATTCAATTCAGGATAAATGCCTTTGAATGAAATCACCAAATTGAATTTGCACTGCCTTGTTAAGTAGTTTCATGATCCAAGCTAAAATGATAAAAAAAAATCTGGGGCTTGGAATAGCAAATATCCAGATACAAATTAAGAGTCTGAAAAGGAAAATAAAACTAATTGTATAAACTGATAAATATTAGTAATGCATATTACTATCTTTAGACAACTTTGAATTACCGTATTTTTGGAGTATCAGATGCACTTTTTTTTCAAAAAAGAGGCTGAAAATATAGGGCTGCGTCTTTTACATTGAATACAGTACTTTTTGCCTCCCGAACCCCATCTCTTCACCAAAATGGCTCTGCATACCCTTATGGAGGCTTTCAGATAGCTCCTGGGGGCTGGGGAGGGCAAAAACTGGCCATTTTTTGCACACACACCCCAGCCCCCAGAAGCACTCTATAAGCCTCCATAAAGCTATGTATGCAATTTTTTTGACAAAAAACAGGACCGTTTTCGCAAAAAAACAGGTTGTTTTTTGCTCTTTTTTGCTCCCCCAACCCCCCAGGAGCATACTCTGCAAGCCCCCCCAAAGGCTATTCATGCCTTTTATTTGAAAGAAACTGGGTCCATTTTTGTGAAAAATGGGCCATTTTTTGGAGGTTTGCAGAGAACAAAAACTCCCCCCCCCTTTGGAAAGCTCTTTAACTGATGAGAATTACATTGATCAAGTGCTGTGCCAGCAGAAACAAAGTCTTAAGGATTGTCAGCAAATTCCTTCTTCAGCACATGGATAAATACACCTGGAAACATCTATCTACCTACCCCCTCTCTCTCTCCATACCTACCTACTGTATTTCTCTCTCTCTATCCCTCTACCTACCTACCTACCTACCTACCTACCTACCTACCTACCTACCTACCTACCTACCTACTCTCTTTTCTCTACCTACCTAACTACTGTATTTCTCTCTCTCTTTCTAGTTCTCTCTCTATATCCTTCTACCTACCTACTGTATCTCTCTTTCTCTCTATCCCTCTATCTACCTACCTACCTACACTCTCTCTCCCTACCCATCTACTGTATCTCTCTCTCTTTTTCTCTTTCTCTCTCTCTATCCCTGTACCTACCTACACCCTCTCTCTCCCTACCTACCTACTGTATTTTTCTCTATCTTACCCTATTTCTCTCTCTCTATCCCTTTATCTACCTACCAACCTAACTACTCTGTCTACCTATCTACCTACCTACTGTATTTCTCTTTCTTTCTCCCCCTCTCTCTCCCTCCATCTAACTACCTACTACTTTTTTTAATTTGCCTCTTCAAAACCTTGGTGCGTTTTTACTCCGGTGCATCTTATACTCTGAAAAATATGGTAAATATGCAGCATCCATAGAAACTTGTAGTTCTGTTTTTCCTAATCAATAATGTACAACTTTATTTTAAAAAACCCACACCTGATCCCAAGGAAAACCTGATTCCAACATACTGTAGGATTGATATTATGTCCTGATGAAAAAAAATACCTTCTACATTTTGCGAAGCTCATCAAAGCAACAATAACAACTATACTTTGGAATAATATCCACAAATGTAAATAGCAAATTATTAAGTAGAGTAGAATATATGTAGATCAGGGTTGAACTGTGGAGTCCTTTATACTCTCTGAACTTGCTTGCTTGTAGACATTTCATTACTTGACTAGCTACTACTAGTACCTAGTCTCCTGAATGTGGGGAGTGTTTAGTAACCAACTTCAAATAATCAGCATCTAGATAACTAGGGATTAACAATAAATAATCAAGAAAAACAATGTTCTAAATATTCTAATACAATATACTAAGCCAGTGATGGCAAATCTTTTTGCCATTGCGTGCCAAAAGCGGGGGAAGTGCAGGAAGGTCCTGCGCATGCATGCCCACACCCATAATTCTATGTGCCTTCCCTACTGCGTTCATGCATGTGCACCTCCCATTTTACATAGAGCATTTCTATGATTCTGGGGAGGATGAAAATGGTCTCTCCTGCTCCCCAGAGGCCCTCCGGAGCCCAGAAACAGCCAATTTTCTGACTTCCGGTTTGGTTTTTGGACTGTTTTTCGCCCTCCGGAGGCTTCAGGAGACTTCCCTGAAGTCTTTCCCTATGGGCAAACCAAAAGTTTGGGAATGGACTTTCAGGTTGCCCATAGGGGCATATTTCTCCTTCCAGAGGCTTCAGGGAAAGAGAGGAGGGAGCTGGATGGATGGATGGATGGATGGATGACTTTGTAGACAAATCAAATCAAATCAAAAGTAAATGCAAGCAAGAAATGTGGAATTTGGCTCAGATAGCTAGAGTCAATCCTGTTGGCTGGAAAGCAAGTTCTTTAGAACAAGAATCATATGGTTCTCAGTGCAGCCATTTAGATTTGGGATGGGATTGCTGCGGCCACTTGTGACTGTTTCATCCTCAGCTTGGACTTATTCCGTGTTATCCCAGAAGAGCACCATGGGGGGGGGTGGTAACTCACTGCTGGCCATCATTAATATTCTCTCGCCACCAGGGAGTCGAGATCAACTTAAGCTACTCAATGCAGGACCAGAGCCTTGATACCCCAACTTTCCCAGCTTTCCAAAATCTCTCTGCTACCTTCTATTCAAATAAGCACAGCTGACAGCTTTTGCCCTATTTACACCCCCTCCCTGAGTTTTCTGCTCCCAACAGACACACGGGCAGCATGTTTTCCCCTTCACCGAAGGGTCACATCGAGTACCACCTCCAGGTACTTTCATAAAGGAAAAGGAAAAAAAAGGGACGGGATCATAAATACAGAATCTGTGAGTTTTCCTGCTGTGGGCATTGCAAGACCATATAGGGGGGAAGACGAACGGGGGCACCAGCTCTGCAGTGGTAGCTCCCAGGGGGCTCTTGTAGATTTCCATTTAACATCGCCAGTGCCTCCAGCTCGAGGCGCACAAAGGGAGGTACACGTGTGAGCTTGCTATTCCCACCTACACACCCACGTCCATGTACAGCGACCCTCCCCCACACCTCCTGAATAATCTCACCCCACATCAGATCAAGTGAGAGACAAGAAAAGGAAAAGGGGGTGGGATTCACGCTGCAGAAGACACCAACCGCGACGGCAGCAAACACCTGGGGAGAATGGAAAGAGCTTTTGCATGTGTTCTCTCTGCTGCCTGCAAATCTCCCCTTCACCTCTTCTCCATCTTCCTGTCCCTGCCAGTATAGTCTGCAAAGCCCCCCCTCCACCTTTCACTCTATGCTGTAAAACTCAACAGCCGTTTTCTCCAGGAGAAAAATGCCCCAACACACAAACCAGAAGTCCATTCCTGAAGTTTGTGCATTGGGTTATTTTTTGCCGTCTGGAGGCTTCAAGGAAGCCGCCAGATGGTAAAAATGAAGGCCAAAATCAGCTAGCCAGAGCACGCGTGCGAGCTGGAGCTAACAGGGCAACACTTTGCATGCACTAAGAAATGGCTCAGTAACTTACGTAAGTTCACCATCATGGTACTAAACTATCAAGAAAAAAAACCCACATCCCAACCAACACTTGTAGGGCAAGCTACTGTATACAGATAGAGCAAATCCTACACTTAGAGCACAGATGAGGATGATACCTAGTCAGGTAGTGAAATGTCTGCAAGGAAACAACCAAATTCAGAGAGCTCCAAGGACTCCATGTTTCATTTTGGCAGTGCTTGGTAGTTGCTAGGTAACTTATCCCACTTTACAATGAAGGTAAAGAAGAAAGAGATTTCCTCTTTGTAGAGGGGTGGGGAATTCTGGGACCTGAAGTTCACAGATCTTAAAGTTACCACAGTTGGACACCCCTATTATAGACAGATTATAAACTGTATTATTATTTACTTGTTTGTTTATTTATCAAATGTATAAGGCTGCCCATCTCACAGAAAGTGACTCTGGTTGGCACAATAACAGTGTGTGTATGCGTAACAATAATTAGACATATTCTCAAATCTTGCATCCAAATTTTATTAGGATTTATATTGCTGTGAATTGGATTGCTGTTAAAGACTGAACTCAACACATTGGAAAAGGTTATATAATACTTTCTTTACCTACTTCATGCAAAAATCAATAAAGATTCTTTTACATTTATTTATTTAAGTATTTGGAACTCTTAATTATGATGAACTAACAGTTTAAAGGAGATAATTATATATCATTAAGTTAATCATTATGAGATCGATGTGATAATCACTCATCTATGAGGAGTTTACTGTAAAACACTTTAGAATATTTTCTGTAATTGCTATTCCTAGATCCATTACCCCATCCTTGGAAGTATTTTAAAAACTTTCATAGAAAACATGCTTATTTTTTTCTATTTATTAGGTGCTTCAAAAATGAATCCTGTAGATACTGTACAGAATTGAAGAGATAATGCTAACAATTGAAGTCACAATAAATCACTGAAATTCTGTCTAAAAATAAATATTCCAACACTTCATAATAAAATGTAATGCAAATTTCAAATGTTGAACAAATTACCAGGAATTAAGTCACATTCATTGGTTTTAAATGCTTTAAATAATTGGAAGAACAAATCAAATTTCCTGATATCAAGAAAAAAAGTCTACATCAGACAAGCTTTTCTGAAGAGTCTAACTCCAAAACAAAAATAATTGTATTTTTCATTTGACACTACTTCTGAGAATTATAGTTATTTGAATTAAGGTATTCTCTCTGGGCATATTTATGCCTACCATTAAAGCTGCCCACCTTGTACTAGCTAATTGTCTTTAATCCACTTTGAGACAATCATGTCCAAACTAAGATACTTTGAAAACAGTTTGCAAAGCTTTCAGTCTGGCCTGCAGGATACCATGTCCTTCCACTGGACATTTTTTTTAAATTCCTTTAGTTTTTTTTCCTTCTTCCAATTTTTCATTCCAGGAAAATAATTGCCAATTGCTTTTTTTTCACGCAAAGATCTTTCCAAACATATATACTTCTATATCTTTACAGATTATCCTCGCTTAATGACAAGGACAATTGGAATTGGTAACTCCATCACAAACAACACAGTTATTAAATGAATTATCATGTGATTATATAGAATGCATGACTTTATTTCAATTGCATTATCAAGGTATCATGCGACCTGCAATTTCACTGCAGGCTTCTCCATTAATTCTGCTTGTGAAAAATTGTCAATGAAGTGTGCAAATGTTAATCACATGAATGGGGACACAGAGAAAAACATAAGTGTACTAGTTGTAAAGTTTTTCAATATCATCATCCTAACTTAGAATGGTCACTAAACAGTGTAGTCATTAGGTGAGGTATATCTATATATACTTTTATATGTATGCATATACATGCATACATCTATGCATTCTTTAAAATTACGGTAAATAAGTCGACTTTTGTCATCCTCTTGGTTTTCCTTAGCAACCTTGCTAAATTGATGTTACTTTGTATATTTAATGCTGCTGAATTGAAATCCAGCAGAAATACTATTTTTGCTTCTGTGCTGCCCTAATTTGACATCACTTTTTACTAAATAACTGCAAAAAAAGATGAAACAAAATTATTTCTTTAAAAAAATGGAGAAGGCAAAAAGAGAAAATTTTTGCCTGTGGAATAGAAAATCATGTCTGAAGTTGCTTCCATGGTATGAACTCAAGACCATATGCTTTTCTGATATGTCAGAATGGCTGCTGGCTTGAAATAGTGACAAAAGAACCCCAAAAGCCTAGATCAAGAGTCTGCAATCTTACACACTCAAAGAGCCATTTGGAGCCATTTCCCACAGAAAATAAAACACTGGGAGGCAATAATTTAATAACTGGTGTGACTGGGTGGGTGTGGCCAACTCAACGTCACTTACTCCCACCCAATCACATGACACACACCCCAGCCATGCCTACCGAGCCAGTCATTAGGTCAGAGAACTGGTTGTTAACTTATTTGCCCTGCCCAGCCCCATCTCACTCCTCCCAGCCCCTCTTTGCCACACCGAGCCTTAGTGTGTTTTTCATCTGCTCTCTCCCCCCTCCCCCCTTTCTCCTTTTTTCCTCTCTCTCCTTTTTCCTCTTCTCTCTGTCTCTTCCCTTCTATGTCTCTCTCTCTCTCCTTCTCTCGGTCTTTCTCTCTCTCCTTTTTCCTTTTCCCCTCTTTCTCCCTCTCCCTCTTTCCTCTCTCTCTCTTTTCCCTTCTCTCTCTTCTCTCTCTCATTGCTCTCCTTCTCTCTCTCCTCTTTCTTTGTCTCTCTCTCTCTCCTTTTTTCCTCCTTTTTCCTCCTCTCCTCCCCCCTTTCTCCTTTTTTCCTCTCTCTCCTTTCTCCTCCTCTCCCTCTTTCTTCCATTCTATGTCTCTCTCTCCTTCTCTCCGTTCTTCTCTCTCTCTCCTTTTTCCTTTATCTCTCTCCTCTCTCTCTCTTTTCCCTTCTCTCCCTTCTCTTTCTCATTGCTCTTCTTCTCTCTCTCCTCTTTCTTTCGCTCTCTCTCCTTTTTCCTTTTTTCTCCTCTCTCTCTTTTCTCTCTCTCTCCTTTCTCTCTGCTTCTCTCCTTTCTCTCTCCTTTTTCCCTTCCCTCCCTCCCTGCCTCCCTCTCTCTCTGTGTATGTGTGTGTCTCACTGATAGACAAACTACAGCAGGAAATGGTGGGTGACTACTTCCACACTTCGTTGGTGCTGAAGATTTGTGACCCAAGACACTTTGCCATACCTGGGGGGGGGGGGGAAGGAACCCCTGAACTGGTGCTGGGTGGTGGGAATCTGACATCCGTAAGTTGACCAGCCTATGATCAGCACGCTCACGATCACCTAGACAGTGGAGAGCCGAACACTAGCTGGCCAGCAGGGAGGCAGGGCATCATAACACTGGCAGCCTGCTGGTTCTACAGGAAAAGCTACTGACATCTGGGAGGTGAGAGCAAGCTGACAATGACACTGTTGTTTCCAGGGCAGAGTGGGGCAGGATCGCATTGTGGCTCTATGTCATAATGGGCTCCAGAACGAGGAGGGGACCCCTATCTCCCCCATTGTGAAGCATGCTAAATGTAACTGTGCTGCACAAGGTACTGCGAAAGCAGTGATCTGCGGTAGAGGGCTCAAAGATCCCTATGCAACTCAGGAGCCGCAGCTGGCCAACCAATGGCCTAGGCCTTTGTTCACAAACAAGGCAAACTAAGTTATTGTTAGGCACAATATTATTTTGAATTCATTTTTAATAAAAGCAGTAATTTTTAACATTTTATGGCTTTTGTTTTATATATACTATTGAGTAAATGCATTGTTAATTGGTAGTTAAAGTGCTATAAAGAAGTAATAAGACTCAACTGACACTCAAAATTAGTATAACATAATTCTAGACACACATTAAGAATAGTCTGTCAAACCTAGGCAGGATGCTTACTTATTCAGATTGACAGGACTGTGGAAAGGGCTGCTTTAATGTGATGATACTTCTAGCAAAGCACCTCTTCAAAGCCGCTTTGCTATCCAACTTGGCTCCTACATCTCATGAGCCAAGCTGAGCTATTACATAGGTTTGTATCATTACAATAACCTCTTTTGGCATTGATGGCAACAGAAAGAAATTTTGGTGTTTGTGCAACACAGATACAGAAATATTTTCCATTACTGAATAGCAGGCATAACTGAAGAGGACCACCATGTTCATGTACTTAAAGTGCCTTTGCAGCACTAAGTGCTTTTTTGAATGGAATGATTACCAATATCAATAGTAGTTCAGTCAATAAGAACTCTGAATCTCTGCAGAAACCCCAGCAAAATTCCACTTTTTATTAGACTTTGTTGACCAAATTAAAATTTGGGGAAGGAGCAGAAGAAGCATTCCTGTTCCTTTGCCCTAAACAATTCTGAAGGCCTGAAACTGAAGGTTTGAAAATATTTTTGTTTTGAAAATATTTTTGATATTACAGATTCTACTAGGTTTGGATTTCAGATGATATTACATATGGATACACTAATACTACATACTTATATTGAAATAGTAATTGAAATCAAGAAAATGGGGATATGGAATGTGGCCTCCAAACTGATAGAACAATTAGCAAGAAAGAAGAGCAATTCAAGTACCTGAGTTTCCTCATATGCCAAAACAGTGATAGTTTTCTGGATGTCCATAGCTGTTACCATTATGCCTGGATGAACTGGTACCAGGTGACTGGACTGTATGATCCTTGGTTTCTCCTATGCCTCAAGTCAAATATTTACAGAATGGTAGTGTGCCTAGTCACCCTCTATGAATCAGAGTACTGGCCAGCAAACGGCAAAGCATGAGTATGCCATACAAGTGATACATATACAAATTATCCAATGGTGCCTTGGACTAATGTGATATGACTATGCTATAAATTATAGAATAGAATAGAATTCCTTATGGGCCAAGTGTGATTGGACATGCAAGGAATTTGCCTTTGGTGCATATGCTCTCAATGTACATAAAAGAAAAATAAAACTACCGGATGGCCCTTTGCCTGGCTTCTCTCCTATGATTTTCAAACCTGTAATCAGTGATGCTGGGCTGGATATATGCATAGCTTTATCCAGCTGTGTGTATGAGAGAGAAATGGATGGGGGGCCTGGGGAGGAAGTCATTCCCCCTCCCCAAACAGCTGGATAAAGCTATGCAAAAATCCAGCCCAGCTTCACTAGAGGTTTGAAAAGGCAATGTGGCTCCACCTGCAATCAAACTAGACTGGGGAGGGGGAACAAGGCAAAGGGCCATGCTGTAGCACACGCACTTTCCCCCGGCCCTATTCTTTCAAAAGGCTTTGATCGGCTCCTCTCCGGCTTCTCTGCCTGTCCTCTCACTCCAGCCTGCCAGCAGTATGTGAGTGGGTGGGCTTTATTGCATTCAGGTATTTCCCACCTGGACAGCACACTGCATTTGCAATGGGGGAGGTGTTTGGGGAAGGCAGCAGGGGAAGGGGGGAATGGCAGAGGAGCTGCTTTCAAGCCATTGGGAGAGATATCCAATCCAACTTCTGTGTGTGTGTGTTTGAGAGAGGGAGGGAGGGGGGACGGGGGGGAGGGAGACAGGAAAGAAGGAGGGGAAGGGAGAAAGAAAGAGAAATAAAAAGAAATAAAAGGAAACTTCTTTTGCAAAGGAGAAAAACAAATGTCGTCACTTTAAATCGGAACTGAGCATGCTTGGCTGTGGAATTCTGGGAGTTGAAGTCTACAAGTCTTAATGCTTATACCTTTAAATTGGAGCTTTAAATTGAACGGTGCATGGAACAACAAATTGGTTAAATGGTTATATGTTATATGGTTTTATGTTTTTGAAGTTTTGGAGTTTGTACAATATGGGCTTTGTGTTTCTAAAAGGGTTTGGATGATTCCCTGCTTGTGAATGGAGCCAAACTTTTGCTAGGGCAGTGATGGCGAACCTTTTTTGGCTTGCGTGCCAAAAGCGGGAAGCACAGGGGGGTTGTGCACGAGCATGCCACACCCATAATGCAATGTGTGATCCCAGCGCGCACGCGCGCATGAGCAGCACTCTCCCCCATTTTTGCATGCTTTTTTTGCCCTCCCTAGGCTCCAGAGGCTTTATGGGAGCCTGGGGAGGGCGAAACAGCCTCCCCCGCCCCCTCAGAGGCCCTCCGGAGGATTCAGGAGCTTCCCTGAAGCCTCCAGAGCGCAAAAAAGGCCCTATTGGCAAACTGGAAGTTTGGGAACTGACTTCCAGTTTGCTTGTAGGGCCGGTTTTAGCCCTCCTGAGACTTCAGGAGCCTTCCAGAGGCTTCCCTGAAGACTCTGGAGGATGAAAAATGACCTACAAGCAAACTGGAAGTCACTTCCGGGTTGCTCTTAGGATGTTTTTAGTCCTCTGGAACCTTCAGGGACCTTCAGGAGGCTTCCCTGAAGGTTCCAGAGGACAAAAAAATGATCCTACAAGCAAACCAGAAGTCCATTCCAGTTTGCCCTTAGGACCGGTTTTTTGCAGTCCTAAGGCTTCAGGGAAGCTCCTGAAGCCTCCGGATGGCCTCCTAGAGGTGGGGCGACTGTTTTCACCCTCCCCAGGCTTCTATAAAGCTTCTGGAACCTATGGAGGGAAAAAATAGCCTTGAAAAAGGCTGAAGTCAGCTGGCCAGTGCAACTGCACGTGGCCAACTGACAGGGCAACGGCTCACATGCCCTGACAAATGGCTCCCCATCCCACCTGTGGCACGCATGCCATAGGTTCACCATCCCGGCTCTAGAGTCATTATCTCATTATCTCTATCTGGCAGGAATGTGGAATGAGCCTCAGTCAGTTTTCTTTGTTAGCAGAAAGAAAGAAAAACAGCACAGCAATTTAGGGCTAGAAGACTACTCAGAGGTCATCTAGTCCAACCCCCTGCTGCAGCAGGAAACCTTACATTGTATGGATAATTTTGGTCCCTCTAACAGAGAGGAAAATTGCCAGAAAGGAGAAGGAGTTTACTAAGACATGCAGAGGAAGGCAGAGGTAGTCCTTGACTTATGATTACAATTGAGCCCCAAATTTTGGTTGCTAATGCGTTGTTAAGTGAGCTTCACTACATTTTATCCCATTCATGACATCTCCTGGTGACATCAAGTTGGCCACTCCCACTCAGTCACATTACTGCCAAGCCACTCCCACCTGGTCACATGATAGCCAAGCCACTCCCACCCAGTAACATGATTGTTGAGCCACTCCCACAAACAGGCCACACCTACAGAATTGGTTCTAAAAAAAATTGAAACCCACCACTGATTTATTTAGTTTTCACTATAATGTAAAGGAAGAAAGGGTTATTTCTGATTATAAAAAGAAAAATCTACTTTTGGAGAGGTGAAAGAGTAAGGAAATAATGGTACTGCATGTGCTACCTAAGCATGTAAAAAAGAAATATACATATTGTTAGCCCACATTATAGTCTTTCCAGCACCACAACTTCCCTCTGATAATAACACTGATAACAATAAAACAATATAAATATTGGTGAAATATTTTGATACAATACACAAGTCATGCAAGCAAGTTTTAGAGCCATACAGTAAGAACTAGAAATATTGAGTAAAAAAATTAGAAATAAACAGGAAAAAAGTATGTTACGAGAATAAAAAAAGGTCTGTTGTTATCAATATCAATTTATTGGTAAAATTATAAAATTACAATTTATTTCATATTAAAAATAGATAAGATGAGAAATGTGCAGTGAATAGTGCATGTTAAAGGCATTTACATCTGACCCAATAAAAGAATTATAATTAATATTCTATCCTTAGTTCATAGACAGGAAGAATTAATAAGATTGTGGACATTTTCAAAGAGGATAAGGATTCATCAAAAGTCAAGTAAACTCTTCATCCAATGCACTTCTACGAAACAAGGTTGTGCCTTTTCTCAAATCAGTTTTAGCATCCACTTTACTTGGTTTATTCAGTGAACGCCCAGAAACCACAGGCTGTGAAGCCAATCATCTGATTGAAACAAATCCCTTATCTGCTGTCAACTTGCAATAACTCACCTCCGCAAGACGCTATCACTTAGAAGAACACGGCACCTCCACAAATTACTATCTCATTGAGCTGCATCATCTTTGATCAACAGATAACTATGAATTATTAGCAATTGTACAAAGGTTGCAGTTCCTGGACTACCATCTATAATTGTTCTTCAAAGATTTTAACTTTATTTATAATTGCAATGTAATCCTAAATTTAACATAATTTTAATTAATTTTTTAGCAATTTGAGCATCCTCTTAAGGAATCTTCCAAATTCTTTAATCTGCCTTTCTAAGATTAAAAATTTATAAACAGCTAAAATATGCTAATATACAGCTGGTATCCATCTTTCATGAAAATTAAAAATAAATATTTCATATTAAATTACCAGACCTTTAGGTTGGATAGTATCTATATGTGTACATAATGAGGTATCAACCCACAATACAGCTTTGTGAAGAAATATTTTTCTTATTTTAGATTTTCTGATTTTTTTTTTCAAAATATTTGCCAATGAGTCTTTATGTGGTTTTACTGATATATAAAATGAGTCTAAGTCAGTGTTTTTCAAACCTGTCAACTTTAAGATGTGCAGACTTGAACTCACATAATTCTCTAGCCACCATCCTATTGAAGTCTACACATCTTAAAGTTGCCAGATGTGAATACACTGGTCCAAGTAAACAAATGACAGAAAAGCTTAGTCATTCAACATGCAGTGTGCCATTATGGAAAAAAATTCACCCTCTTAGCTTCAGCAGCTGGTTGCATTCGGTTTAGTAGCAATGTAATCAAATACTTCCTATGATTAATAATCTTATGTAGAAGATTTGACCCATTCTTCCCATTTTATAGTACTAGTAGAATACACTGAAGTTCTCAGTAATTTGCAAACAATTAATTCATGCCATAAAACTGCTTCTTACGCAATTACTGAGGATTTCATATATTTTGTCCTATATATATTTTCCAATCCCATGGCAAAACAATTGCACAGTTTCTGCTTTTTTATGATAACAAGATGAATAATTTCCACCCTTGCAAAGTATGCATGCTTTTTTTTCACTTTTCAGAGCTGTCCAGAATCTTTCAGTCTGATAAATAGAATATTATTGACATACTTCAATTGAAAATATAAGCTCTCTTTTTCCTTTTAAAAATATTTTCATTCTTTCAATTTATGTGTATTGAGAAATCAATTGCCCCTTTTTACAGATGATATATGAGATCATAGTTTAACAATGCAATCCCCTAAATGGTGTTTTGGCAGAAACCCACTGACCTTATTATTCATTCCATTGTAAGCATAAAATGAATTATATCCTTAGTGATTTTTTTTTCAACTGCAAGGGAACTATTTCTAAATGGACAAGGGGTTTTAATTCTGTACCTCTTGTCCAAGTCTTCCACTCAAGCTTGGTAAAGTTTTTTTTTACAGGGATAAATTTGCATGTAGGAATTGAGAAAGAGCAGATAACAAATTGGGTTGGAACTAGAATATGTTTTTTATACTCAGGAATAATTAAAATTGATGGGTAGAGCTGGTCATAACTAACTTAAACGTTGCAAAATTATATTGGGTATGGATTTTTAAACTGAAGTGCAAAAATACAGCAAACATGGAATTACAGTTCTTGTGGTCTAATTCATTGGTTCTCAAATGTTCAAAGAAAATATATTTTGTCCTAATTGGACTAAATATATAGTAACAATCCATCATTAGTGTTCTACTTTCAGAACAAGGGACACAGAGGCAAGGCTTGGAGCAAATAGCTAACATTTTATTAACAATGCTAACAGTGACTGCCGGCTAACACAGCAGCGGTGTTCCCACCATCTGACAGCTCTTTTATACTCAGCTGTCAGATGGCTGGCCCCTGGTCCCTCAGCTACCACTATTGGAGCAGAACCGGTTGAGGACACAGCACTCCTCCCTTCTAAGAACGCGCAGGCATAGTCTTGTAAATATGCTGGGCTCTGTTGGGCTCTCCTTGACCTGCGCAATTCCACTCCTGCCTCTGGACCTTCGGTGGCTGCTGCAGGGATGACTGGATGCTGTGCGTCCTGACTCTCTAGGCCACTCTGTGTTGGAACTTCATCAATGAACACTGGTAAGTTTCTCTCGTGTGGTGGGCTATGGATAGACTGTGTCTCTTTGTCATTGTTCATTTCTGGTGCTTCAGCAATGTCAGGCTGCACTTACTCTTGGGGAACCAGGATACCCCCCTGCTTCTAAGCTGGTCTATATGGCAGTGCCATGTCCTGCCATCCTCCAGCAAGACTCTATAGGATCAGGGGGCTGTGATTGCTATTATAACCCCCGTTAGCCACAGGGAATGGCTGTGTTTTGGGCATACACTAATCAGCCTTATCAAACTCCTGTACCCTTGATGAGTCCAAGGGAAGTTCAGATAAGTACCCAGGTTATAGCCTGTCCAAGGTAGTCCTTAACCTCCTCTCCATCAAGACTTCAGCTGGACTACAATTAGTTTCTGGGCAAGGGGTTGTATGTTGGACCAATAGGTACTGGGTCACTATCTCATTCCAGTTACCCGGGCCTATCCTATTTAAAGCTTCCTTAGCCGAACTCACTTTATGGTCAGCCATTCCATTTCCAGCAGGGTGAAAAGGGGTCACAAGTGCATGCCTTTTGCACTTCTGCACTAAGAACAATTCAAACCCCGGATGTGAGTTGTGGTCCATTGTCCGAGATCACAATGTCCGGCAACCCATTATTTGCCATGGGTGGCAAATAATGGGCACAAGGCCCTGATTTGGGTGTCTGTGGTGGTAGATGTCATGGGTATCACTTCGACCCATTTTGAGAGAGTACCTACCACTACTAAAAACATCTGCCCCCTAATTGGCCCCGCAAAATCAATATGAATGCTGGACCATGGGCTACTGGGCACCTCCCACTTCCTAGCCGGGGCCACTGGGACCAACGGGCAAGATTCTTCACATGTCCTGCATTCCAATACCCACTCTGTAATAGTGGTGTCCAATTTGGACCACTAGATGTAACCCCGGGCTAAAGTCTTCATGCAGATGATGCCCAGGTTGCTCACATGGAGTGCCTCGAGGACTGGAATCCTTAGCTTGGGGGGAATAATAACATGGCTGCCCCACAACAGGCAACCCTGAACTGTGGACAACTCATTTTGCTTGGTAGCATACGGGCGGGAATCCTCTCCCTGACACATGTCTTTAGGCCACCCCCACTTAATCCAGTCCAATGCTTGCGAGATTACCCAGCCAGTTGATGAGTATCTGGTGATAATGGCGGCAGTCAGCAGACCCAGCAAGTTGTCAATGAGTGGACAGACCTGGTTGAGGACACAGCAATTAGTAGTATCATTTACCTCCCTGCCTTGAAGACAATAGCCATTTCATGATAACTAATGCCACGCTAAAGTTTGCTCTGCAATTTTTTGGGGGGAGAAAGCTTCTTGCAGAGGAGTCTTATTCCTTTCTATTTTATTCTTAACTTACTTGAGAATTTAATTAGAATTCATCTTAGTAGAAATATTGAGCTTATGCTATGTTATTTTCTTGGAAGTCTATCCTAAATGCTCCTCAGGGTGAATTCATTCATTGCATCTTCTGACAGAACCAGGGGAGACCAGAAGTCTGCTGAACAACCAGGAGATGCATGCATTAGAACATTCATACATACATCTTGGCTGTTTGCAATTAATAAATGCAGAAATGTCACTTTTTGGTTGTGAAAAATTCTACCATTGAAACAAATTTGTAAACCAATTTTTATTTCCTTAGTTAATTGCTAGCAAAACTGCAAATTAACAATCTAAAAACTAAAACTGGGCAAAGCATAAAAGGATATAGGCTAGGTTTTGCCTGTTTATCCAGGATATTTTTAATATGATAATTAGACAATCCGTAGCCCAGAGTCATAGTTTCAGAGATATTTCTTTACCTAAACAAGAAACAGAATGACCAAGCATGGGCAAAAAAAAAACAGTAGGAGCAATTTCTGACATCTTGCCAGTTTCCTTATTGAATTTTCTTGATAATCTGTCAGGGGCATTGGAAATTTTCCCTCCCCTCCCCTTCCTTTCCCTTTCCTTCCTGCATGTAAGTGTCTGTTACTAGATGAGGAAGGGACCAAGGAATTGCAACACTGGCTCGAAATCTGTCGTGGAATATTAAAAATGAAAACTATGTAACTGCAATAGCAGCAACTGGTAGCACTCAGCAAACCCAACTTGGCTTTCCTTGGAAGTTATGGGTCCTGTATTTTGGACACATTGTTGTGCTGTAATGCACTGCTTTGCCCAGTTGAAGGTCATGACATTGACGGTTCTAATAGTGTACAGATGTTCTACCTCGATGATCTCTGTTGTTTGTCATATCCTTCCATCTTCTTAAAATAGCAATAGTACTTAGACTTATATACTGCTTCATAGTGCTTTCCAGCTCTCCCTAAGCAGTTTACAGAGTCATTGTTGGCCCCAACAATCTGGTTTCTCATTTTACTGATCTCAGAAAGATGGAAGGCTTAGTCAACTTTGAGCTGCTAAGAATCGAATTTCTGGAGTGAGCAGTGAGTTAGCCTGTAGTACTGCATTCTAACCTATGTACCACCACAACTCAAAAGAACTGAGAAGAAGGCCAAATATGAAAATGCAATTAAAACACTTGTCAAAAGCTCAAATTGATCAAAGTTCAGAAAGAACTTAATCAATCTGATCCTATTATTCTAAATGTAAGAATTTCTCTCAACTTTCTCTTTTCCTTAAATACCCATTCCATTTATTAAAAATAAATCAGTACTTTATTAATGTACCACATTACATGATATCCAGCATCAACAGATTCATGGAGGGATGAAATACCATAATTTAAGCATTCAAAGAAATATGAAATAGAAATTGAACAGAACTATGTGTGATATTAGACAAAATAGGGATATGGAAAATGGGAACAAAATGGGGATATTAGACAAAAGGGGACATGAAAATATTACCTTTGTTGCAAATGTAATGCTGTTATGCCAACTATTAAACATCTTTATTTGCTGAAAAGAGGAGAAGAGGAGAAGAGTCTGTTATGGTTATGATCTTGAACAATAGTTCTCAATGGAGGCAGATCACATGCTCAATTAAAATGTATCAAGTGCTTAGTAATGAAGTATCAAGGAGCCAAGTAAAATCCATGCACGAGTGAACAGGTTTTTAATTTTCTGTCAATATATCTCAAGAGACATTTGCATAGCTTCCAAAGGACAGATCATAAGATCTCTGAAATTATTAGTTATGAAGTGTCCTGGTATTCTTTGTCTCAAACTAAATTTTAGATGGCCTTTTATAGCTTTTCTGCTGCTGCTGCTGCTCCTGATAATACTTTTATCCTTAAAAAAAACATGAAATCAGTTTGAAAAAGTGATAAAAAGAGGTTTGGTAGCCTTAGCTCAGCTAGGTAGGATTTGGAGTACCTTAACTAATCCTGAAAAGTCAGGAAAGATTGGACCTGGTTAGTATTTGGTTTGGAGACTACTGAGAAATCTCAGCAATGCAAATTAGAATGGGAAATTAGAAAAAAATATCGCAGAACAGGACAATGACAAAACTTGATTATGGTCAGAAATGGAAATAGTTAAGCATTCTTTGTCTATCATCTTTTTTCTGTTCTGATCTAAAAATTACTCAGATTCATCAAAACTCAAATGGGATGGGAAGGACAGAAATCACAGAATATTACTGCCTTGTTATTTATCCCACTTTCTGTGATTTGAACTCACTAAAAATATATATTAAGAGTTGCCACCAAGTTTAAAAGCCTGGAAGAAATTTATTTGTCATGCTACAATCTTCTGTATCCTATATTTAATTTGTTGTTGCTTTTATTATAGTCTCATACAGTTCCAACTAAAGACAGTGCAATAGTTTTTACAGCAATGCAACCTTAACATCCATTCAATATTTAATCAACTATACCAATCATTTAATGCTTGGGATATTCCTGATATGTAAATATTATCTTTTAAATAATTACATACTTTTACATCCTGTAGCATATTTAGTAACATTTAACACAGTACCTTCAATGCATATAAATGAACATTTCAATCCTACAATATGCATTTTCATCCCCCCCCCATTTTTTAAATAAAAACAAATAAAATCATCCTCCATTACAAAATTGTATAAAGTATGTCAATTGGTTACACAGAGTTTTTGTGCATCCTTTCCACCGTCATCAACTCTAATTCATATCAAATTATCTACTTTACATCACATATATTTATATATAATTGCTATCATCATACCTCATCCTTCATATGACTATAGTTGTTTTAACGTCTCTTTATAACAAACATTACAAAATTTAAAACAAAACCTCATAGTGGCATTGCCTGATCTGTTTTCAATATCATCCAATCACATTATTCCTTTATAACACATTCAAAATAAAAAAAATAATTATGTTTAATAACAAAGTTTTTAAAAGTCTTTTCTTAATCACTGTTTACAACTTTTATCCAATTTCCCTTTTATCATGTCAATACAAATTATTACATTATTATCATTATCAGTCATTTATTTAGCGATAGTTTGACTAAGTTTAACTTCCTTTTTCCCCCTTTTTCACCATTTAAATTTTTTACCAAATTTCCTCTTATCAAACCAATACATACATATGCATTGTGATCCTTATCAATTATTTATCTAACTTTATCCATTAACACTACATTTTTAACATAAACAATTTTAACAAAATTTTTAAACCTCTTTTCTTAATAATTGTTTACAATTTTCTTAATCATTGTTCACAATTTATATCTAATTTTTCTTCTTAACATGTCAATACAAATTATTACATCATTATCATTATCAGTCATTTAGTTTGACTGTTTAACTTACTTTTTCCCCTGTTTTCACCATTTAAAAATTTACAATTTTCTTAATCACTGTTTAAAATTTATATCCAATATCCCTTTTATCCTGTCAATACAAACTATTACATTATCATCATTATCAGTCATTTATTTAAGGATAGTTTGACTAAGTTTAACTTGCTTTTCCCCTTTTTTTCAACATTTAAATTTTTTTACCAAATTTCCTCTTATCAAACCAATACATACATATATATATATATATATATATATATATATATATATATATATATATATATATATGTGTGTGTGTGTGTGTGTGTGTGTGTGTGTGTGTGTGTATGTATATGTATATATACATACGTATGTATGTATGTATGTGTACACACACACACACACAAACATTTTATATATATATATATATATATATATATATATATATATATATATATATATATATATATATATATATATATATATATATATATATATATATATATATATATATATATAATCAGCACAAATACCACACACACACACACACACGTGTGTGTGTGTGTGTGTGTGTTTGTGTTACAACCCCTGGTATGCCTAAATATGGGAGGAAGGTCACTACTTCCTCCTTCTGTCCTTCGGCTCATCACAGAAGACCATGCAGGCAGAAAACCATATTTTTATTTTTAATGTTGCCTTTTTATATTTGTGTTGTATTTGTACTGATAAATAAATAAAGGGATCTATACTAGTCTCCCTTTATTTATTTATCAGTGCAAATACAACACAAATACACACACACACACACACACACAATGTTGTATTTGTGCTGATATATATTTGGACATACCAGGGGTTGTAAAACAAATACATACCTATTTCCCTGGCTCAGCTGATAAGGAGTAGAGCCTGTGGCTTAGTGGCTAACACATCTGCCTAATATGTAATACAGCCCAGGTTCGATAAGGGTATGGCTAGCTGATGAGAGCTAAATAGCTTGAAATAGATCTATACTAGTCTCCCTTTATTTATTTATCAGCACAAATACAACACAAATATAAAAAGGTAACATTAAAAATATGGTTTTCTGCCTGGATGGTCTCCTGCAGTGAGCCGATAGACAGAAAGAGGGAGTAGTTGAGTTCCCTCTCATATTTGGACATACGAGGGGTTGTAACACAAATACATACACACACACATACACACACACATTGTTAATTATTTATCTAACTTTATCATTATCACTACATTTTTAACATAATGCTCTAATTTTAACTAAATTTAACTAATATTTTATTATTAGCTTTCATATCTCAACCTGTGCCTTTCCAGTAATAGTGTAGTCCTATTTCTTATGCCATTTGTGGAATTGATCTTCTGGTTATTTCCTTAATCAAATTTGTTTGGACTTCTCTTCGCAACTTGTTGCTTATTACATATCTTGTAAAATCTCAAAACGCTCCATCAGCTTCCTTAATCAGTTTATCTTTGGTTATCAGTAGTGTTTTGGTCAAAATTTCTCTCCTTAAGTCCATCCATTCTTCTCTTTTTCCTTCTTCTATACCATGAAATCTGTAGTAAACACCTTTCCATCTATCTTCCCTTTCCTTGTTCCACTCTTTCCATTTCCAACCACACTCAGTTCACTGTCAATATCCACCGTTATCTTGCCTCTTTGTTCATTTTTCCCCAGGAGTTTTAGAACTCCAGCCTCCACTTTTTCCATTTGCTGAATATCTTCTATTTGCTGAGTATCTTCGATTTTTCCATCAGGTTTTGCCGCATTAAAGTTTATATTTTCAATATTTCCCAATCTCTTCTCAATTCTCTCTGTTGTTTCTAATAATTTTTGAATTCCCAACATAATCTGTTGTAGTGTTATGGTTTCTTTTTAAAGTCGTGTCATCCTTGCAATTAATAAACACTGCCACTCTAGTTTAAAAACAAATCTTTGTTTTCACTTCTTTCCAGCTAGCAACAAGCATACAGAGAATACCTGTGTAAGCAACCCATGCCATTCTTTATAAACAGTCTGAAGCCTTTGAAGTGCAAGGTCAAAATGATCAAAGGGAAAAAAGAAAAAGCAATGTTTCCAGGTCTCAACCTCCAAGTGGCAGTGTAACTTCTTTTCCCTCTATGGTTGCTACCCTCTTTATATACCTTTTAAATCTTCTTTACGTTTCAGGCTTAGAAGAAATAAAGTTCTTAAATGAAACCAAATAAAAAGAAAAAATACATCCCAACCAATATTGTAGAAGTAAAGGAAAAAATTTAATCCATAGATTAAAAAAAGAAATAGAAGAAGAAAATCCAAAACTTTCACTTTCAAAAGTAAAAAATATTCACAAAACTTCCATCGATAGAAAAAATAAAATAAAAAAAGATAACACAGTCAAATAATGCTTAATACCGCCGCTTATTTCCTTTTCTTTACCAATTTAATTTAACTTCAATCTTTTTTGGGCAGTCTTTTATAAAAATAAAATTTCCTCACCAGATGGACACACTTTCTCTTTCCACTTTTCCTTCCATTGTAGAGCTGTCCTGATTTCAGCAGCTTGAGGCTGTGCTTTTTGTCGCCGGCTAGAAGAGATTCTCTTGGATCAATCAGGGACTTTGCGATGTCCCTGAGATCAGCAAGACATACTCTTTCCTATCACCATCTCTTCAGGGCGGTTTAGGTCCAGATGGACCATCCAGCGGCAAAAGTATCGACTGCGATCTCGGAGCCCCAAGGTCGCACATCGTATCGTCATGATGTCAGATGTCAGATACTTTCTCCGATATGTATTTTCTTGTTCTTCACACTAATAAATCCCTTACCCCTTTTGCATTTTCAGACTGAAAATTACACCCTAGTTGGAAAAGACTTTACATCTAAGTTGTTTTTGTGTAATGAGGAATATGTTTGTGCCCATACCAAAAACTAGTGTGAATAAACTTTTCTGTTAAATAGCATATTCTTTCTGAAGAATTTTGTTAGCAACTGAACAAATGATCTGGCTAGATGAAATGTGACAGGGACAGAGGGGTTAGATGGCAACACTTTTTTTCTCTTTCTGACACTTATTGTTTCTATCCTGCCAAGCATTAAGGAAAAGGGACCAATATCCCTTTTCAGAATTCTACATGGATCTTTAACTGAAGAATAGGCCAGTCATCTTATAGTAGGCCAAGGACAATGGGATATCTTCCCAAAATAAATATTTCTGCAAGCCAAGAGTAATGTTAAGGGGAGAAAAACAGTAATGAAATAGAACTCACTCTTTTAATTAAGAGTAAGAGAGAGAGAGAGAGAGAGACTGTTTATTTTAATTGTAAGCCTCCTTGAATATATCTTATAAAGGTTAGATATTAGCACCTATCATCATTAGGCAAGTAAAGGCATTGGCTCATTAATGAATATAAAAAAGAAATATGTAATAGTTCCTACAAAATCCAATCTCTACACATAATGAACAATTTCTGCTTTGCTCCCCCCAACAGCATATTCTGCATTCCATGGACAAGTTTTCTTGACATATGGTGTGATAGCTAGGATTTAAGAAACATTCATTTGTATATCCACTTGATATTATTTATATTTGTTAAATTTATTTGCCACCCATCTCACTGTGGGGCTATTCTGGGTGGCTTCTTTATTTCTATACATTAAATTGATTATTTAATTATACTAATATGTTAAATGTATTTCATATATTTTTGTACATAAAATGGGTAACATAAGCATCAGACCAACTGTGAGACTTTCAGTTGCTAACAATAAGACCAGCAATAAAACCATTGTCCACTTCATTGTAAAATCCATGCTGGGTCAAATTAAAAGTGTGGCCAACTACATTCCTATGACAAGACCCAACATGAGTTCACTTCTGTTTTGTTTTTTGTTTTTAGATTTATATAATTTAGTGAAATTTATCTTAAGTTATGCTAGGGGCCCCTTTTCTTCCAAGAGAAAATGAATGATTGGTGAATGACTGGTGAAATATTTAGGAGAATTTTTTCAAAGATTCAGAATAACATATATTTGGAAATTAGGAAGAACACATGAAATTATATTATATTGAAGATGCTGAAATAAACTGGGTGTGATAATGGGTAATTAAGTAATCATATTCCTGTGACACTTGCTGAACAAAGTTTTATGGCACAATATTAATTTAGGTATGATTAATGGAAATTTCTATTCATAAACTTAGTACTAGTATTTCCTGTGCTCAGCGATGCCATGGGGGAAGTCAAAATCTGCAAGCAGAGTGGTATGGAGTGCTTGCTTGTTTTTATATCATGAGGAATCTATTTGTGTTCATATCCAAAACTAGGATGAACAAACTTTTCTATAAATTCAGAGTAATGCATTTAGAGCAGAGCTTGTTATATCCATACTTTTTTTATATGGAGGAAAGAGAACTGGAATAAATATGATTTTAAATAGATAGTGGGATTTTATTCTTGATTGAAGTTATTCAGGAAAACTGATATCATAAATGAAATAAAAAGGCCTTTATATTTATATTTGAGATCCTGATTTCTCCGCACTCGATAAGAATCTTTCAATAAAGTGAATATCCTTGCAAAATACGTGAATTTTCCCACATTGAGTATTTTTAAATTTCAAATTAAGTTCCAAGTCATTGTTTACTTGCCGATACTCATTCCAAAGACTGAAAGCAGATAGGACTGAGGTAAGCCAAGAATGATTTTTGTTCATTGTAACTGTATAATAAAAGTTCCACGAAGAACTATAAATATGAAATCCAGCCAAAAGTAAGCACATCTAGTATGGAGTTAAACAAAACATTTATATTTCATTAAACATTGTATTGAAGTTTGGAGAGATGCATTTCTTTAATTAAAATATTTATAGCCCTTCCACTATCTTAAAACTGACAGTGTAGGCAGGTTTCAGTTTAAACTGAAATAATAATAAACTGTTTTTAATTTTTTTTAAAAATTAAATAGCAATAACCAATATTTCATCTTTGATTGAAATTTGTGTATATTTTAAAATTTAAATGGAATCCCTTTTGCAGAAATGTTATTAATGTTATTAATATAAAATTAAAATTTTTAATTGGCAGAGTGATGCAACTATCTATCCTCACATTTCAAATATATTTCTGCTATTATTGATCTACATAACTGTCACTCTCAGTTAGGCAAGTACCCCTGGAAAAGTCTGCTGTTATTCTGATTGTTTTGGAAGATGGAAGCTGAGAAATAGGTGTTTCCCAAAGATGCCAAAGAGTGCCTTGGAAGACAAATGACATGAACATGATTTTCCCCCAGGTGTGTTTATTGTACATATGCACACAGACTCACACTCAAGCTCACAGAGAAATTACATAGCTGTGATTCATTATTCCATAACTATTGAATAGTGATTAGGCAGCAGGAGGCAGACTATATTTAAACATAATTAAACATTGACCTCACATTCAGAATGTTGCAAAAACTATAGAACCTCTTCACAACTCAAAAAATGCCTTTAAAAAACCATGCAGAAGTTTCAATTGGTGGTTTGTTCAGTAGACCAGACCATATGAATATGTGATGTAATGTTTAATTGTTATACTATGAACGTAGACCAGTATTAGCCTTGGAAGTTCCCTATATTGCTTTGTGTTGGTCATTATGTCTCAACCCAAGTCTCAGTTCAACTGAGTTTTAGCTGAGTGTAGGAGTTGACTAGGCTGAGCCTGAGGGACAACAGTTACGAGTCCCTTTGTGGCCCCAAGGGATCTAAGTCTAGGCTACTTTGAATTTCATCTGCTCTTATCTCCTGTGGAATTCTCTTGGCTATTAGTAGTTCAGATTCTTGTAGAGAACTTAAGTTTACAACAAAACTTTATACCCAATTGAACTGTCTGGATCTCTGATTTTCCTGGTGCTTGACATTAATCTGAACTAAGAGTGGCCAGGAAATTTCTCAGTAGACAAGAGCAGAAGAAATTTAAGGTGGCTGGAATTAAATTTCTTGGGGACATGAAGGGACTCATAACTGAGGATACTTTTGACCCTTCCCACAGACTAAGCTGATCAGCTTCTATTCTAAGGAGTAAACTTGGTGGTGAGAAGTTGAAATGTTCTGTAGACTACCTTGTACTCCTGGAAGCAAAGGGGAATAGACGTTGAATAATTCATTGATTTATACTAGAGAGGGGAAAAAATGTACGCCACTATTCAATACACCATTATTCATTCATTTACTTATTTTTTAATCTCACCTATATTATTGACCCTTTCCAAGTGAAGAAAGATAACATACTGCTGCTTAAAATGAAATTCAATGGTGAAAAGAGTAAGGTTCTACATTTAGGCAACAAAAATGAAATGTACAGGTACAGTATAGGTGGTACCTTGCTCAACAGTAGTAACTGTGAAAGGGATCTTGGAGTCCAAGTGGAAAACCATTTAAATATGAGCCAGCAGTGTGCAACAGCTGCCAAAAAAGCCAACACAGTTCTAATCTGCATCAACAGAGGGATAGAATCAAGATCACGTGAAGTATTAATACCACTTTATAATGCCTTGGTAAGGCCACACTTGGAATTCTGCATTCAGTTTTGGTCACCACGATGTAGAAAAGATGTGGAGACTCTAGAAAGAGTGCAGAGAAGAGCAACAAAGATGATTAGGGGACTGGAAACTAAAACATATGAAGAACGGGGTATGTCTAGTTTAATAGAAAGAAGGAATAGGGGAGACATGATAGTAGTGTTCCAATATCTCAGGGGTTGCCACAAAGAAGAGGGAGTCAAACTATTTTCCAAGGCACCTGAGGGTAGGACAAGAAGCAATGGGTGGAAGCTAGTCAAGGAGAGAAGCAACTTAGAACTGAGGAGAAATTTCCTGACAGTTAGAACAATTAATCAGTGGAACAGAAGTTGCCTCCAGAAGGTGTGAATGCCCCAACACTTGAAGTCTTTAAGAAGATGTTGGATAGCCATTTGTCTGAAATGGTATAAGATTTCCTGCCTAGGCAGGTGGTCGGACTAGAAGACCTCCAAGGTCCCGTCCAACTCTGCTATTGTATTGTATTGTATTGTATTGTATTAAAGTCAATGTTTACAAAACCAATATCTATATTTTACTCATGCATATTTAACTTTTAATTGCCAGTAATACACTTGCATTTTTGGATGGATTGTGTTTGTCCCGCTGGCAGCCAATTGAACTTCCTGTTCTCCAAGGTTTCTGGCATTACAATGAGATATTTATTTTTATGGAAATTTAGCTCTGATAGTGGTTATGATGTTCAATAAAGAATATTAAATCCCAATGTAATATTCTATTGGTGTAGTTAGGGGCTGGCTGAGTTCATTACTAACTTCTATTCACTGTAGAATCTTCTTCATTATCAGCATGAGGCCTGTTTAATCAGGTTTGGACAAAAATATAAACAGGATGAAAGAGGTAGGGATAAAGGAACTAACCACATAACATGAATGTAATCTTTCTGCATTATATTGAAAATGGCACGGTGTTTCTTTTTTCCCATCATAACAGGATTTCTTATTTGGCGCCAAATGATAGCTGTTTGGCATAATAATAATTGCCAATGTCCTTTGGAGGGAAAGTCATTTTTATTTAGTAAATAGAATGCATGAATAATGAACAATACAAGAAAATTGTAAAATAATTAGCAAGTGGTTCAGAGGTGCTCATTTACAGCTGAGGAAATTAAATATGCAAATACATTATTATCACAGAGGTAGTTAACAGACAAATGAGCGAAAAAAGATGGTGCCTTCTAATTCATCATTGTTTAAAAGACACCTGTGAGTTCTGTCTGAAAATGACAACACTGAGAAATGCAGATGGTTGCATTTTCCCTTCTATCAGTCATTTTTACACGCTAATTAGATTGGGGAAGGGGGAGAAAAGAATCCCCCGTCTGTAAGATGGTTTTTTTTGTTTAAACAGTTTAAATAGTACAGAAGAATCAACCAGATAACAGATTGGATACACACACACACACACACACACAAGCATACCAGGGGTTGTAACACAAATATATATGTATGTATGTATGTATGTATGTATGTATGTATGTATGTGTGTATGTGTGTATGTGTGTATGTGTGTATGTATGTATGTATGTATGTGTGTGTGTGTGTATATATGTATTTGTGTTACAACCCCTGGTATGACTAAATATGGGAGGAAGGTCACTACTCCCTCTTTCTGTCCTTCGGCTTATCACAAAGACCATGCAGGCAGAAAACCATATTTTCATTTTTACTGTTGCCTTTTTATATTTGTGTTGTAATTGTACTGATAAATAAATAAAGGGAGACTAGTATAGATCTATTTCGAGCTAATTAGCTCTCATCAGCTAGCCATACCCTTACTGGGATTTGAACCCGGGCTGTATATATCTTAGGCAGGAGTTTTAGCCACTAAGCCACGGGCTCTCTTCCTTATCAGTTGAGCCAGGGAAATAAGTATGTATTTGTGTTACAACCCCTGGTATGACTAAATATGGGAGGAAGGTCACTACTCCCTCTTTCTGTCCTTCGGCTTATCACAAAGACCATGCAGGCAGAAAACCATATTTTTATTTTTACTGTTGCCTTTTTATATTTGTGTTGTAATTGTACTGATAAATAAATAAAGGGAGACTAGTATAGATCTATTTCGAGCTAATTAGCTCTCATCAGCTAGCCATACCCTTACTGGGATTTGAACCCGGGCTGTATATATCTTAGGCAGGAGTTTTAGCCACTAAGCCACGGGCTCTCTTCCTTATCAGTTGAGCCAGGGAAATAGGTATGTATTTGTGTTACAACCCCTGGTATGACTAAATATGGGAGGAAGGTCACTACTCCCTCTTTCTGTCCTTCGGCTTATCACAAAGACCATGCAGGCAGAAAACCATATGTAAAAACAAAAAGTAAAAATAAAAATATGGACCTGCCTGACCAACCACTGCCTAACCAACACATACTTCATCCATAATGGACAAAGATACAAACAGATAGAAGGAGCACCCATGGGATCACCCCTCTCACCTGTCATTGCAAACTTATACATGGAACATTTTGAAACCAACGCCTTAGACAAATCTGAACACAAACCCAAACTCTGGCTTAGATATGTTGATGACACTTTTGTGATTTGGCCACACGGAAAAGAAAAACTGGACAACTTCCTCACACATCTCAACAGCCTATACCCCAAAATACAATTCACCATGGAAATAGAAGCAAACAACCAACTTCCCTTTCTGGATGTCCTAATCTACAAAAAACCCAATGGCTCCCTAGGACACACCATCTACCAGAGAAAAACACACACCAACCGCTACTTAAATGCACAATCCCATCACCACCCTGCACAGATCAACTCTGTAGCCAAGACCCTCATCTCCAGACCCAAATGCCTAGCCGACAAAGACCACCTGAAAACTGAATTACACAAACTCACAAATTTATTAATCTCCAATGGATTCCAAAGAAAAACAATCACCAACCTAATCCAAAAGGAGACTCCCCCAAAAAACCAAGACACAGAACAGGACAATGGCATCGCCCTCCTCCCTTACATCAAAGGCCCCACAGATTAAATCAGCAAAATTCTCCACAAGCACAATATCAGGACAGCCTTCACCACTGACCAAAAAATAGCCAACATCTTAAGAAACCCCAAAGACAAAATCCAGCTAGAAAACCAAGGAGTCTACGAAATACCATTCAAAACCTGCCCGGCAATATATATAGGAAAGACAAACAGGAGAATAAATGCACGCATCACAGAACACAAGAATGCAGTAAGAAAAAAAGAAAAAACTTCCTCCCTTTTCCAGCACCTTAAAGCTACAGGACATGAAATCAACTTTGAAGGAGCCAGGTTAATCTCCAAAACAGAACACCTCCACAAGAGCATAATCATGGAAGCCATCGAAATGGAGAAACACCCCCACAGCATGAACAAACGTGATGATACCTCCCGCCTACCAAACATCTGGAAACCAGCCCTAGCCAACAAACGAACACCACCCACCACCCAAGCCGTTACAACACAAAACAACAATGCACAGACAGCCTGCACCAATCAGCACCAATCTACCAATCATGATACAACCACACAACCAATCATTCCACTTACTGAAACAAAGCCAGCACCCCATCCCTCCCACCAAGACTTACAGAAAGACGGCAGCTCCATTCCCAATTTAAGCCCACATTTTGAGCCCACGCTTGAAGATGGCAGGTGAGATCCTGCCGAAACGTTGCAAAAACAATCTCAACCTTACACGGGAAAAGACCCGAATACAACAAAACCAGCATATATATATATATATATATATATATATATATATATATATATATATGTATGTATGTATGTATGTATGTATGTATGTATGTATGTATGTATGTATGAATGTATATGTGTATATATATGTGTGTGTGTGTGTGTGTGTGTGTGTGTGTGATGTACGTACGTACGTACATACATACATGTATGTATGTATGTATGTATGTATGTATGTATATATTTGTGTTACAACCCCTGGTATGCCCAAATATGGGAGGGAGCTCACTACTCCCTCTTTCTGTCAATCGGCTCATCACAGAAAACCATCCAGACAGAAAACCATATTTTTATTTTTAATGTTGCCTTTTTTTATATTTGTGTTGTATTTGTGCTGATAAATAAATAAAGGGAGACTAGTATGGATCCATTTCAAGCTATTTAGCTCTCATCTGCTAGCCATACCCTTACTGGGATTTGAATCAGGGCTGTATTGCATATTAGGCCGATGTAATTGCCACTAAGCCACAGGCTCTCCTCCTTTATCAGCTAAGCCAGGGAATAGATATGTATTTGTGTTACAACCCCTGGTATGCCCAAATATGGGAGGGAGCTCACTACTCCACCTTTCTGTCCTTCAGCGAATTACAGAGGACCATCCAGGCAGAAAACCATATTTTTATTTTTAATGTTGCCTTTTTATATTTGTGTTGTATTTGTGCTGATAAATAAATAAAGGGAGACTAGTATAGATCTATTTATTTATTTATCAGCACAAATACAACACAAATATAAAAAGGCAACATTAAAAATAAAAATATGGGTTTCTGCCTGGATGGTTTTCTGTGATGAGCCGAAAGGACAGAAAGAGGGAGGAGTAAGCTCCCTCCCATATTTGGTCATACCAGGGGTTGTAACACAAACACACACACACACACATACAGATAGATAGATAGATAGATAGTGTGTATGTGTGTGCGTTTGTGCGCGCACGCGTGTGTTTGTGTGTGTTTTCGTAGATGTTCACGGGTGTAGGTATGCTGGTCTTGTTGTATTCGGGTCTTTTCCCATGTAAGATTGAGATTGTCTTGGCAACGTTTTGGCGAGGTCTCACTCGCCATCTTCAGGCTGGGTTTTGGGCTTAAAGCGTGGTCAGAGTTGCCGTCTTTCTATAAATCTTGGTGGGGGTGTGTGGAGTGCTGGCGTTGTTTCAATAAGTGGAATGATTGGTTGTCTGGTTGTATCATGATTGGTAGATTGGTGCTGATTGGTGCTGGCTGTGTCCATTGTTGTTTCGTGTTGTATTAGCCTGGGTGATGGGTGGGGTTCGTTTGTTGATTAGGGCTGGTTTCCAGATATCTGGTAGGTGGGAGATATCGTCATGTTTATTCATGTTGTGGAGGTGTTTCTCTATTTTGATAGCTTCCATAATTATTCTCGTTTTGAAGTGTTCAGTTTTGGAGATTAATCTGGTTACTTCAAAATTAATTTCATGTTCTGTAGCTTTAAGGTGCTGGAAAAGGGAGGAAGTTTTTTTCTTTTTTTCTTACTGCGTTCTGGTGTTCTGCGATGCATGCATTTATTCTCCTGTTTGTTTGTCCTATGTATGTTGCAGGGCAGATTTTGCATGGTATTTTGCAGACTCCTTGATTTTGTAGCTGGATTTTGTCTGATATATATCATCCTCCTCTACAGAAGATTTGGAAATTGCTTAAAAATATACTGTAAGAAAAATAGTTGATGATCATCCTAAACAGAATTCCAGTAGTAAGAAATTGTTTTATGGTTATTGTTATAGTTGTTTTCATTGTAGTTTAAGATCTTTTAGATACAGAATTCTTGAATGGAATTGGTATGTACGGCTCGCTGGCTGGCTGTCTAGAGCTAATATTTAGAAGAATATTGTTCCTTTTGGAAGCCAATATGAAGACAATGAGCAGCATATTATATAAGATTGCTATTAAATCAACATCTAATCACTCATGGTGAATAGTCCGGTGAATATTAGTCTTGATAGGGTATGTACTTGTTTTTTGAAATTATTTTTCATAGTGTTCTTATGTTTTTCCCCCACTTTATAGGGCTAATCCTGTAAGGAAGGCAGAAGGAAACATTTTGGTGTTGTTTCTAGCCTAAGTTTTATTGCCCCACTTACAGAAACTGCCTCTCCAGTTAACCCATACTACATTGTAACAACTAAGATGAAGTGCCAATTGATGTGAATGGCATTGAGTTGGCCATGCCCACCCAGTCACATGACCACCAAGCCATGCCTACACGTCTGGTCATTAGGGCAGAGGACCGGTTGTTAATTTATTTGAATCCCACCACTGAGCTTTTCCCTTTTTTCTTTTCCTCTTTACAAATCTTGCATGTGCAATGTGCAGCTTCAATCATGCAATAGTAGCTGCCATCTTGATAGTTTTATCTCTCTCTGTGTACAGATGACCCTCTCAACCTGCATTAAGTAAAGTAGTGATTAAATAAGCTGGGCCAAAGTTTGCAATGGGAGAAAAAAATGAACTATTGTTTTCCATCTGAATACAAATAGAATAAATAGCAAGTCATTAATGTGAAAAGAAGAGGATAAACTGGTATACTCTGGACAAATGCAATTTCATGTCTAAATCACCATGCATATCTGAGAACTGTATGGAATAAGATAGTGTCGAAATGCTTCATTAGACAATTTTCAAATGCTGAAAAATTCTTTCAAATAGAATTGATTTTTGCTATAACTCAATGTTTCAAAACATTTGATAAAATATTGCTTTAAAATATTTCTAGCTTGAAAAAAGTGAACTATCTATTACTTAAATATTTAAATGGCTTTCCATCATTCAACATTATAAATTGAAATTATTAATATTATATAGTAGTCTATGATTTTTCACAGTCAAAGATTGGTAGAAGCTTAATAATTCCTAACCAAGGACCTTAGAATTATTGTGGTAGTATCTGAGATTTCAAAGTTTTATTTTTTGTAAAATTAGAGTGTTTAGATATGATAGATTAAAAATTTATTTTATTAATTGTAATTTGTGAAATAGAAACAAAATCAGGAATAATATAAAAATACAATGACAGAGATGATAGGCATTTTAGTGCGCTTATGAGCACCCCCTCTACAGAATTTTTAAATATGAAGTGAGGTCCACTGAAGATAATTTGTGACTAAAACTTTGAAAATTTGTAGCTAAGACAACTGAATCAGGTATAGCATTCCAGACTTTGACAACTCTATTACAAAAATCATATTTTTTACAGTCAAGTTTAGAATGATTTATATTGAGTTTAAAGCGATTGTTCGCATGTGTAGTATTATGATTAAAACAGAAAAAGTCATTTACAGTTAAAACAATACTACGTACAATTTTGTATGCAGTATCTAAGTCTGACCCAAGTTACACAGTTCCAAGTTATTCAAACTAAGAATTTTGAGCCTAGTACCATAGGAAATTCAATTATGTTCAGAAGACTGCAAAATGTTTCTCATAAAAATGTCCAAATTTCAAGGAGTCTTCAAGCTATTGCTGCAAAGGTTCCATTCACAGTTGATATAACAATGTATTTCTCTTTCCAAAAGCATTCAATGCATATACTGTATCTGTGAGTCCCTGTATTTTGCCATTTTTAATTGCTTTTCCTCAATCCTAGTATTACCCAATACAATATAACAATATTAATGAATGAGACCTTTTTATTTTCAATCACTCATATCAGGCATGTTATGCACAAGTAGTCTATTTGTTTAGATAGGTCCCATAAAATGTTAATCTGCTCAAACCCATCAAATTTTAACCCACAAATTTTCCAAACCTTCTCAACGTGATAGTTTCAGTGGTTCCTGTTACATTCAAATCTAAATCTCTGGCAAAGTTCCCAATGAACGATTTTGGCAATGTGGTCAGTAGTTACAGTTAGCTTGTGAAATCTTACGGCAGTTACTTATCAATTGGTCAATAATTTCATCAATTATTTATTATGGTTATTTGCACAGTATTATTATTTCTTTACTGCTTTCATATTAATATGCATTACATGCAAATCCTCAATTGTTAGCTATTTTAAATAATGTAATTTTCAAAGATTTCAATGTTGTATGCCAACCTTCTCAAGTACATTATAGGAAACATGACCAGATAAGTTAATGCTAAAGTATTGTAATCTGCATTAACAGAATCTTGCAAGTATGAGAGTACAGATCTCCCACCATTTCCTTAATAGTTTGAGAACTTGGGCAGAAAGTCCCGTGTGAACTTTTTCCATCTATAATGCAGCTGCCTTCTTTTATCTCATTTTTCCTTGGGCAGCACCTAATTTCTCAAGATGATTCACTTATACCACTACAGTACAAGACTAGATTATGGGATCTCTGGGCAGCCATGAGGTAGAACTCTAGACAATGAAGAATTCTGCTAACAGAATGTTGTAATAAGCAATAAACACATTATGTGTTTGACTGCTGGTATCTACATGGTCAAATTGTGTGATTTTTCTGGACATTTTTAGGGTTGAAAGAGAGAAAGAGTGAGTGATTGGCTGAAAGTCAGACTACACAATCCCTTATATCTTGCATTCTGGTCATGCAGAAGAAATGAAGGAAGGAAAGGGAAATGAGGTTCAAATTAGTATAGGTTTGTCTGTCTGTCTTTCTCTGTGTTTTATGTGTACAAATATGGCTCCACTTTTAAGATTGAAATAAATTTAAATGGTAAAAGAAATAATAAAAAATAAAATACCCAAATAACAAGATAATAAAAACAGTTCCTTGGGGGAAAAAATATCTTCTTTTAAAAAATTATACTTGACCCCAAACTCAGTTGGTGCAGTAAAATGGGTTGCTCTACTACAATGTAAACTGAATTACCATTTCAGTTGCCAGTTGCTGTATGAAGAAATAATATTTTGAAAGTGAAAATTATTAATTTTGTTGATTATATATATTTATTATAAACTGTACAATAAACACACAACACAGAATAAAGTTTCATTCTAAGGTACAGTGAGAGAAAAAATCCTAAAATATTTCCTTTTCTATAGTGCAGGAAAACAGTTCCTATGTTTTACAACACTGTCTTGTTCTTCTTTTCTTTTTTTACTTGGATAAAATAAACAAAGTGCATAGCAGGGTGTCTTGTAATGAACTGTCTTTGCAATTGCATCAGGACATTCTCTATACTGCCTGGCCATTTCATTTAAAGGGATTTTTATTAGTGAACACTCACTGGTTATTTAAACCACAGGGGTCTTTGCAGGTAGAGGTACAATTTGAGAAGAGAAAACTGAAAGGAACAATGTATATATTTTTAAATAAACACATTCCATTTGTATTCATAGATTCAGAGTGCCGTTCGATCAACAGTTTTTCTAGACAGTTAGATGAAAATGGTGTTTTAAAAGAAAATTTAAAAATAATACCACAAATGTGTTGACTGTAATTTTAAATGTCCCATTTAAATTCTGAATGTAATTCTTACAAAATTTATCCACTGAAATATTAGAGTGCAAAAAATATTATAATTTATTTAAAGCCTGACTTTAAATAAATGATTTAGAAATCATTTCCAGTTGGTTCAAAGATGTGGTAAATAATATTTTTTATGTGGTATGAAAGGGGTGGGATCCTTACCAAGTGTAATTGAAGAGGAAGATATTAGATTTATTGTTCCATAGTGCATTTTTAAAAATGTTTAAATGGTAACACATTGTGTACTGGAAAACCAAGAAATCTAGTGCAACTTTATCTGGGAAGAGTTTGGAAAACTTAGTCTTTAAAGAATTTAGACGTGTTCTGACGCAATAAGTTGATTCGCATGTATCTTTTTAAATGATTGATTATTACTAATCAATTTGATGCTAATAGCAAAAGCACTTAGATTTGATACCACTTCATAGTGCTTTACACTTTCTTCAAGTGGTTTACAGTCAGCATACTGTCCACAACAATCTAGGTCCTAATAATAGAGATATTTAAATACTAAGGAGTTTGTTTTTATCTAGACCACAGCTTTATGTATTTATTTATCAATCACATTAAGAAACTGCACATCTTCATCACAGAGGGATTCTATGCAGCATACAGATGAAATATTAAAACTATATTTTAAAAGTTATGTAAAAGGCAAAGATAATTAACATTCAGAATAAAAAGGTGGATGGAGGGGGGGGGGTTAGGGCACTAACCAGCCCCATAACTCCTCTCTTAACCCCAAGCACATAGCAAAGTCAGGTCTTTAGTCATTTCTGAAAGGCCAGGGGGCCTGTCTCACTTCTGGTATTCCAAAGGGTGGGGGCAAAAGCAGACAAGATCTCTTCCTGGAGCCATCAGTTGAATTCTTTAACTAATGTTTGATCACAACATACTCTCTCTGCCTACAAGCAGTGACATGCAGTCAGGGGAGACAGGGGAGGCAGAGCCTCACTGCTCTCATCATGAAAAGAAAAAAAAATGTAAAAGGGAAAAGGCGAGTGCTGAGGTGAGGCTTTAAAAAGCCTCTTAAAAAGTGCCCTCTACTAGGAGGCAGGAGAACTGCATGCCTCCCCTACCTCAGGATTGTTTAGGCTTTTAACCCTCGCTTGTTAATGCAGTTCTCCTGCCTCCTAGTAGAGGGTGCTCGTTCTTCCTGTGACTCAACTCTTCCCTTTTTCTTCCCTTCTCGCTTGCCATACAGTGACAATAAAGGAGGAGCACACAGATGTACCTTCATCTCTTCATTGATTTCCCTTTTTACAGGATGAGCCAGCTTCCTGCTTTTATTTTCTGGAGGTCTCACTTCTTTCTCCATTTCTGCCATTTTTTTATTTTATTTTTTTGTTCGGTGTGTGTGTGTGTGTGTGTGTGTGTGGTGCGCATGTGTGTGTGTATGTATCTACTTTGGTGAAGATGAAATGGCTGCTGGTATTATTTTGGGAAAAACTTTCAGGGGGGGAAGGTTGTGGACAGGAAGGGAGGGAGGACGGGGGTGGCTTTTAACACTGATTTGTTTCCCTCTCTTTTCCCTCTCTCCCATTCTCTCCTTCCAGCTCTCTTTCATTTCTCACTATCTCTCTCTCTCCCCTTTTCTCTTTCATCTCTTTCTTATGCGTGCAAGCAAAATAACCCAGGATCACGGTGGCGGGGATAGCAACTCCTTCCGCTGTGCTGCGGAGAAGAGCCACGCTGTGCAGGAGACTCCTCAGCACTAGCCTCAGGTGAGCGCGAGCTGCGGTCCCCTTCATGTTGGCTCAGGAAGGTGTGGAATGGGACAGTGTGTGCAGGAGACTCCTCAGTGCTAGCCTCAGGTCAGCGCGAGCCACAGTCCCATTCCCCTCCTTCCTGAGCCAACATGAAGGGGACCATGGCTCGCACTGACCTGAGGCTAGCGCTGAGGAGTCTCCTGCACAATGTGGTTCTTCTCCGCAGCATAGCGGAAGGAATTGCTGTCCCCGCCACGATGTTCTTGGGGTATTTTGCTTGCACGCTTACAAAAATCAAAGTTGGCACAGTCCTCCCTTCATGATGATCATTTGATGACGTCAGTGCCTCACCAGCCATAAACCTCACTGCATGTCACTACCTGATGCAATGGGGCAAAAATGAATGATTTAATGGTATTCCAGAAAATGCCACATAGGACTTTAGAGGTGATAGCAACACCTAGAATTGGATCTGGGAGCAAATCAGCATCCAATGCAGAGGTTTTACATGAACCATCCTGGGATGCTCAAGATTGCTTGATTCTATACCAGCTAAAGTTTCCAGGTATTTTTCAAGGGTAGTCCCATGTAGAATACATTGCAACAGATCACACTGACAATGAGTAAGACATAAGTGACCATGTAGAGAGCCTTCCTATTCAGTTTTTTTTAAAAAAAACACCTTCAAATTTAGATATTAAAGTATTTTTAATGCACAAATCAGATCTTACTTTTGAGAGGTTTTGTTCCTATGCATTAATCATTTTTAACTTTTATTGCAACTAGAGATTTGCAAAGGTTGGTAATGCCTTGGGATTTTTTAGAAAGAGAATTCCCAAAATGATAAGATCAATACATGCTGAGATGGGATTTATTTTACTGAAAGTAAAATTATTGCAGAAAGAAAAAAAAACTATTGATAGATTACTATCCCAGAAGATTTAATAGGAAGTTGATATAAAGGAAAAGAATGTGGAAGCTTTTTGGAACAGAGTGAAAAGAAGCTTAATATGTATTACTAGAATGTAAAATTAAGCTAATGGTAAACTCGAAAAAAAAATGATGCATTGTGAAATGATGACATAAAAGAAGTATGGATGAGGGAAAATAAAAACGTAATAATTGCTGCAAACATGAGAGTGAGAGAAAAATATTGCAGTGTGCATATAGAGAAAAAGATGGTTTAAAAATATAAACAAGGATAATAAGGAACAATAATTAAATAAAAGTTAAATAAAATTTAGCAGAGAAAAAGTAGAACTTTTATGGAAACTTTAAGAATGTTTTGAAAGTGGATGAAAAGAGTTAAACAGGGAACCTTAGGAGACTGAGTGGAATTAAAACTGAAACTCGGGAAATGAACTGAACTGAACTAAAATTGAAACAAGTGGATGTTAAAATATTTCAATAAGAGATTTGTATGGCTAAGGTAAAATAGGAATAGAATTAAAACATATGTTGTAAATGTTGGGGGTCTAGAATTCACTGATTGACAGGAAATTGATATGAAGATGTTGAAAATTTGTAAAACTGCTGCATTGACAGCATTGAAGAGACGTGTCCAATTATGCATATGATTTGCTAGGCCTATTTAGTTTGTTCAGTACTTTAAAAAGAATGAAGTATTTGTTCAATTCTTTCATTCCTAAAAATTGGAAGAATGCTGTTGTTTCAAGCCTAAACCTCATGTCTTGCTCCTTCAGCTGCTCATTAAAAAAAAAGTTTGACTTTCAGGAGATGGTTATGTTCTTTAAAGAACAGTATGGAATTTTAAGCTTTAAACAGTGCTTTTGTCTCATATAGTAAAATTTTCAAAATGAAAAAAGCGGGTATTAAAATAACAAATATCTAGGAATGGTTTGAGAAAGTGTTAAAATTCTGGAAGTCAAAAAGCAGTGAAAGTTAATGCAAGTAAACTAAGAAGAACCTATTTGCATCGTGGGAAGATTGTTATCCCTTCATTTAAAACATAAGCTAGTTCATCCTTGGCTTCAAAATTTTCTTCCTCCCCAGCACATCCCCATGTTTTTTAAATAACTTATCTGACCAAAAAAATATTTAGGCTGTTCAGATCCTATACTTTAGACACCAAGTTGGTTTAAGTAAATCATGTCTGTATTGACAACAGCTTGGTAGGAGTTCACACTGGACTGCATGTTACCACTTCCGTGTGTGCATGTGCATGCGTGCGTGCGTGTGTGTGTGTGTGTGTGTGTGTGTATGCAGGTTTTGGTGTATTCAGGTCTTTTCCTGTGTAAGATTGAGATTATCTTGGTGACGTTTCGTTGAGATCCCACTCGTCATCCTCATGCTGGTGTCTTCGGTCTCAGTGGGATCTTGTCGAAACGTCACCAAGATACTCTCAATCTTACATGGGAAAAGACCCAAATACACCAAAACCTGCATACATCTACCCGTGAAAATCTACAAAAACATATATAAAAACATCCCCACAACATGAATAAATGTGACAATACCTCCCATACTTCCCGACATCTGGAAACCAGCCCTAGTCAACAAACAAGCTACCACCACCACCCAGGTTGCTAAAAGACAAAAGAACAATGGACAGACAGCCAGCACCTCAGCCACACAGGATGATATGAAACAGCCGAACAATCTGCAAACATCAACTCCATCTACCAATCAGGATGCAACTACACATCCAATAAACCCACTTACAGAAACAAAGCCAGCACTCCACACACACACACAAAGATTTATGGAGAGACAGCAGCTCTGACCATGCTTTACTCGCACAAGCACGAAGCCGAAAACCTCAGCCTGAAGATGGCGAGTGAGACCTCGCCGAAACGTTGCCAAGGCAATCTCAATCTCAATCTCAATGTATGTATGTATTTATGTATGTATGTGTGTGTGTGTATGTATATATACATACATATATACACACACACATGTATGTATGTATGTATGTATGTATGTATGTATGTATGTATTTGTGTTACATATATATATATATGTTGTATTTGTGCTGATAAATAAATAAAGGGAGACTAGTATGGATCCATTTCAAGCTATTTAGCTCTCATCAGCTAGCTATACCCTTACTGGGATTTGAACCTGGGATGTGTTATATACTAGGCAGACTTGCTAGCCACTACACCACCGGTTCTCCTCCTTTATCAGCTAAGCCAGGGAAATAGGTATGTATTTGTGTTACAACCCCTGGTATGCCCAAATATGGGAGGGAGCTCACTCCTCCCTCTTTCTGTCCTTCGGCTCATCACAGAAAACCATGCAGGCAGAAACCCATATTTTTATTTTTAATGTTGCCTTTTTATATTTGTGTTGTATTTGTTCTGATAAATAAATAAAGGGATCTATACTAGTCTCCCTTTATTCTTGTTTCGTCTGTTGGGCCTTCAGTAGATTTTTGTTCTTTACTTCGATTAATAGATGTTCTTGACTTTCTTTTAAATAATCAGCTAGTGCATGTTTTTCTTCTTCAACTATTTGCTTCACTTGTAATAATCCTGTTTGTCTTTCCTATATATATTGCCGGGCAGGTTTTGCATGGTATTTCGTAGACTCCTTGGTTTTCTAGCTGGATTTTGTCTTTGGGGTTTCTTAAGATGTTGGCTATTTTTTGGTCAGTGGTGAAGGCTGTCCTGATATTGTGCTTGTGGAGAATTTTGCTGATTTTATCTGTGGGACCTTTGATGTAAGGGAGGAGGGCGATGCCGTTGTCCTGTTCTGTGTTTCAATTCTTGGGGGGAGTCTCCCTTTGGATTAGATTGGTAATTGTTTTTCTTTGGAATCTGGTGGGGATTAATATGTTTGAGAGTGTGTGTAATTTAGTTTTCAGGTGGTCTTTGTCAGCTAGGCATTTGGTTATATAGATGAGAGTCTTGGCTACAGAGTTGATCTGTGCAGGGTGGTAATGGGATTATGCGTTTAAGTAGCGGTTGATGTGTGCTTTTTTCCTGTAGATGGTGTTTCCTAGGGAGCCATTGGGTTCTTTGTAGATTAGGATGTCGAGAAAGGGAAGTTGGTTGTTTGCTTCTATTTCTATAGTGAATTGTATTTTGGGGTATAGGCTGTTGAGATGTGTGAAGAAGTTGTCCAGTTTTTCTTTCCCATGTGGCCAAATCACAAAAGTTTCATCAACATATCTAAGCCAGAGTTTGAGTTTGTGTTCAGATTTATCTAAGGCATTAGTTTCAAAATGTTCCATGTATAAGTTTGTGATGATGGGTGAGAGGAGTGATCCCATGGGTGCTCCTTCTATCTATTTGTATCTTTGTCCATTATGGATGAAGTATGTGTTGGTTAGACAGTGGTTGGTCAGGTCCAGGATGTGTTTAGGGGGGTTGTGTTTGTTCTGGATAGCTGTCAAGGTTTCTTTTATAGGCACTTGGGTGAAGAGGGATATGACATCAAAGCTCACAAGTAGGTCGCTGGGTTGTAGGTTTTGTTTCTTTATTGTTTCTATGAAGTGGAGTGAGTTTTGTACATGTGAGGTGATGGATTCTGCGTAGTGTTGGAGTTGTTTGGCGAGGAATTTGGCAAGATTCTGTAGAGGTGAGCCTATGGAGCTGACTATGGGTCTGAGTGGTGTTCCTTCTTTGTGTATCTTGGGGAGGCCATAGAGTTTGGGGCATCTGGAAGATTTCTCTCCAGGGATGATTCTTTGCTGGATCTCTTCACTAATGGGAAAGGCTTTTATTTTGGATTTGGTGATTTTTTCCAGGTAGGTGGTAGGGTCTGTGTTTAGAGGTTGGTAAGTGGGGTCTTGGAGTAGGTTAGATAGTTTGGCTTGGTAGTCAGACGTGTTCATCACCACTGTGACATTATCTTTGTCTGCTGGGAGAATGATTATGTTGTTGTCTTTCCTCAGGTTGGTGAGAGCTTTTTGTTCTTTTTGCTGTAAATTGCTTCTGGGAGCAAAGGATCTTGGTGACTGCAAGTCTGATTTTATTGGCTTCATCTGGGTTGATTTTGGTGAGTGTAGCTTCAACTCTGCATATGATGTCTTCAGTGGGAATGCGTTTAGGGGTGACTGGAAAGTTGAATCCTCTGGAAAGGACATTGGTTTCAGCTGTGGTGAGGGTTCTGTCTGATATTTTGTGTACTGTTTGTTTCATGAGTTGCTGAGGAGGGGGGTTGGGCTTCTGTTGTTTTTCTAGTCTGTGGAGTTTGTTGGAGTGTTTTTCTGTCTTGTGGGAGGTTTCTGTTTCAGCTCTTCAGAGGGCTAGTTGTTTGGATTTGTCCCAGAGTGCTAGGTGAATTTTTTTGCTGAGTTTGAGGTGAAGACTGAGTAGGTCCCAGTTGATTTGATCTAGTAGGAATCTTTTTCTCATAGGTCCTGGTGAGCAGGAAGGTTCACATGAACACAGTAAGAAAAGAAGAAGAAGAAATCCTCCCTTTTCCAGCACCTTAAAACTACAGGACATGAAATTAATTTTGAAGGAACCAAATTAATCTTAAAAACTGAACACTTCAACAAGAGAATAATTATGGAAGCTATCGAAATAGAGAAACACCCCCACAACATGAATACACATGATGATACCTCCTGCTTACCAGACATCTGGAAACCAACTCTAGTCAACAAACAAGCCCCACCCACCACCCAGGCGGGTGAACTGAAACAAAACCAGCACTCCACACACAAACACACCAAAATTTATAGAAAGACCGCAGCTCCAACCACGCTTTAAGCCAAAAACCCCAGCCTGAAGATGGCGAGTGAGACCTCGCCAAAATGTGTGTGTGTGTGTGTGTGTATGTGTGTGTGTGTCCATCTCTCTATTTGTGTTTCTATTCTTGGCAATAATGGCTACTCCTACTGTCAATGTTATTTTATGGGATTCTATTCACTATTCTAAACACAAAGAGATAAAATGGACCAGATTTTTGTATCTGCTTGTGCTCTGCAAAATAGCCATGAGAACAAAAATCCTGGGTGACATTTCTTTGAAAATGTGGTTTTCTCAAATGTCAACTCTTAATTCCCTTAATTTGCTGATCTTGCCGCAAAATTGCCGTGTAATCACAGGAGCATCTCTTGTGATTATATGTTAATTCCATGTTTATGCTGGAAAAACATTGGATAGAACTCTGGGGAAAATTTACTTGCCATATATTTTCTGTAACCACGGGACATAGATTGTTACCTTCAGGAAAAAAATAGATTTAAACCTTCAATTTCCTTATGAAAAAACTGTTTGCTGTAATCACACAGCCAAGAAATACAGAAATATAATTTTTAAGCCTAATCTATTTTATAGATCGTTGTGATTATAAATGAGGGAGGAAGAGTGCACAACCTTTGCAAGCCATGCAATAAAATGTAATAAATATATAAACAACAGTGAAATGTTAATTCAAAATTATATGTATATTATAATTGTATGTGATTGATATTAGGCTAAAACATCTCATAGAGGTGTTGAATTGAAAAGAGTGAAATATATTTATATGATTTGGAGTATGATTAGTGAAAATTTCTTTAAAAGACAAATAAGTAAATTGAGCATAGTTAAATGTTTATGAATATGTATGGGTGAAAAAATATATTCTAATATAAAAAACAATATAATGCAGAAATTATTTAAATTACCTGATTATAAAAGTAAACTTTTTGTTATAATCATTATATTTGTATGTTAATCAGAACCTGAGACACAAGGCAATAGGTCCTAATAAGAGATACGAGACTTGGACTCAGCCTTTCTCAACCTGCACAATCTCCATTCATTTCATTGGGACTCACTTAGTTCTATTGGATAAAATATCCATGTATCACATCAAGTACTAAACAGAATGCCAAAGTCAATCAATGCTGAAAAGATTAGAAGCAGAGCAATTTTTCTGCTTCAAAAAATTCTTCTCCACTAGCGCTGAAACATGAAATAACACTTAGCCATGACAACTCGGTAATAATTTCTCCTGTTGAAGCAATAGTAACATTTTCACACAGCAGAAAATACAATTACCCAAGTACAGAATTTATCTAGACCAGCCTTGGGGTAGAGGAATCTGTAAATTTCATTTCAGTCACGTTTTCATTATTCCAACTATAACATTGCTTTAGCTCCATTTCCACACCTTGTGTATTTCTCCTAATGTACACAGTTTGTAGATGCAGATTTTTATGGAAATTTACAAGAAATTTTCACTTAGCTCCATCTATGAAAGCTGGAGAGATATTTGTAAATCCACAGGAAAACAGATGTTTAATCAGAAAACAATTTATTTAAAAAAGAAAACAAAATTAGAAGTGATATTCTGAGAAAATTGAAATCTTGGAGAAGAAGTTAGACTTTTCCTTGCTGACAGTACTTAAACTCTCTCATTGAGCTATAGATATATAGAGATACAAATAATTCTTCCCATTTTTTTAAAAAAAATTCTTTAGTTGTAGACAAAGAAACTAGAGGAACCGTTTCATCCAATTTCTCAGAGAAGTGGATAAATTCTTCAACAAAGCCTGACTGACAAGGCTTATCATTAGCAGTAACAATAACCCAACTTAATTCTTTTTTTCATAAGATTTACTTTTTCCTGTTATATTTTGCTATTTCAAAGGGTTTTGGTTTTTTGTTTTCTATTGTTTTGTTCTGTGCAAATGAGTTAGTGTTTAATCCTGGCAACTGCCTGTATAAATCCTTGCAGTTTCTTTGGCAAGTTTTTTTGGAAGTAGTTTGTCATTGCTTCCTTCCTAGGGCAAAGACAACAGTGAGTGGCCTAAGACTAACAGTTGGCTTCAGACCTAAATCAGAACTCGAATTCACAGTCTAACAGAATTCACAATGTACATCAAACTGGATCTCATCTGAGGTATAGGGGAAAAAAAACCACTACTTCTACCCACAACATTTGAGTCTTCCTTAAACTGGTTATTTTACACTTATAGCATCACCCAACATTCTGATTCCCACACATTCTCTTACATTTTAAAATAATTGGCAGCTGGATAGCACTTAAAGCAAGGGAACTCTTGGCAAAAGTGATCTTCAAGCAAGGTATAGAAAATGTTCTTTTTCGGCTCATTTTCTTTTGCTACAGCCTGATATAAGGTCTTCTGGTGTTGTGTAAAAAGCAAGGCTCATTCTGTCCTTTCATCTTTGTTTATTTATGCTGTTATTTTTATCTCTATATTGGCTTGGCCAAAATAATTATTAGTGTGCAACATGCCCTTAAGTGTAAAAGTTGCTTTTATCTGCATATTGCAGAATGAAAATAACATTAGAAAAAATATCAGTGGTTACATCTTTTCAAAAGATGAAACAATAGTAAATATTGTTATATGCACTCTATATTATAATTTTATGGATTATGAAATGCAAATAAAAGGTATGAAATGCTATAAGAGTAGAAGATTCTACTGTTTTAAGGGATGGCTTCATCAGAAAGAAGGTGGGCTTATTAATATTTGAATACCTGAAGCATACTTAATAAAAATCTAGTTTTAATCTCTTCTTATATAAATAAATGTTTTGGGGTACAAAGTACCTAGTAAAAACATTTTAAGTAATAACAGGTTTCAGTGCAAATTCTAGAATACTAATGGGATTAGTAAATTAACTTGCTGAACGGTTTACAGTTCATTTAAAAAAAGAAAAAGTAGATTAAGAAAATAAGAAAGTAAAGAGGCATGAATCTAATAACTATTTGGAATTCACAGCACCATTGGTGCATGGGGAACAAATTAGAAGAGAAGAGGATTTTTAGATATGGTCTTTCACTTCACTGAAACCCAAATGTTAATGTCCTAAAAACTTTACTTTAATTGGTAACATTCAACATATTACTTGAAAATAGAAATAAACCACACTGATTTCTCTCAGATTTCAAACATCTGTATTCTGGATTGACAGTCTAATGCTAAAGTAGAGAAGAAGGAAGGGAGGACAATTTACTTCTATTATGTTATTTCCTGTAAACAGATCCATTGTATAATTCTAATTGTGATTCCTTGATATTTTTATAGCATTCTAAATTCAAGAGGCTAAAAAAAAAAACCCTATGTACCTTTTCATAATCCATTTTATTATTGTTGTCCCTTAATGAATGGTAACATCATGCATAATAATTCCAGTACACCCTCGGACTTCCGGTTCCGGCGGCTACGGCGACAGGCAGATCGCTGCCTGCTCCAGCTCTCCCGGTGGGCTTCCCCCGCTTCTGGGGGGGCACAAGACGCCTTGGAGGGGCGTCTTGCCGAAGGAACGGCTCGCGGAGGGTCCTGGCGTCGGCGGCGGCTGGCGGGGGCTCCTCCGCTTCGTTCTAGGCATCGGGGAGCAGTTTTGGAGGACGTGCGTGCGCACGCGTCTCGCCCCATGCCGATCGGAGAACACACTTCCGAACGAAGCAGCGGCAGTATGGTGAGAGGCTTCCTTTCTGCATTCCTTCGCTTTTGAATTGATGAACTTTTCAGCACTTTTAAAAAGTTAAACTTTCGGATCCCTGCTGGAGGTGCGGCTAGAGGGAGGGGGATTTCCCCCCCTCCCTCGGACAAGCGGCTTGAAAAGACTTTCCTTCCATCCCCAGAGAGGAGGAGGGGGGAGAGCCAACTAATGATGCCCCACCCCTATAAAAGTGATTTTCATTCGACCTAGCTCCAGAACTAATGGATGAACTGAGAACTTTTTGAACTTTTAAAAATTTTACTATGCCTCTGAGCCCAAAGCTGGCAGGGCAAGATGGCACACTTCCGTTGTCTTCATGAACTGTGAAACCTGACTCCACCTTTAAAATTCAGGCTTCCGGTCTTTGTCTCCGAGTCACCCAGAGGAATTTCTTGTGGATTGCTACTTTCTGAACTCTTTGGAGAAAAAAAACTTTCATCTACTGCTAGAGTGACTAAAGAAATCCCCATCTGTTTGGATCCTCTGCCTTCTGAATTCGCCTGCCTGCTCTACCTCTCCAGCTGCCCAGTCTCTACTTTGACTGATCTCCTTGCTTCATAAACCATGTCTCCAAAAAGACCACCTCCTGGAAAGCCTGGCTTTGCTACTTCTGCTCCAACGTCTGCAACGTCTAGTCCAGCTACACAGTCAAAGATATCAGAATTGATGCAACCCAAGACTACAGAGATAGACTTCCAACAAATGCTTCAACAAATTTTACAAGGCCAGGAGGAAATTAAGAAACAGTTAAGGGAAATGAAAGATGAAATTAAACAGAATCAAGCCCAAATCTTTAAGAACTCACAGAGACTGGACCTTGTGGAGGGTGGGGTGGCGGAGGCGAGGGGGGGGGTAGAGGCCTTACAGAAGGGGAACAAAGAACTTGATATCCAACAAATGAAAGCAGAGTTTGAAAGAATGTCCTTTTATCTTAGATTTCAAAATGTAATAGAAGCAGATGGGGAAAATATAAGGGACATTATGACTAACATTCTAGCTGAATACATACACAAAGATAAACAGCAGATGGAATGGGAGATAGATCTAGCTTATAGAGTGAATTCAGCATATGCCAGAACACATAATGTACCCAGGGAGGTTCATATTAAATTTCTTAGGAAAACCACAAGAGATGAAATTCTGGGTGTACAAAGGGGGCAAACACTGACATACCACGATAGGGAGATAACCATTCTAAAGCAGATTCCCAAAAAAATTAGGGAAAAAAGGAAAAGTTATTCGCAATTGGCGAATAAATTATACCAGAAGGGGGTGTGGTTTAGATGGTTGATGCCTGAAGGTATGCTGATATTCTGGGAGGAGACAAGAATCAGAATCAACACACCCATAGAGGCACAGGCCTTTATGGAAAAAAACAAAGCGAACCTAGAAAAAACAGATGACACTACAACGGTTATACAGGACACGGGAGGGGCCGGAGCTCTGCCAGCGGGGGGTGAAGGGGCAACACCAAGAAAGCTCAGATCACAAAAATAAATAAGAAAACCACAATGTTATAAACAGACCGAAAGTATTAATGAATTTACAACTAGACTATATATTATAATTATATAAACTGATTGAAAAGTATTTTTTCTAGAATTAATATGCTGATTTTTTTTATGACTATGTAATAAGGTTTGATATTTTGATGTAACCTAGGAGTCTGGAGGGAGGGGGCGTCTGCCATACTTGCAACTGCCAAAATTTGTAACTATTCCACTTACCCTTTTCCGCATAAATGTTTTTAAAAAAACCAATAAAACTTCTTGAAAAAAAAAAAAAAAAAAAAATAATTCCAGTACACCCTCAAACATCTCCCTACCTATTAGACTTATTGGGTCACTAGACATTATTCCACAATTGTCTTAGCAAAGATGTTGGAAAATATCACGTTTTAAAACAGATCACTACTCTCAAATATAATTTATATTTCTAACTATGCTACTGGACCCCATAGACACCCTAGACACATCTTAAAAGAAATGTAAATATTGAGAAGCCCAGTACTTAGTTTTTTGGGGAGGAAAAGTAAAGTGTGTTAGAAAGTAACATTGTTTATAGCCAGTAAGAGTTTGCCACCTGTTAGATGATTTTTCATGATTGGTTATATCAGTCACGGCAATTGTTTTATGACAGTATCAATAATAGGTTCTTAGAATTCCAATTAAGGTCATTGGTTCAAAAAGGCTAGATATGCAGACTTATATGAATGATGTAGCATTTTCTGCAGTTTTAATAAAGCAGTAAAAAAACCACAGGTAGTCTTTTGACAGTGATGGCATGTGAATAATTAGACAGTGGACACCATTAGCATTAATTAGAAGTAGAAGAAGGTATCAAATCTGATTATAATGGCCTATTACATACATAGAAAAGCAGGTGAGAACAAAGTTATTTATACCCTCTCTTTCCTCACTATATGTAGGCTATCTCTGTGTTTTCACTGCTATTTTATCTCAGTGTCTACTTATCAGGTTCTAAGATCACCATCTGAGTTAGTGTTCATGGTCAAGTAAAATACAGTGTGATTCAAAGAGTTGTTGAAACCTGGAAGTGGCTTTTCAACAAAACAGTTCATGACAATTCTAAACCATCCCTTCTTGAACCTATGTTTGCTGATTTAACATGGTAACTCGGATCACCTTATATCATCATAGAAGAAACTATACTATTTGATTTCCATATGTACATCTCTATCTTTCTCCTCAGTCTGTTTGGTCAGGCTGTCATAGATTTGCCATTTTTATTTTTACTTTTTTAACAAAGAGGTGGGGTTTTTTAAAGCTTGGTTTCTGATCTATATCCTAGTATGTTCCAATAATACATATCACTAACCAAGACAATCCATGTCTTGCTTAAGTAACCCAACTTCATGCTGATTGCTAGTTGGAGTCCAGACCAAATACAATTACTATGAATATTTATGGCTTTTTCAAATTTATATACTATTAAAATATTGAGACATAAGCAATAAACAAAAAATACATCAGGCATATCCTAAATGGCATCTAGAATTTTATGGCATACTGTTTATGTACGTAGCTCTCTGTGTTTGTTAAAGCCACCATTTGCCATTGCTGCTGAAATGGCATTTGTTGATAAATTGTTTTTATTGTCCCCATTCATATAATAGAGAAATACTATTTTAGAAATCATAAATGAAAATGAATATTGAAAGGTAACTGATAAGAATGTATGAAAAATAAAGTCGTAAAACTGCATAGTTAAACAGTAATATAGTATAGTTGGCAACCTCCAGAGTTTTAGACTATAAATCCTTTCATCCCTGTCTATTAGTCTTGATGATAGTGGCATACTGATATTATAATAAGAAGCATCTGGAGGATTGGGATTTGGGGAAGCTGGTTCCAAGGATGTATTGCATTATATGTAGGTACCTAGAAGCTGGTGTTATTCAATTTATCATGTTAAAGTTCTATAGAAAGGAGAACAAGATATAAATGGCCCCTAACTCTTTTTTAGAAAACAAAAATGGTAACATCAAAGTTTCAAAAATGAAGGATCTAATAAGAAATTTATCCAAGGCAAATGCAAGATGGAGCAATACGTATAAAAGAAAATAGTATCAAATAGAGATGATATGCAAGCTAAAATCACCTGGAAAGTGAGGCTGATCAAAGGAAGCAGAAAGAGGTAATGGATATTAAATTAGTTATAACTATATTTTTTGTGGCACATCTGATCATAATGTAATTCTAGGGACCATCACAACATATCATGAAACAAAGAAGTGGTCTATGGCTACCTCTATAATGTCATCTTTTCATTTGAATCAAATACTTCAGAATGGAAATATAAGAGTAATTGAGGATGAGCAGCAAAGCTGGCATCTTATTTGAAAATGAGATGTAATGTTATTTACAAAGAATAATGAATGGAAAACAAATTAATTATTTAAAAGATTGTGCATGATTTCAAGGATGTTCTTTGCTTTGGCCCAGATTTCAAGCTATTCGGTGAAGCCATTTGTCCTCCAGCCTCATGTTTAAAAGCAAAACAAACATCTGAGTTCCTTGTCATCTCTTGGCAAATTGGACTAAGACCATGAAAGTCTCTAATAAGCACATTTTCTGTAAAAAAAAAAACCTAACATTAAAACAAAACAGAAAGTGAAATTATTATAAATATTGGGTGACTGCTATGTCTCAGATATAAGCTCCATCTGTAATAAAATGAACTTTTAGAATCTTGCACCCGTTTCTTCATCCTATGAAGCCACTTTGTTTTAGGAAAAAGAGTTGATTTTTCTAGCTCTTGTTCCAATAACAGAATAACAGAAAACAGAATAACAGAGTTGGGGGGAACTTTGGAGGTCTTCAAGTCCAACCCCATGCTCAAATAGGAAAACTATTGAGTGTGGGCTATGTTCTACTGACCTCATAAACACTATTGGGGGAGGGGGAGGGGAGAGAGGGGCAGACAGAGATAGAAACACATTCTGACAAACTATTTCTAGCTATTGCATAGAAAACTATATGGATGTGCGATATGGACCTTTATTGACACAACAATTGAAACACCGGTCAAAATTGTCTTAAGATTGATCTCTATATGGACTAGTGGCCACAACTTTGAACAAGAGTCATTTGAAATTAATCTTCCAAGAAACTCGGCATAAACAATGTCTCTTTGTACATCTCATAACCAAATGAGAAGTTGAACTAGAAGTATATTGGCAAATCATTGCATTGAGTTTAGTTGCAGGGTTTTGTGTTCTCAAAAGATTAGATTGAACAAATAAAATTTCTGGACATTTTTGTCATGCCCCAATATTACAGAAAAATCTTATCACTAGTAATTTTTTTTAAATATACAAGCTTGAAGATCACATTGTAAGTGAACACTTCACATGACTCAGGAGATCCCAGTAGGATTATTATAGTTTCAATTTGAAGTATTGTTGATGGAAAGCAACTTTTTCCTCAAACATATTAACTAGGTCTCTTGGTGCAGCTGTCCTTAAGAAATCAATAGCAAATGTTACACAGGACATAGAGTAAATTCTGTTTTCTCTTTTGTGAAGAATAATCAGAACTGATTAGATATTTTTATTAAAAAGCTAAAATGACATAAATTTAACAGTTACCATCCCATTTCCCAAATTAAAATAACAAAATTATAGAGATAATGTTTACAATGATTCTTTATTTATAATATATTTACTATGTTTACTAGGCAATATATAGGAGTAAAAGATAAGGGGGTTTCAACTGCAGGGCAGCCTTTTTAAAAAAAATAGTACATAAAGTCAATATAGTAACTGTTTTGATTTAGTGTTATCAAAGATCTAAAATTTGCAGGCCCTTTTTTAAAAAAATAAATTGCTTGGATTTTTACCTTGTCATTTCCCACAGTTAATGCTTACAAAAGAGAATTTTTGAAGGTTTTGTGTGTGTGTGTGTGTGTGTGTGTGTGTGTGTGTGTAAGAGAGAAAAAAGGAGGAGAGAAGGGAGGAAGAGAGAGAGAAAGAGTAACTAGATAAATTAAACCTAGAGATTTATCTACCTTTTCAAATGTTTATTCACTGATGAGAAGAAATATGAAATACATCTATGATCATAATGTTTAACTATCAATTTTCAGTGTTGAAATCCTGTGGATCAAAAGTAGAAAACAAGAAGAACTGAGGGACGCCCATGGATATCTACCCAGAGGTTGACCTCTTCTGCACTGAAATTAAATATTAACTGCCTCTCTGATATATAAATAGTTTTTGATCTCTCAAGTGATTGTGCCTCAAGTCCTTCTGTTCTCTCATTTTTTCATTCTAGTTTTATTGAACCCTCAGTTTCTAATCCCCTTCAGACTTAATCTGGGTCAAATCTATACATTTATTAAAAGTAATCATTGCTATTGTCAAATTATAGGTGTTCTTTTCCAAAAGTTTTAATTAAAACCAGGGATTGTGATGTTTTTAATTCTCAAGATAATTATGTAAGAAACTATATTAACTGTATTGTTTAGAGTACATCAATTCTCAGTTCAGTTCATTGTAATATATTAAATTGAAATAACAGTCAGGCACACTATTGTCACCAAGTAGTCTATTTTCCTTCTTATTTATATATACTTATATGGACATTTTCCAGACTTTTTGCTTTAAACAGGAGACTCTTTTCTGTGGTATGATGTAGCGGATGGAACAATATCTTGTTCAAATAATGATAAATATTGTATGTACATCAGTCTTGAATGATTTTGTAAAAAAAACAACGCATTCCTAAGAGTCATTTCAAGCTACAAAACAGGAGGCTATGAATTCTAGTCCTGCCTGAAGCATGAAAGCCAGCTGAGTGACTTTGGGTCAGTCACCATTCTCAACCCCCACGCATCATGAACTGTGGTTGTTGTTAGGAAAATATGAGGTGGAAGGAGTATTATGTTGTTTGTTGCCTTGGATTATAAAGTAATAAAAGTATTATAAAATAGTAAAGGTGAAATAAAAGTCAAATAAATAAATAAATGATAAAATTTGTAAAAATAAAAAAAAAGAATAGAAGGAAGCCAATTTTGGTATTAGGGAACAAAATGCTTAGTGTTTGAAATGGTCTGAGTCTGGAGCAACCATAATAACTATCATAGCAGCTTTGCTGTCCTCAAGCAAGGCAGAAAGAAAAAGGGTATTTTAATTATTTACCTATTTTATTTATTTATTTAATTAATTAATTTTATTTGTATGCTATGCAATTATGTTCTAGACCAGTGTTTTCAAAATTTGGCAACTTTTAGATATGCAGATTTGAGTGAATTCTGATAGCTAAAGTTGACACATTTTAAAATAGCCAAAGCACCATTGTAGAGTAATCTAAATAGGAGCTGTGGAGAATGAAAGGGTGAGTTCCAGAACATATCTAAAGCTTCCTCTGCTCCTGCTAGTTATGATCAGTACTAGGCAGAAAATGGGTCATGTTTTAATTCTCTTGGCTTAAAGTAGTGAAGGAGGCTGTACGCATTCCAAATGAATGTAGCGAAGAGTTCAGACCAGCATTCTTTTAATCTTTAGAGTTTGATCTATCATTCCCTTGATTTCTTCATTATATACTACTCCCCACACAGACATACATGTATTTTATATATAAAATAAATGTATGTCTGTGTGGGGAGTGGTACATAGTGAAAAAAATCAAACTTTGGATCTATTGACTCTGAATCCATTTTGTCACTTTAAAAGAATGCTGGTATGAACTCTTCACTATATTCATCTATATTCATTTGTGTACACACACACACACACACACTCACACACACACAATTGTTGAAATTCATTTTTCTCATTAATTTACACTCAGTATCCCAAAATAACCATAAGTATTCAGACCCTTCACTCAGTACTTTGTTAAAGCACCATTGGCAGCAATTACAGCTTCAAGTCTTTTGGGGTATGATGCAACAAACTTTGCACACCTGGCTCTGGCCATTTTTTTTTTTTTTTGCCATTCTGCCTTGCAAATCATCTCAAGCTCAATCAATTTGGATGAAAACTGTTGGTGGACAGTCATTTTCAGGTCCCTCAAGAAGTGTTCAATAGGGTTCAAGTCAGGGGTCTGGCTGGGCCTCTCTAGGACATTCACAGAGTTATCCCTAAGCTAGTACTGTGTTGCCTTGACTATGTACTTAGGATCATTGACATGTTGAAAAGTGAACCTTCAGCCCATTCTGAGGTACTGAACACTGTGAAACAGGTTTTCATTGACAATATCCCTCTACTTTCCTCCATTCAGCTTTCCCTCAAACCTGACCAGTCTTCCAGTCCCTGCTGCTAAAAAAAAACACCATCCCCACAGATGATGGTGCCGCCATCATGCTTCGCGGCTGGGATGGTATTGAGCAAGGGATGAGAGATGCCTGGTTTTCTCCAGATAGAACATTTAGAATTGAGGACAAACAGTTTCATAAGGACCAGGTAATCTTGTTTCTCATAGGCTGAAAGTTCTTCGGGTACTTTTTTGCAAAGTCTAAACAAGCTTCCATCTAGCTACTCTACCATAATGCCCAAATCGGTGGACGTCTGTAGTGATGGTTATCCTTCTGGAACTCTGTTCCATCCCCATACAGTATCTCTGGTTACTTTACTTACCAAGGCTCTTTTCCTCAAATTACTTAGTTGACTAGGCAGCCAATTCTTGGAAGAGTCCTAGTTGTGCCAAGCTCCTTCCAATAATCCTGCCTCTGAGCTCTGCAGGCAGCTCCTTTGACCTCATAACTTTTGCTCTGATACAGTATGCATTGTCAGCTCTGTGACCTTCTATATTGAGGTGTGTGACTTTCCAAATCATGTCCAATTTAATTTACCACAGGTAGACTCCAATCAAGGTGTAGAAATATGTCAACAACAACCAAAAGAACTGGAAGGCATCTGCGTTAACTTTCAAGTGTTGTTGCAAAAGATCTGAATACTTATGCAAATGTGCTATTTCAGATTTTTTTTTCTTTTTAGTAAATTTACAGACATTTCTAAAATTCTATTTTCACTTTGATATTATGGGGTACTGAGTGTAGATTAATGAGAAACAAAGGTTTTTAACAACTATAGAATCAGGCTGCAGCATAATAAAATTGACAAAAGTGAATACACTGAATATATACATATAAATGTAAATACATACAGATATTGAAAATTTGACTGTCTGTGCATGTTGAGACAACCTTATTGCCTGTTCCTATGCAATTTAGGGTGCTGGTTAGAAATATTTGTTGTTAGGATTATATCAATATTAGTTTGCAATGAGGATGAAAATCTCATTATAAAATAAAGTATTATCTGGAGTAAATATAACTTTGCTGCTTTGCGAAAGAACAGAGAAGGATTAGATGTATTTGAGTTTATGATTTATTCTTTAATATTCATTTCAATCTACTATGGCTTGCAATGAATATTTTGCCTCCATTTTCATTACTTTTTGATTTGTTATCTGGCACTTGCAACTAAGCTTGATCCTTCCTCTATCCCTCCTCTTCCTCCCTTTTCTATTATGTGTCCAAAATATATCTATAGTATCTAGTGGGTAGTCTGGTTCTACTATATTTCATCTACTGTAATACTGAATTATTTGTTTTTTTGTTTGGTCAACTTCAGCAACACAACTCAAAGGGATCTTTTTTTTAAAAAAAATCCCTTTTAGGAATCTAGCTTTCACAGTCGTATGATATTTTAGAAAATAACATGACCTCAACAACACATACCTTTTATTTCAGTGTGATGGCTTCCTTACTTTAACATTTGGTCTAAGTCAATTATAACTTTTCTTCCAAGTAACAAATGTTCTTAATTTTATTAATGAAAGATTGGTAACCATCTCTGGGAATTGTTGGGCCTATACTATGTTAGGGGAGAGGGTGGGAGGAAAGGAGAAAGAGAGACCAGCTCCAACTTGACACTTTCTTTTAGCTTCATCTAGTTTTTTTTTTGTGTCTTCCTTGTTTCCATTTATTAAAATGATATCATTAAAAGCATATCATCAACAGAACTAGTCAACGTCCTTTTTCTAGCAGGTTTAATTCCAATTTCTGTATCTTATGAGACTATAACCAACAGTTTTGATTATTCTTGATATATGTTAAATAGTTAAGATAACATTATAGAACCTTAGATATTTATTTTTCACTTCTGAATCATTTAATTTCTATTCATTTTCTATCTAAATGCATTTATCATAGCTGTTTGTTCTATATGTTTATACTGTGTTTGTATACAGCTGTATGTTTATACTGTATTTGGCATTTCCGTCCACCTAGTGAGGCTTTCCCAAGGACCTGGGATAGTCCGGTGTTATTTGATGAAATTACAAGTATTGCAGGATGTAAGCTATTCCTAGTAAAGCTGCCTTTTGCAAATAACTAATGTTAACTTTGTCAATGCTGATGTTGTTTAAGTAATGGTCCAGTTGTTTTGGCATTATACACAAGGCACATATTACTACTGAAAATATCTTTGCTTTCTTTTACCATAGTAACTTTAATTTTATTTGCAAATCTTTATATTTTGTGATTTTGTCCAGTTCTTTCTCCCCTACTTTCCTATCTCTAGGAGAATGTTTACTATCCAGACTTTTTTGTCTTTCTTATTAACAATTGTCAAGCCTGGGGTGTTATGTGGCAAATGTGGTCTGTTTGAATTCTATAGTGTCAGACCAATTTAACTTCTTCATTTTCTATTATTTTCTCTGTTTTGTAGTCCTCCCAGTTCTTACTACAGGCAAATAGATTACTTGCAGATTTTCCAATGAACCACTGTAGTTACTTTGTCATGCCTTATTTGTAAAAAGTCTGTGAGATCTTCCTGTAGCAGCTAACAGGTGACGACTTTTTCTGCAGCTTCTTTCCAGAGATGACATTTGCTATCTGCTGCTGTTTTTGAATTCTGGCTTTAAACGTTTTTGTTCTTAAGGCTTTATTTTCTATACCAGAATTAGCCAGAATTATGTGTCTCTTAAACTTAATCACCTTCTTCACTCTTCTGATGTATTTTTTTTCTCTTGAGTCAGTATCCTTGAAGTTGTCAGCCTGATAGATGCCTAAGTATTTGTTGTGATATTCTTATCCAGACCTTTGATGTTATTACCATAGGGCATCTTTATTGCTTCAAGCTTTGACAATTTTTCTTCTGTTGATAGTGAGATTAGCACATTTGTTCAGCCCAAACTCCATTGCAATGTCATGGTAGTAATAGTCGGCCAATGTTGATCAGCAATTCCATTTCAGATGGTGATTTTTTTATTATTAGCAGGGCATAAATGATGGGCCTTTGCGTAACTGAGGGTTGTACACCAGTTACACCCTTTCCTGGACAACAGTCCCTATTCGCAGTCACTCACACCCTAGTCACTACCCATCATGACTATTGCAATGTGCTCTGCATGGGGCTGCCCTTGAAGAGTATACAGAAGCTCCAGTTAGTGCAAAATGCAGTGGCCCACATGGTTTTGTGCAGACCCCAGTGTGCACATGTATCACCTCTCCTGCAGGAGCTGCATTGGTTGCTGATTTGCTTCTGGATACAATTCAAGATGCTGGTTGTCACCTTAAAGCCCTTCATGGCTTGGGACCAGGTTATCTGAGAGACCCTCTCTTGCTGGTCACATCTACCCAACCATCAGAGTGGGAGGAAGAGAATGTTGTAGGTTCTTTCTCCGAGGGAAATGCACCTGGTGGGACCAAGAAGAAGTGCCTTCTCCATGGTCATTCCCTCTCTCTGAAACATCATTCCCCCAGAGATTAGAATGCCCCCCACTCTAATATTCTTCTGGAAGGCACTGAAGATCTGGTTCTGCAGTGGGCCTGGGGAAACCAGAGCAGGATTGAGCCCATTAAATGGCTCATGTGATTTGCTGTCTCTGGGGTGGGGTGGGAGCTGGGGGGGGGGATTTGTTTATTATACTATATTAATTTATTTGATTCTTTTTCTTAGTTTTATTGTTTTAAATGTGGTTTTATATTCTGTAAACCTTCTTGAGTCACCATGGGTGAATAGGCGGCAATATTAAATAAATAAATAAGTAATTAAGTAATTAATTAAGTAAGTAAGTAAGTAAGTAAGTAAGTAAGTAAGTAAGTAAGTAAGTAAATAAATAAATAAATAAATAAATAAATAAATAAATAAATAAATAAATAAATAAATAAATAAATATTTATGTTGCCCAACTCTCAATGATTTGGGGTAGCAAACAATAATAAAGAAATAAATAAATTATAATAAATAGACAAAATATGGTAAGTGTGATGAAATGAGGCATCTTACTATTCCTGCCAAAGGCTTGAATGATAAGACAGATCTTCATGGCTCTTCTAAACAATATCAAGGGGTGGATCATCCAAATCTCAGGGAACCTTCTTCCAGAGAGCAGTTGCTGATGCCGAGAAAATGTACTTTTGGGTCTAATCAAAGGAATCTGGAGCACAGCAATCCTACCAGGATTGTATTAGTTGGGCAAATATTAAGAGATATACATGATCCCTCATGTAATCAGGCTCTATAACATATAGAAATTTGTAGGTAACAATCAGTGCCTTGAACTGTGCATGAATGCAAACTAGTAACAAATGCAAAGCACGGGTGTAACATGACCTTACTGAGACATGGACATCATTGTTCTTGCCACTCTATTCTGGATCAGTTGAAGCTTTTTGGTACTACCTGTTCATCATATAAAGTCTTCCATAGGGAATTGAGCAGTTTTTATATTCAGAGTCAAAAATGTTTTACTAATTAATAAAACCAAAATAGATGTCTATTTGGAACTGCCTTACATTTTCCATTGGACTGGATTTACACTGGAAATAAACTATGTTATCTTAGGTGTCCTGTCTTCTCTGAATTCAGCTTGTATGCTATTTCTTTCATTGTTAACTGTCTACTCAGGTGTCTGCAGAAGCAAGGAGACAAAGTAAGCATTGTGTTATTTTAATGCAAATGTATCCCCTTTAATACATGTGTGCAATATTCTGATATTTGTTTCTTGATTTTTGTAAAATTTTCAGATTCTGCAGATTTATTTATTTGCTACTTTTATTTTTCTTCCTTGCATTGTTATTTTACTGAACAAAAAGAAAAGAAAAAGAAATATGCTACCAGATTTTCAGTCACTTTGCAGATAATTTAAGGCTGTATTAGAAATATAATCTTCCTCCCCAAGAAGGCTGCTGACAGGTAGGAGGATTTTTCTGTCCTGCTGACAATCTGCTGATTTTGCTGCCAAAGTTGGTTCTTTGGCAGTGTTGCTCCCTGGATTTGAATAGGGGCATCTGGGAATGACCCAAGATTACTTTTGGATGGCCATGAGCTCATTCAGGAGAGGGAATCTTAAAAATTGCAGTTTCCTGTGGGAGCAGGCAGAAAGTCACTTACATACAAGGGAATGACGTTGACAGATTAGACAAGGGAATGAGGTTGATATGTAAAAAAATGTTTGTTGTGTGATATGCAATTCCTAAATGAAAATGTTTTAAAAAAATTGATGTACTCATGAAGGGCTATGGAAAACATTCAGAGGCAAGTAACTGGCAAGTAAACTGAACCCATAAAATGACTCTGTGATCTTTAAGCAATAGATTCACTCATGAGAAATATAGACTCAAATTTAGAACTAACTGAGTCATCATTATATGCCTCCCTGAAGTTCAAGCCTGCATTCTTATACAACAGCAGAAAACTGTCTGAGTGGATAAGTGATAAACTGTTCTTCTTTAGGTAGATTAAAGGAGATTGAAGAATGGGTTTATCATACTTAACTGGGAAACAATTTCATCTGGACTTTTTGGGGTAAAATAATCTGGCTGTGGATATTGGAGTTATCATATTTAACCAGTCAACAATTGATAAGAGGTGGCATTAAGAAACAAACATGAATATTTGATCCAGGATGAATCAGTGTTAACTCTTGGGACAATTTGGGATAGTTAAAAAGCCATAGTAAATTTTCTTACCATGATTAAAATAAGAGTTTGTTAACAGAGATTTTTGAAATTTTAATCTTGCCTATTTTTATTATTTTTGTTTCTTCTGTTAACTATTTTTCATTAATATGGTATATAGATAACAGTTTAATAACTTGCAAATAGAATTAAAAGTTTAGTAGTTTAAAATTATTTTGGCCTGTTTTGCAAGGAGTAGCAATTAATATTGTTGTAATATATTAATCAGTATTCAACCAAGGGAAGACAATACGGGCATAAGTGTCAGCTTTTTTAACGTTTTGTTTGTTTTGTGTTTTTTCTTTAATTTTGGTGTTTTATATTTTAATGTTTTTGATGTGTGTGTGTGTGTGTGTGTGTGTGTGTGTATAAGCCCACAGCTTGAAGATGGCAGGTGTGATCCTGCCGAAACGTTGCAAAGACAATCTCAACCTTACACGGGAAAAGACCCGAATACAACAAAACCAGCATATATATATATGAAGGTGTATGCTTAATTATTAATATAAGGGCTAAAATGTATTCTGAAAAGCTTCAGTCCTGTTAATATGAGAATCTATAGCAGCGATGGCGAACCTTTTTTGGCTCGCGTGCCATAAGTGTGGGGAGCCCAGGGGGGGAGTGTGCGGGTGTGCCACACCCATAATGCAATGTGCGACACCCCCCAGTGCGCATGCACGCACTACAGGCGCTCCCCCCATTTTTTGCATGCTTTTTTTGCCCTCCCCAGACTCCAGAGGCTTTATAGGAGCTTGGGGAGGGCAAAAACAGCCTTCCCTGCCCCCCGGAAGCCCTCCGGAGGCTTCAGGGACCTTCAGGACGCTTCCCTGAAGCCTCCGGAGCAGTCAAAACGAACCTCCGAGCAAACCGGAAGTCCATTACCGAACTTCAGGTTTGCCTGTATGGCTGGTTTTTTGTGCTCCGGAGGCTTCAGGGAAGCTCATGAAGCCTCCGGAGGGCCTCCGGGGGGGGAGGCTCTTTTCGCCCTACCTAGGCTCCTATAAAGCCTCTGGAGCCTGGGGAAGGCGAAAAATGGCTTTAAAAAAGGGTGAACTCACCTCGCGTGCCCTGACAAATGGCTCCGCATGCCACCTGTGGCACGCGTGCCATAGGTTCGCCATCACTGATCTATAGGTTAGTGATAGTTAACCTTTCATTGGAATCTAGATAAGCAGAGCAGCACTAGTATAAAATATATTCTGCAACGCTGACCAGCATCAGAATTTCTTCACTAATTAAGTTACTCTTTTTTTGTCACACTTTCCCATGAAATGTTGCTGCCACCTGAGCTGCCAGGTTTGCATGATAACAATAGTGCAGATTCCACTTTTATAATATAAATAACCTTTCTATTCTTGCTAATAATGTAATTAACCCTTCACAGTCCCCTTTCACATAACAAGCCTCCTGTTCCTATTGAGAGATTTATTGCATGCAACTTGAGTAACTGAAGTATTCTGCCTTCCCATATTCATGCTTTTACTGATATGAATACACAAATATCAATTGCAGGATCAATTGCCCTGCTACCATTTCCTGATGCCAGATGGAAACACGAAGTTCAAGACTATAAAGTCTTGTGTGCATAAGCACACAGCATGTATACCGTCCCTGTCTTACTGTCTCCATTATCTGTATTTACTTCCTTCGTTCATGTTTATGTTCATACCTATACTTGTTATCTTGTATACGCTTGACAAATAAATAAATAAATAAATAAACAAACAAACCCAAGTGCTAAAATAAATCCATAGTTACAAACAGATCACTAGCTTATTTGTCAAGTACAGCTCCTGCCATTGAATATGTCAAAAATGATTACAGTTTACACTGTTACTTACTCATTATAGTGTAGATGTATTGTTTCTACTATTTAATAAAACTTTAGATGTTCCTGTGATTCTGGCAGCTGTTGTCCATTTTGTCTCTATGAACTTTCCTGGTGGTTGGCTCTTATTTTCCTCATCTCCTGCAACAAGCATATAAGTAGAAATAAATAACTGTCTACATTTCTAGAGCCAGTTGATTTTGGGGGGGAAAGTCCATGATATCCAAGACAATTTTTTTTTAATCTTAGATGATACAAATAAATATTATAAGTGGGAATAACATAAAAGGATATGGAAAAAGTGGCTCAGATATTAAGAAAACTGAAAATGAATAGGAATAATGACTGTTCAGTGAGCATCTGTTTGCTTCAGATTCATGATTTAAGCACAGCTTTGTTCATATGTATGCATGGCAAAAGAAATTAATACGATGAATATGGTAAAAATTGAGCAAATAAGAGGTGGAAAGATTCTGAATGTTGGACAGTGTTAGGGGTGGTATTCAACCGGTTTGGACCAGTTCACCTGAACCAGTAGTGGAAATCAGGGATGGGGCCACCCACCCACCCCGACGCTATGTTTTTAAGTCACACACATGTGTGCAAGCCATGCGCGCAATCAAAGCTCATGCACGGAAGGCTGAGTGCATGCGTGGACGGGGTGCAGGCAAGTGAAGCCAGTGTGCTCGCGTGCTCACATTTGTGAACCCGGCAAGTAAATGAATGCCACCCCATGACAGTTTCAAGAGGAGATCTTTGGAACAACTACTATATTCTTGAAAAATACTGCAACTTATTTAAGGAAGCTCTAGTTTAATCAAAAACCCTCTTATTTCACTATTACCCCTAAAGTCCCAATGTCATTTTGATCTATACAATAGGAAAAATCTTTTAACAATGAGATAATTAATGCAATATTAAGATGTTGGTGTAGGAGGGGGAAACCATGGAAGCTGACTCTGACTTCTGGCCAATTGCTCTCTCTCAGCTCACTCTATTTTATGGGTGTTCTATAAAAACACAAGGGAAAGGAATGCTCTATATGCTATCTCTAGCTCCTAAATGAAAAGTGTAATATGATCAAATAAATAAAAAAAAATGAAATATAAATCATGGAAATGATTAAAGTAGAAACAAGTTTATTACAGGATACTACTTATGAGGAAGTCTATTATTTTACATTTATTTCTCTTTGCAAATGTGAATTTTTGCTGAGGTTCAGTAGCTATATTGCCTATAGCGAAACAACTTCCATAATTGGAGAAAGAAGTATGGACATAGATATTAAAAGACTGCCTGGATTAAAAAAATTAATCCGTGCTAATAACTTTGAATGGAAGAGGAAGAGGGTGTTTCTAAGGCTATTACTAAGAAAATCAAAATAGGAAGACCTCTGTTGAACTTGCATATCTCAGCTACCTTTGCCTCTCCTTTTCCTGTAAATTCCATGGCTTTCAGGCATGCATGCTGCTATCCCCTTGCCTCTTCAAATTTTCTGTAGGGCAAATAAAATATAGAATGATGTGAGATTTGCTCTCTCTCCCCCCTAAAAACTGCACATACTTGTTGTCCTATTCAACATTCTCCTACGAGTCTTCATTGCTGTTCCCTTAACACTGTTTAAATGCTGTTTCCCAGTGATTGCTATTTTCCCCTTCATTGTCATTTCCCATTTACTGTTACTTCCTTCATTGAGTGCTTTGTGAATGTCATGTTTTCATTACTATTCCCTCAACACTGCTTATTGTTTCAAATGCAATTTCCCCAACAATAGTTACTCTCATTGCCATTTTCTGCCGATGGTCCATTGTATTATTCTACAGGAAAATTCAACTCCTTTCTCTAATGAATGTGTGGTTGTCACACCTGAGTTCCATAATTTCTTTGAAATGTGCCTTTTGCATACCTCTTAGTTAAAACATTTTGCAACAATAAGAAGCCATGGTGGTGCAGTGGTTAGAATGCAATATTGCAGGTTGATTCTGCCTACTGCCAGAAGTTTGATCCTTACCAGCTCAAGGTTCTACCCTTCTGAGGTCAGTAAAATGGGGACACAGATTGCTGGAGGCAATATGCTGACTCTGTAAACTGCTTACAGAGGGCTGTAAAGTGGAATATAAGTCTACATGCTGTTGTTATTGCTATAAAATGTGCATGTTACCAGCAATATGCTGTTTATGAAAATAGTTTTTAAATTAAAATAAAGAATAGATGTAAAAAAATCATTCCAAAACAATAAATTTACCTTTTGGAAAACCAGAAACCGGGCAAGATCAAAATGTTCTGTAGAAGAAAGTAAATATAGCAGCATTCATGGAGTGTTAATACATATTTGTTTTCATTTTGAAAATTTTCAATATAAAAAGTTTTCAATTTAAAAATCACATACAAGTCTTACCAAACAACTGCCATTTTAAATGATATCTGTATTCTTGAATCTTAAAGAAAACCTAAGCTAAAAGAATGATAATGTTTGAAGCCACAGTCAAAAATGAAATCCAAATATTGTCAAAACCACTTTACTGAAGAAGATTTATTTGGGTATAATATCCAAGTTTCAAATAAGCTAGATTCATATTTTAACCATGGTTTATATCTTTAAAAATCAATGGAAATTACTACGTTATCCTCAAATTTTTATTTAATATAAATATAGAAGGCCTTTCTAGGATAGAGTGATGGACACAGAAACAATATCTCCACTGCCCAAAAGTATTTTTCCATCTTCATCAAAATCTTACTTGTTCTACAGCAGGGCGGTCAAACTCCTGTCCCATGGGCCAGAGGAGTCATGTGCTGGCCATGCCCACGCTCTGTTTAGAGAAAGGAGAAAAAGTGCTGATACATCGTGTGATGCTGCCATGACAACATGAGTTTGACACCCCTGTTCTATAGTACAAGAAACCCAAGCATGTAGAGAAAGAAATGGGAAAGCCAGTTGGTGTAGTGATAAACGTGTGGGTTTAGAGCAATGGTGGGATTCAAATGTTTTTACTACCGTTTCTGTGGGTGTGACTTGGTGGGCGTGGCATGGCTTGGTGGGTGTGACTCGGTGGGTGTAGCAGGGGAAGGATACTGTATAATCTCCATTCCCTCCCCAATCCAGGGGAAGGATACTGTAAAATTACCATTTTCTCCTGATCAGCTGGGACTCACAGAGAATAGATGGGGTGGGCTCAGTCAGAGGTGGTATTTATTGGTTCTCCGAACTACTCAAAATTTACGCTATCGGTTCTCCAGAACTGGTCAGAACCTGCTGAATACTACTTTTAGTTTAGAGAGCAGGACACTGTGAGTTCTTGTCCCACTTAGGCATGGAAGTTGGTTGAGTGACTTTGGGCTAGTTATTGTCTTAATCCAACTCACCTCACAGGGTTGTTGTGGTGGTGGTAAAAATGAGACAAGTTATGTATGTTCACTGTGTTGAATTACTTATGAAGTAATAAAGGCAGAATAAAACATGAATAAATAAATAAATAAGTGAATGAATGAATGAATGAATGAATACATACATACATACATACATACATACATACATACATACATACATACATAATACAATGTTATAAAGCTTTGCAAGTTGGGGTTTGCATTAAATAAAGGCACTACATCATGCTGCAACAATGTATGTGCAACCTGTTAGTCTTAATTACCTAAGTAATAATCACAAGCAGGTATTCATACATTAGGCTATTACAATTTGAATAATGGACTCTAAAATAATACATGACTCTGTTCTTCCTAGAGGTGCTTTTTTCTATCAGCTGAGTGAAAATTTCCTTTCTTGAGTAATTACAAAGATATCCATTTCTTTCCTCAGGCTTGTTCATATATACAGATTACATCTTTGCAATATAAAATAGTTGCAAATCTGCTCGCATAAGCTGATAAATCTAGTCTATGGATGTTTTGCATGATTGGAGGTAAGACAGTGCAGGCAGAATACAGACTATGTATGTTGTTAAAGATAGGAAAGTTCTCTAAAATAAAAGAATAGAAATTTTAGAAAGGCAATCTTTCAGGGCTGGGTTATTTATGATTATGGGGCTGTACTCTCCTGACACTGTTAAATATCACTACTGTTAAATATCACTACTCTACACCCATACAGCAATCTTTCCTACTGTTCTGACCTAGGCTTCTCTAGCAGTACAAAGCCGAGTCCTTACCCCAATAAACCCCCTTCATTTAATTTTGAATTCCTCTCCAGCAAAGTCCCAGTCCACAATCTTTCAAGATAGTTCACAATTACCGATTTTTATCAGGCTTGGAAGTGGCCAGGCCAATATCTTTCAGATGCAGCAATACTTCGCAAGAATGCAGGAATGAGCTAATTGTCTCCTGCAAACACCCCTCCCCTTTCGCTCCTCTTTTATTCCCTATGGGAGAGATCATTTACCGTCCACCTCTGGCCCCACTCCCAAGTCGACCCTTGTTCCTTAGCTGTTCCCTTTGTCTGGCAATTCTGCACATATGCACACTGGGAACAGGCTCCAGCTGTTCATCTGCCTCACTGATATCTGACTCCGAAGGCAGCTGATAACTGTCAGACGTCTCTGGCCCCATCTCTGCCTCTGATGCAGAGCAATTGTCAGAGCCTTCCCCCAGACTCCAGGACTAGCCCATGTTCCTCCCCAATCTTCTCACTGTTTGAATCTGCTACCAGCTTCACTGGCCACTGGCAGGCCACAACACCTACCTTCATGGCAAGACTCATGTCTAAATTAGGAATTGTAATTCCAAAATTAATTTCATCCTGTGCAGGTCTTCTCTAGAGAACAGATCCACAAAATCTATGGCCTTAGTCTGCAGGTTAACTGCGGTTCTTCCTCCCTTTTGCGGGGTAAAGAGTTATTCGAGCCTTCCTCACTGAATGTCTTGGTTCTCATTTGAATGCCAGTTATAGTCCCATTCTAGAATCCATTCTGTTTTCATATCTATATAAATACTTACCAAAGTATTATGGGAATCATACATGTCACAAAGATGTTTTTTTCCAAAAGGCAACTGGACTTTCTTGATTTTTGTCTTTAAAAGTATTTTGCTTCTCATCCAAAAAGCTTGTTCAAGATAACAACCATTATTTATGATCAGGCTAGTTGGCATTAGGAATTCTGTTTTGTGCTTAATTGTTATGGAATCTAGAAACTGTCTCCTACAATAACTCCTCATGAGGTCCCACAGAAGCTAGGCAGAAAATTCCACTGCTTCTTTTTGAGTGACCAATCTGTACATTTATCTATGAGTAAATCATATTAAATGTAACCTTTATCTATGTAGATATTAATAGGATTGCACGTATATTTAAATTCTACATATATTTATTTGGCAACACATTTACTTGGATCTACTTTCAAATTGTCATGTGATGGATCAGAGTGCCATGGATCTTTAAAGAAGGTGTTTCATTTTGACAAAAAAAATGTCAAAATATAAAACTGCTTAATGAAAAAAACCCTAAATCTTCCATTTTGCCTATTCAATTATTTTCTTCAGCACTTGCAATAATCTGAAAAGGCTTTTGCATAGATTCCTGTGCTGGTTGAATCTGAAATGACACAAAATATCTTGTTGAAACCAAATGCATTACTTCTTCACTTGAATTTGGCACATCATAATTTTGTACCATGAAGTATCATGTCAAGGCAAATGGGATCTTACACAAAGCCATCTTACACAAACTTACTAAAGGTTATACATTCTTAACTTTGGAACAGACAAATTAAATTTACTAGATTCGTTGTAAACATGTTTGTTCAAATAATATTGTGTTGTTGTTCCCTACTACCTCCTATCCTGGTTCTCTGAATCATAAGATCAGGCTTTTAGAAATATTTATATTTCCAATGTATGTTAGAAGTATAATTTCTGCTTACACATTAGAAAAATCCAAGAAAGCCATTTCTTTGGAAGAATAATCTTTCTTCTTTCATTCATTTTGTGAGGATGTCTTGATTGCTTTTGAATCACAATCCTTTAGATTTGGAATATTATCTGTTTTCAGACAACAACAACTGATCTCATAATCCAGAGCCTATATTCATCATCATCATAAAAATAAAGAGGACTTAATGAATAAATATATCCTTTGTGGATTAAATTTTTAAAAGTCATTTTATTGAAGTATATATTGGATGATCTTGAGAGAAGGAAGATCTTTGGGACAAATATATCATTCTAAAACAATTACATAAAATCACTAAAAAGGATTGGGATAGATTAAAATTCATCAAAAGATAAAAAGGTGGAATATAAATAACATAACTTTGATGAAAATATGCAATTACAGTTTTGACCAAGATGAATTCATAACAACTTTATGAGAAGCAATGCTTAATTCCAGAAATAAGACATCATGATATTGGTAAGGTTATAGGAAGTGGCTATTGAATAACTTTGTTTTGAAATTCATCTAAAATCAACAGTAAAATTATTGTCTCATAACAAAAAGTAAACATGCATTTATCTAAGGTATTGTTACTTCACTTCAACAATCTCTTCATCCAAAATTTTAAAACATAGTTACATATGGATTTGTTCAAATTGTTAAAAAAAAACCAGAAACAACTCTGGGTGCCTTTTAATAAAGTAGGTGGAAACTAATGGTTAGATTGCATATTATCTAGATTGGATCCTGTATGTTCTTATGCTTCTATATTTCCTGTGCTCTTGACCTGGATCGACTCTCTGAATTTCTTTTTTTCTCTTATAAAGAGTTCATTGAATTGATTTCTAGAGAGGACATGGATTGCTATTTCCTTGGCAACCATATGAAAATTATTTGAAATTGACTTAACTTCACAGTATAGTTTTTTCTCTAATAAATCATTTGCTGTCCTGAGTAGAATATACAAAAGAATCCTCTGGGGAAAAAAAAACACCAAACTTCTCATCACCCTAGGCAACCCCCCAAATTACAAGTCCTTCTACAATTGCAAAGAAACACACCAACCCCTGTAGGTTGACTGCTATAGCAAACACAACATGTTTCATATCAATCAAGCTACTTTCCTATGCTCATTTTCCTTGGCTACTTCTCCCAAAGCATGGCTAATTGTAATTTATGTAATTGTATAGTTTTATTTGCCCTCACTCTTTTTTATGATGTTCACCACATGAATGATACTGAAACATCTAAGCAAACATTACAAATTAAATGTATTGGGCTGAATGATAATTGTCTAGGTACAGGAGAATGTTACCTGCTATTTGTGACTAGGATAAGCAATAAGCACAACCAGTAAAAACTGCTTAGTTCCCAAAGATTTAACTGTCATGTAATATGTGGTGTAAATCTGACTGCATAACATTTGTGCAAATTGTTATGCTTTCAACCGGATAGCTTCTGCATGTTGCATTTAAGTTTTATGAAAAACAACTTTCAGCTATTTCCAAGATGAGGTTAAAACACCTTATGTTAAATTAAAGGCACATTAACAACCAAGAAGTCAGAAGTAATTTAATCCATTAATTTTATGTGGGTTATCTTCTATGTTTACTGAAATAAGTGTCCAAAGACATTTTCCGTTTCTATTACCAAGCATCCCTTGTTCCTTTTTTTATTTTTTACCAAGCATCCCTTGTTCCTTTTTTTATTAAGTAGCTGGCCTGGCTCAACTTTGATCTAACTATATCGCTCCTGACGGGTTTTTATTTGGGTATTTTAATTGTATTATTTAGGGTTTTTTTAAACATTGTATTTTAATTGTTTTTATTCATTAGCTGACCTCCTCCTTGTACATGTCTTGGTATATGTCTTCATTATATGTATGTCTTGTCTATATATTTATTTCATATGTTTTATTGTACGCCGCCCCGAGTCCTTCAGGAGAGGGTGCAGCTAAGAAATAAATATTTATTATTATTATTATTATTATTATTATTATTATTATTATTATTATTATTATTATTATTTAACCAAATGGCTAGTCTCAGAAAGATAGTTAAGATTGCATGGATATCCATAGGGGTGCGTATTGTGATGTTATCCTCTGAATTCTATCTTTTTATAAACATATCTGAACCATAATGCACATAGTTAAATGGTGAAGCTTGCATTACATCCATCATGCTGCACATATTATTATTCTGATGGAATTTAGAGATGTAATGGATACTAAGAATAAAACATTTACTTACTCAATTACTTATTCACTGGACTTAAAAACTGCTGCAACCAGACATTATATAAGGGAGGCCTTGTTATTAAACTGAGAAAAGGTTAAAAGATTACATTATTTAAAAACTCCAGCCTGGATATCAACTATTGAAGCATTTTCATATCCAATAATATATAAAAAGGAACAAACGGTAAGATATGTTGAAATATTGAATACAGAGGGTGAACTCAAATCTATTCAAGAGTTGAAACAAGAAGGAATAGAAATGAATTGGTATTCATACTTACAGATACAATCTAGATATAATGAAGATAGAAAATCAATAGGTCTTTACAATAAAATGACTGAGTTAGATAAAAATTTAATTGGTACTGATGAAAAAGTAATTTAAAAACTATATGGATATTTATTAGAGACTAAACTACAAGAGGAACAAGTTAAAGAAACTATGATAGCTTGGGGGAAAAACTGTGGGTATGGGATAGATTTAGAAAAATGGCAGAAGCTGTGGTCTCAAAATTATAAAATGACAATGTCAACTGCATATAGAGAAAATTTGTATAAGATGTTTTACAGGTGGCATCTATCCCCAATGAGAATTGCAAGAATGTCCAAGAATAAATCAGAAAAGTGTTGGAAATGTCATCAGATACCAGTTTCATACTACCACATGTGGTGGACTTGTATTGAAGCTAAAAGATACTGGACTAAGATTCACATGTGGTTGGAGAAAATGATACATAAACACATGGACCTCAAACCAGAGATTTTTTACTGGGAATCATATCAGAAATTTACAACAAAGACTTAAAATATTTGATTCTAAACGTTTTAACAGCAGCTAGAATCGTATTTGCAAAAAACTGGAAATACGAAATGATACCAAAACAGGAAGAAGTTATTCGAAAGTTAATGGAGTGCGCTGAAATGAGCAAATTGACACTTGAAATTAGGGAACAAGAAGACAAGCAATTTTATAAGATATGGGATTTGTTTTATCAGTGATTGGAAAAAAGAACCTGGATATGAAAAATGTTTTCTTTATGTTTTAATTGAAGGAGAAAAGTGAGAATACAATATGGTATTTGGGAATAGGGGATTTAGTTGTTACTCCCCTGTCATGGTCAGATCACTCATGTCTCCGGCTGGACTTCCCTGGCGCTACCCCCCACCGCGAGGAGGCGGGACCAGACTGTTCAAGCTGGTACCGCCCCAAGCACCTGATGGAGCCGGATAGGTTCCAGACGGAGCTTGGGCCCTTACCTGTAGCCCTGACCCGCGCTCGGTCGGAGGACCTAGCGGCTGCCTGGAATAGGGCGGCGGCTGGGGCCTTAGACCGGGTTGCGCCTTTGCGACCTCTCCTGCGGCAGCGACCCACCTGAGCTCCTTGGTATACCAAGGAGTTGAGGGTGATGAAGCGCCAAAGGAGACGTCTAGAGAGCAGGTGGAGGTCCTCACGCTCCGAATCTGACCGAACACAGGTAAGAGCCTATTTACGGACCTACCTTGTGGCATTGAGAGCGGCCAAACGTAGCTCTTATTGCGTCCGCTGATAACCGCCCTGCCGCCCTGTTTAGGGTGACCCGCTCCCTCTTATCGCAGAGGACGCGGGAAGCGCCCTTGCAGGGTAGAGCAGAGGAGTTTGGGGAATATCTGCAGGACAAAGTCGCTCAGATCCGGAGCGGATGGGCCCCCCTCAGTGGACCGGACGGGCCGTCAACAGTGAGTCTTGTGAGACCATTCTGGGAGGAGTTTGATTCTGTTGCCCCCGAGGATTTGGACAGGTTGCGTGGACGGCTGAGACCCACCACATGTTTAATGGACCCGTGTCCCTCCTGGTTGGTACTGGCAACTTGGGAGGTGACTCGAGGCTGGCTTCTGGGCCTGGTGAATGCCTCATTGAGTGAGGAATCCTTACCAACTGCCTTGAAGGAGGCGGTGGTGAGGCCCTTACTTAAGAGGCCTTCACTCGACCCAACGGAGCTAGCTAATTATCGTGCAGTCTCCAACCTTCCCTTTTTAGTGAAGGTTGTTGAGAATGTGGTGGCGCAGCAGTTTCCACGACACCTCGACAAATCCGATTATCTAGACCCACGCCAGTCCGGCTTCCGACCTGGGCACAGCACGGAGACAGCCTTGGTCGCGTTGGTCGATGATCTCTGGAGGGCCAGAGATAGAGGTTGTTCCTCTATCCTGGTCCTATTAGACCTCTCAGCGGCTTTTGATACCATCGACCATGGTATCCTATTGCGCCGGCTGGAGGGGATAGGAGTCGGAGGTACCGTTTTGCGGTGGTTTGGCTCCTACCTCTCCGACCGGACGCAATGTGTGTTGACAGGGGAGCAGAGGTCGACTCTGAGGCCACTCACTTGTGGGGTGCCACAGGGGTCGGTCCTCTCGCCTCTCCTGTTCAACACATATGTGAAGCCGCTGGGTGAGATCATCCGTGGTTTTGGGGTTGAGTATCATCTGTACGCTGATGATACCCAGCTGTACATTTCAACCCCAAACCACCCCAACGAGGCTGTCGAAGTGATGTCCCGATGTTTGGAAGCCGTCGGGGTCTGGATGGGGGACAACAGACTCAAACTCAACCCCTCCAAGACTGAGTGGCTGTGGCTACCGGCACCTCGGTTCAGCCAGCTGATTCCATTGCTGGCCATAGGGGGCGAACAATTGCCCCCTGTGGAGCGGGCGTGCAATTTGGGCGTCCTCCTTGATGCTCGGCTGTCAATGGATGACCATGTGGCAGCCGTGGCAAGGGGGGCGTTCCACCAGGTTCACCTGGTGTGCCAATTGCGCCCCCTACTGGACCGGAATGCCCTACGCATGGTCACTCACGCACTGGTGACGTCCTGCCTGGACTACTGCAACGCTCTCTACATGGGGCTGCCCTTGGGACGCGCCCGAAGACTGCAGTTAGCCCAGAACGCAGCCGCGTGGGCTGTGATGGGGAGTACTAGGTACTCCCACGTAACACCTCTCCTGCGCGAGCTGCACTGGCTGCCTATGGTTTTTCGGGTGCGTTTCAAGGTCCTGATCACCATCTTTAAAGCGCTCCATGGCACAGGACCTAGCTACTTGCGGGATCGCATCCTCCCACACACATCCCTGCGGCCAATTCGCTCTCACAGGGAGGGGCTTCTCCTGGTGCCGTCCACTAGGCAATGCCAGCGGGCGACACCAAGGAGTAGGGCCTTCTCTGTGATGGGCCCAACCCTCTGGAATGACCTCCCCCCCACATTAGAACCACCACCGACTTCCGCTCCTTCCGGCAAAAATTGAAGACTCACCTGTTCCGATTAGCAGGCCTGGCATAATTACAACTATTCCTCCTGGTAGATGTATTATTAACTGGTTATTTTAGGGGAATTGCTTTTAAGTTAATCTGTGTTATATTTTTAGGGTTTTAAAATTATATTTATATATACTGTTTAGCTGTACAGTTCTTTTAACTCTAATTTTAACCTCCTCCATATTTAACTTTGCATATTTAATTTTATCTATTTTCCATATTGTGATGTATTCTCTATTTGGACTGTACACCGCCCCGAGTCCCTTTTGGGGGAGGGGGCGGTCTAGAAGCACAGTAAATAAATAAATAAAATAAATAAATTGTTGTTAAATAGACTAATAACGATACAATGTTTTAATTGAAGGAGAAAAGTAAAAACATAATAATCTTGTTAGACTAACAATACAACGAAACACTGACATATATATGAATAATTTAGAATTTTTTGTTATAAATGAAGGATAAAGATAATAAATGAACCAATGTACATTTGATAGATAGAAGATTGGTAATATAATATATTACTCTAAGTGCATACCATAAAGATATCCTGTTGAAAGTAGTGAAAGATATATAAACATAAACATTTGGTAAATTCTTTTATACTGTAAAAATATTTAAAATGAGACAATGATTGCATAAAGGTATGTTGTTGTTAAGCAGACATTTAAGAATGTAAGAGAATCAAGCTTATTGAAAAGAAAGAAATATTAATCGTAATTGAACATATGCTGTACAATGAAAGTGAGGTTTTTGGTTATATTGGATGGAAAAACTGGGATTGTATATATAATCAAAAATACGGATGCAAAAACACTTGTAACCAAATGACATGCTGTATGTAATGGATGAAAATTTTTTAATGTTGTCTTTTATGTTTAAAAAAAAAACTGCTGCAACCATTCTATAGTGGGGGTGGGGTTGCTTGTTTGTTTTTTTAAAAGGAGGCAAGTGTGTGAAATCCATTAAAGTCATAAGAAGGCCTGGGTTTTGATGTTACTAAAGGGAGACCTTATGACCATTTGTTCAGCAACTGCTCAACATTACGGCACTGAAAAAATGGATTTATAAAACCACATCCAAAATTACAGCCATTGTAGCATTCCTGTGGTCATATGAACAAAATTTGGGTGCTGTGGCAGTCATGCCCACTCCTCCACCCCCTTATCTCTCTCCCAATATGTTCTCTTTTTGTCTCTTTTGCACCATGATATTTATTGGCAGCAGCAGTGGTGTAATGGCTGAAAAAGAGTCTTGGGCCTTTGGCACTTTCAATTAGTTGCCACAGCCCAACATGGCAAAGGTCATGAGCACAGTAAAGCTGTACTGAATGCTGCTTGCATGGCTGGCTGCAGTGTGGGGCTTGAGGTGGCATTTCTTAAGGACATTGGTAGTGCTGGGGTGGAAACAGACGCTGGGGTGACAATGATAGTGACAGCTGGCTGCGATTGCTGAAGGCTCTAAGCCTCAATACTTGTGCTGCCACAGATGAGAGCTGCTACCACACAGTGGTCAATAAGGAGAAGGTCGATAAGGGGTGGTGGGCAGAGTTGCAGTAACCTTGTATTATAAGTACTGCTGGACAAGATGGATAGCTGAGGCTTCCAGAAACAGCTGCAACTTTGTACAGCATTGAAAAATGCATGAAGTTTGTGCCAGCTTCCCAGCCTTCCCCACTTCCTTGAGGTATCCCCACATTCCAGTGGTGGGTTCTGGATCCTGTTGCAACTGGTACAGTGCAATGGGGACGGGCGTCCACTACATGCATGTGCGCAGCATGTACGCAGCACGTGCATGCGTACTTACCACCCACGATGATCTAGCTGCTCAGCGGAGCTTTGCGCAAGTGCCATATGTTCTGTGTGCGTAAGCCCTGATCGGCTCAAATACAGGTATAAGGAGGGCGGGTCTTCAGAGCACCATACCAAAATGGTATTTGGTGCTCCCAGCAGGCACCGGTACGCCCATACCAGGGCATACCAGTCATATCCCACCACTGCCATGTTTCTTACCTGAGACTCCATCTGCTTAACAACATATGATTCTTGTCTAACAACGGCAGCTTGGAGAATGAAATTGCAATCCCTAAGAAAAGTGTTCATATGATATCTTAATTATTGGTTTGCTTATCAACTGAGATTCTGATCCCAGTTGCAGTCTATGTTAAGGATTAACCATAGTATGCTGATAACCCCTCTATTATCCCCATTATACTTTCTAATTCATATACAACCAAAACTCTACAAATTCTATAAATTCCAAACCATACAAGAACCCCCAGAAGATGTAAGCCATCACAGCTGAATGGTAACCCAGTTCTCTCATCCTCTACATTGCCCAATCCTTTAATTTTTCCAACCCTCCCAATTCTGGAAACAGTAGTTGGGATGCAAGGTTAGGCTTCATGTAGAAAAAGAAAAGCAACTATAAAGTTATTATTTTAGAACACCTGGATTTTTTGTCTCCTTGTGAAGGGAATGGTTCGTAATGCAGCAAAACCAATGTGTTCTCCATCCATGCAGTTCCTTATGCAGTTTTTATTGCACTGAATTTGCAGTGCAAAAATATTTACAATATGAATACTCATGAAAATATAGTTCAAAAGGAACTGTGTTAAGAAAAATGGATTGTCCAAAGATATATTTTAAACAAAAATATATATAATTGTAAAGCCTGTAGTAGAAAATTTACAAACATCACTAAACAAACTGCAATTTTTCAAGGACCTCTAAATCAGCCCAAAAAAAAATATGCCAAATCCAACTCTTTTGGCACCAGGGACCCGTTCCATGGAGAGAGATTTTTCTGTAAACTGGAGGGGGCATGGCTTTGCACACTGCTTGCATCTGCTTGTGTGGATGGGACTGGTTTCTGCTGCACCATGGACCAGTGTCTAAGGCTTGGTGATCCCTGCTCTAAATCATTTGGGGAAATAGGTTGAACCCACTAAAGCCTGGAAAAATGATAAAACATGAATAATGAAAGTATACCTATATAGTTATAGGTATACCTATACCTATATAGGTTTTCTACACCTATATAGAATAATGAAACTATATTTGTCCAGCCTTTCTTTACCTTGTAACTGTGCTTTATTCTGGGACAACTTCTCCATAACTCAAATAGTAGTGTGTGTGGGTATGTGTATGTGTGTGGCATTAGTAGATAATTTCATTCACTTGATAACTGAAAAGTGTTTTGTCATTTACATCAAATTTATGCCCCATAATTAAATGTTTAACTATGTTCTCCAAGACATCAAGGCTAACTGTTTTCATCATTAGAGAATACAGTTTATTTCACTGGGAAAATAACCCTTTCCTTTTAATGTTATCAGTGTCATTTATTATCTTATTTCATTATACGTTGTTCCTTTTCTATTTTTTAAAAGTCTTTGTAGGTTTTTTTTAATGTGTTGACCTCTTAGTGTTATCCAAGTAGTATAACAATGGGTTCATTGAAATTCAGTCAAAAAAAGAATGTAATTTGCTGTTAGTTGTTAATAAGTGATCATCTGGCTTCAACTAGGCTTGTGTGGCTGTATCTAATAAAACATTTGATGCAGTCTTGATTATCCCACACAAAGCTGGGTATTTGGGAAACACTGAGTGTGATTTAGGCTTTTATATCATCCTAACCCTTGGGTTCCTTACACTGAATGAAATAATCAGTTTAAATGTATGTACTCTAATCATGTGTTTGTCATGAAAACAGAGTCCACAATCCCTTCATCAACGTGACAAGGAAGAACAATTGATTTAATTCATGCCTGGTTGCTAAATATTACTGTGGTGGGATGCTTTTTAAGAGTCTTGATAATTGCATGAAGCTGTTTAATGCCTAAAATGAGGGGTGATAAGATGGCATTTCCCTTGTTACTATATTTTGTACTTCTGAAAAAGGAAAAGGGATATCTTTTTGACTTGAAAAATACAGTATACATGAAATAGGAAAGAGCAGTAAGGTTTTCTGCTCAAACATGTAGCACAGTCACAGTGAAGATCAGAAGGTAGAAAGAAATTAATTCTGCCTTTGCATTACAAAACAGTTCTTTCCAGAAAAATTGGGCAGCTATCAGCGAATAGAACATTCAATACTAATTTTAAAAGAATTTGATTATTAATGTATTTATTGTATTTTTCTTACAAAATTTGTATATCCCTCCATTCAGTTGCCTTTTGGTAGTTTACATAAGGGCAATGTAATATATCACAATACAATCATAAAATAAAATGTAGTTAAAATTAATAATAAAAACATTAATATCTAAGATTAAATAAAACTAAAAATAGTGTATTAACAGTGGATTCAAACAGGGCTGAAAGAACACTTTTTGTCACCTGCCTAAAAATGAAAAATGAGTAACAGTATTTATTATGGACAACTATTTCAAATAATTGGGACCATCAAGAAAGCTTGCTTGCTGGTCCCTATCCCTAACATTAGGAGGAAGAGGAGGAGGAACCTATAAAGTTCTTCCCCAAATTCAATGCTTAGGATGAGTGGATTTCCTGAGACCTCTTCAACTCAATTTATTAAGGAATTTGTTGGTCAAAACATGAGTATAAACTGAAAATGTATGTGTTATCTTCAACATTAATTCCTAATAGAGTATATTATACTAATTCATTCTGGAAATGATGTTGCATAAATTACTATTGCCAGGGTCTCTTATTGCAAGACTACTTACAATAGGCATATCAACCAAAGAGGGTCAAAATATTCCCTGAAAATTTAGCAGGGCCCTGAATCTAGGAGGACCATAGCCTAGTTACTTCTGAAGAAGTTCAACCCCAGCTAAATAAAAATAATTTTAATTCAAACCAAATGGCAATATTATCTTGCTAGCTACCAAGTACATGGTGAAAATATTAATTATGTCTACTAGCACTCAATTGAATATAGCTACAGTATGAACTATTTTAAAAATTAAAATTCTTTTTAAATCCCCTTTTTTAATCCTGAAAGAAAGTATCTCTCAGAAAACAAAACAGGATATAAGCATTTCATCTCGTAAATAGATTGCCAATGATTTTTTGTAGAAAACCAAATCTGACTGAAAGTCAGTATTTAATTTCAAAGGGCCTCTAAGGTTCATTCACTTCATGGATTCTAATTCGCCAGCTCTTGACATAACTGAGAAAATAAAGATTGCCAAATATCAATCTAGTTTTACACTTATTTAGATAATGAAATATGGGTGGTTCTTGACTTCCAACCACAATTGAGCCCAACATTTTTGTGGCTATGTGAGACAGTTAAGTGAATTTTGCCCCATTTTATGACTTTTCTTGCCACAATTGTTAACTGTAAATCACTGCAATTGTTAAGTTAGAAAAGAAATTAAGTAAATATGGTTTTTCCATTGTCTTTGCTTATCAGAAGGTCATAAAATTAATCACATGACCCCAGGACAGAATATCTGGACTTTGATTGTGTGATCATGGAGATACTGCAATAGTCATAAGTGTGAACAATTGTCATAAGTCACATTTTTCAGACCATTATAACTTCGAACATAATAAATAAATGAATAAATGAATTTTTGTAACTTGAGAACTACTTGAACTGTTTGAGTTTAATAGTTAAAGTTAGTTAGTTGCATCTCAGTCCTGGGAGAATTAATCATGTGACCACAGTCCCCTCAATGGGAAAGTCATCACCCCTTTATACAGACTCATTTACTGGATAGGATGAGTCAGGAAGTTATAGTTGTGTGAGAAGTCTCAGCATATTTGATTTCAAGGAAAGACAGCTGTCATTGGCTAAGACCATTGTAATTTTTTTTAGCTGTTGGGAGCATTCAACAAGGCTGTTTTGTTTTCAATTATTATTCAGAAATGTTTGTCTATGGAATTCAAATTTCTTTGCTCCCTGGCAACAGCTAGAAATTCATGTTGAAAAGTGACATTGTTTTTGACACTGGATGTGGCAGTCTAATGAAAGGGTTTGTAAACAGATTTAAATATCAGGATTTAGTATGTAAACATACTAAAGCACTCTTCTACCTGTTAGATCAAAGCTAAATAAATAAATAAATAGATAGATAGATAGATAGATAGATAGATAGATAGATAGATAGATAGATAGATAAATAAATAAATAAATAAATAAATAAATAAATAAATAAATAAATAAATAAATAAATTTAAAAAATGCATTGGATTAGAATGGCAGATCTACTGAAACCTCCATGAATAAACTAGATGACAGCCCTCTCTTTCTATTTTGGGGAAATGTCGAAGTATCTATTAGCCATAATTTTGAAATAGCATATATTTTCACAAAAAGATTAAAACCAAAACCAAACATACAGTAGAATATCTTCAATTTTGACAAAATAAACATTAAGGAAGAGATGTAGATCAATGACATAACAATTGTATAAATATATGATCAACTTCAAGTATTGGGGCAGGGCAGTGGTGGGTTCCTATGGTTTGAACCGCTTCAGTTTGGCAGCCGGACCATCTTTACTTTACTTTACTTTTATTTGCGCTTATAAACCGCCCCCTCTCCCAAAAGGGACTCGGGGCGGTGAACCAGTTCTCCAGGTTGCACTGTTTTTTTGCTTCTGTGCATGCGCAGAACACTTTTTATTGCACTGAGCATGCATGGTGCCCCTCCCCCAAGAAAACCAGCAGTACTTTCCCCTAAAATCTTACATTTACAAGCTTACATTTTGTCTAAGTTACTGATTAGAGAATAAAGTTGAGGAAAAGAGCTGTTTGCTTTTTTCAAAAGTAACTGGGATTATGCAGGCAAGTATCCTTCCTCCATTCCTTCATCTATCCCTTAGAATTGTAAACTAGGCATCCAGCTGCCTGGCTAATTGAACCATACATGTTATTTTTAAGGATGGGTTGATCTCCAGAGGCAGCTTCATCCCACCCAAACCCTTAGTTACATTTAAATGCTAAAACAGAATGGGAAGGGGATGAGGGAGAAATGCAAATGGCATACAGATAAATAAGTGGTAGGCAACATCTGAAAATTGACTGCATTATAGACAGACCAGGCAACTATCAGTCAACGGCCAGGAGCGCAATATATGGCAGGGGTGTCAAACTTGTGCTGTCACAGTACCATCATGTGATGTATCGTGGCTTTTTCCCCCTTCACTAAATGGGCATGGGCGTGGTCAGCACGTGATGCATCCAGCTCGTGGGCCGCAAGTTTGACAGTCCTGATCTATGGTAAGCAGCATATCCCAGTAGGATTCATGCCTACAACTTGGCTTGATATCTTAGTTGGTGTGCTCAAAAACAATTCTGCTTAAAACACTTGGCAGCAACTTGAAACTCATTCAGACTAGTGCAAGGAATTTTTAAAAAACAAAGATTGTATGCTGCTTTATAGAGTGATCAGTCACTTTGCAACTATTCAAAGTTACAGTGGGCCTCCCCCAAACTACCTATGACCCAGATTCAAAGTTCCAATGGCCAGACATACAAACAACATGCTATCACATGCAACATTTTGGGTGCTCAGCAACTGGCCCACATTTGCAGTGTTCTGTGCTCATATAACTGTGATTTACTAGATTTTTTTTTTTTTTTGCTGGAAACTTCATTTATTTTCATTTTCTGGCACAAAATGCATGTTGTGAAAAATGGGTTTATTTCATGACTGATGTGCTTAACAAACACAGGGTTTGCCATATTAACAGCCATCAAAAAATGAAATCAGATTGATCATGGATCCAGTTCCTGTTTAAAGATGAAAAATCCAAAAAGAAATCCTATTACCTATCAACAATTAGCATCTGAAAACATCCTGTCACTATCCATTTTGTTATAATGTTGTTACAGCAAGTATTTATACATCTGCACATAAATAAATAGGATAAGGTAAAAGGTAAAGATTCCCCTCGCACATTTGTGCTAGTCATTCCTGACTCTAGGGGGTGGTGCTCATCTCCGTTTCAAAGCCAAAGAGCCAGAGACATCTCTGTGGTCATGTAGCTGGCATGACTAAATGCCGAAGGCTCACGGAATGCTGTTACCTTCCCACCAAAGTGGTCCCTATGTTTCTACTTGCAATTTTTATGTGCTTTCGAACTTCTAGATTGGCAGAAGCTGGGACAAGTAAGGAGAGTTCACTCTGTTACTCTGCATTACGGATGTGAAACACTGAACTGCTGACCTTCTGATCGACAAGGTCAGTGTCTTAGCCAGTGAGCCACTGCGTCTCTGTTATAAATAGGACAGTTGATGCAAATTGCATTCTGATTCTGGCCTTCTTTTTCAGAGGACATCTGGGCACTCTAAAGTTTAACACAGAGCTGAAATAATATCTAGCAATATCTCCAACTGTTAGCAAACATATACCAATATTTAGTATTTCTTTTGAGACTAGACATCCACACAAATAGCAGAAAGTTTAAAAATTATTTAAAAGTTTATGTTTGGACAAAAGCTCCTCTGGAATTTTTATAATCTGGGCGTTATTAATTATAAAGAAGTGTAGAAGTACCATTCTTTTTTTATGCTTGTTTCACATCAAAACTGAGAAGAAATTAGACAAGAGATGCAACTCAAAATAATGCATTTGAATTCATGATTGCATTAAATTGTTTGTATTTAATTATATTAATGGTTTCACCATGTTACTTATCAAATTTGTCTGTCTCTTCTTGACTTGATTAAAACTAATTGGTGGCTTTTAGGATAAGTTTAATACTACTGAAAACATGTTTAAAGGCATACTATAAAAATAAATCTGATATTTACATGCATAAGAGAAATCAAATATTCCATTTTTGTTTTACCTGCCACATATAAACATCAACTACAACTCCTAATTTGCCATTATATTTCCCACAACAATTAATGGCTTTGGAGAATAGCTTGAGGGAATCGAGCTATTCCCCAAAACACTTGAAAGCCGAACAAGAAGCAATGGATAGAAACTAATCAAGGAGAAAAGTAACCTAGAACTAAGGAGAAATTTCTCGACAGTTAGAACAATTAATCAGTGGAACAATGTGCCTCCAGAAGTTGTAAATGCTCAAACACTGGAAGTTTTTAAGAAGAGATTGGATAACTATTTGTCTAAAATAGCATAAGGTTTCCTGCCAGAACAGGGAGGTTGGACTAGAAGATTTCCAAGATCCAACTCTGTCATTCTCTTCTCTTTCTTCCCTTCTCTTCTACTTTATTATGTGTATATTTCAGGATTAATATTCATTTAATTTTTTTCAACATGCTCTCCTCATATTATTATGCTGAAAATGTAATACTTGCCCCTATTATGCCTTCTAAATGAAGTAATTAATTTTTAAACTTTTCAGGGTTAGAAGGATGTATCTTATTAGTACACTAACTACTCATGTGTTATAAATCAAGGATGTATAGCTCTTCTCCAAGGGCCTAGATAATATATTGTATGCAACTACTGCATTTTTTCTATGTAAAACATTATCAATAAATTATACTGACTAATAAAATTGGTGGGAAGGCATTCCAGTGACATGCTAGTACACATAAATTCTGATATCAACTTTTATTTCTGTCTTCACAACAAATGTTTGCTAGGTTCACACTAGTATAGACTATGGTTTGCTTTATCAATATCTTTTGAATGAACCAAAACATAATAAACAAGGAACTAGAGCATAAAGATAGCAGTAGCTCACAATCACGTAAATGCAAGTATATTTATCCTTCAGAACTTTGGCTGAATACATGAAAATTGTAAAAAAAAAGTGTTAGGCATTTTTGCATTCCCCAGATTCCTTATGCTGATGCAGTCTATAACAGCCAACTGCTTGAATTTCAGTCTCACTGCTTTCTGTATATCTGTGAAAGTAGAAAGTACAAATTAGTATGTCAAAATCCAAAGGATGATAACATGATAGGTATATTAATATCAAACAAAAATGAATTTTAAGAGACCCTGGGTATATTATAAAGTAGAAAATGTAGATTCTCATTTATACTTTCAGTGTAATGCATTATTTTATCTTTTATTAGTACAACTGGCTTTAAACCATGCTGTTTCCATATTTTTAGATTAAGCTAGCATTTTATAAAAATTGATCTTTAATTGTAAAGGGCTTGAAGTGTGTGTGTGTGTGTGTGTGCGTGCTTTAAAGTAATATTTGCTAGATTAGAACCAGGGGTGCCCTTACTTCAAAAATATGGCAAAAGTTCCAGCATTGCACTATTACAATAATTCCAGAAGCTTCTTTTCCAATGTTTCTTAAACTGGTCATACGATCATATGGGATCATGAGACAATAAAGCACCAAGGAGAGGATCTCAAATCCATGTGTAAAAGAAAGAATTCTGATCTTGTCAGAATTTTAACATTGTTATTCATTTTTGGTCCAAATAGAGATAAAGAATAATTCTATGAAAAATTTCTTGATATATATACTAATATAAAAATAATGTAATCATTATAGAAAAAAATTAATGGGGTGCTGAATTTGAATGTAGGCAAATCAACTCTAGAGAGACAAAAAAGAAAAGAAAATTTCCATTGAAGTCTTTCAAAGTATGGACACATTGTCTATGACAAATGCCTGAACATTCAAAATTCCATAAGCAACATCAATTCTTCCCTTTTTTTCAACTAGACATCAAACATATCAAAATGACATACATGTTGCAGAAAATCAGGAGATTTGGATTGCTAGATTAAGAAAAACTTTATTTGGCCAAATAGTTCAGATAGAGATAGTTATTTCTAACATCTGAACAGCGTTCTAATCCAAACATGTGTTCTTATAGTATGTTCAAAGCATTGAAAACACAGAAATATGTTAAAGCATTTCTATTGCTAAGTTCCTTATTTCTAAGCAAAAAAGCAGATTATACCATATTTCCCTTTCATGTCTAGGCTGCAGTTGGCATGCAGGAAGCACTAGTTACATACTGGCTTTTGTGGTTAAATTATATGCCCGACTCGCAAGTGAGACCTCCAACTGACTTGGCTTACTTACAACAGGTGTTGTGGTTTGACATTTGAATTTCCTGAGTTCAAGTTTCCTGTTCTACTTCAAGACTCAGTAAATGTATAACAAGATAGAAGGGATAGACGGGTCCCCCATGAGATCTTATAGTCTGACCCCATTTCATGTTCAATCTTATGTCCAAATCTTGCTTTACGTCCTGCCTTAGTCCCCCCTTCAAGACTCTATTTTTAGGTACAATTGAGTCTTGCCTCTTATAGTGCCTTATTATAACATTTGGCATAGCAAATGGCAAGATTAATATTTCAGCATACTTATTAGCAATGCAAACATATAATACAAACAGTTCAGAATAATGATACATAGCAGTAAGAAGAAAAAGACAAGTAAAGCATGTATCAAACTTAAATCTGTTAAGGCAGCTTCTCTATTCCCCAGGGTGTATGTTCCAGTCCAACAATGAACACACAGCCAGCACCAATCAGCACCAATCTACCAATCATGATACAACCACACAACCAATCATTCCACCTACTGAAACAAAGCCAGCACTCCATCCCCTCCCACCAAGATATACATAAAGACGGCAGCTCCGGTCACACTTTAAGACCACAGCCTGAAGATTGGATAACTATTTGTCTGAAATAGCATAAGGTTTCTTGCCGGAACAGGGAGGTTGGACTAGAAGATTTCCAAGATCCAACTCTGTCATTCTCTTCTCTTTCTTCCCTTCTCTTCTACTTTATTATGTGTATATTTCAGGATTAATATTCATTTAATTTTTTTCAACATGCTCTCCTCATATTATTATGCTGAAAATGTAATACTTGCCCCTATTATGCCTTCTAAATGAAGTAATTAATTTTTAAACTTTTCAGGGTTAGAAGGATGTATCTTATTAGTACACTAACTACTCATGTGTTATAAATCAAGGATGTATAGCTCTTCTCCAAGGGCCTAGATAATATATTGTATGCAACTACTGCATTTTTGCCCCTCCCACCAAGATATACAGAAAGACGGCAGCTCCGGTCACACTTTAAGACCACAGCCTGAAGATGGCGAGTGAGATCTCGCTGAAACGTTGCAAAGACAATCTCAATCTTACATGGGAAAAGACCCGAATACAACAAAACCAGCATACCTACACCCGTGAAAATCTACGAAAACAAATATCTTACCTCTACGGGGAGGAGACCTTCTTGCTCACCAGATCCTATGAGAGGCTTGAAGTTCGAAGGGCCACCATCTTATGTGACCTAACTTTCCTACGCAACTGCCGAGACAAAAGCCTGATCCCCACATGCTTCCAACTAAAATTCTATTCACAAACCTCAGCCACCGAAAGGATCCTGAAAAGAACTGAATTAGCCCTAATCAGAAACAAACTCCACAGTAGAAAAGATTCCTACTAGACCAAACCAACCGGGACCTGCTCACTCTTCACCTCAAACTCAGCAAAAAAATCCACCCAGCACTCGGGGGCAAATTCAAACAACTAGCCCTCTGGAGAGCAGAAACAGAAACCTCCTATAAGACAGAAAAACACTCCAACAAACTCTACAGACTAGAAAAATGACAGAAGCCTAACCCCCCTCCTCAGCAACTCATGAAACAAACAGTACACAACATATCAGACAGAACCTTCACCACAGCTGAAACCAATGTCCTTTCCAGAGGATTCAACTTTACAGTCGCCCCTAAACACATCCCCACTGAAGACATCATATGCGGAGTTGAAGCTACACTCATCAAAATCAACCCAGATGAAGCCAATAAAATCAGACTTGCAGTCAGCAACGTCTTTGCTCCAGCAATCCACCCAGAAGCAACTTACAGCAACAAGAAGAAAAAGCACTCACCAAGCTGAGGAAAGACAACAACATAATCATTCTCCCAGCAGACAAAGGAAATGCCACAGTGGTGATGAACACATCTGACTACCAAGCCAAACTATCCAACTCTGCTTACAAACCTATAAACACAGACCCCACCATCTACCCGGTCACACTTTAAGCCAAAGACCACAGCCTGAAGATGGTGAGTGCGATATCGCTGAAACGTTGCAAAGACAATCTCAATCTTACACGGGAAAAAACCCAAATACAACAAAACCAGCATACACACACACACACACACACACGTTGTTATCATTATCCCTCCTTTATTTGACTATATCCTGTATCATAACATTTCCCCCTAATAATCAAGACTTACCTGAATCTAACAGTTCTTTTTTATTAACCTTTATATATAATCAAAAAGATTTCTAATCTTCCTTTCATGGGTACCATTAAATATTCATATCCAATTATTACTTATCATAATACTACACATGTATACATTATTATCATTATCAATTATTTATTTGACTATATCTATTGTCACTAAATTTCACTAAGTTTAACTAGTTTTAAATTATACACTTCCATCTATCAACCTGTATCTTTCCAGTAGCAAAACAGTTTCATGTCTTCTGCCATTTGTGGTATCAGTCCTCTAATCATCTCCTTAATCAAATTTGTATGGACTCCTCTTAGCAACTCATTACTTATAAAATCTCTCATGTAATTTCAATGCCCTTCTTCTGTTTCCTTAATCAGCTTATCTTTAATTGTCAGTAGTGTTATCAATGATGTTGCTAATAATTTTTTTCTCTTTAAATCCATAAATTATTTTGTTTTTTCTTCTTCTGTGTCTTGCCATCTGGGGTATAGTTCCCCTCCTTTAATTCCTCTTTCAGTGTTCCACTCTTTCCACTTCCAGACTCAAATAAATCACCATAAATCACAAAAGTTAAAAGGAAATTAGATAAGTATCCAAAAACCCCAAAACCAATTAATATAACAATAACATTTTAAAAATTAGATAAAATTAATAGACTAGACCGGCTTGCTGGAAAAGCCAACTTTTTAGGGCGTGTCGGAAGGACCGGAGGTTGGGGATTATGCAAAGCTCCGGGGGCAGCTCATTCCAGATGGAAGGCACTCCCACAGAGAAGGCTCTCCCCCTGGGGGTCGCTAGCCAACACTGTCTGGGCGACGGCACCCTAAGGAGGCCAACCCTGTGGAATCGCACTGGATGGTGGGAGGCTACTGGTGGCAGTAGGTGGTCTTACAGGTACCCTGGGCCTAAGCCATGGAGCACTTTAAAGGTCATAATTAGTACCTTGAATCGCACCCAGAAAACAACTGGCAACCAGTGCAGGCCTCCTAAAAGGGGTGTAACATAGGAGCACCTAGGTACCCCCATGATAACCCATGCATTCTGACCAGCTGAAGCCTCCGGGTGCTCTTCAAGGGCAGCCCCATGTAGAGAGCTTTGCAATAGACCAGGCGAGAAAGGACAAGGGCATGAGTGACTGTGCATAGAGCATCCTGATCCAGGAAGGGGTGCAACTGACGTACCAGGTGAACCTGGTAAAAGGCCACCCTGGTCACGGCCATCAGGTGTTCTTCTAAACTAAGCCATGTGTCCAGGAGGACTCCCAGATTGCGGGCCCTCCCTGAGGGGCTAAAATTTCTCCCCCTATCATCAAAGATGGAACAAGATGCACAAATCGGGATGATGGAAACCACAGCCACTCAGTCTTGGAGGATTGAGCTTGAGCCTGTTCCTCCCCATCCAGATACGCACAGCCTCCATGTTCTATTTCTAAGACACTTGCCACTGATCTGCTGTCCTGGAGACTCACAGTCACCAACAGGAACTGCGGTGACTTAATCACCCTCACAATTCTAGAGCCTCATTAGGATACGCCGATTCCGTTAGTAAGGGATGCTATTCCAGGCTCAGGAGGGTGATCTGGCCTCCTCTTCCACTCTCAACCGAGTGAGTCTACAATTCCCACAATACTTGCCTGCAGGCATCTTCTTTTCTCAGCTGGCGTTATTTATGAGCTTGATTGATGAAGATGTTGAAGAGTACTGGGCCCAAAACAGAGCCTTGGGGTACTCCACTGCATACTTCCCTCCATGAAGATGCAGTTCCATTGAAGACTACATATTGAGTGCAGTTGGTCAGCCAGTTACGAATCCATCTGGTATCTAGTAGTAGGTTATGGTCTACCTCAGTGATGGCAAACCTATGGCACACGTGCCACAGGTGGCACGCGGAGCCATTTGTCAGGGCACGCGAGGCTGGCCAGCTGAGTTCACCATTTTTAAAATTTTTCGCCCTCCCCAGGTTCCAGAGGCTTTATAGGAGCCTGGGAGGGCAAAAAGAGCCCCCCTGCCCCCGGAGGCCCTCCGGAGGCTTCAGGGACCGTCCGGAGGCTTCCCTGAAGCCTTCGGAATGCTTAAAACAACCCTCCGAGCAAACCGGAAGTGACTTTAAGAATGCTTAAAACAACCCTCTTAGCAAACTGTGCATAAAAGCAAAAAAGTGACTTCCGGTTTGCTCGAAGGGTCGTTTTAAGCATTCCGAAGGCTTCAGGGACCGTCCAGAGGCTTCCCTAACGCCTTCAGAGCACAACAGGCGCTCTCCCCCCCATTTTACATGCTTTTTTCGCCCTCCCCAGGCTCCAGAGGCTTTATAGGAGCCAGGGGAGGGCGAAAAGAGTCTCCCCTGCCCCCTGGAGGCCCTCTGGAGGCTTCAGGGATCGTCCGGAGGCTTCCCTGAAGCCTTTGGAATACTTAAAACGACCTCCGAGCAAACCAGAAGTCTACTCAGAGGGTCATTTTAAGTATTCCAAAGGCTTCAGGGAAGCCTCCGGACGATCCCTGAAGCCTCCGGAGGGCCTCCGGGGGGGCACGGGGCTCTTTTCGCCCTCCCCTGGCTCCTATAAAGCCTCTGGAGCCTGGAGAGGGCGAAAAAAGCATGTAAAAATGGGGGGTCGCGCCTGTTGTGCACGCATGCGCACTGGGGGGTCGCGCATTGCATTATGGGTGCGGCACACCCACACACGACCCCACTGCGCTCCCCCCACTTGTGGCACATGAGCCAAAAAAGGTTCGCCATCGCTGGTCTACCTTATCAAATGCCTTATTGAAGTCCAAGTAAACTATATCGATGGTATTCCTCTGGTCCACTAATTTTGTCACATTATCAAAGAATGCAGTAAGATTAGTCTGGCATGATCTGTTTTTGACAAACCCATGTTGGCTTTTGGCTATTACTTTGTTTGCTTCTACATGTTCGCTAATTCGTTGCTTGATTATCTTTTCCAGAATCTTTCCTGGTATCAAGGTCAGGCTGATAGGTCTGTAGTTTCCTGGATCTGTCCCCCCCCCCTTTTTTTTTTTGAAGATGGGAACCACATCAGCTCTTTTCCAGTCCTCTGGTAGTTCCCCGGTGCTCCAGGATCGCTGAAAGATATAGTTCAGTGGTTCTGAGATCTCGTCTGCCAGTTCCTTCAAAACCCTGGGGTGTAATCCATCCAGTCCTGGTGATTTGAACTCGTCTAGGGTAGACAGGTGCTCACTTACCATTTTCTTCCCTATTTCTACTTGTGTTCCTAATCTGATTTTGTGGTGCTGTTTTTGATAAGTTGGACTGTTTTATCCCTTTGTGTAAAGACAGATGCAAAACATGAGTTAAATAGTTCTGCTTTCTCCCTGTTGCTTGTCACCATCTTTCCACTTTCTCCCAGCAATGGACCAATTGTTTCCTTAATCTTTTTCTTGTTTTTAACATGTTGGAAGAAGCTTTTTTTTGTTATTTTTCACTTTTGTGGCAAACCTTTCTTCATTGTGAAGAAATGGGCCCAGCATTATGACTGAAATCCTTGGTGAAATGTGAGATCCAGACTGATGAAAGCTTTCAGAGAAAGGAGAAATTGAGACATAGCTAACATGGGCACCTTTCAACTGCTTCTCTTGGTAGATGGAGGAACTAAGGTTACTGCCATCTGATTAAACATTGATGGGCTAAGAATCGAGAGTTTACACTCATTGCCATAATGCATGTAATAATGCGTTGAGACTTCAAAATTTGGTCAACTCTTATTTCTTAACAACTTTAGGATTATTTTTTAAATTGCTTTTAGCACTAAGAATCATCAGAATAAAATTTTATGGATTTTATTGTGTGAGTTTCTTTCAATCCATTATAAAAGAAGTTTTAAGTGTTACATTTTTTTAAAAATGGAGTACAGTAACATGGCGATTATGAATATACTAAGGATCCAGATGGATTTCTTTTAAAAAATGAATATATAAAAGTATAAGAATCCTTCCTTTTGGAAACTATAAATAATATGTTAAGTTTTTTTAAAAAAAATTACATTAGAGGGCATTAGAAGGGAAAAATGGATGTTTTAAGAGATATTTTGGAATAACAGACTCAGAAGTAGTTGTCATTATAGTCGTGCAATTGGCAACTCCAAATTTCAACTGACAAATGTTTTGTCTTATACATTGGCAATAAAAATCAGAACGCTGGGCGGATATGACCTCATAGATGACCTTCATTCTGTCAAGGACCTAGCAGTACTCATCTCAAACAATCTAAGCCCCAGACCTCATTGTAATAGCATTGCCAAAAAGGCATTCAGAGTTATTAACCTAATTTTGTGAAGCTTCCTCTCCAGTAACATTATACTGCAAACTAGGGCATACAAAACCTTTGTCAGACCAATTCTTGAATGCAGCTCTTCTGCCTGGAATCCACACTGTATATCGGACATTAATACAATTGAGCAGGTCCAGAGGTATTTCACGAGAAGAGTACTCCACTCCTCTGCTCACAATAGAATATCTTATGCCACCAGGCTTGAAATTTTAGGCTTAGACAACCTGGAACTATGCCACCTATGCATAGGTCAGACTGTAGGTGGCTGCTACAATGTCCTACCAGTCAATGACTATTTCAGCTTCAACCTCATAATAAATGGGCAGACAATAGATACAAACTCAAGATAAACCACTACAAACTCAATTGCAGAAAATACTACTTCAGCAATAGAGTGGCCAATGCCTGGAATGCTCTACTGATTCCATTGTTACATCCTCAAACCTCCACAGCTTCAACCTTAAACTGTCTATCGTGGACCTCATCCCATTCCTAAGAGGTCTGTAAAGGGTGTGTGCATAAGCGCCCCAGTGTCCCTACTATCCCAGTCCTACTGTCTCCATTTATTTGTATTCATTTCCTTTGTGCATATCTATGTTTATACATACCTGTTATCCTGTACATGTTGGACAAACTAAATAAATAAAAATAAATGGATAAATTATAGATAGGCTAAATGATGCTATGGAAGATAAAGATACTTTACTGAACAAGAGTGGAATTGATTCAAAGGTAGACTTGAAAATGACAAACTGTATGGTGCAGTGCAGAGGTGTGTTGCACCCAGTTTAGCCCAGATTGGCCGAACTGGTAGTAACAATGGTGGGAGGCTCTGACCACCCACCCAGATGCTTGCGCATGCACAGAAGCAGCATATGCAAGTGTGCGGGAGTGCGGGATTAAAATAAATAAATAAATAAATAAATTGGCAATCCACCACTGGTGCAGTGATTAGAATGCAGTTTTGCAAGCTAACTGTGCTCACACTGCCAAGAGTTCAATTCCTTTTGTCCTGATCAACTTAAGGTTGCTCAGCCTTCCATCCTACTGAGGTTGTAAAATAAGGACTCAGACTGTTGAGGCAATATTCTAACTCTGTAAATTGCTTAGAGTGGACTGTAAAGCACTGTGAAGTAGTATATAAGTCTAAGTGTTATTGCTATAAAGAATTTGGGGAAAAGATGAAATATTGAATATACAAATGAATAGAGTAATACTTTTGGATGCAGAAATTTTGAATAGATAGTTCTATTTGCAGTTCCAAAAAATGAATCATAGAGAAAAAAATCAATATTTGAGTAGATAACATAGATCAATGACAAATACTGAAGATTACAGCAGATATGGGACACTCTGCAAGCTTCTCAATATGCAATGCAAGGGTACTGACATTACTATTATCATTTTGAGCATCCCAGCAAACAAGAACCAAAAAGATAAACGTATAGCTAGGATCCAAATTAAAGGAAAAGAGTAAAGATGAAATACTATACACTATACAATATTAACATGACAAAACACAAAATTCCATATGAGTCTTGAGGCAAGTAAATTAAAAACTTTGGATTTTTTCTAAATTTATAATTATTAGTAACAAAACTAAGGTAATCATAAGGCATGTAGCCTCTGATAAGTAAATTTTTGTCAAAAAACCAGGATGTCTATGCCATGACAAAGGGTTTAAAAGTTTAAAAAATTCTTATTAGGATTTATGGCAATTACAAATTAACAGATTTATATGGAACAGGAAAAAAAAACCTCAAGAATCAAAAGAGGTAGCCTAGCCTTTCCCAATTTTTGACTAGTGTTATAGAACATTGGATAGCAAAATTAATAAAATCTCTGAATAGCAAAACATCAATAAAAATAGTAGGCTTAGCCAATAGACTTCATAGTTTTTTTATAGTTCAAAGAAGCAAAAGAAGTAACCATAGGAAAGGCCATATTATAAAGCATTTTTAAAATCTGAAATCTAAAAGCAAGTTAAATCTTGCAATCTTGCCACCAGCATCAGGTCAAATGCTTTTTGGGCATTTGCCTGTGTTCGATCAAGTTCGGAACGGGAGGATCTCCAATGACTCTCTAGACGTCTCTTGCGGCATTTCATCACCCTCAGCTCCTCGGTAAACCAAGGGGCCAGGGTGGCACGGAACCGGAAAGCACTAGATGGTTCCGCCCAGGCACCTGATGGAACCAGATAGGTTCCAGACGGAGCTTGGGCCACCTCCTGTAACCTTGACCCACCCCCGGGTAGAGGACCTGGTGGTCGCGTGGAATAATGCGACTACCAGGGCCTTGAACCGGGTGGCGCCTTTGCGGCCTCTCCGGTGGCAACATTCCACCCTGGCCCCTTGGTTTACCGAGGAGCTGAGGGTGATGAAATGCTGCAAGAGACGTCTAGAGAGTCGTTGGAGATCCTCCCATTCCGAACTTGATCGAACACAGGCACGAGCCCATTTAAGGACGTACCTTGTGGCCGCGCGGGTGATTATGGGGAGCACCAGGTACTCCCATGTGACACCACACCTGCGCGAGCTGCACTGGCTTCCTGTGGTCTATCGAGTGCGTTTCAAGGTTTTGATTACGATCTTTAAAGCGCTCCATGGCTCAGGACCTAGTTACCTCCGGGACCGTATTCTGCCCCATACATCCCTACGACCTATTCGCTCGCACAGAGAGGGACTTCTCCAGGTGCCGTCCACTAGACAATGTCATGAGGCGGCGCCTAGGAGCAGAGCCTTCTCTGTGGCGGGCCCAGCCCTGTGGAATGACCTCCCCCCGGATATTAGGACCACTACAGACCTCCGCTCCTTCCGTGTTAAGCTCAAGACCCACCTTTTTCAAATATCTGGCCTGGCCCAACCATAACTTCGTTACGCTCCTGAGGGGTTTTTAATTCAGCAATTTTATTTAGGGGATTTTAAACTGTGTTTTAACTGTGTTTTTAGCTGTGTTTATTGTCTTTCACTTGCAGGTCTACTCTCCTCCATGCACAAATGTAATTGTCCTTGTTTTTTCGTATGTATGTGTGTCCTATGTGTATTTTATCTTTTTGACTGTACGCCGCCCCGAGTCCTTCGGGAGAGGGTTGCGGCTAATCAAGTAAAATTTGATTTGATTTGATTGAGAGTGGCCAAACACCAATATTGTGCCACTCTCATTGCATCCGCAGAGAACCGCCCTACTGCCCTGTTTCGGGTGTCCCGCTCCCTCTTGTTTCAGAGGCCGCGGGAGGCCCCTCTACAGGGCAGAGCAGAGAAATTTGGGAAATATCTGCAGGTTAAAATCGCTCAAATCCGGAAGGATTGGGTCCCTGTCAGTGGTCCAATGGAGACGTCTTGAGGAATCGACCTGGGAGGAGTTTGACTTGGTTGCCATCGAGGATTTGGACAGAATGCGTGGACGACTGCGACCCACCACATGTTTATTGGACCCGTGCCCCTCCTGGCTTGTACTGGCATCCTGGGAGGTTACACAAGACTGGCTCCTGGACCTAGTGAACGCTTCGTTGAGTGGGGGGTCTCTCCCGGCCGCCTTGAAAGAGGCGGTGGTGAGACCCTTGCTCAAGAAGCCTTCCCTGGACCCTTTGGAGCTGGCCAATTATCGTCCTGTCTCCAACCTTCCCTTTTTGGCGAAGGTTGTAGAGAGTGTGGTGGCCTACCAGTTTCCACGGCATCTGGAGGAAAATGATTATCTAGACCCGCGCCAGTCCGGCTTCCGCCCCGGTCACAGCACGGAGACGGCCTTGGTCGCGTTGGTGGATGATCTCTGGAGGGCCAGAGATAGAGGTTGTTCCTCTATCCTGGTCCTATTAGACCTCTCGGCGGCTTTTGATACCATCGACCATGATATCCTGCTGCGCCGGCTGGGGGGGTTGGGGGCCCGGGGCACCGTTTTGCGGTGGTTCGGCTCCTACCTTTCTGGCTGGACGCAGCGTGTGTTGGCAGGGGAGGAGAGGTCGACCCTACGCCCCCTTACTTGTGGGGTACCACAGGGGTCGGTCCTCTCGCCACTCCTGTTCAACACATATATGAAGCCGCTGGGTGAGATCATCCGTGGTTTCAGGGTGGGATACCACCTGTACGCTGATGATACTCAGCTGTACTTTTCCACCCCAAACCACCCCAACGAGGCCATCGTAGTGATGCCCCGGTGTGTGGAAGCCGTACGGATCTTGATGGATGACAACCGACTCAAACTCAACCCCTCCAAGACGGAGTGGCTGTGGGTGCCGGCTCCCCGGTTCAGCCAATTAATTCCATCATTGGCCATCGGGGGCATTCAACTTGCCCCCGTGGAGCGGGCGCGCAATTTGGGCGTCCTCCTGGATGCCCGGCTGTCCATGGATGACCATGTGACAGCCGTGGCAAGGGGGGCGTTCCACCAGGTTCGCCTGGTGCGCCAATTGTGCCCCCTACTGGACCGGGACGCCTTACGCACAGTCACTCATGCGCTGGTGACGTCTCGCTTGGACTACTGTAATGCTCTCTACATGGGGCTTCCCTTGAAATGCACCCGGAGGCTACAGCTGGTCCAGAACGCAGCCGCGCGGGTAATTATGGGGAGTACTAGGTACTCCCATGTGACACCGTTCCTGCGCGAGCTGCATTGGCTTCCTGTGGTCTATCGGGTGCGTTTCAAGGTTTTGATAACAATCTTTAAAGCGCTCCATGGCTCAGGACCTAGTTACTTGCGGGATCGTATTCTGCCCCATACATCCCTGTGACCAATCCGCTCGCACAGAGAGGGCCTCCTCCAGGTGCCATCCACCAGACAGTGTCGAGGGGCGGCGCCTAGGAGTAGACCCTTTTCTGTGGCGGGCCCAGCCCTGTGGAATGACCTCCCTCCGGATATTAGGAATACCTCTGACCTCCGCTCCTTTCATATTAAGCTCAAGACCCACCTATTCCAAGTAGCTGGCCTGGCTCAACTTTGATCTAACTATATCGCTCCTGACGGGTTTTTATTTGGGTATTTTAATTGTATTCAATTATTTAGGGGTTTTTTAAACATTGTATTTTAATTGTTTTTATTCATTAGCCGACCTCCTCCTTGTACATGTCTTGGTATATGTCTTTGTTATATGTATGTCTTGTCTATATATTTATTTCATATGTTTATTGTACGCCGCCCCGAGTCCTTCGGGAGAGGGTGCGGCTAAGAAATAAATATTTATTATTTATTATTATTTTTTGCTCCAGCTTTTTTGCTCCAGTTTTTTTTTAAAAGAAAGACTTCATTCCCTGACGCCTTCGGAGCACTTAAAACCACCCTCCGAGCAAACCGGAAGTGATTTCCGGGTTGCTCGGAGGGTCGTTTTAAGCGTTCCGAAGGTTTCAGGGAAGCCTCCGGATGGTCCCTGAAGCCTCTGGAGGGCCTCCGGGGGGGGGCGGGGAGGCTCTTTTCGCCCTCCCCAGGCTCCTATAAAGCCTCTGGAGCCTGGGGAGGGCGAAAAAAGCATGTAAAAATGGGGGGGTCATGTGTTGTGCATGCATGCCCACTGAGGGGGTCATGTATTGCATTATGGGTGCGGCACGCCCGCACACGACCCCCCTGTGCTCCCCCCACTTGTGGCACGCGAGCCAAAAAAGGTTCGCCATCGCTGACCTATACCAACATGACATATCTATATTCAGAAAACAGATTAAAGACACAACAGGAACAGTGAAGGATGGACTCTATCAAGGTTAATATGTCTGGAAATAATTGGAAAAATAAAAAGATGTCTCAAATCAGAGGAGACTTTGAAAAATAGAACAGAATTTGAAATAATTATACAAAATCAAGATTATCTGTTTGGACATATTTATAAATTGTTATTGAAATAAGATCCAAAGGCAGAGTAAATTAAAAACTATACAATAAAATGGATGAAAAAGTGGTGATAGCATGAAATCAGACAGAATTGAAAGAGTGTGCAACCCCTTGTTAAATTCATAACTAACTTTCTCACAATATTTGAGAAAGAATCATAGAAAAAACAAGTTCAAAAAAATGTATGATAATAATTTGTTCCTAACAGTTAAACTAACATGCTAACAGTAATAATAGATGACAACTAACTTCAAATGAAAAACTATTAAAATAATAGATAAACAATAAATATTTGGGAGCCTATCAAGAACCACAATGTCTAGATCTGTTCAACAGGCTTTCTTTTCTCTTTCTTTGGTTAAAAGTTATCTTAGTTCCCTCATATGTAAAAAAAAGAGATTCACTCTATAGCTATAAATATAAAATGAATACAAAAATAGATGATAGACAGGCAGGCAGGTAGGCAAACAGGCAGGCAGACAGACAGGCAGACAGATATTGCATTTAGGTTTCTATATGTTACAAAATGTATCTGGTAATGATTAAAATGTGACACTATTTCTGGAATCAGTCTGATAACTAGTTTGCCTTAATATCCTGTTAAGTGATCCTCCAAAGCAGTTGTGTAACTCTATTGTGTTTTGAGAATCAAATCACTCAAATAAAATTAATTATATTTTCCCTAGGTTCACATAGTTTGAATACAGTATCACTTCGAACAATTAATACTGATAGTAGGCCTTATGCTTTCTTGTTTTTATTTTATAGCTATAAAACTAAAGGAAATTAGTAATCCCTATCCTCTTATTAATTTAAAAGCTAGCAACATTATAATTTTAGAACATTTTAAACATTTCCGTAGTAAGCAATGTGTTTACAATGGCTATGTCAGGAGAAATATCACTTATGTGAACAGCCAATGGTAACGCTCAGCTGCAAAGCAAAGAAGTTTAAAAAAAAATTTTTTAAAGCCATGGAAAAAACAAGGAAAGGAAATACTATAATTAAACCATCATGGATATCAGAATGTTCACACATCACATTGACAAAAGGCAATCAACGGATTAAAGCAGTGATGGCTAACCTTTTTATCTTCACATGCTGAAAGTGTATGTTTGTGTGTGTGTGCGCATGACAGCATTTGCCCACACCCATAATACAATGTGTACACCCCCTGCACATGCAAATGCCGCCCATGCCCATTTTGGGCTTAGCAAGGCTCCCTGAAGCCTCCTGGGACCAAAAATGGGGCGTGGGGTGGCGCACCCCGCCTGCATTCCCCCCTGTGCATGCCGATGCTGTTACAGGAGTTATGTCGGCATTGCATGCAGCTTTATTCCTCTCTAGCATTCATCTCCATTGTTCAGTGATGCACTTCCTGCCTCTTGAGGATTTACCTCTATATGACCCTATGAGGCACTTCCTTTTCCTATTGGATGTATATTGAAGGCTTCTATAGTGTTTTGCAGAGATCTGAAAATCAGCTGGCCAGTGGTTCATGCTTGGTGGAGCTCAACGTGCCAGCAGAAAGCCTCTGCATGTCACCTGTGACATGCGTACCATAGGTTCGCCATTATGGGCTTAAAGTATACTATAAAAGTTCTCATCTACCATAATGTCCAGGTAGTTCCTGGCCCTCTGAGCCAGCATTTGACATAGCTGCTGAGCACATTTTTTATAAGCTAACTTACATGCACAAATATACACTGAAGTAATATTGTAATAACATGGGATATGAAGTTAATAAACCTCCTCATGGTATTCCCTGGATAGTATGATAGTATGAACTAAACAAACTGGCAACTGCTGGCAGCCAGATTGCTATCTTGACTTTCCTGGCTCTCAAAATATATGGAACCAAAAACTAAGATAAAAAACAACATTTTTAGGCCCAAATGACAAGAGATTGGGAATATTATTAAACCTGCCAAATCAATATTGACGGGCTTAGCAAATCCAAGAGCCAATATGTTTTCAAACACACACATACACACCAGTGGTGGGTTCCAAATCCCGTTGCAACCGGTACGGTGCAACGTGGCCCAGCATCCACCACATGAATGTGTGCAGCACGCGTGCACACACATGCAATGTGCGCATGCATCCTTACCTCCTGTGATGCTGCTCGGTGGAGCGTCGCACAGGCGCCGTATGCTCTGTGCACGGAAGCGGAAGCACCGAAGAGCTCAAATACAGGTAAGGAGAGCAGGCGGGTGGGCCCTCTGGAGCACCGTACCAGAACGGTACCCAGTGCTTCCAGCAGGCACCGGTATACCCGTACTGGGGCGTACCGCCTGCAACCCATCACTGATACACAGACAGCACTGGCTGCTGTGAGTCCGTAGAAACAGTCAGTTCTGAGAGCAAACACAGTTCAGGAAATTTTGTTCCAGGGAATCCCCATCACACAGAGGGGTCACTGGGGCTGCAGCACAATCCAAAATTGTACTGCTGTATTGCTGAACACTTGTCCACAGTCAAGCCAGGGAAACCAAGGCAAGTCAAACACAGGCAAAGCAAGGCTAAGCACAGTAAGACAAGATGGCAAAATATTGGCAACTGCAAATGTTAGCTGGGAAAAAGGCAACACTTATTCCCAACAAGCGCCTCTCCCCACAGCGTCTCTTTAAACCTTATTCCCCATGTGAGCCTTGGGATGAGGAATGGGACACCCTCCCCTCACAATCCATCATGTGCTGATCCTACTTCCTCTTTACCCTTTGTACTTGAAGATCAGACGGGGGAGGAAATCGCTCCTCCCCAGAGCTCCTCTGCTCCACTGCCTTCTCTTTCCCTCTCCTCCTTCATCTCTTGGTCATCCTGGTACTCTCTCCATCACCGACCTTCCCTCCAATGTCCAAGGGGTTCCAGAACTGCCTTGTCCTGCTCCCCCGGTCACTCCTCAAGGGTAAAAGAAACTGTGCCATCTTCCTCCATTGCCCAGCTCCATCTATTCCTCCTCCTCGGACTCAGGCTCCAGCTGGGCCATCCCACACATAGAAAGCAAAGAACAACAATTCAGAAGCAAGATTCATGACCTGTTGGGAGCCACCTAACACCACAGCTATGGCATGACTACATACGTTAGAAGGAATATTTATAAATTTTATTGGCCACCTATCTTACAAAGGCTAAATCTGGGTGGCTTACAGTTAAATATACAGTTAAAACACAAAAAGTTAAAATCAGACATTAAAACCAAGCACAAATGCGGAAATCAGGGACAGAGTGATGAAGATTTTTTTCCAAATTCACCACAATTATTTTGACCTTTAAAAATTCCGAACCTTAAATGTTTTGCATATCTATATTTTTAAATCCTTAGTACTGATATTCCAGGCCAAGAAGGCAAATTATATTATGCCCATGTTTGTTTGTTACTTTGTTTTACCAACATGAAAACAAGTTCGGGAAAGTTGAAATAGTTGTTCTGCTGTAATAGCATAATTTGTTTCCTGGGCATTAAATGAGAATGCTGGGATTTTAATTTCACTAGTTGGTTTCCAGCATCTAGTATAATTAATTTTCTCTTACTTTGTTGCTATAGAATCAAGTGGAAACTAATGGTGTAGAACCCCAAATTGTCAAGACCAAAATTAGCTTCTTCAATTCAGCAGTGAAGGAAAACTGCTCTATCTGTAAAGAAGCAGATTGCTTCTATTGTGTGGTAAGTTCTTAGGGTTCTTTGCCTACTAGCTATTTTTGGTTTGGCTTTGATTGTCCAGGTCTGAAGCAACTGTTTTACCTTTTAAAATACTTTTACTGAAGGTTGTGTTCTATGGTTAGAATGCAATATTGCTGGCTAACTCTACCCATAAATTTGATTCATATGGAGCTCAAGGTTAACTCAGTCTTCCATCCTTCCACAAAATGAGGACTAGATTGTTGGGGACAAAATGTAAATAATGCTTCTAGATTGTAAACTGCCCAGAGAGTGCGGTAAACATCAATGGACCTGGATATAAGGCTAAATCTATTGCTAAATGCTAAAAAAGGTAAAAGGTAAAGCGTAAAACAAAAGTTTAAAAGAAAAAGAAAATAGACAAACAAGAAATAAAATGTAAGCATAAAGTAGAACATGGAGAAAAAGGAACAGAAACAAAATCATTTGAAAATTGGCTCAAATAAAGCTAAGGAGATGCCTGATTGTTTAGTTGTTTTAAAAGTGCTTTAAATAAATAAATCAAAATTCTTAGACTGCATTAAACTTTAAAGTTTTGGCACCCTTTTTTGCATTTAATTAGTTTTCAATGCTTTAAATTGCTATTGTTATCTTATGTTTAAATTGGGATTAGATAACCCATGACCTTTTGGGTCATTGATTCAAAATTATTTTTTGCATAAACTGAGAAATCACAGATGGGCAAACAAGCAGTGGAAGCAGAAACAACTTCTAATTTCTACCAGCTTCCCTGTATATTTATTTTCTAGCAGGGAGCTTTGGAAATGTTGATCACATTTCCTCAGCAGTGCAGCAGCTGGCCACAGGGTAGTGTTAGAGCAGGGGTGTCAAACTCACGGCCCACAGGCCAGATTGATTACACTCTGCCCATGCCCATGACTGGTTTAGTGACGGAGAAGGAAAGTCATGATATAGCACCCGATGCTGCCACAATGATCCAAGTTTGACACCACTGTGTTAGATAATCCACAATTCTGTAAAATTTCAATTCCACCAGAGTAAAGGCTTCTCACTTTTGGACTTTTTTTTTAAAAAATAGCCAATTTGAAGTGGATTGGATTCAAATATTGTTCTTCTCTAATGGGATAGAGAATTTTAGTAGTATATAAATGAAAGATCTTTCATCAGATAGCTTGATTTCTCTGCTGCATTGAATAAGCCCTGATTGGGTGTAAGTTTTCAGTCTCTTCTATGGCTCCTGGTGCTCAAACTTATGAGAAAACCATAGAATCTTCTTGAATATTGTGGTTTCTTTCATTAGGAACAGCCTTTCAGAGCACAAAATCTCCTGGCCTCTCATGTCCTGGATTTAAAGCCCAGCATTGTCTTCACTATTTGCAGAGATAAATCAATCCGATTTTTCTCTAACTTTGAAACCAAATAATTTATAGTATATATATTATATAATATATATACCAATAATTTTATTAGTTTGATTGCAGATTAATAATACTTAACTTAGATTTTTTTCAACAAAATGCCTTTGACAAAAGCAAATCTGCCTTCTTTTAAGAATTATTTTACTGATATGAACATGTCAATAAGTCAATAAAGTTGTGAGGAAAATACTAGTCATGTACATGATTGTGTATAGACCATTGGGAAATATCAGTGTTTTGACTGCTTGCATATGTATGGTTATAGAAGGTTCCACATCAAAATAATTATTTTTCCTATAAATGAATAAATCCAAGCTATCAATTTGCCTCACTATCCTGTCCTGGCTAAATAGAAAATGTTTTAAAAGCCTTTTGTGAACTAGTACTACACAATAATTGCAATGATATTTTCTTTTGCCCAAAATAGATTTTAATTCCTATAGTTAGAAGGATTTGTCTCTTTTAGCCTTGATCTCTCTATATACAAGGCCTAAAGAAGATGAGGATTCAGTCCAATAATGATTTTGCCTTTTATGTGTCTTGTTTTCACATCATTTGCGGATATTATGAGTTTTCCTGGTCCCAGGAACAGCAGATGGCCTATTACTTTTATCCACAGTTTTTTTAGACAGCTTTATGCATCAGGTTTGAATAGAAGGACCCTATTCATGGAACAAATAAAAGGCTCTATTTATGGAACAAAGATCTGATATACCCATATTAACAAATCGATGGTTAAGAATCTGAAAGGATTTTAAATGTGTTTGTTATAACCTGTTGAGATTATGAAAATTAAAAAAAATGGTCCCCATTTTCTTTGGGCTGCCCATGAAATGTGCAAAAAGGTTTGGTTATCAACTTAATTATGTTGGAAATTCAAATAATAATGTGTAAGTAACATATAGTATTTACTCCAATGTTATTTGATAATGTGATTTTAGAAAAGGCACTGATTAAAAAATTAAACCTAATTTTTAAGTCTATTCCTCAAATTGAAACATTTTGATATATGAAAAATTATAGTGATATCACATATGAAATATGCTGAAGCATTATTGTTTTATGAAAAAGAATTCATTCTGTATTTATATTTGTTGTCTGCTTATGAAGTGATTGTACATAGATATAATGGAATTTCTGTTTTGTTGTTTGGAATACTGTCTCTTTGGTCATTTATAAATTAATATTAAAGACATAATGATATGATTATATTATATAACCAATATTTAGAGTTATGCTTAAAAATCAAATTTATGATACTTACAAAAGTTAAATGTATGTTTGTTTGTTTTTTGCTTTCTTTGGCTTTACTTTTTGTGTTTTTTCTTCTTTCTTTCATTCATTAGAAAGCATGATTTCTTATTTACTAAAAGGAATGTCCTTTTCATTTGCATTGGCAATGCAACTTTTAAGAAGAAAGAATATAAGGAAAGTAATTTCCAGAACTTGTCACATAACCACTTACCACACAATTTCTTCACCATGACCTTTCTGTTCTGAAAATTTAGTAATTTCTAAGAAAGTTCAGCTTTCGCTGTAAAATTATGCTCAAGAAAATTCTGAAAAACCAAATAACAGGAAAGCTCATCTTCTCTTTAGACAAGAGACTCTTTCATATCAAAGTTAACAAAATTTTATAATTACAAAACTCCTTATTTTTTTGTTATGAATGGTTAAACTGAGGGAAGTCATGTCCTGACAACCATAAACAGGCATTGAAAACTTCCTGCACCACCACTTTCTCAATATACAGTATCTCTTTAATGTGACTTCAGCAGCTGTTTGCTTTTGAAATTCATTAATATATCTATTTTATATCTGTTTAATCACCAGTGCAATTAATACATGAAAACTATAAAAACAAGAGGAGAGAAATAATGTCTGAAACAAAAGTATTCATCAATCAGTAATTCCAGCCAAAAAGAACAATAGATATTTATTGTCTGTGGGATAAAATTAGGGATACTGGATTTCCAAGCTGATTCACAAATACCAACTTAGTTATTTCATGAATTAATAATGTTCACATTAATAATTTGCATAGTCAAGATCATTTAAGTTATCATAAAATAATTCAAGCCTAAGAATCACCACTCGAATTTATTCCAGATACAAATAAATTAAATGAACTGCCCTAAAGATAGAGTCCTTTTGTCCCCCAGTGGCTTGTAGGCCACTGCATCACACACACACATATATAAGCATATTTATGTATAATTCTGTACTGGAAACAAAACAAAAATGAAATATCAACATTGGAACAATCAAAAATCAAGACAATAAGATTCAATCAGAAAAATTTTAAAGATACCTGAACTGAACCAGAGCTACTGAACCAACAATTATTCTGATTTTTTTTTCTACAGACAAATGAAAAATGTAGCTTTGGGGATACATATGTTGTACCTTTGGCTACTGGCATTTCTATATTTCAAGGTAGTTGAGATATATGAACCCATCACTGAGCCAAATTGATTTAGTGGCAATAATTCCCCCTGTTTCCCTTGAGCTCTCTTTTTTTTCCTGACATCTATGAAAAATCCAGTTATGTTATACAACTCTTTCTCAAAGTAATAGAAAATATCTAACTAGAAATTATTTATTTATATGCATTTGTTATGGCACTTTTAAGATTTTGCTTCCAGCTGATATTATAGTCTGTTATAATAAGCAACCACACTTCAGACAACCATAGCCCACCTAGACAGCTATTGATTTTTTTCAACAGTCAAAATCTCACACTCTTCATTTATATAACTTTTTGTTAAGTATGTATATTTATTGAATAAATGTGCTCATTGTGATAGGTGCTGTATACCTCGCTGAATCCCATGTTAAATGAAACAATGGGATCTGATGAAGCTTTCAATCACAATTAATTAGTCTAGTAAGGAGATTCGCTTTTGGCAGATACTCTGTTCAATGTCATAGCACAATTTCCACTTTTGTATTTATCCTACAAGAAGCTTTGCCCAGCTGGGTTTCATGAAAAGAATATTTCTTCTCCAGATCTTTCAAAAAAAAATATACAGCAATTTCAAAAATGACACCAGAATATTTGGAGAGGAGGTTGGGAGAGGAGAGGAATAGCAGGTGTCTGAAATTTGTGTTTATGCCAAATGTTTCCTTCCTTAGCTATATTATTTAGAGCAATCTTATATCAAGCAAGTTTCCAACTTAGCCCTAAAATAGTAAATGGGGATAAAAGATTCATGAAGCCTTCTATTATGCAACTCTAATTCATTTTGGAAATGAATGTTTATAATCCAAGAAATAACTTACAGGCAAGATATGCATATCAGCAATTAATTCAACTCTAAAAATATCCGTAATAGTATATCTATCATCTAGTTATACAAACACATACATACACACACATAACAATAAATTATAATCCATACTTGTAATACTAATAAATCCATTCCATTTTCAACCATGTTTGAATTTTTCTTTCTTTCAATCCTATTTAAAGAATCTGAAAAATTGGAGTAACTTAATCAAGTCTAGTGAGTTAGATTCTTTAAGATGTATTTAGTTTTAAGATGAAACAGGATTTATAGTTTCAAAGTTGAAGAGAATTCTTTCTTGCTACAGAATAAAGTTGAAAGATAAGTGTGTAGTAAGACAAAAACAACTTGGTTGAACAGAACATGGCATTTTCCTATAACATGTAAAAATTCCCACATCTTATTTATATTCTTCTAGTTTCTAAACCCAGTTAAAGCAAATTGCAAATGAGATTCAGATACTAAGTATATTCAGGATTATTGAAATTACTCTAAACCAAGCTGCCCTAAAATGCCACTATGCCACTAAACGCCATTATGCACAAAATAATGTCCACTACTTAAAAAAGATTGTGGCCCCATTGAAGAGTTTATTATCTTACCAATGTTCTTCTTCTCATTGATTAATAGACTACAGAAGTTTGATGAACAATTAATTATTGTTAAGAGATTTGCTGGAAAACCTGCTGAATCAAAAGATACATTTAAAATGTGTTCATATACATAATCCTGCTCTTTATAAAACTATGCCATTTTCTGAGCTTCCCTAAGTTACTTTTGGACTAAGATCCCATTGATTCATTTTTACACTTGTGAAGGATATGGTAATTCACCACAGTATACTGTTCTGCTGTGGAAAATCAATATTAGCCATTCACAGTATCCCTTTAGGGGATCCCGTTAATAGTTATTTATGATCCTTTGTTGCTTCTGACACAGCAGTACTGATTTTCACTGAACATGCTTTTAATTAACTCACAAATCAATAACATCCACCAAAATAAACTTAGCAACTGTGCAAGTGGTGAGATAATTTTGTTATATTTAGAGAAATTTACCATTTGCAGGAGTTGAAACCAGAAGCTGTTCAAGCTCAAAAACACTTTTTTTTTAATGAGGAATGTTAGTTTGCTACTTCATTAATTGATAAGTTGGTTGTTTGGGGGTTCAGAGATTTCAATCTCTTTTTAAACTAAAAGAACAAAGAATCTATCTCTTCTGATTGAGTAAAAAATATTAATATAGAAGCAACTATTACCTTTGGGATCAGAAATTCTGATACCATTTCTTTTTTCATCAGAAGGCTAATTAAGGGACATAACAGCCTTTGTGGAAGAGAAATAATACTAACAGGATGCCATCTGAAACTAAAAGTCTTCTTGTATGGTTTGGGGGAAAAAAATAAGGTTGGTTTCAAAAATTATGGTAGTGCCTTTACCAGAGCTGAAATCCAGCAGGTTCTGACAGGTTCTGGAAAAACCAGTAGTGGAAATTTTGAGTAGTTTGGAGAACCAGTAGCAGAAGTTTAGAGTAGTTTGGAGTACTGGCAAATGCCACCTCTGGCTGGCCCCAGAGTGAGGTTGGAATGGAGAGTTTGCAGTATCCTTCCTCTGGAGTGGGGTGGGAATGGAAATTTTGCAGTATCCTTCCACTGCCACACCCAGCAAGCCATGCCCACCAAGCCACATCATGCCAACCAAGCTACGGCCACAGAACCGGTAGTTTAAAAAAAGGAATTTCACCACAGGCCTTTACATTTGCTTTCAGAAGAAATTGATGCCAATGAAGTAGTTAGTTATCAAGAGAAGTAACAGAATAAAAGTTCTGTTAAAAGAGACCTTGGAAGTCCTGGTCCAACCCCATGCTTAAGCAGGAAACCTTATAGCATTTCAGACAAATGGCTTTCTAATCTCTTTTTAGAAACTTCCAGTAATGGAGCACCCACAACTTCTGAAGGCAAGTCTGTCCATTGGTTAATTGTTCTCACTGTTAGAAAATTTATCCTGAATATTTCTAAGTTGGCTCTGTCTTTGATTAGTTTCCATCCATTGCTTCTTGTTTCTGCCTTCAGATGCTTTGGAGAATAGTTTGGCCCTCTGTTTTACCTGTGGACTTAGACTTAAGACTAAAATTGGGGCCAGAATTTTGGTCACTAAGTAGTCATTATATGATCAGACCCAATTTTATGACTACTTTAAGCAAATCCAAACTCCCCCATCTACTTTCCTTTTTGAATCCTGCTGGTAAGTTCGCAAATCACAATTGCATGATCACCGGACACTGAAAGTTTTGTAAAAGTAAAGCAGTTGACAAGATGCCTAAATTGTAAACTCATGTCCATGGAGATGCTGTGAATTCAAGAATAAGTTGAAAAGCATGTTATTCAGCACTGTCATAACTCTGCACCATCTTTAAATGAATGGTCATAAGTCAAAAACGAAATGCTTGCATATCTGGAGCAAGTTGTTAAAAATTTGGGCAACATGGAGTAGTTTAAAAGTCATTACTATATTATATGGTAGAAAGTATGTCTTTTGTCAGAGGAGAGGAGCCTGCCTATTTTTGTTGTTCAATAAAAATTGTTCTAAAATCATTACTAATTATCAAATTTGTATTTTCTTTAAAAATCCTACAAGAACCCTTAACAATCTGGTGAAGTTTACAGCAAAAACATTATGTTTTATTTGGTGTGAAATATAGGAAAAATAGTATAGGGTAATTTATCAAGAAATATTTTTCCCATGCATAATATAGGTAATATTTGGTCATAGCTAATCCTATTGTGAAATGAAAATATCTTAATAAACAGAAGTAAAAAATAGGTGTTTAGAGAAAAAATAAATGCTAAGTTTTGTTACTATTGGCTTTTTTTCTCCCTTCAATGAGGAAAGATTGAATTTGGGGGTGGTATTGTCTTGTGCATTTATGCTAGGATATTTCATGAAAGAAATTTGTGCCTGTCAAAACTCAGCTTTTCAATGTCTATGTGGACATTTGTTCCCACTCCTGAAAAACCATGCAAACTGAGTGGAGGAATCCTGTCTCGTAAATTCATTAGTAAGTGTTTTTCACTCTTAGCAACTTTAAAATGTGTAGACTCCAACTCCCAGAGTTTTCCAGTTGAAATCCACACATTTTAAAGTTGTCAAAGTTGATAAACATTGCATTAGTGCAACAGACTTCAGCAAGTTTATGCAACTGATAAAAAGTAAGATTATTTCTGCTTCAAGCTTTCTGAAAGCTGGAATATAAGATCATTAAACTGATTTTATATTTCTGTGTCCTGGTTTAAAAAAAAACACACAAATGCAAACACACACACACACACACACACACACACACATGATCATCCTTATTTTGACCATTGTGTATTCAATACAGGATGAAGGCCTCTTCTGCATGTTTCCAACCAACACGGTCCTGAGCTTTCTTTTGCCAATTGGGTCTGCAATACTTGCTGATGTCATCAATACATCATTGCTTTAGGCTACTTTCATGGATGCTTTTTATCAAGTGGGATCCATTCTATGACTGCCTTGGTCCACCTGCCATCAGTTCTTCTTGTTATGTGACCAGCCCATTTCCATTTCAATATTTTTACTCTCTTGATGAAATCATATAATTTTGTTTGTTCTCTAATTCATGTTCAGGTCTTTCTATCTTGTCTTGTAATGTTCCATGACTTTATGTCCCTCTTGTAGCTTTTGTATTGATTGTGAGGTGAGTTTCACTGGCCTATGCTAGAGCATGTAGCACAGACTTTTCAAAAACTTGAAAAGGTTGTTCTTGAAATTATACTTAGCTTGCCAAACTCCTACCAACCATATTTAACACACCATTCTATTTCCTTTATTGTATCACCTTCTATTGAGATCCATTGGCCAAGGTATATGTAGTAGTAGTCCATTATGCCTTATTCTTTTCAAAATATTTTTTCCCTTTGGTGAATTTATTAAACATAGCCTGGCTCTTTTTCAAGTTTATTTTTAGGCCAAATGGTTCTCCTGTTTTGTGCAGTTTTTTATGTGTCTCTATAGCTCTTCTGGGTCTTGTGAAAAGAGAACAGCATCATCTGCAAATCTTAAGAGATTTAAATAGGTACCATTGAATTTTATTCCATCTTTTGCCCAGTCTAGTTTGTGAAATACTTCTTCAAGGCAGGCTGAGGAAAGGATATGTGATACTGTATAACCTGGTTGTACACTTCATTCTATATTGATTTCCACTTTAAGATCATTAAGGCAACTTATCACCATTGTTTTTTATATATATTGAGTGCAGTAAGTTTATGTAAGCAGTGCTACACCTTGGTTGTGCAATGCTTTAATTATTGCTTGCTGGCATACTGAGTCAAATACCTTTTCATATTGAATGAAAGCCATGCATAGAGACATGGTGTACTCACTGTGCCTTTCAATTTTTTGCTGAACAACCTGGATGTGAGCCATTTTTCTGTAACCACTTCTGAACCCTGCCTGTCCTTTGGCTCTCCATTATTTAATGTTCTCAATATTCTTTTTGCTAGAAAGGCTTATTGGGAAGTAGTTCTTTAAATCATCTTGGGTCTTTTTCTTGTGTATAAGAATAATTTCAGCATTTTTCCATGCATTAGGTATTTTTTTGTTCTCTAGGACATCTCAAGCATAGTTTTATTAGGATCTTGTGTAAAATGTGACTACCAGCTCTCTACATTTCAACTGTAATACAGTCATTTCCTGAAGCTTTTCCATTTTTAATTGATTTTATGGCATTTGATACTTCCTCCACTAGGATATCTGGCATTTCCTCTTTTGTGGGTATTGCTACTTTTCAGTGATCTTGATCCGTGCATAGCTCTGAATAGAATTTTCCAATTATTTATGACATATTTATGCCTTGTTCTACATACAGGGCCATCTTCGCATTTTATTGCAAAAATCTTCTTTCCTGTATTTATAACCTTGCATTTTTCTCATTAATCCATTTGTTTTCTTCAATTGCCTTTTTTCACAATCTTCATACTAAACAGACACATGTCTTTTTGGATACATGTTCTTATAGTCTTGCAAAGTTAAGCATACCCCAGTTTAGTAGTGAAACTTCCAGTATTCTTCATTGTTTTTCATTAAATCAATAGTTTTATCAGAGGTTTTTTTTTTTTTTACTGTACCAAGTGTTTTTCCAGTCGTACTACAGATGTAGCATATTCAAGGATGATTTTGACTATATGTTCATTTTTATCTGTAATATCTCTTCCAAATCTTACAATAGAGCAAAGTGTTTTGATAGATTAATCTCAAAATCTCTGTTATCCTCTAATAGTTTATCACTCTTTATTTTTGTTTTTCATGACATCTTTATCTTTTCATATGCTTTTTCTACAATCTAGCTTCACTTTAGCTCCTACCAGTGACGTGCAGTGAGGTTTATGGCTGGTGAGGCACTGATACAGTGGTGAGTTTCAAATAATTTTAGACTTGTGGACTTCAACTCCCAGAATTCCACAGCCAGGCATGCTCAGTTCCGATTAAAAGTGACAGCATTTGGTTTTCTCCTTTTTCCTTCTTTCTTTTTCTTCTCCCTTCCCCTCCTTCCTCCCTGTCTCCCTCCCTTCCCCCTCTCTCAAACACACACACAAACACAGAGAGAGAGAGAGAGAAGTTGTATTGGACTATCTCTCCTTCCCTGTCTCTCACTCACTCTCTCTCTCTCTCAAACAAACACACACACACACAAAATTGGATTGGAGGGAAGAGCACCAGCGAGGAGTGTCAGGGGAAGATTTCACCCTGAACTAAATGAGGTCTTAGATCGCGGCGTTTCCAAACAGCATTATCTTTAAGGTGCGAAAAAAAGAAATAAAAATCCCGGAAAACATATTCTAATTAAAAACAAGCTTTAATACAAAAATAAGAAATGAAGAAATAAAACAAATCTATCTAATTGCTCTGTTTGCATGGGTGTCTTTGTTGTGTTAGCATCTTTCATGTTGCAATGATGCAGAATATGGTCAATTTTCTCCTCTTGTGAAAGACTAAACCCCTTCTGTGTCTTTTCAATCTGAACACCTAAATAAGTGCTAATGTGACCTAAAGATTTCAGTGTCAAGTATCTCTGCAAACTTTTGGCAAAAATCTCACTCATTTTCTTATTTGGACCAATGTAAACAATATAATCAACACAAACAAGAATTATCTCATATGCATTGTTAGATCTTTTTGTGAACATGCATTCATCAGTTTCGGACTTAATAAAGCCCATTGAATTTAGTTTGTCAGTAAGACATAAGTACCACATTAAACCTGACTGTTTCAAACCATAAAGACTTTTGTTCAGGAACCAGGTATCCCCTTCTTGCTTTCGGAATCCTGGAGGGCTTCTCACGTAGATCTCTTCATCTAGGTCTGCATGTAGATAAGCTGTGTCCACATCAAACTGGAAAACTTCTAAACCAAGAATAGTTGCAGTAGTTAAAGCAATTTTTACACTTTCAGTTCTGACTGTTGGTGAGTAAGTGTTTGTGTAGTCCTCAGGATAACGTTGAGCGAAACCCTGAGCTACAAGTCTGGCTTTGTATAAAGACTCACCATTTGGTTTCTTCTTGATTCTGTAGACCCATCGAGTGCCAATGACTTTCTTGTTTGCTGGAGGCTTTGCAGGTGTGAATACATTAAGTTTCTTTAAACTGTCCATTTCATCCTGCATTGCATCATACCATTGGTCTTGCTCTGAATCAGGAAGCTGTTTGATTTGTGTGAATGTCTCAGGAGGAAGAGTAACGTTACAAATCAAAGGTAATGGTGTTTTTGTCAGTTGCCATGAATATCGTTGTGGAGGGATTCCTTTTGTGACCCTCTTGGAATGTCTCGGAACAACAGTCCAGTCTTCTTCTTTTTCTTCGTCCTCGTCCTCACGTTCGTCGCTAGCATCAGCATCTGCGGCTTGCGAAGACGGAACATCAGGTTGTGAAGAACTGGTAGAAAGAATATCTGCCTGTGAATTGTCATCAGGCTCCGTGGCATCTGGAACATCATCTCTAGGAAAATAAACTTCAGGATCATTGGAATGAATCCTGGACCAGTCAATGTCTTCCTCAAAATTTGCAGATTGTGAAATGACAATCACATGTTTAGGATCAATAAATTTGCACCATTTTGAGTTATCATCAATACCCATAAATCTCAGTCTCTTTGCTACTGGACCTCCCTTTCTTCTTTGACTTAAGGGAGTGTTCACCATAGCGTATGAACCAAAAATGTGGAGGTTCTTGAGATCAGGCTTGTAGCCATACAGCATGTAGAAAGGAGTTTGATTGATTACACTGCTCCAAGTACAGTTGACAATATAATTTGCATATTTGATTGCTTCACCCCAGTATATGCTACCTAGATTGGCATCTTCTAGGAGACAACGCATCATGGTTTGTAGAACTCCTTGTCTTCTTTCTATGAATCCGTTATGAGCCGGTGTATATGGAGCGGATGTCTGATGAAGAATTCCATTCTTACGCTTCCAGTCCTGGAAACGCTGAGACATGAATTCTGCACCACGGTCACTCTGGATTCTGGCGATGCGAACTTGATATTGTGTAGAAACAAAAGCTGCAAAGTCTTTAAAGATCTGAAAGGTCTCAGATTTCTCTCTCATAGGATATACAAATCTATATCTAGAATGATTATCTACAATTGTTAGGAAATACTTTCTACCACCAAATGATGGTGGGAAAGGACCCACTATGTCAGTGTGTACCAAATCAAAAATGCGTGTTGACAGGCGTGTAGCGTGTTTGGGAATTGCAGCTGCTTTGGATTTAGCTTTCCTGCAAACTGCACAATCCAAAAACACCTTACACCCCTTTAGATCCAAACCTTTTGCGAACTCCGGCATCTTTCTAAGAACACGGAAACTGGCATGCCCCAATCTTCTGTGCCACTTGTGGATACACCTGGAATGCAAAGGTTTACCAGTTAGTGAATTCTCAACATTAACAGTTTCATGAGGAACCTCAGGCTTGCCCTGAGCAACCTGCTTCTGTTTTCTCTGTTTGTTGGCTTTAGGAGCCTTTGGCATAGCAACGAGTTCTCTCTCTGAAGCAACTCTCTCTGGGCCCGTGCTGTCCCCTTTTGGAGTTTGCATACTTGCCTGTGCTTGCTTTTTAGGCTTTGGCTTTAAGTAATAAACACCACCAATCAGCATGGTTTCAGCAACAATGTCTCCATCTTTAACTATGTAACTTGCTTTTTCGAGGTGGTGAACCTGGAACTTTAAATCTCTAGACAAGTGACTTTGACTAAGCAAATTACTGGTTGCTGAAGGTATGTAATAAACATCAGGGATGAATGTATCGAGCTCTTCAATGTAAACAGTTCCTTTTCCCATGACCTTGCAAGTGTGGTTGGTGAAGGAGCACAGTTCTTGATACTCGGGCTCTGGCTCGCCCATCTCTGTGAAAAGTTCCTTTCTGTGGGTAACGTGCACAGCTGCTCCACTATCTAAAGTTCACAAAAGACGTCTGTCGTACTTTGGATCAGGTTGTGGAACATTGGTTATGGCCAATGTTGCGAGTGGAGCTTGTGGATCACGCCTTGGACCACAACGACCTTGTCTTCTGCCTCTACCTCTGCCTCTGGAGTCTGTTCCTCTGGGCTGGTACGTGACGGGAGCTGGAACTCGTTGGGGACAATCCTGGGTGTCATGTCCCACACGGTTACAGGTGTAGCATTTTGGCATCCTTGGAGCATAGCCTCTTCCTCGGAAGGGACGTCTAGCTCGAGCCTTTGATGCTGGGGGTCTTTGCAGCTGTGGCATAGCTAATTTGATAGCTTCCTCCTCCACTAAAAGTCTACAAACATGGTTAACCGTGCGTTGGGCAATAGGCACGTAGTTAATCTTTGCAACGGCATCTTTCCATTCATAATTCAATGAGTTAATGATGATGCTAATCATTTGGATATCATCAATTACATGGCCACTTTCTCTCAATTCACTTCTCATTCTTTTCAGTTTGGTCAAATGTCCACCAATTCGTTCACCAGGTTTCAACTTCGAACCATGGAACTCAGACATGAGCAAACATAAAGATTCAATTGAAATGGGCCTGTAGCAATCTTCCAAAATAGCCCAAATTTGTTGGGCTGTTGCATCAGGTGGAAAGGTAATCTGCAGTTCAGTTTCCATCGACATGAGCAAAGTAGTGCATGCTCTGGTCCCTAGGTCTCTCATTGCAGGAGTCCATGGCTGGGCAGGAGGATTAAAAACCATACAGTGTGTGCCTTCTCTGCGAAGCAAGCGTGCAATTTCACTGACCCAGGCTTTATAATTCTCTCCTGACTCCTTTAATTTTGACTCACCAGTCAAAGGAGTGACAGAAAACGCCTTCTGAGGGATATGCATTTGAACAACTTGCTGTGCAGGTTGAAAAGCTGGTTGTTGAACCAGTGGGTGCTGTAATTGCACCATTGGGCTTTGTGTGGCAACATTAAATTGGCTTGCTTGCATTTGCCTTTGGCTTTGCCTTGTTCCATCTAGGGAGGATCCAACACCACCAGGGGGCGCTGAAGATTTAACCTTTGGAGGCAAAGCTTGGGCATCTGGACGACTTATAGATAGATCAGTCCAGTTTCGGTGCAATTCCTTTAACTTTTGCTCTAATAAATTTTCTCCGCCAGCAGTTAGCAGTGCAGCTTCACTTCTTGGCTGCACCAGGCCTTTGTACGTGGCAGAAGAAGTAGAACAAAGGAGATCACGTGACCTCGGTGACGTGTACATATCTCTCTGTTCTGATTCGCCTAAGACAATGTCCTTTATGGGGTGTGTCTTAGGTTGTTTAGGAGAAGACAAGATGGCGTCCTCAGACATTTTGGGAGTGGGGAAACCCCTCCTACTTCTTTCCAATCTTTCATAATATTCTCTAGCTTCTCGGGCTTGTTTTTCAAAACGCTCTATCTGGTCACGATAGCTTTTCATTTCTTCCGTAGGGCCTAAGAAGGATTCATAAGATTCACTTTCTGCGTGGGGGTGTTTTTCCTCTGCCGGCAGTTGCCACGAGGGCTTTGGCCAGACATCAATTGTTTCATAATCTCCAAGAGTTTGGGAGTGAAGTTGCTCTGGTAACGTGGAACGTCTTGGCTTTGCCCCCAATATGTTATAATCTCTTGGAGGTATTTGGGAACGTTCATAGTCAGAAGGGAGAAACCCCAAACGAGCACCCTCTACTATGAGGCAGGAGAACTGCATGTCTCACGTACATCAGGAATTTTTAGGCTTTTAACCCTTGTTTAACTCTGCTCGAGTGATCATAAAACACCTAAAGTCAGACTAGATGAGGCATGTAGTTCTCCTGCCTCATAGTAGAGGGCACTTTTTAGAGGCTTTTTTAAACAGTTAAGCAGAGTCATCCACGGTGAGGCAGCAAGTAGCTCAGCCTGACCTCAGCTCTTGTCTTTTTCCTTTTACATTTTTTTTTCTTTTCATGATGACAGTGGTGAGGCTGTGCCTCCCTGCCTCACCTGACTGCACGTCACTGGCTCCTACCATTCCATGGTCACTTCAAAGCTTAAAATGATTAATGACAGTGTGTGTGTGTGTGTGTGTGTGTGTGTGTGTGTGTATACACATTCACTCATATACACACACATAATAATAAGTCAGAACAAGAAAGTTTGCCTATAGAAACATTGGCTTCTCCTGTGAAAGGCTATCTTACCTAAAGTTTATGAATATGTTGGAAAAGTGATAAACATTAAAGCTCTTGTAAATCTATGATTGTAAATCCAGGCATAATTTTATTTATGTAACATATTTTGTCCATTTGTATATGAAAATCCCATAGGATCTTGACCATCTGATTTTCGGTGACTTTTTCAGGCTTATGTTCCCACCAGTTTGTTGTTGTTTTAATATTATAATTTTTGCACAAATTCCAGTGGATCATTTGTGCTAATGAATTGTGCCACAATTTATAATCAGTCTGCACGATTTTTTTACAGCAACTGAGTATGTGGTCAACAGTTTCATCAACTTCTTTGCAGAGTCTGCATTTGGCATCATCAGAAGATTTTTCAATTTTGGCCTTAATGGCATTTGTTCAGATAGCTTGTTCTTGCGCAGCCAGGATTAGTGACTCTGTTTCTTTCTTTAATGTACCTGTTGTTAACCATAACCAAGTTTTTTCACTGTCCACTTTATCTTTTATTTTTTCCAGAAATTGACCATGCAATGCTTTGTTCTGCCAACTCTCCATTCTTGATTTTATCACATCTTTTCTGCATTCTTGTTTTGTATGTTGGGCCTTCAGTAGATTTTTGTTCTTTACTTCGATTAATAGATGTTCTTGACTTTCTTTTAAATAATCAGCCAGTGCATGTTTTTCTTCTTAAACTATTTACTTCACTTGTAATAATCCTCTGCTACCTGATTTTTGGGGCAGGTATAGTCTATCAGTGTCACCACATGGATGTAAACTGTAGTGCATTGTCATTAGTTTCCTGGTTTTTCGGTCCAAAATGTCCAAATCAGCTTGTGTCCAGTTAACTATACCAGCTGTGTATCTTATAACTGGTATTGCCCAGGTATTTATGGCCTTGATTGTATTTCCACCATTTAATTTACATTTCAAAATTTTCCTAACTCTGTTGGTGTACTCTCTCCTGACAATAGTTTTTACTTCTCCATGTTTGATGTTATCCAACTGCAAAATGCCTAAGTAGTTGTAGGTTTCATTTTGGTTGCATTTAATTAGTTGGCCATTGGGCATTTCAATTCCCTCACTTGCAGTGATTTTGCCCCTTTTTATGGATACAGTGGCTCATTTTTCTATGCCAAACTGCATTGAAATATCGGTGCTGAATACTTGGACTGTGTTTGTCAGTGATTGGATTTCTATTTCTGACTTTCCATAGAGTTTCAAATTATCCATATATAATAAATGCGAAATTTTTTCAGCTTCTTTGGCTGTTTGGTAGCCTAATTTCATTTTTTTAAAGATTACTGATAGTGGGATCATCGCGATGATGAAGAGAAGAGGTGAAAGTGAATCACCCTAGAAAATTCCTTGCTTGATATTAACCATTCCGTAGTTCTCATTCCCTACTGCCAACTCAGTTCTCCATTGTTTCATAGCCGTTTCAGTGAAGGATGTAATATTTTTACTAATGCCAGTTGTTTCTAAGCATTTTATGATCCAACCATGTGGCAATGAGTCGAATGCCTTTTTATAATCAATCCAGGCCATATTCAAGTTCGTTTTTCTTTTCTTACAATTTTCTAATATCATTTTATCAATCAGGAGCTGATCTTTTGTATCCCTGCTCCTTCTTTTATTGCCTTTTTGCTCTACTGGCAAGATGTTGTTTGTTTCCAAATAATCCCTAATATTATCTGCAATAATGCCTGTGAGTAATTTGAAGGTTGTTGGCAAGCATGTTATTGGTCTGTAGTTTTCAGGTATTGTTCCTTTAGTTGCATCTTTCTGAATCAAGTATGTTTTTCCAGTTGTCAACCATTCATCAATTTGACCATTTTGTAAAATTTCATTCAATTGCCTGGCCAATATTGCATGTAAACTGGTCAGATATTTGAGCCAGAAACCATGTAATTGGTCATTTCAGGTGATGTCCACTTCTTTACTTTTTTTACTCAATTTTTGACCATCTCAGTTGTTATTTCTAATACTTGCATTTGTTTATTACCAATGCTTTCCTCAAAGTCACTAGTAACTAATTATTATTATTATTTTATATTTTATTCATTAAACATGAAACTCAGCCATCTGAATATTCAAAAATGCATTACAAATACCAGTGACTGGTTCTAATGGTTGAAACGGTTTGCTGCCAGCGTCCTAGATATCAACCAAATACCTTCTTAAAATGTAAGATGTTCCAAGTAGAGCAGTTTTTTGCAATTCCACTGGTGTTATTGCAGGAAGCTGCAATTTGTTGATGTATCTTGTAAAATTCTTGGACATGGTGCCAAGTGCCCCAATGACAATGGGCATCACTGTTACATGCTTCATCCATAGCCATGTAGTTTCGATGGCCAAGTCATGATATTTCATTATTTTTTCTAGTTCTTTTTCTTTGACTCTGGCATCTCCATGAACAGCGATATCAATAAGCTGTACACTTCGGCCCTCTAAAAACATGATATCTGGCATGTTGTTGTTGTTGTTGTTGTTGTTATTGTTGTTGTTGTTGTTGTTGTTGTTATTATTATTATTATTATTATTATTATTATTATTATTATTATTATTAAATACATTTCAGGGTAGTAAAATATAACCTCAAACTCCATGTTTCTCTTTTCTTCTTATTGATGCTCACTGCACAAGTAAATGTTACATCAAAAACAATTCAAGGAAGAAGACCATTTGACAGCATCATTTTGGGTTGATTTTGATATGAGGATGAATAAATAGGAAGAAGGAGAGAAATGTGAGGGTCAAGGAAGAAAGTGAGACATTAAGACTAGGTTATAGTCTTATTACTAAATTACTAAAATCCTGATAATACCATCTATCAAAGCTATATTTAATATATGTTGAAATTATTATCTTAAAGAGTTATGTATTTAAGTAGTCTATCTGTATCTATCAGTCTTGATTTCTAACTATATTTAATTTTGTAAGATTTAATTCAGATAACTATTCTCTAGCATAAGGCAGTAGCTTTCATCTAGGCCCAATTCATAAAATATAACTACTATGTCAGAATATGTTCTAAATACATAAAAGGTAATTTTATTCAAATCTGTGAAACAATTTCTGCAATTTATGACAATGAAATTACTTATCTCAGGAACAGCTAAATTCCAAATAGCCTCATAAAGATCTGTACAATGGAAAATTACTTCTAAATATGGAGAATTTGTTTTTTTATTGCAGCAATAGTTGTTTTAAGAGTGTGAAATCATCTTCACTGGACATTCTACACATATAGCATTATTCATATAGCTTGGTCTTTCTGAGGTGCCTAATATTTGAAAGAGTTCTCCAGTGGAGATTCTTTCCCATAATGACTAGTATGGTGCAAACCTCTGTAAAGAGATCCTTCCAGTCATGAATATTAATTGATACTCCAATGGAAAACAGCTGCTTATATCAGAAATAATTATTATCTACTTTTGACACATTTATGAGTTTCCCCCTTCATTAATTTTTACCTGCAAATGTTCATTGTTGTGGTAGGATGATTTTAGAACAAACATCTGGTTTTTACAACTGTTACTGGAACCTTTCAAGGTTTCAATCCGATAACCACTTACATTTAACGAGTAAAATGATTGAACCATTTGTCATTTTTTGTATGGTGTTATCAATGCTCTTGCCTTTAAAAGTGTACATTTTGCTTTAAGTAGGTTTTATTCAGTTAATCAGTTTTCTTTTCTTTCTTACATAGTCTTGGAATTCTACACATGCATTACAAGGTATATAACAAAAGAGAAGAAAGCTAAAAAACATAACACAGACTCAGAAGAAGATGGATATACAACATCAAAGACATGCTACAAAAGCATCAAATTATAATAATCGAGGCCACCAGAAGTGCAAGAACCAGAACTTTAGTCTTTCCCAACACCTGAAATGGAAAAGAGGAGGTAAAGGAGATCTACCCCCAGAAGCTCAATTTCAGCCAGCAATGTTACAAATGTTTCAGAGCTGTGCAGTTGTTCGTAAGGGCAAACAACTCCATATGCATAATACAAGAATGCATAATCTGATTCTCCATATATTATAATGAAAGATTTGCAATATAGAATCATAGGACTGAAAAAGGCCATTGCAGGCACTGAAGTTAATCCTCAGCTCTGTACAAGAATCCAAATTAAAGCATCTTAGACAGGGACTACTACTTTTGAACCCGAAAATCACTCTACCCCAAAATTCCTTTCTGGTCTGTTGTTATTAATTCAGATATCAACAGTTTATCTGTATAGCTACATCATTTTAGTTCCCATTGCCCTGCTTATAGGTTACATATAGAATTGGATCTTGTGCAACAAAATGTAGTTTATATAATCAAGCCAGTCCAATGAAATAGTATATCTGTGAGTCACAATTATATCACTTTTGATATACTTTTGATTGAAAGGATCAGACATTCATATACACAAGTTTTTCATGTTTTTCTTTTATTTGAAACCTGAACAAGTACAGAAGTGTTTTAGCAATGGACATTACATGAAATCAATTCAGCTAATCCATATGCTTTCCAATAAGCAAAAATCATGATCCTAATCAGATTGATATTCCTCAAAACATACTGTTTAAAAAGTGATATTTAAGATTGGGAAGCACAGTTGGGAAACTGAAGTACTGATGAAAAAGACTGAGTATGCTAAAGAGAAATAATATTGAGGAAATAGTACAGTTTCACTCCATAGACATATGATTGATTCAGCTTTAAATAATTTGATAGCTGTGGACATATAATAGCCCTCCTCTTCTACCAAAAGAATCAAATACAGTAACATTAGTTTGAGCATTCAGGTATATATAAGTACCAAGAGCTTTCTGCTTCCAAATGTGTAGAAAATGACCCTAAATACAGGTAATCCCCAGATTCCGAGCGTTTCCTTAGCAAACGTTCAAAGTTATGTGATAAGTGCCCCCTAGCATTTACATACAAGTCCAGAAACTTCAAATTTTAAAGCACCGTATGGAGTTGTTTGCCCTTACGAACAACTGCAGAGCTCTGCAACATTTGTAGCATTGTTGGCTAAAATGGAGCTTCTGAGGGTGGATCTACCATAAAGATCAGTCATTTTGTTTCAGCCTTTTCTTAAAGGATATGTCAGGCACCTGGGAAACTCCTCCAAACGATCTCTTTCGACTTCAATTAGTTGGAACTAATTACGGCCAGATATAGACCACCATTAGTTCTCACTTACTTTGTTCAGCTGTCAGCCCTTCAGGTCTACCATTGCTGTCCATCTTCTACTCATCCTATCTCTAAGGGATTTCTCCTGTTTCACACTCTGGACCTTTGCCCTTTGCCCTCTGTACATGATCAGCAGAACATCCCACTTTCTGGATGCCCCTCCATGAGCCCTTTCTGGTGGCAAAAGCCCACCAGACAGCTGGAAATTGACTGTGCGTTGTGGAGCTATCCGTTCACACACCCACACAGCCTGTCAACTTGCTGATAGTATTATTTGATCTTATAAATCTGCCATTGATGGAATCATCCCTCTGATATACATACATACATACATACATACATACATACATACATACATACATACATTTTAGAAACACGGCCAGATTTTTTGTAAAATTTCATGTAAGCAACAGTCAGAACATGTGTTGTATAAGGCATAAAGAATGGACTTGAAGATTTGTTACTAAGGAAAGTATCAACTAAGCACAGCTTAAATTCTTGCAAAATAAATAAATTGAGAAACCTCAGACAGATCCCTCCCTAATTCACACAAAGATAAAATGAGAAAGGAGAGAAACACATTCAGACTTACAGATTCTGTAAATGTTGCTATTTAATAAAATTAGTTTTATACCTATACAGCAATAGTTTCTTAGTCTGTTACCTCTAGTACTGAAAGGTATCATTATTTTCCTTTTAACTGGGTTAGGGTTTTACTGGTGGCCAAATGGAAAAAACTTCATATCTTGATAGTCAAGTTGTTTAGTAATTGCTTCCTGCTATATAAAATGTTGAAATGTTCTTACAGATCTTTAAGGAGATGGCACTATGCAGTTGGGTGGTCCCAGATAATTTATCACTGTATCAGAATGGAATGTAAAGCAGGGTGAACAAATGACAAGATAAAAAAAAAAAACATGTCCACTGCTGCATCTTGTTATCATGTGGCTACATCAAAGTCCAGTGATCAAATAAATTGAAAGATTTAATTCTAAAAGGAGTTAAAGTTGAATACTTCAATTTCATATTGAAGAATGGCACAGCACTGCTACTACACAGCTTATCTTGAAGTGTTAATAAGGTTTAAAATGATACTTATTTACAATATTATTTATTAATGTGATCAAATAAAATACTTTAAATTTCAGCAATCCAGCACAAACAATAGATTGAAGATATGATAGACCAATTGCTCATCACAGAATGTAAATCGTGAGTGTATTATCTCTCTCAGATATTTGCAAATTAGAGTTAAATTAAAATGATGAGATTGGGCACTTGAACATTCCAGTGTCAATCATCTCCCCAAACTGAGCTTGGCCATGCATTCATAAACCAATCCCTCAGCGCCTGTTAACACATTTACAATTTTGACCCAAGTTATTAGAAAACATCGGTCACAAAATGCATTTTTGCTTGGATGATATACTTGATTCATATTGATTAATCTTGATATTTCCTATAAAGCAGCAAGTGGTAGTGACAAATATGAATAAGGATCTAAAAAATGATCTGTGTGGAAACACTGCATATAATTCCTTTCTTTAGGTGTTTATTTACAGTATACAAATTAAAGTTGATATATATTTTCTTTCTTTTTTTTGACAGGAAGGGTCAGCTTTACATCCTTATTAAATATACTACTTAAGAATGGAATAGTTAAATTAAATTGAAAATAAATATTTTAAAACATTGAAAAGGCTAAGTGTAAAATATTTAATTTTTAAAATTGCACAACTTTTGCAAAAATGTACATTTGTGTTCCCAATATATTAAAGGAATTTGAATTTATGTTCTATTTCAACTGAATTGAAATTTATCATGCAATATGAAGGTCAACTATATTAAAAGTCTTCATGCTCTCATGCTCTCATTGTCTTATTTTCCAATTTTTTTCATGGCTTAATTATGAAATTTGGATCAAGTTCCTTATAGTATGAAACTTTTCACATTAGAATTGGGTTAGCATGGTCCAACAATATTTTAATTGAATGAATAGTTTTGGAAATTACTCCAAATGTTGAAAAAAAATTCAGAATGCCCAGGAAAATTATGAGAGAAAGAGAGAGAGGGAAAGAGGGAGAAGGAATGGGAGGGAGGAAGGATGGGATGGATGGATATGTATGTGTATAGATTAATGGAATATTCATGTGAATTGCATTATTCAGGTCTTTACACATTTGAGACATAAAGATGTACTCAAAATGCTATATCACCTTTGAGGGAAAGCAATGTTATACAGAAGGCCAGAAAATAAATGCAAAGCCTATTTACTTATTTGGTTTTTTTGTTCATTTATGAAATGTATAGGCCTCCCATCATACATCAAAGTAATTGGGTTACTTATAATCATAAAAATAAAACTATATAAACTAAAAATATAAATAAGTTGCAGGTGAATGGTGAAAGACTGGGAGAAAATAATATCAAGAAAGGAATTTCTTGATTCACTATCACCACTACTATATATCATTTATTGATTCTTCTGTCAACAATACTGAATAACTCAGGCCATGGCTACCAAACATCAGAATCATGTCCCAGGGTATTTCATATACTTTATATTGACCATCTGAAGCTTTATGGAAAACCACCCTTTGAAATAGAACTGCTTCACTGTTCATATTTACAGCCAACATACAACAATTGAGTTTGGAGTGGACAAATGTGCCATCCTCACCATCAAGTAAAGAGAAATAGTGAAAACTGAAGAAATCAAAATGCCCTGTGGGAATAAAATCAAGAGTCTGGATGAAGATGATTATACTAATATCTAGATATCCTTCAAGCTGACACATCAAGCACTGAAGTTAATAAAAAGGTTAGAAGTTAATACATAAAGAAAGTAAAGAAGATCTTAAAACTCAATGGAGAAAATACCATCAATGTAATCAACACCTGGGCAATTCCAGTCATTAGATACACAGCTGGAATAGTGGACTGGACTCAAGCACAACTGGAACACCACTTGAACACCATCAGCATTGACAAATTCCCCATCTGCGAGTTGCAAAAGGCAGCTTAGTTCAGAACAGCTTACATCCTGTGACAATATGTGTAAAATTCTCATCTGCCTATCTCAGATCTTTGGAAAGGACTTGATAGGTAGACAAAAAATGCCAAATTCAATTTGAACAACTGGCTGCCAGGGTGACAAAGCCATAATTATTTTTAAATGCTTTAAAAATTTTGACAAAAAAATAATTCCCTACACCTGTTTCAAGATTAGAAGCAAATTGAGTTTAAGAAATATTAATTGACTGCATTAGAAAAATATGTAATGGGAAAGTTATTTATAGTGAATAAATAAAAAAATTCTACAAAGTTTTAAATATATAATATTTGTTGAATTATCCACCCCTAGGAAAACAGGATATGAATTTCTTCATAATTTCCCAAATTTAGTATATATATTTTAAACACTTTATAAACTTAGATCAGTTTGAAATCAGTTGAGGTTGGAAGAATTAGTATTATATATTGGAAAAGGAAGGGATGGAATTCAGCTTTATTTTAAGGGAATAAATAACAGGCCTTCTCAGATTGCCCTGCTATCAATTTGATTTACTTACAATTAGCATATTCCTTCTTCTTTTTATGACAGAAGCTGCTTTGACTTCCAAATAGGCAACAAAGACATAGTTTCTTTCTTCTTTTGGATAGAACAACAGGACCCTTTGCAATGCTAACAAGAACATGATGCATAAATAACCCCTGTTGTTTCTGCTTTCCTGGACTCATCTCATTTTAAAAGATTTTCTCTTCCACCTCCTCTCTTCAAAATTTCACAGGAATTATTTATTTATTCTTTCTTTGAATTGGACCAATTCTACATCATAGTGCACATCAGTATGTCATCGCTGCAATCTTTTTCTACAATGACGTAAAAGTCTTTTAAATCAAATCAACACATAAATTGAGTTATCTGATCATAAATTCCAAATATCCTACTCACAGTTCTGTCATAAAGGGAATTTAATTTAAATGTTAAATGTGATCATAATAATTTTACCCAGTTAATACTGATAAAAGTATTGATACACTTAATATTGACTGAGAATATAATTGTATTCTGTGGCCTAGTAAAAGTAACTAGAGAAAATTATGTCTTCCTTCAGTTGTTGAAGTAAAGCACAGCTTTTAGGCTGATGATTGTGTTCTGCAAGAACTGACTACAATTCTACAGTTCTTTTTCTTGGGATTTTTTTTGAAACTGGTGTTTATTTTACAGACCTATACATGCTGTGTTATGACAAAGCCATGTGGAGAAAATCTCCTGATCATTGAATGCCTTTAAGCCAAAAGGCTTCTTAGATATCGGTTGACTTCTGGGCCAATGATCTCCTGTAGCTTTATTTGGTTCTTGCTGGTACCCATTTCACTGCTGACTGGACAAATGCCACACACAGATGCAAGATCTTTCGCCTTAAGGATTTGACACAGATGGGTCTGATCCATCAGATCTGTTTAAAAAGCAGAGTAAATAGGAGACCCTCTTCTCGCTAATTATTTTATTATATCCTTCAGTCATCTTACAAGAGCTGTTCCCTGTTGGAATTTGCAAGGAATTTATTTACATCTCATTTTGTTCTTTTTCTGTATATCTGATAGATCATTTCAGCAAACTCAGTCAAGAAATGATTAACCAGAAAGCCTGCCAGTATTTAGTGCTACAATGCAGTACACCATTGCCAATGTATATGAACTGTAATTAATATTTCTTTTTCATGTCTGATCCACAAAAAGATAATAATTATATTTCATTTGCAAAATTCATCTTTTCTTTCTAACATTTAATATTGGTTGGTTAAAGGGGAAAGTTGTTTTCACTACATTATTACAAAAGCTTACACTGATTTAATGCTAGGAAGAATTATGGATTTTATTCAAGAATGTGGTTCATTCTGCTTAGCATATTTCCATTCCTGCAGCATATTCAGAGACGTCAAACATTAGCATCAACCTTTGGGATAAGGAGAAGGGTTAGTGAAGTAATGGGCACCATTAGAGTCAGGTCTTCATTCAGCTAATATTCTCTTATGAGCCACAGGAGGTCAATATGCAACTTATTGTTCATTTGCCATCTTATCTACTAAAATGGTGTAGGAAGTTATCACCTAGCCCTCTCCCAGAAAAATGAAATATCCTAAGAAATATTGATAAGGCAGAATATTATATTTTCCTGGATGTGAAAAAGGGAGAAACACATTTTAAACATAGAGTAAATTCCTGCAGCTTCCTGCCCATCCCCACTTTGTCAATGGGCCATTAAGAAGGCCAAGCTAGTCCACTTTACATAATAAAGAGTTCTCCCCTTCAGCTCCAGGGGGGATGGCAATGAAGGCAGGATAATATTGCCTTTTACTCAACTGACCACATGGCATCTAAACTCAATCAAACCTGAATTCAAAACTCACCCTAGAGGGTTGCCCTTGCACGGGCCCATGTGAGTCTGGCAACCAATCAGAATACATTTCTTACACAGGAACAGGAAACAGATAGGTGGGGCAGAACAGATTATAAAAATCCCTGCAAGCCCTTCTTCAGCCCTTCTCTTCCCTTCTCTTCTCCACCAACATTGAACCATGTGATCACCTTTTCTGTTCAGGGCTCAAGCCATGTGGTCCTGTCCACCATTAAAACCATCTTTCCAAGCAGCCTCCATGTCTCCAGTGTCTTTTTCCCCACTTGGAGCCGAACCCAGAAGGACATTTCTTCCAACAATTGGCACCCCCCAGATGGGACTCCAAGCTAGCCTAACAAATGGATATGGCCCAGGTAAGCCTCCCATGCCGGCACAGACCCCATTGACTCTGTGGGTGGACTTTATCTTGGCCTTAGCCATTTGGATCTAGGCTTTAAAGGGGTTTTGAGTTTGAGCTCAAAAGCTGCCTGGAAAGAAGGTGAGTACCTCTAAATTTTAATTCTCTAAAATTTAATTTTAAAGCATGGGAAATGTGTGTATGCCTGCCTGTGTGTGACTAGTGTGTGTGAAAATGGATGGAAAAGTGAATGGATTTTTTATTTTTTGTTGTTGCTGCTGTTTTTGTCCTGTGAGAGAAAAAAGCTAAAGCCCATAAGAAAGTTAGTGAGAAAAAGGGAAGTACGCATACCCGCTCCGACAGCACCCCTCCTGGGTCACTGTGCAGCTGGTCCTCCGGGTCTCTTTCCCCAAGACTTGAAACTGTAAGAAAAGTCCCTGCGTGAAAGGGCGCGAATCGAGAAAAAGTTCCCACGGTGAGGAACGCGTCAAAAGTCCCTCCGAAGGGCACCCCCAGAAAAGTCCCTCCGAAGGGCACCAATAAGACCCTCCGAAGGGCAAACAGAGAAAGTCCCTTCAAAAGGGCGTGAAAGGTCCTCTAAGGACGCGAAAGTAAAGCGGGGAAATACGAAGTGGCAAACCCGGCTAGGACGAAGTGAACCCACATCTAAATGGGATCATGGGAAGCGGTAGCTTGAGGGTAGCCATGGAAACCCCCCTAGGGGAGTTGTTGGGGGCCTGGGACGAAAAGCAAATGCCCGTCCTGGCCGGAATGAAGAAAAAAAGAGCAGATTGTAGAAAATGGGCTTTGCTGAAAGATGATACAGGAAAAACTAATTTGGCTGAAAAGGTACTTAAAAGAAAATGGTGGGGTTTCTTTTTTTCCCCCTCTTGTCTGTCTCTTTCTCTGTCTTCTATATAACCATGTGGTTTTTGTTTCTTAAGATTTGTGCCTTCCCCAATTTAACTGAAATTCATGGTGGGAATGATTTTGTTTTTCCCTCTTTGTCTGTCTGTGTGTATATCTAAGTCTTTGTGCACCCTCAAGGTAATTGTAACTAAGATGTCTCCAATCCAAAAGACAAGAATTTTAAAGTGTTCAAAGAAAGAAAGGAGTAAACTGGCAGAAATTGCCTTTGCTCAGTTTGTTGGGCCTAGAAAACTAACTGAAGCTGGGGAGGGTCTTTACTTTGTGTCTGTTCTGGCCAGCAGAAACAGAGTAAAAATATTTTTTTCCTTCCTTCCTTGCCTATACCTTAAAGTAACAACCCAGGAAATGTTTTAAGCTCATTTGCAAGGAAAGTTTCATCCTTGCATTGCATTTATTGTGTGTCTAAATGATTTTACCTGTTCATTTCTTTCCTGGAGTATGTGAATCCAGACCCCATTTCTCATCTGTGATATCCCCATAATGTTTATCTGTTTATCTGCTGAGTAACTGATGGTTTTATTTTTCAAACTCTGCCTGCAAGCTATCTACCCCCCCACACACCCCTCCCTTACCTCTAATCCTCCAACAATGCCTTTTCTGTGGGGGGAGGGAACCTTGTTCTCATGTCTTTCAGCCCTAGAAGATTGTACTCTTCAGGTGAGTATAGATTTTTTTTTTCCTTTTGGGGGTAGGAGGAGAGTGTTGCCTTGTGTGTGCATGTATGAAATGAAGGAAATTCCTACTAAAGGTTTGCCTTCAACCTGACTAAAAACCCTCTGCACATTTTTCTGACCTACCTACTCTATTAGTCCTAAAGTAAAAACCTGGCCTCCAGAAGGCAGTTTTGATTTAGATTTTGTCAACAAATTTGCTGATTTTCTGGCCACCATCAGATGAATCAAGGGCCCCACCCAGATGCAAATGTTGTGTTAATGAAAGTCTCCATACATCTTGGATCTTTAAAAATATGCCAGCATGTGCTGGGAGAGCCAACCTGGCTGAATGCAAACAATGTGTGGACAAACATCTCTGTACATTGTTTCTATACATCTTGATATTTAAAAATGCCAGCGAGTGCTGGGATATCAAGATAGAATTTGGATCTTTAAAAATTAGCCAGCGTCCGCTGGCAGGTCCAAATTAGAAACGAACACCCCAGGGCAGAGACAGGCATTAACAATCTAGTGCGTGATCATTTCCAGACCTGGAGGGAAGTTGAGATCCTTTAATAATAGAAAATGGAGCTCATTGGCTTATGTACAGCTCCCTGAAGTAATTGTAATAACTGCCTTGCATGAAGAAAGAATGAAATGGTTTTTTTGTATGTGAAATGATTGCAGTGCAAATGTGAGTATGTTGATGGTAAAAGTTGGTATGAATGTAGTTTGATTCCCTTTCATATAAAGAAAGAGTAAGTTACAAGGTTGTTTAATGGTATGTGTGTGTATGCATGTGTGTTATCATTTCCAAACCTGAAGGGAGGGTGAGATCCTCTAATAAAAGAAAATGAAGCTTGGTGGCTTGTGAAAAAAAAAAAGCTTCCTGAAATACCTATGATTGTTTGGCATGAGCAAGCATGAAGGTCTGATTGCAGTATGAATGTGAGTATGTGTCCCCCATGCCCCAGGGAGTGATAAGTGAATGGATCCAGAGATCCACGTGATTGCCTGTGTGAATCCCCCCCCCCCCCAATCTTCCTTCTGGGTCATTCTTTGGAGGGAAGTAGGAAAGGCGGGGAGAATGAGTGTCTGCTCATTTTTACTATGAGTGTGTGTATGAAACGCCCCAGTGATACCTGTGAATGCCTCTGGGCATTCCCCCCCTCCTTCTTTCCCTCTTTCCTTTTGGGTCATTAAAGGCTGAAATTTTTTTCTCCTCACTTTAACCACTTTTTCCCCTCTCTCTCTTCTGAGAAATTTGGAGTAAATGGGTGATCTGCTCCTGCTTACCTTTCACTATTGTGATCTTTTATCTGCATATAACAATTATGCAGTTACATTTCTTTGCTCTGAATACAATTTTGATTTTTTTTTCTTGAAATTTTTGAGGTTTAAAATGCTTAATTAAACCTATAAAAAGGAATGATTTTGAGATATTTTGCTTACATTTGTAAATGTTTTAACATACTTAATGAGAATTTGCTTCCATCTGAATGGAATTTGATATTTTGGAGTGTTGACTCAAAGTACCTTTTTTTAAATTGCAATTTTTTAAAAAAGCTGTTCTTCTTACCTCCCTCTTTTACACCTGAGTGCATTTTTAAACGCTTATGAGTCAAGGTGCTCTACCCTATGAGATTTTATTTGTTTGTTTGTTTGCAACACAAGTTGTTGTCCCTCTTGGAAATTTACTCATCTTACTGCAAAAGTGTTTCAATCATAAAGGCAGTGGGAATGTCATGTTCCATGAAATTTACATCGTTTGCCTCCTGAAATAATGTTTGGATTTCCACACTTGGACAGAATGGGTGAGATTCCACAACATAAGACTAAAGATATATCTGTAAAGAACTGTATTCTTGGCCTCTTTTTTTTTTTACCTCAGAAACAAAGGACTGCTAGCTCAAACCATAACTCTCCAATTTGCTGCTTGTGATTGCCTCCTGATAAAACCTGACATGAGGAAAAAAAACTTAGCCAAGCCTGGGACAGACTGCCAAGACTGACTGACCACTCTTACCAGCCTTACCACCAAACCAAGCATGCCACCCTAGCAGACATGAAAGAACCCTGAAGGAGATGAAGAAGTAAAGACCAAAAGACTCTTTTCAATTCCCAGAAGACAGCTGAAAAGATTATGGGGAGGGTGGAATTTGATAAAATTCCACCCTCCCCATAATGTCAATAACTTTGAATGTCAATGTTCAAGGTAGAGACACAATTGGGTGTAAGGGGATCCTGTTCCTGTGTAGCTGTTTGGGGAGTTCGAGAACCTAGGTATTTTCTTTCTCTGTTTCATTCACAGAAATTTATTATGCTTTCTTCCTTGCCTCATTTATATTGTAATCAGTTTAATGTACTCATGTAAGAATTGTATTTGAGAATGGCTAGCACAGCAAGATCTGAACACCTTAGATTTCTGGCTGGTGGGAGGGAAATTTATCCAAAATATCTGTATTTTCTGTATTTTGAAGCGCACACACAGACACACACACACACACACACACACACAAGAGAGAGAGAGAGGGACAGAGAGAGGCCCCATTCAGAATTAGATTGAAACTATCTCCTTGACCCAACTCCACAAAGCTTTTCCTACGTTGATTTTTGCCTTTGCACAAAAGCCTAAACAGTGATATCTCCCTTTTAATCCCATGGGGGAAGGGAAGTTCCCCTCAGGCAATCCCCCCACTTGAAGAGCTAGCAGAGAGGATCTAAAAAAAAAAACCCAAGCTCTCACAAGAAAAAAACCACACTGCCCAGTAAAGCAGGACATGTTGCACTGGTGGTCTCTGATAGGAGTCCCTGGGCTCATTGTGTGTAACTTTTAAAAAATACTAAATAGCTTGTATTGCACACTAGCTAAACTCAATTTGGCCTCACTAAAATAGAAGCTAGGGCAGGTTAAAGAAATCCCTTGGAAATGGGCAGCCTGTACTTCTTTAAAAGGCAGAACCATGGCTGTGAAGGTTTTTTTTGGGACTTCTGCTTGCTTGTAATCTGGAAGCTCACAGAAAGTGATATCTGATATTAATTGGCATGGTAAATTGGATATTGTAAATTTCTTTCCAGAAATTGTGCCCTGGTTGCTAAGACCTTCATGGTTGAAAGCTCTCTGGGAGCCACTGAAGGGATCCTTCTGCTGTCTCTTTCAATGCTTTTCCATCAGAAAAATTAAGTTTCCCTGATCTGACCAATTTTATCTTTTGAAAAAAAAAGGAGGGATTGTAGGAAGTTATCACCTAGCCCTCTCCCAGAAAAATGAAATATCCTAAGAAATATTGATAAGGCAGAATATTATATTTTCCTGGATGTGAAAAAGGGAGAAACACATTTTAAACACAGAGTAAATTCCTGCAGCTTCCTGCCCATCCCCACTTTGTCAATGGGCCATTAAGAAGGCCAAGCTAGTCCACTTTACATAATAAAGAGTTCTCCCCTTCAGCTCCAGGGGGGATGGCAATGAAGGCAGGATAATATTGCCTTTTACTCAACTGACCACATGGCATCTAAACTCAATCAAACCTGAATTCAAAACTCACCCTAGAGGGTTGCCCTTGCACGGGCCCATGTGAGTCTGGCAACCAATCAGAATACATTTCTTACACAGGAACAGGAAACAGATAGGTGGGGCAGAACAGATTATAAAAATCCCTGCAAGCCCTTCTTCAGCCCTTCTCTTCCCTTCTCTTCTCCACCAACATTGAACCATGTGATCACCTTTTCTGTTCAGGGCTCAAGCCATGTGGTCCTGTCCACCATTAAAACCATCTTTCCAAGCAGCCTCCATGTCTCCAGTGTCTTTTTCCCCACTTGGAGCCGAACCCAGAAGGACATTTCTTCCAACAATGGGATAGCAAATTCAAGCACCGTAAATTATTTTGGGAAACTCCTAGGTGTCCTTTTGAGCAATGTAGTCAGAATATAGCAATGTTTCCATACATTCTGAAGGAGAAAACACACAATCTCTGTGGTGTAAAACACATAATACACATAAATAGTTTTATTTTAAAACAACAATCCAAATCCTTCCTCAAGGCCTCAATAAAAACTTTTTAACAAACAAATCATCATATCTTGATGCCATGTGGCATTTTTCACCTTGTAAAGTCATTCACCTTGTAAAGTCATTCTTCCTTATAAAGTAGCTTCCTTAGGTCCTGGAAATAAGTCCTCTTCATAAAGAGAAAAAAATAGCCCTAAAAATATTTTAGCCTCTCATTTTTCACTGCCTATTTGCAAGAGGCTAAACCTGGAATTTCATAGTACAGGTAAATATTTTCAGCATCAGATAAATGATTCTATCCTTCTGGGAATATCTCATAAGCTAAAGTCACTTGGTTTTAACCTCTTGTGTTACCTTTCATCTTACACCTTGTTCATCTCTTTAAGATAGATGTGTGATGTGTCTAATATCCGGTGGCTTTGCTTTGGCCCCAAAGCTGAAATAGATCTCTCTTTTTACTCTCATAAGCTTTAAAAGGATACTTTTCAGAACAAAAAAGATCACAGGAAAGATTGTTAAGTGTGATGGCTGCCACTCAGCTTGAAATCAAAGTTTTACTTCCTCATACAAGCACTGTGTCATCTGTTTCTGTTTGTTTCACATTTCCCTGCAGCTTCAAACATGTTCAGCCTTCAACTTTCCTCCTTCCCTTGATTACCTGTTCAACCACAAAAAAAAAAATATCACAGGAATCTTCCTGTCAGTCTAAAATGCATTTCCATATATTAAAAAATGATTCAAATTGGAAGATTATTTTTACTACATTTCATGTCAAGATCTACTGCAGATTTTTACAGAGTAGCATCATCACATAACAGAGCAGGGGAATTTTAATTGTTACATAAATTTCATTTATGTAGTAGCTGCATTCACACAATACATTAGGCTAGACAAGACTATGCTATGCTAATGAGGTAAGTTATATGTCATTCAGCATATTGCAAGAAGCCAGTAATTCTCTTACCATGTTAAGTATAATATGGTTTGTTTTTGTGTTCACATTGGTTGTGTCTTATTCATTTTGGGTCAGAATCCAGCAAGTTGCATAATATTGAATATTATAGGGTGAAGGTTCATCCTCTGAGCTTGTGGGTTGGTTTCTGAACATTTCTTTACCAGGACAGGTGACATCTTCAGCAGAGTTTAGGAAATGTCAGTGTCAGTGTTCTTCTATGTGTGGTCATAGATCTTGGTGTTTAGTGAGTAGGTGCTCTATGGTTTGTTAAGCCAAATTTATATCAATTGAGGTGAAGAGAGCAGTAACACCAAAGGAGACCATAATTTCTTCCTTGTTGATCTTGGTGTGCTTGATGAATTAGAGAAATTGTTCTGGGATGTTTATAGAGCTGAATAATTGATCAGGTGTCCCAGTTTCCTTTGCTGGATTTTTGCTACTTTGAATGTCAATGTTCAAGGTAGAGACACAATTGGGTGTAAGGGGATCCTGTTCCTGTGTAGTTGTTTGGGGAGTTCTAGAACCTAGGTATTGAGAACTCTTTTGGTTGCATGTGCTTTCTTTCTAGTGGTATTAACTGTTTTTATTTTTCCATTTTTCTTAGGGTGTCTTTTATTTTGTTCTCTAGTAGTTTTGTCAGATCATTGTGGATTATTTGATAGGTATTAGTGTCATTTATATGATATTCAGCTTTGCTGATGTAGTCAGTTTTGTCCATTACTACTGTTGGACTGCCTTTGTCTGCTGGTAGAATGGCAACGCTTTCATATTGTTAGTGCTCTCTTCTCCTTTTGGCTGAATGTTTCATTTTGTCTGTTGAGTTGCATTTTGGGGATTATTCTTCATCTGATGTCTTCTTTTGTTTCTTGGTTCAGGTGATGCATTTTTACAATGGATTCAAGATTGGCAAGGAATTCAATGGGGTCAGCATCTGTTTTGTTGAAATTGAAGCTGTGTGTAAGGATGGACATTTTGTCATCAAATAGAGGTCTGCTGGGTAGATTTCTGATCCATATTTCTGAATTATCATCTTGTGGTTTTGGGGTAAAGATATTGAGTATCTCTTATAGTGACTCATGTTTTTTTGGTTTGTATTATGTTGCTATTCCTTTGGATTGTGTGTTCTAAAGTGTTTGCCAGGTCTTATCCAATGGAATTGAGGCATACTGTTTTTTTGTACATCAATTATGCATTGATATTTTTCCAGTGGGCATCAGTGATCATGAATCAAAGCATTTTGCATCCTTTTTGGAAGGCCAGTTTCCATGCTTGTGGATGGTTAATTGGTGGTCAGTAGTATATGCTTTTGGGGTTGTTTATTTACAGAGGCATTCATGGAGGAAGTGAAGCCATTTGCAGGGTGAAGCATTGCAACAGTTGCAATAGTTGTGAATATCTGTAGGTAGGGCATAGGATGAGCATGAAAATTTTCTCTACCATGAGGATGGTTTCCAAATATTTCATTACCAGGCTAGGTAACATCTTCAGTGGAGTTTAAGGATATCATTGTCAGTATTCCTCTGTTTATAATGGCTTCGTGTGGTCAGGAGGTCTTGTGATGGGTCAGGTGCAAGTATGTCAAATAAGGGTCTTGTGATGGGGAGATTACATCAGATGAGGGTCATTGGGAGGTGAAGTGCACCACAATTTAGACAGATAGACAGTCAAAAATGCAACCATGGCTCTTATGTTCTTACATCATCATAAGCTTTCTTTTTTGTTAACTATAGTTTATTGAAGATAATTTCACTGTCTGGATTGACATGACATACAAAGCATTATATCACTGCTTACAACTTATAGAGGCTAGGTTCACAAAACCTGCTGAGCCAAAACCTAATTAAGTACATTACCATTCAATGTAATACTGTATGTGATTCAATGTTTTTAAAGCTTCTTTTATTTGTTATGTGAGAACAGCATCTTCCTCTACTTTCTTATTTTTTTAAAAAAAATGACTAATATTCTTCATTGTCTATGAATTGCTTTATCAAATCTTTCTGTCTTATTTGGTTAAGTCTCATTCATAACCTAGAATATGCTAATAGCCAAGCCTGCCTGAATAGATAATATATACAGCCTCCAATCAGGTCATTGAAAGTTCACCTTTTTCTATATGGTCAGTAGAGCCATATTTATTGCTGTGCACTGCTCTATGTGATTTCAGCTGCATGCTTCCATGCTACACATTTAGGTAATTTATGTTTCTCTTCACTATCTATTGAAGCCTTTTTGCTTTCATACCCTGTCTGTATACAGCAATATATTTTATAGCTATGTTGTATCATGCATTAAGAGTGAAGACTCCGATGATGTCACATGACACAGTTTATGTTCTGTGGACTTTTAAATACACTGCAATGAAGATAGAAATCCTGCTGGCATCTCATTAAGTAATAACCATTGCATTATTTGTATATTTAGGGGTTGGTAAATGTAAGAGAAATTACAAAAATGACAGCTTTTAATACCATTGTTCTGAATAGTTTTCCATGTACACTATTCCACCCTTTTCTTTTCTTTCCCAATATTTGGATGTAGTCTCCATATCAAAACTGTCCCTTTTTCTCATATATCACGTAACCAAATGTCAAAAATATGACCATAAAAACCTGGCAAGGTGACTATTGACTATTGACTGTTTCAAGGTGTTGATTATCATCTTCAAAGCGCTCCATGGCACAGGACCTAGCTATTTGCGGAATCGTATCCTGCCCCATACATCCCTTCGGCCGATTCGCTCACACAGAGAGAGACTCCTCCGGGTGCCGTCCACTAGGCTGTGCCAGCGGGCGACGCCCAGGGGAAGGGCCTTCTCTGTGATGGGCCCGACCCTCTGGAATGACCTTCCCCCTGACATTAGAACGACTACGGACCTCCGCTCCTTCCGCCGGAAACTCAAAACCCACCTGTTTCACCTAGCCGGCCTGGCCTAATTCCAGCTTTCCCGCCTCAGTTTGTATTTTTAAATTTTATGATTTGGTTTTAAGGTTTAAGTTTTTAATTTTTATAAATTTGTACAGGGGATATTTAATTCAATTTTAGTTATGTATATTTCGAGTGTATGGTTTTTAAATTTGTACCTGTACACCGCCCCGAGTCCCTTCAAGGAGAGGGGGCGGTCTAGAAGTTTAATAAATAAATTAAATTAATTGCCACATCCTGTAGTTATTCTTCCTTTGCTCCTTCACAAGTAGAACTGGTCAAATAGGAAGCAGCAGTGTTGCTTTTCTCACTTGTTTTTTTCTTCTCTTCCATTATGACTCCTTCTGTGGCTTACTTGGGCTACCATGGGTAGACTGCAAAGATCTAGATAATCTCTAAATGATAGAAATATCCTATGGAAAAGCAGCTCGTTGTTGCAGGGGTGGATTTCTGCCAGCATTACATCAGTGCCTGTGCAATGTAGACAACTATCATGAAAAGGGTATGTGATCCCACAGAAGGAAAAGGAGAATAGGAAGCATTTCAGAAAGGACCCTCCCTAGTTTTCTGGAAAGTAAAAATAAAGGAGAGGAAGAAGAACTTTCAGACTCACAATATTCTGTTACTGAAATCTTGCAATAAAGGTAGCATCTGTATCCATGGTTTGTACTTCTTGTCTAAACTACCTAGAAGGGTTGATATACCTTATTATATCATTCGATATGTGGAAGAGAAAGAAATGAACAAATGTAGGAATCTAACAGCCAATCTTTCTCTGTGGTTCCTAAAGCAGCTGGAACTCCATCTCCTTGAGTACAGGTCCCCCACAGGGCTGTTCCTTGAGTCCGCTACTGTTCACCTTGATGACCCACAACTGCTGTGCCAAATCTGCTATAAATCATATTGTAAAGTATGGGATGACATGGCAGTTGTGGCCTTATCCAGGACAACAATGAAGATGCTTATAGGGAAGAAGTGAAGGCTCTGGTGGACTGGTGCAATAAAAGTAACCTGGTTTTAAATGTTAATAAAACAAAGGAGATCATCACAGATTTTAGAAAGAACCAGCATGCTCATACTCCACTTAGAATCAACAATACAGCTGTAGAGATGGCCAACAGTACCAAGTATCTGGGGGGTGCAGATAATTAACAATATGAACTTGTCTCTCCACACATCATCCGTAGTGAAGCATGCAAACCAGTGTCTGTATTTCCTGCATCATATGAGGAGAGTACATCTTTCTCCTTCTGTCCTGGCCACTTTTTATAGAGGCACAATTGGCAGCATATTAACAAATTGCATCATTGTTTGATTTGGTGGCTGCAGTGCCTCAGAGAGAAAGTCCATTCAGAGAGTGGTAAGGGCAGCCAAGAAGAGTATAGGAAGTTCGCTTCCTGTTATTCAGAATACTGCTTATAAGTGCTATGTGCTTAGAGCTCGAAGCATTGTTAAAGTCTCCACACACCCACTTCACGGTCTCTTTCTATTGCTCTCCTCTGGGTGGAAGTTTTGAAGTACTTCTAGCAGGTCTACCAAATTCTGTAACAGCTTTGTTCCCTATGCCATACTTCTGGTAAACTTGCAAGATTTGTTTTTCTTGCCATGTACATGTATACATCCGAACTAGACTGTAGTTTCTCTGTGTCATATAATCTATGTGGGTATATGCATAATTCTGTAATTATTTATTTATTTTGTCTTGTTTATGTATATTGGAGTTGGTGACCTTTGAGAGTTGTATGCAATGAAATTTCATTTTAATATATGCCTATTTGTGTACATTCAAAGTGGCAATAAAGTCATTCTAAATCTGTCTCAGCCTTCTCTACAATTATGCCATTGCCCTGGACCAATTTTATGAACTTATCAACTAGTTTTTCTATCTATAAACAGTATAAAGAATTTTGAGAATTACATACACTCCTAGATGTTACTAGGATTCTCTGTAAAAGTTTGTGCACTAACAATATATTTCGTCAGTCAACTTGCTAAAAAAAGCAGCAATGGTCTGTGTAACAGGAATATTAAGTATTTTAAAACAAATGGGTGTGCAAAACATTTACTATCTCTGCAAAACAAGGGTGCAAGAATAAAAAGGAATGTAAAAATATACGTTTAAAAAGTGTATAAAGTCCTTGCCTCTATTGCAAGTAATAAAAACCAAAAGTACTCTAGCAACCATTTTTAGGAATTATTTATTAAAATGCCTCACCTCATAGTATGAAAGCACTTTAGTAATTGCTTCATCTCCATTGTACCAAGAAAGACTGTTTTCATAGGAAGCAGTAACATCACAAAACAGACATAGAAAAGGGGAGGGAAGAGATAATAAACCTTGAAGAAGAATAAAGAGTCTGTGATTCTGAATGTGTTCAATCTACATATTGTATGTAGAGAGATGATCATTAATTTCAGTCAATGGATTGGATCTAGACTGCAAGATAAATGAGGCAATAAGTAAACAGTGCCTCTCTGCTATTGTATAATGTGGATTTTGCATGGATCAGGCTTCACATGCAAGCTGGAGAAGGCAAAGCCTGCCTGCAGTTTCATGCTTTAGAAACTTACAGACATTTTAATGCAACATTAAACAAAAAAAATGGATCAATATTCTATGCAAAGCTGCTAATTTCAACTATTCTACAGGATATTTCCTATTACTAATGTTGAAGGAACATTTGTTTGCTAATTCATGGAGGGTGAGCAAAATGAGCAGCATGCAAATTTGATAAATACAATAATAATAATAAAAAACATGCAAGGTGCATCATATTGTTTTTCCCAGTCAATATATGTCATAAATTAGTAGGTTTACTTCCATATAGCTCATCATAGAAATACAATTTTGTTATGAAATGGTGCAATCTCCAAATTGAGTTGAGGCAAGTCAGTTTCAAATTAGATTAAAATGAATGTTGGGGTCAGAACAAGGGCCGTAGCAATACTCACTGATTTGAAAATAGTAGGCATAATCAGGTAATCAAAACCCAATCCTTTTTTTATGCATGGTGCTGTTTTCTAAGGAAGCCTCTGATAAATATAATAACTTTGTTTTGCATGCTATAAGGTAAGTAATGAAAAGTAAAAGAAACCTATAACAGAAATTTCTGATTGTTTGCCCAGAATGTATAAGGCCTTGTCGATCAACTCTTATTATAACTGAATTGATAGTTCGTCATCATTTGGTCCAGTTCAGTAGAAAATTGACTTGGCTTGATTTTTCAAATTAAATTTTTTTTAAACAGATAGTTATTGAGCATGGTAAAAAATTATTCAGCATGCTCAAAAGCCTATCTGAATAACAGAATCAATTCAAGGGATCTATCACTTCAAGGTTTTGATGAGAATCATCTATTCAATTTGAAAAGTCATTTCAGCTTAGAAAATTAATTAAATGGCTGTCATATTGAATTTTCAAATCAACTCCTTGCACAGCCCTAATAATTAAGAACCAAATATAATCCTTATAAATTCTGTAACCTTGAACCAAGTTGATCATCTAAACTAATGGGTTCCTATAGTAAAACTTGAGATATAGGTCAGCCATACAGTTTTTCATCATTAAGCCACATATAGAAAATAGTTCTATTCCTTGTATATGCCCCTGTTTTTGTTTTTGGACCAGCTGTTAAATAAGAATTAGATGTACAGAGAGGGAAGTAGTCATATACTTCTGCATTCACAAAATATTATGCCATTTGATACCGTGGTTACTTTTCCAAATAAAATGTATTCTATCTCACTCTAGACTAATCTCACTATAAGAGACAGTTTGGTGTAATGCTTAAAGCATCAGCTGGAGATTGGGAGATCATAAGTTTAACCTCATGTTTAAGCACAAAGTAAACTGGATGACTTTAAATCATTCATTCTCTTCCACTCCCAGGCAGAAAATGATAGCAACTTACTACTAAAATTTTAAAACGACTGTAAATGGACAGTAATTTTATTTTTTAAAAATTGCATATACACCTCAAATCTACCTGGTCTCTATAACATTCTGTACCATTTGTTTTTTTAAAAGTCAATATGATACTGAATATAACAAAATGACCCCCCAATATATGTGGCATAGACAAAAACTGCATTTCTGGTATGATTTACCTATCTAATTAATAGGAATTGATTAATTTATATAAACATCAAGGGTGGATTCCTGTACCAATTGGTGCTGGATCGTTTTGCGCATGTCCGTGCCTCCCACACATTGCTTATGTATGTGCAGTTAACTGTAATTTTTTCTGCACATGCACAGAAATATCCAGTAATGACAGAAGAGATTGGGAAATGGTTCGGGGGCGTGGCCAGCCTGGGTCACTGTTAGTTCTGCGACCCAGGCCAAATTACCACTACCAGTTCACTGGTGCGAACTGGTAGAGACCCAGCACTGATAAGCATCATCTAATCTTTTTACTTGATTGGAAATTGCATGTATAAACTGAGAGTATTAAAATTGTTGTTTTTCACCAATAAGCAAAGTTATCTTTGAAATTTCTAATTATAATTAACAAATTCCCATTTCTATATACACAAAGCATGTGTTTATAGAACACAGATCTGGACTAAATATAATCCATATGACCACTAGATGGTAGATGAAAATACAAAAAAACTAACTCTTTGCTGTTATCTACTGGTTGATCAATATTTGCAGCCCATATTCAATAGACTTAGCCTGTGTATATGTGTGTGCACACTTGTGTCTATGCCAGAAAACTCACAAACATGCACGCATGCATGCATGCACACACACACACACACACACAAATACAAACACCCTGTTGTGTTAATGAAACATTTTCCTTTAACTTTCTGTAAACTACTACCAATGTCCATTATGGCTTTTGATATAATTTAGTTCTAAATTTATATACATAGATTTATCTACATTTATATACATCTCGCCAATTAAACAAATGAAAATTAGTGTGATATTTTTGATAGTTTATATTCAGAATTGATGGGTAATTTTGCTGTTTGTGTTTGTGTGTGTGTGTGTGTGTGCACCACATACATATGCACACACAGAGCAATATATATATATATATATATATATATATATATATATATATATATATATATATATATATATATATATATATATATATATATATATATATATATATATATATATATATATATATATATATATATATATATATATCCCATGATTAAAACTTAAGCAGCCAAATATCTTAGGCATTTAACTTGTGTCCTTCTCTATCAGAGTAAAATTGGGCATTTTCCTATACACAATAGAGGGGGAAAAAAGCAATTACTATCAATCAGTGACTAAGCAACAGATTGGAGTATTTAGAAAGACTCATTCATACACAGATTTGCAGCAGTGTTCAGCTCCTCTGATTAGATTCCATAGATTTTAAATTGTAGCTAATTAGGCTGTCATAGGTTCATTAATGGCTCTACTGATTCAGCACTCCCTCACCTGCATGCATATTAAAGCTCATTAGCTCCCTTGTCTAAAATACCACCTGCATTAATTGCTGCTGATGCACTAGGACTCTTCAAAAGCCTCTTCTGACAACTGGTTTACCACTGCCCCCCAAAAGGCTATTTTGGAGAGCAATTCACACAAGGTCCATGGCAAGCCACAAATGGTAACACTGCAGCTGTTGTTAAGGGCAGTCAATCCTATTTTCTGCTTAACAGCAGGAAATGAAATTAGTAATGCCCAAACTATAATACTTAACACTGAGTGAGTTTGTTTTCCCATCAGTCTTTACTGGAGGCTGTCTAATAAACTGTATTTTATACTCTCTCCAAATGCCAGAGAACACAGATCTGTAATAAATCTGTAATGACCAGAGATAAGGGTAAGAAGTGAACTACTGCTGAAATGTGCAGTCCATTCCAACAGTTTGAGATGTTAATGCAAAATGCTTGATATGCGGATTGGGTATATATGTGTATATATGTTTATGTGTGCATATGTTTCTGTGTCAGCCTAATTACTTGCTAAAATTGAACACAAAAGGCATTTAAAATTTAAAACCTGCACAAATTTGTGAGCAGAAAAATGTGCTTGCCAACTTCACCAGATTTCTAGCGGTAAAAGAGAACAAGGCCAATAATTTTCAAGGACAGGGGATCTCCTTTTTGTGGTAACAGTACAGCTACCATGGATGAGAGAGCTCCCAGAACCACGTAAGAAAAACCTCTTTCATAAAAATAAATGCTACCTATTTAATCTTTTGGCCATATAAACACTTCTTGCATTCATATATAGCACTTATACAACAGAATAACAGAGTTGGAAGTGACCTTAGAGGTCTTCTGATCCAATTCATTGCTCAAGGAGATAACCCTGTAAAATTTTCATACAATTGATTGTCCAATCTCTTCTTAAAAACTCCAGTGTTAGAGCACTTACAACTTCTGGAGGCAAGTTATTCAGCTCCTCAGTCAAAGGTGAATTTCAGCAGGTCCTGTCATGGTTCTGGCAAACCAGTAGTGGGAATTTTGAGGAGTTTGGAGAACTGGTAAATACCACCTCTGGCTGGCCCCAGAGTGGGGTGGAAATGGAGATTTTGCACTATCCTTCCCCTGGAGTGGGGTGGGAATGGGGATTTTGCAGTATCCGTCCCCTGGAGTGGGATGGGAATGGGGATTTTGCAGTATCCTTCCCCTGGAGTGGGGTGGGAATGGGGATTTTGCAGTATCCTTCCCCTGGAGTGGGATGGGAATGGAGATTTTGCAGTATCCTTCCCCTGGAGTGGGATGGGAATGGGGATTTTGCAATATCCTTCCCCTGGAGTGGGATGGGAATGGGGATTTTGCAGTATCCTTCCCCTGGAGTGGGATGGGAATGGAGATTTTGCAGTATCCTTCCCCTGGAGTGGGATGGGAATGGAGATTTTGCAGTATCCTTCCCCTGGAGTGGGATGGGAATGGGGATTTTGCAGTATCCTTCCCCTGGAGTGGGGTGGGAATGGGGATTTTGCAGTATCCTTCCCCTGGAGTGGGATGGGAATGGGGATTTTGCAGTATCCTTCCCCTGGAGTGGGATGGGAATGGGGATTTTGCAGTATCCTTCCCCTGGAGTGGGATGGGAATGGAGATTTTGCAGTATCCTTCCCCTGGAGTGGGATGGGAATGGGGATTTTGCAGTATCCTTCCCCTGGAGTGGGGTGGGAATGGAGATTTTGCAATATCCTTTTTACTTTTACTTTTACTTTTATTTAGATTTTTATACCGCCCCCTCTCCCCAAAGGGACTCGGGGCAGTGTACAGTCAAATAAAAACACATCAATAAATAGAAAATACAAACACAAAGAGGAGGCAATAAGAAACTGTACATAGCTGAAGTAAAGTAGTTAAAAGCAATATTTAAATACCCTAAAAATACCCAATTATAATATCTGCCAGGAGGTAGAATAAAACTATAAATGGGCCAGGCCGGCTAAACGGAACAGGTGAGTCTTCAGTTTTTGTCGAAAGGAGTGGAAGTTGGTGGTGGTTCTGATATCAGGGGGGAGGTCATTCCAGAGGGTTGGGCCCATCACAGAGAAGGCTCTACTCCTAGGCGCCGCCCGTTGGCATTGCTTAGTGGATGGCACCCGGAGGAGTCCTTCCCTGTGAGAGCGAATCGGTCGCAGGGAAGTGTGTGGTAGGATGCGATCCCACAAGTACCTAGGTCCTGAGCCATGGAGCGCTTTAAAGATGGTAATTAACACCTTGAAACACACTCGAAAGACCACAGGCAGCCAGTGCAGCTCGCGCAGGAGCGGTGTTACATGGGAGTACCTAGTACTCCCCATAATAGCCTGCGCGGCTTCGTTCTGGACTAGCTGCAGTCTTCGAGCACGTCCCAAGGGAAGCCCCATGTAGAGGGCATTGCAGTAGTCCAGCCGAGACGTCACCAGTGCATGAGTGACTGTGCGTAGGGCATCCTGGTCCAGTAGGGGGCGCAATTGGCGCACCAGGCGAACCTGGTGGAACGCCCCCCTTGCCACAGCTGCCACATGGTCATCCATTGACAGCCGGGCATCTAGGAGGACGCCCAAATTGCGCGCCCGCTCCACAGGGGGCAATTGCTTGCCCCCTATGGTCAGTGATGGAATCAACTGACTGAACCGGGGTGCCGGTAGCCACAGCCACTCGGTCTTGGAGGGGTTGAGCTTCAGTCTGTTGTCCCCCATCCAGACCCCGACGGCTTCCAAACACCGGGTCATCACCTCGGCAGCCTCGTTGGGGTGGTCTGGGGTGGAAATGTACAGCTGCGTATCATCAGCGTACAGATGATACTCCACCCCAAAACCACAGATGATCTCCCCCAGCGGCTTCACATATGCATTGAACAGGAGGGGCGAGAGGACCGACCCCTGAGGCACCCCACAAGTGAGTGACCTCAGGGTCGACCTCTGCCCCCTGCCAACACACATTGCGTCCGGTCAGAGAGGTAGGAGCCGAACCACCGCAGAACAGTGCCTCCAACTCCCATCCCCCCCAGCCGGCGCAATAGGATACCATGGTCGATGGTATCAAAAGCCGCCGAGAGATCTAATAGGACCAGGACCTTCCCCTGGAGTGGGATGGGAATGGGGATTTTGCAGTATCCTTCCCCTGGAGTGGGATGGGAATGGGGATTTTGCAGTATCCTTCCCCTGGAGTGGGATGGGAATGGAGATTTTGCAGTATCCTTCCCCTGGAGTGGGATGGGAATGGGGATTTTGCAGTATCCTTCCCCTGGAGTGGGGTGGGAATGGAGATTTTGCAATATCCTTCCCCTGGAGTGGGGTGGGAATGGAGATTTTGCAGTACCCTTCCCCTGGAGTAGGATGGGAATGGAGATTTTGCAGTATCCTTCCCCTGGAGTGGGATGGGAATGGGGATTTTGCAGTATCCTTCCCCTGGAGTGGGATGGGAATGGGGATTTTGCAGTATCCTTCCCCTGGAGTGGGATGGGAATGGAGATTTTGCACTATCCTTCCCCTGGAGTGGGGTGGGAATGGGGATTTTGCAGTATCCGTCCCCTGGAGTGGGATGGGAATGGGGATTTTGCAGTATCCTTCCCCTGGAGTGGGGTGGGAATGGGGATTTTGCAGTATCCTTCCCCTGGAGTGGGATGGGAATGGAGATTTTGCAGTATCCTTCCCCTGGAGTGGGATGGGAATGGGGATTTTGCAATATCCTTCCCCTGGAGTGGGATGGGAATGGGGATTTTGCAGTATCCTTCCCCTGGAGTGGGATGGGAATGGAGATTTTGCAGTATCCTTCCCCTGGAGTGGGATGGGAATGGAGATTTTGCAGTATCCTTCCCCTGGAGTGGGATGGGAATGGGGATTTTGCAGTATCCTTCCCCTGGAGTGGGGTGGGAATGGGGATTTTGCAGTATCCTTCCCCTGGAGTGGGATGGGAATGGGGATTTTGCAGTATCCTTCCCCTGGAGTGGGATGGGAATGGGGATTTTGCAGTATCCTTCCCCTGGAGTGGGATGGGAATGGAGATTTTGCAGTATCCTTCCCCTGGAGTGGGATGGGAATGGGGATTTTGCAGTATCCTTCCCCTGGAGTGGGGTGGGAATGGAGATTTTGCAATATCCTTTTTACTTTTACTTTTACTTTTATTTAGATTTTTATACCGCCCCCTCTCCCCAAAGGGACTCGGGGCAGTGTACAGTCAAATAAAAACACATCAATAAATAGAAAATACAAACACAAAGAGGAGGCAATAAGAAACTGTACATAGCTGAAGTAAAGTAGTTAAAAGCAATATTTAAATACCCTAAAAATACCCAATTATAATATCTGCCAGGAGGTAGAATAAAACTATAAATGGGCCAGGCCGGCTAAACGGAACAGGTGAGTCTTCAGTTTTTGTCGAAAGGAGTGGAAGTTGGTGGTGGTTCTGATATCAGGGGGGAGGTCATTCCAGAGGGTTGGGCCCATCACAGAGAAGGCTCTACTCCTAGGCGCCGCCCGTTGGCATTGCTTAGTGGATGGCACCCGGAGGAGTCCTTCCCTGTGAGAGCGAATCGGTCGCAGGGAAGTGTGTGGTAGGATGCGATCCCACAAGTACCTAGGTCCTGAGCCATGGAGCGCTTTAAAGATGGTAATTAACACCTTGAAACACACTCGAAAGACCACAGGCAGCCAGTGCAGCTCGCGCAGGAGCGGTGTTACATGGGAGTACCTAGTACTCCCCATAATAGCCTGCGCGGCTTCGTTCTGGACTAGCTGCAGTCTTCGAGCACGTCCCAAGGGAAGCCCCATGTAGAGGGCATTGCAGTAGTCCAGCCGAGACGTCACCAGTGCATGAGTGACTGTGCGTAGGGCATCCTGGTCCAGTAGGGGGCGCAATTGGCGCACCAGGCGAACCTGGTGGAACGCCCCCCTTGCCACAGCTGCCACATGGTCATCCATTGACAGCCGGGCATCTAGGAGGACGCCCAAATTGCGCGCCCGCTCCACAGGGGGCAATTGCTTGCCCCCTATGGTCAGTGATGGAATCAACTGACTGAACCGGGGTGCCGGTAGCCACAGCCACTCGGTCTTGGAGGGGTTGAGCTTCAGTCTGTTGTCCCCCATCCAGACCCCGACGGCTTCCAAACACCGGGTCATCACCTCGGCAGCCTCGTTGGGGTGGTCTGGGGTGGAAATGTACAGCTGCGTATCATCAGCGTACAGATGATACTCCACCCCAAAACCACAGATGATCTCCCCCAGCGGCTTCACATATGCATTGAACAGGAGGGGCGAGAGGACCGACCCCTGAGGCACCCCACAAGTGAGTGACCTCAGGGTCGACCTCTGCCCCCTGCCAACACACATTGCGTCCGGTCAGAGAGGTAGGAGCCGAACCACCGCAGAACAGTGCCTCCAACTCCCATCCCCCCCAGCCGGCGCAATAGGATACCATGGTCGATGGTATCAAAAGCCGCCGAGAGATCTAATAGGACCAGGACCTTCCCCTGGAGTGGGATGGGAATGGGGATTTTGCAGTATCCTTCCCCTGGAGTGGGATGGGAATGGGGATTTTGCAGTATCCTTCCCCTGGAGTGGGATGGGAATGGAGATTTTGCAGTATCCTTCCCCTGGAGTGGGATGGGAATGGGGATTTTGCAGTATCCTTCCCCTGGAGTGGGGTGGGAATGGAGATTTTGCAATATCCTTCCCCTGGAGTGGGGTGGGAATGGAGATTTTGCAGTACCCTTCCCCTGGAGTAGGATGGGAATGGAGATTTTGCAGTATCCTTCCCCTGGAGTGGGATGGGAATGGGGATTTTGCAGTATCCTTCCCCTGGAGTGGGATGGGAATGGGGATTTTGCAGTATCCTTCCCCTGGAGTGGGATGGGAATGGAGATTTTGCAGTATCCTTCCCCTGGAGTGGGATGGGAATGGGGATTTTGCAGTACCCTTCCCCTGGAGTGGGATGGGAATGGAGATTTTGCAGTATCCTTCCCCTGGAGTGGGATGGGAATGGGGATTTTGCAGTATCCTTCCCCTGGAGTGGGATGGGAATGGGGATTTTGCAGTATCCTTCTCCTGGAGTGGGATGGGAATGGAGATTTTGCAGTATCCTTCCCCTGGAGTGGGATGGGAATGGGGATTTTGCAGTATCCTTCCCCTGGAGTGGGGTGGGAATGGAGATTTTGCAATATCCTTCCCCTGGAGTGGGATGGGAATGGGGATTTTGCAGTATCCTTCCCCTGGAGTGGGGTGGGAATGGGGATTTTGCAGTATCCTTCCCCTGGAGTGGGATGGGAATGGGGATTTTGCAGTATCCTTTTCCTGGAGTGGGGTGGGAATGGAGATTTTGCAATATCCTTCCCCTGGAGTGGGATGGGAATGGGGATTTTGCAGTATCCTTCCCCTGGAGTGGGGTGGGAATGGAGATTTTGCAATATCCTTCCCCTGGAGTGGGATGGGAATGGGGATTTTGCAGTATCCTTCCCCTGGAGTGGGATGGGAATGGGGATTTTGCAGTATCCTTCCCCTGGAGTGGGATGGGAATGGGGATTTTGCAGTATCCTTCCCCTGGAGTGGGGTGGGAATGGAGATTTTGCAATATCCTTCCCCTGGAGTGGGGTGGGAATGGAGATTTTGCAGTATCCTTCCCCTGCCATGCCCACCAAGCCACGCCCACAGAACTGGTAGTAAAAAGTATGGATTTCACATATGCCCTCACTGATTAATTTTTCTGTATGGAAATTTCTCCTTAGTGCTAGATTGATTCTCTCCTTAATTAGTTTCCATCCATTGTTTCTTGCCATTCCTTCAGGTCCTTTGGAGAATAGGTTGACCCCACTCTTCTTTGTGGCAGCCCCTCAAATATTGGATAGGTGTTCTCTTACCATTTTCTTATTTATTTTGACTTTTATCCCTATTCTGCATTTTACAGTATTTTTTGAAATGTTGAACTTATTTCCCCCTTTTATGTAAGGACAGAGGCAAAAAAATGAGTTTAGCAGTTCTGCTAAACTTTCTGCTGCTTATTACTTTCTTGCCATTTTCTCCCATTGATGGGCCAATCATTTCCTTAACTTTCGTCTTGTTTTTATATGTTGAAAGAAACATTTCTTCTCATTCTTGAGCTGTGTCACATTTTGAGCCTTAGCTTTCCTGACTTCATCCTTGAAGATTCAGGCTATTTGTTGATATTCTGCCTTAGTTATGTGCACCTCTTTCCATGTTTTGTGCTTGTCCTTTTTGTCTTTCAGTTTATCAGACAGTTCTTTGCACAGCCATGGTGGTTTCTTTTGAGATCTCTTGTTTTTCTTCTTCATTGGACTGGGATTTTATAAACTATTCAAAATATGCCAAGTTTCTTAGGCTGTTTTCTCTTTAAGAATTCCTATACATGGAATCTTTCCCAAGCTGTCTCTAAGTTTATTGAAATCAGCTCTCTTAAAGTCAAAGACTCTAGTTATCTTGTCCTATTGCTTGTGCTTGCCTAATATTGAATTCCAATATTGCATGATCATTCCCCCTCAAGGTGCTGTAACTTCAATGCTTCTATCATTTCATCTTTGTTAGTTGGAATTAAGTCCAGTATGACTGACCCTCTAATTTCCTTCCCTACCTTTTTGTCTGATAGGTTTATCAGGAAGCTGTTTGATCTTCCACTAGTTGCAGAATTTGTTTCCCAGTTAATGTCAGAATAGTCAAATTCTCCCATTATTCTTGTGGTGTTCCTAGTCAGTAGTTAACTGACTAGCAAAAGGTTAATTTGTTTTCTTTGCTTTGTTGGGTGGCCTATAGTATAAACCTCTGGCAATGTCATCCCGCTCCCACCTTTTATATTGACCCAAATGCATTCAAGATGGTTTTCATCATTGTTTGACAGTATTTCTACAGAGATATAGTTATTACTTATATATAGTGTCATGTCCTCTTTTCTTAGGTATGTTTCTTTAAACAATTTAAATACCTTTAGTTGTATACTCTATTCATGGGTTTCATCCCACCAAATTTCCATAATGTCAGCAATATCATATCTGCCCTCATGTACTTGGATATCTTGTTCACATTATTCCTCATACTGTCTGCATTGGTGAATAGGCATTTGAGTTCTTTTTTCACTGACTTTGTTTGTTTTCTACACAACTTGTCTTGTCTCTGGGTTCCCTTTCTTACCACTTGTTTGATTAGTGTCTATTGTGTGGTGAACACTATTGAAAGCTTTATTTTTCAGTTACCTTAACTGCACAAATATTTATGTTAGGAACACTGACAAACCTATTAGTTTTAGATTCTCTGGATAGAAATGTACACTCTTTTAGCTGCACATTAACTCTGCTATACACTGGTCTTTTCCATTTTGTTGCTTACATACAAGTAATACCTCTGAAAAAGTAAGATTCCAGTCTATCCTTCTAAGCTCCTGTCCCACATTCTGGAAATCCATCTGCACAGAAAATACAGCTTTTTTGGATAGGTCATTAGTGCCAAGATGCACAACAACATCAATATCACAGTCCCTACTAGCATTCTTGACTATCTTGATACTGTGCCTTTTGTCTCTGCTGGCAGTAGCATCAGGCAGACACCTCATCTCTTTCAAATCATCCACATCCTTTCCTAAATCGAGGAGTATTGAGTCACCAATCAGAAGGTGGCTACTCTTTCTTGATTCCCTGCTTACCTTACTATCTGATTTGAAATATCTGATTCATAATTTCTTTGTCATGGACCAAATGGCTTGTTCAGCTGAGTCATCATATTTGTCACAAATAGATGAAACTGTCACCATAGTATCCCTATGAAGTTCAGGAAGGACACTGTACCCATTATGCAGAGCCACACCAAAAGTTTTGTGTTGATGGTCCATAGCTGTCACTCTGCTGGGTCCAACAGTTTTCCTTACTGTCCTTCTCATGAAGGTTTTTGTGGCTAAAGGAGGCTGATAGTGAAGCAGCTCAATAAAACACACAGGTTGAGTTGAATATCTAATTTCAGCCTGCAAAGTAAAACTAAAGTCTCTAGATAAGCAATCTCTCCATGTAAACTCACAATTTGCTTACAAATAGGACAGTATCCAAATTAAAAAAGTAAAAGGAAAGACAGCTGCAAAACAAATGTTGCACTGAACAAAGCTTGACATTCTAAAATAAAATTGCAATCACACAGGCACTTATTAAAGATGGACTACTGTTGTTTTCAAACTACTGATGTTTTCTAGTCAGTAGATCAGTTACCTTCACAGTGAGTAATTTCACAAAGTTGGTGCAAATAGATATTTCCTTGCAGCCTTCCTGCTTCAGATTTATAGTTGTATGATTTGCACACTGCTAGCTTACTACCTTGTTCCAATGGACCAAGTTTCAATCTTCTTGAACTTGTTATGAGCTGCTCCTCCCAGCAGTCTCTGGTATTATGCAAATACAACCAGTGGCTAGGCTTCCAGGTATCTACGTTGCTCCGTTGGATGAAGTCCCAGTCGTCTGGAACTCTCAGTGAACTGTTTCTGCCAGCAGTCTCAGGTGCTATGCCAATGCAATGAAAATAGTGACTAGTGACTCCATATGTGTGTGCTTGTGTGGGTAGATGGGTGTATATTTAATCAAAGTGCTTTTAGGCACCTTCAATCTCATATGAACTGTACTGTGGTCATCTTTTTCACTTTGCCATTCTGCTGACTAATGAAAAAAGAAAAAATCAGGTAAATCAGATGGTCACTTAGTTTTTTGCCAGAATGACATCACTGAATTCATGATCTATCAGAATTCCTTGAAATGAGCCACATTTATAATTCTGGTTAAAGATTTTTTTTTTATTGTCCAAATTTTTTATTGATTTTACAAATTTTACAGGGAAAAAGGGCTAAAAGGTTATAGAACATTTTGACAGCTACATTGTACGGGGGGGGAGAAGCCCCCCAAGTCTCATGACTTTTACAAAAAAGAATAAAAAATATCAACATTTGCATTGGTATTAGCAGTTTTGAGTTTAACACTAGATCATCAGTATGTTTCAATCATCTTATTTTGTATCACTTCCATAAAGGTACATTATAACAACAATTGCAATAATGTTTCAAATCATTTCTGTGATCTGAGTCTTCTAGTTTCTGCATCCTCCCTCCTGTCCACTGGCAGAGCCTCAGCCTCTCCCTCCCGGGTTTCTTGTATAACATCCCCCATTTCGCCTAAGAGAGCACTGTGTTTTATAGTGAAAGCCTCCGCTTCCATAACTGTGTTGATTCTAATTCTACTGCCCTCCCAGAAAATCAACATGCCTTCTGGTAACAGCCACCTAAACCAGACCCCATTATATATATATTTGCTAAGAAGGAATATTTCCATCTCTTATCTCTTACTTTCTTTGGGATCTGTTTAAGAATGGTTATTTCTTTATCCTTGTATTTTAGTGGTCCTCCCCTTTGAACTCCTAGAACCTCATCTCTTGTGGTCTTTCTAAGAAATTTAACATGAACTTCCCTTGGAACATTGTGTGTTCTTGCATAGGCTGAATTAATCCTATAAATCAGGTCAATATCCCACCAGAGCTGTTGTTTATCTCTATTAATGTGTTCTGCTAGTATTGTGGTCATAATCTCCTTAAGATCTTCGTTCTCAATTTCTGGCAAATTTTGGAACCTAAGGAAAAAAGACATCCTTTCAAATTCAATTTTATCATGTGATTTTCAAATTCTACATTCCTCCTTTGGATTGTCTTCACCTCGCCTCTCATCCCAACCGCACCCTCCTCCAGTACACCTATCCTCTGTTCATTCTGTATGGTTTGTTGTTTCGTCTCTCTGAGCTGATCGTTTAAGTCTTGCAGTTGTTTTTTTTCATTTCATCCTGTCCCTTTAAGATAGATTGAAGCATCTGGTGAATAGACAAGTCCTTTGCACTTTCTTCAGGGGCTTTAGGTTGTAAAAAGGACCCCAGCTGTGATTGGTGAGCAATCGGGCTTGACGTGGAAGATGTCGGGGCCAATGAGGCCTTGCCAGGCTGTAACTTCTTTGGACCCATCATGAAGCTTAGAGATAGTTATTAGTCTATACAAAGAAATGGTGTCTGTGGGAGAGCACAGCCGGTAGAGATCACCAGGCAAGCAAATCCAAAAGAGAATAAATCCTCTGGTACAAGACTAGAACAGATAGGTGTGTCAAGATATTCCAAATCCAGGGAAAAAATGTATTTGAAGAGGCTCCTGGAGATCTCTGGGGTGGAAATTAGTTCAAAGCCATAAAGTTTTCCAAGGGAGGAGTCTCATTCATAAAGACAAAGAAGAAAGAGGAAGTTGGCCATCTTGGCTCAGCCAGTACAGGTGGTCAGGAAACAACAAGATCAAAGTTCCCACACATAGTTTAGAGAAGAATCAGTTCAACCATCCTTTCTCTCACAGTTGTAGTCAAAAAAGAATTTTTTTCCCATTATTTAAGGGAAGTGAAAGTAGATTTTAAACTTTCTCTCTCTCCCATAAAAGGGGGAGATTTTCCAAGTGCCGCTTTTCCAAGGGGGGTGGAAATTTCCCCCCCCCTCCAATCTTAACTCCTCCAAAGGTTGAAACAAAGTCTCAAAAAAAAAAAAAACACTGCAGATCAGTCAATGGAATAAAACAGTAAAAGACCTGGGGAGACCTCTCACCTCACCGCACTTCAGCTGTATCTTTCAAATTGGTCATTTCCTTCCAGGCTCCGTTCGGCAAAAGCGGTGGCATTCCGCACACCCCCTACGCTTTCCGGCTCCTGGGACAAAGCTGGTGACCCCTCCGTGGCTGCCGCCATTCCAGGGGATCCCAGCAAGCCACCCCTATGGCAGGGCGCCCCTCCAAGGCACCCTGTGCTCCCCCTAGACTTCAGGGGAGCCCACCAAAACAGCAAAAAGCAGGCGCAAGCATCCATTGCCTTCGGCTGCCGGAAGTCGTCTCCGCCAATTCTGGTTAAAGATATTGATTAAAAATGTAATGACATTTTTAAATTTAGAATTTGAAGTTTTCTCTTTCACTGCAAGTTTCCCTTGCTTGCAATAAGCAGGTCTCTTGATATTAGATAACAGTGATAACAGTGAAATACATAAGGCAGCTTGTAGTCATTACATCAAAACCAGGCTATCTGTACTTGCCCAAGCAAAATTACTGAATTCCTTGTGTTCCTTGTGTTGAGACTGGAGCAATAGACTCCACCAAGGTCCTCCATTCCAGCAGGACAATACTCGAAGCTGATTATAAGCTCCCCCTAAAAGGGCTAGCTGTCAGACAGGCCAGCGCTGGATTTGTATATAGTTGTCTAATAAAGAGCTGTTGTTGTCACTGAAGCCTGAGTCCTGTCTCATCCATTCACCCAATCTAATACCTAGAATTTAATCAGATTTCTCTGAGGTGCATGATATCTTGCAGAACAATGCGTGAGGACAAGTTTTAGCATTGCATAAAGAAAAGGTTTCCATACCATATGCTCCTACATCAGTTTTCAATTTGTCAAGGTAAATTTGTAAAGATCTGACTCTGTCCAAGACACAGAATCAATTATAGAAGAAGAATAACTAATGTCGCACCTCCAGGCCACATATAGCATCTAACCTCAATTTCATAACCCACATAGCTTTTTCATGAGCACTACCAATTCTCATCCCCAAAATCTTAATATAATTACCTTATATTTAAATTCCAAAAAAGATAATGTGAAATTTCACCTGAAGTCCTAGCCAAGATCACTGGAATTGTCACCGGATTTTTAAAAAATATATACAAATTATGATTCCCAGATGAAAATATTTGTTCACCCCAATAAGTTAATGTATATGAACTAATAGTATGATTGTGCATAAAACAGAATATTCCTTTTCTAGACATTCATTTTCTTTTTCTGTGAAAATTATCTCATAACTATGTGCTACTATATTTGCATATATTTCCGAATTCCCCACCATGAAAAATTGTGACTGCTTTTCTCTCTCTTAATTTTAAGAAAAAGAGAGTCCTTCTCAACTTATTGCTGCAGTGTCTTTTTTCTCATCTTATTGAAAGGAAAAGAAAGTACACACAGCTTTAAAGACATTACAGAAAACCGACCTGAAGGACAGTTCTTTGAAGTCTAAAAACATGTATAATCTACTTTTACTTAGTCTAACAGAGCAGCTATATTTACCATGCTTATGTCATTATGGATTTTATTTTGTTCCTAGTACAAGGTATATGATAGTCTGGAGATTATCAATTTGGGATACATCTGAAAGTTGTCTTTGATCTCCTTAAAACTATCAATCTTCAGCCTCAGAAGGAACAAAGAGATAAGAAGAAGCAGAAACCTTATTTGCATTAAATATTTTTGGAAAGGAAAAGAAGGGGAAAGCAAACAAAAAACTAAATAAGGAGAAAGTCAGGGGTCCTGATCATTTTCACTGCGGGATCTTGATAAAATGCTTGTTTTATAGTCATAGAAGCATCCAACGTACTCCAATAAGATAAAAATTAACAATGTTATAATTGTAATGGGAAGAAACAAGTCTTTTGAGCTTGTAAAGTCAAGATTTGCCTTTAATAATCAACCTAAACCTAAATTGCAAGTCACATATAGATATCGTAAATACTTTTGATTAGTTTCGATAAACAGATCAAATTAATAGGTCAATCATCAAACAACATTTTTTTCCAAAAGTTTTGTTTCCTGAAAACTTTTTGGTTATGGTTTGATTATGATAAACCTCTTCAAACTGAACACAAACATAATTTTAGAATGACTGTATCAAGTACAAATCTTGAGAAGTAGAAATTAACTTTTAATGACTATAATGTATTTAATTGCATAATGTTTCCAACACACTGCATGAATTCAACTAAAGTGTTTTGCTGCTGATTTTCATTTGTATTTGGTGCCTGATGCATCTCACTGCAGAATCCAACAAGAGTCAATCAACATTGGTGGATTCCAGTTGGTGTGTTATCATTTTTCCATTGTCACAAAGGATAAGCACAATGTCCTGATGAAAACTTTCACCATGTTTATCACTAATTGACTCTAGATTTTTGGGAAAGAAATCCAAGTGTGAATACAGACAATGAATCTTCAGTGACATGTTGCACTTCATGATCTTGTACGCTGACACAAGTTTGTCAATCAGCTGAATGTTGTTTGATGCTCTGTAGTTGCCAAGAAAATTCACAGTGACATCTTTGAATGCTTTTCAGATGATTTTCTCTGGCCCATTAACATATATTTTGAACCGTTTGTCATTGATGACATATCTGATCTGTGGGCCAATAAAAGTGCCTTCCTTAATCTTGGCATTAGTTGTTCTTGGAAACATCTGTCTTAAATGAGGAATACTTTTACTTTCATTGTTCAATGATTTCACTTTTTTTTTCTTCAGTCTGAGTTTTATGTGAAGTGAAGCAAACATATCTTTGTTAACTCAACAAATGGTTAATATGCCATGTTTTTCTGTCCTGGAACTAAATTCTTTCAGAGTGGCATTTCTTTTTAAGGTAATGCAACTTTCTTACAAAACTATCCCATTCACATATGTAATAATAATAGTTGATATATCCAAGCGGCATTACCACAGATCTTCCAGTTGGATATGCTTAAACAACAATACAATGTTTTTCAGGTGTTTCATTCATGTGTGCGACATAATCAACAGGGATGAAGGGTATATACATTGCCACTGTGTAAAAACAGAACATTTCTGTAAAACAGCATGTGATAGGTTAAATTACAGCTATTTTTCATGATTAGTGGCCATCAATCTATAAAATATACCCATAAGTATTCAGGAAAAAAAATATTTGTTGTCCAGTTAGAAGACAGATGTGAGACATGGTTAAATACTATGTTTGAACATATTTTATTCTCCTCCCAGCGAAAACTTCTTTTCATATTGTTTCATCATTGCAGAAATATATATATATATATATATATATATATATATATATATATATATATATATATATATGTGTGTGTGTGTGTGTGTGTGTGTGTGTGTGTGTGTGTGTGTGTGTGTGTGTGTGTGTGTGTGTGTTTGTGTTACAACCCCTGGTATGACCTAATATGGGAGGGAGCTCACTCCTCCCTCTTTCTGCCCTTTCGGCTCATCACAGAAAACCATCCAGGCAGAAACCCATATTTTTATTTTTAATGTTGCCTTTTTATATTTGTGTTGTATTTGTGCTGATAAAATAAAGGGAGACTAGTATAGATCCATTTCGAGCTATTTAGCTCTCATCAGCTAGCCATACCCTTACTGGGATTCGAACCTGGGCTGTATTACATACTAGGCAAGAGTCTTAGCTCTATACTAGTCTCCCTTTATTTTGTCAGCACAAATACAACACAAATATAAAAAGGCAACATTAAAAATAAAAATATGGGTTTCTGCCTGGATGGTTTTCTGTGATGAGCCGAAAGGACAGAAAGAGGGAGGAGTGAGCTCCCTCCCATATTAGGTCATACCAGGGGTTGTAACACAAACACATACTTATTTCCCTGGCTCAGCTGATAAAGGAGGAGAAGCCTGTGGCATAGTGGCTAAGACTCTTGCCTAGTATGTAATACAGCCCAGGTTCGAATCCCAGTAAGGGTATGCCTAGCTGATGAGAGCTAAATAGCTCGAAATGGAACTATACTAGTCTCCCTTTATTTTATCAGCACAAATACAACATATATATATATATATGTTTTTTTGTTTTCATAGATTTTCACGGGTGTAGGTATGCTGGTTTTGTTGTATTCGGGTCTTTTCCCGTGTAAGATTGAGATTGTCTTTGCGATGTTTCGGCAGGATCTCACCTGCCATCTTCAAGCTTGGGCTCAAAATGGGAACGGAGCTGCCGTCTTTCTGTAAATCTTGGTGGGAGGGGATGGGGTGCTGACTTTGTTTCAGTAAGTGGAGTGATTGGTTGTGTGGTTGTATCATGTTTGGTAGATTGGTGCTGATTGGTGCTAGCTGTATTTTGCACATATAGCTAGCACCAATCTCAATCTTACACGGGAAAAGACCCGAATACAACAAAACCAGCATACACACACACACACACACACACACACACACACACACACACTTATCCTTGGTATAGAAAACATGATAATAATATGGTGGATAAAACTGAGATATGCCCTTTTGAAATATTTAAAGTTTAAGGATTATTTTAGATATAAGTTTTACAGCTTAACCAATGAAAGTGAGAAAAGCCACAAGGTTTTCCAAGTGCTGGAAATGCTGGATTTCAACAGAACAATATTGGAGGGTTCTGAAAGCAATAAAAACAAGAATGAAGGTACATATTACCCAGTGGCTCACAGATTGCCCATCCACTACTGTCTGTTGCTTTATCTTTGGTGGGTGCTCATAGTGCTTGTTGAAGAACATTGGACAACAGAAGAAATCATGCACTTTTAAACTCCAATGGCAGAAATCAAGTGGAGATTAGGAAAGTCAGATCCATTGACAATCTATGGAACATGGAGAGATGTCATTTGACTCCTGAAATATGGGTTAGGACAAGGGTAAGATATTTTAGGTTTCAGGTATCATCATTTCCCATTAGCTTATGTGATTTGGGAGGGGTTGGCTATATAAATATAGAAGAAGAGGTTGCCTTTGGTATGACTACTTATTTTTGATATAAAGATATTTTCTATTTGCTTTTATTTTGGATGGAGGCAAGCGAAGAGTTAACAGAATCTTGTGTGACAAAAAGGAAGGCTCATTTTCTTTTTTTATCAATAATCTATATTTAACTTTCATATATTCTTTTGGGTGAATTCAATAAAATACAAAATTTTGAAAAGAAAAAAGTTTCAAATCCTCATCCAAGAGATGCAATTATTGTTTCATCCAGAAATAAGCATCATATCATATATTGATGGAAAGGAAGAATTTTTGAAAGAATTTATACTTTATAATTTATAGTTTTGAACTTTTCTTTTTATGTACACTTTACTCCAGGTTTTGAAATTCTTTTCTCTGAACAATAGATGTACATAGATTTTAGGGGAAGGTGGAAATGAAAAGGTGTAGATAACTGAAAAGAAATAAGGAAACACTTTTTGGAAGAACTATATAGATTGGACAAAAAAGAATATGCAGTATACAAGCATTTTCATATAATCTTCTTAAAAATTATAAACATGTATTATAATAAACTGAAACACTGAGAAATGGAGAGAAACTTAAATTAAGAGATTTATTCTTTTTCCTTTCAATTCTTCACAGCCTAGCATTTATTTAATCTTTAGAGCATTTTGTGAAGGTTTTCTCTTCATTGCCTTTTCCCTCAATACACATCATGCACACACATTGTTCAGGAATCATTCAAGCATGTCTTGATATATGAGCCATTCCTTTAATCATTTTACATTGGCTGTCAGAAGTCTTAACTATGATTTTCCATCAGATTTTGATTTAAGACAAATCACTAACATTCTTTCAGCATAAGTCTTTAGCTAAGTATTGGTGGTCTATCCTGGAGAATATGATATTTAAAAATATCAGTTTAATGTTTCAAAAAAAGAGTGAATTGTCAAGCAGAACAAATGCAGGAATGCTTTCCTTATTGGACAAAATATATTCCTAATTCTGATACACTGACACATTCACTTTAATTTAATGTATACATTTTGAAATATCCTTTTTATTTTATTTTCCTTTTTTATTCTACTTCTTTAATATGATATGAACAAGCTCAGGAGCCAATATCTTTTAGGCAAAACAAGAAAGACAAAGGGCAAAAAAAAGTTCAGTCTGCTTTATTAACACACACTTGTCATAAAGTAGATTATTTTTCATGAGATTGTTAGCAAGTAGGCAAGACCTCCCAGAATGAAATTTCATTTATCTCTAATAGAAACTAGTATATGTTGTCTTCAAGGGTCCTTTCTATTGAACCCTAATAATTGTAAATCAATCATGTATCACTTCCTGTATTTTATTATCTCAGAAATAACTATTGCTAGATTGTGTATTTCTTGATTTTATTTTAGAGATAAAAAAATAACACAAAATTGCAAATCCTAAATGCACTTTGAAATTTAGCACTGCTGCTTGAGTCAAGATTTTTCTTAGCAAAAGTTACATGACTGTGTTAGTGTATGTATATGTCTATTTAATTGTTTTTAATAACTTTAGATAACATATAATGGTAAAGGTTTCCCTAGCACATATGTGCTAGTCGTTCCTGATTCTAGGGGGTGGTGCCCATCTCTTTTTCAAAACCAAAGAGCCAGCGCTGTCCGAAGAAGTCTCTGTAGTCATGTGGCCAGCATGACTAAATGCTGAAGGTGCATGGAATGCTGTTACCTTCCCAACAAAGATGGGAAGATCCTTTTTTTTCTGCTTGTATTTTTACATGCTTTCAAATGGCTAGGTTGGCAGAAGCTGGGGCAAGTAGTGGGAGCTCACTCCATTATGTGGCATAAGGGATTCAAACCGCTGAACTGCCAACCTTTCTGATCGACAAGCTCAGCTTCTTAGCCACTGAGCCACTATGTCCCAGGTAATATGTATCATTATGTTTATTATCACAGAATGATACAGCACAAGGAACACAACTGTGGGAGCAATTCTTTAGGAATTAAAGTTTCAATAGAAACCTAGAAATTATCCACATAATATCATGTACCCAACAATGTATTATTTAGAAGAAATACATATTTAGTTCTTGTAAAAAAAGTTTATTTCTTTGGTTATTCCAAGATATTTTCTATCAGCTTCACATTTTAATCATTAGATTACTGTATTTTTTATTTTAAAAACTCAATTGTTTCTCCTTATTTTTTCTATTCCTGGATTTTGCAACATCTGCAAAAATTGGTCTTTTTTGTAATTAATGTTATAACTGATTTGTGTCATTTTAGATGAGATCAGTTTGTATGTGAAAATGTATTTTACCATCATCATTTGATTATACACATTTGAGAAATTTGGTGATTACACCTTTTGCTTGAATGACAGTGGATCATCTTATTTTTATTATATTATCTCATATTACAACATACTGCACAAATTGTACGGCACTAGCTGGAGTTCAACGACAGAAACGTTTCAAGTATCTGTACTTAGCTTGTTTTACTCAATAGTAAATAGCATAATATTGTGCCCCAGTGTGGCTTAATAGCCTATACACGTTGGATTGATGCACAATTGTATGAGTCAATGCACTTTGTTTCTGGGATGATTCAGTCTATTCCACATATTGGTTGCCAGTTCTGAGTTATATGCCATCACCAGAAGCAAGATGAAAAAAGGGTTCCTTCAAGTATACCTAAAGGTTATTGATAATTTATATCTACCAATTCTGAGTGATGCAGCCGGCTTTGAATGAACCAGGTTGAGATCTAGACACCAGCATCCTGTATTGCTAAAGCACTTGTAAAAGATGATTTTGACACTCACGATATGTGCGAACAACACTGGATAAAAAATTCTTCCCATAATGCTTTTTCTACATGTTGTATTAAACACCTGGATTTGATCAGCCTTGTGTGATATGGACAGCATTGACCCAAATTCACTCTGGCCATGTAGATGCACAGATGCCTTCTATAAAAAGAAAACATACCATTACCGAATTGTGACTGTGGGGCTGAAAAACAATCTATCCAACATAGTGACAGACTGTTAAACTGTAGCCTATAATAGAGATTTTGCTGTGTGTGTGTGTGTGTTGTATTTGTGCTGATGGTTTATCAGCTGGAGGGATCCCATATTTGGGCATACCAGGGGTTGTAACACACACACACATACATACATACATACATACATACATACATACATACATACATACATACATATGTATGTATATACTCTGTATTGTATTGCTTTGCATTTTACCCATGTTCCTTTTTACTGAAATATGATGGGGATGAATCATACAATAAATGAATAAATATCTCATATTGCTATTCATAATTTTTCATATTGATATTTGTGATGCAAAGCATCTGTAATCATCATCATGCACTATGCTGATGTGGTTGTGGGACTTGGTTGCTCTTAGAAAGATGAGAGCTATGCCAGATGTCTAACCCTACTGGACAGGTATCATCTGAGGAGTCAAATAATGTCTCTCCCATAAAAAAAATATGGTGAAATTACAGAAATCCATAGAAGCGCAGTTTGTTGCCCAGCATAACAAGGACCAGTTAGATGTTGGAATTCCTGGACATCTGGTGAAAAATTATCGACAGGACTCAGGGCTGTTGACTGATGAACCAGGCCAGCAGCTACAGAACTACTGGAAGAAAAGGTGTTTATCCATTGCAAATATATAGTGATTGGAAATAAAGAAATGATGATCTGTTATTACAGATAAAGTTAAAAAAGAAGAGGATACTTGAAACAAATGCACTAGTCAGGAAAGAATAACATCCAAAATAAGAAATAACAAACAGAGTCTATCAGATCAAAGTCGATTTAAAGTATTCACAGAAGATGCAAAATAAAGTATTCCCAGCAGCAGGATTGAAAGATGTGCAAAGCTCTCCCCAGGACAGAGAAATCGAATCTAGACTACCAGTGGGAGTTGGCATGAGATGAATCCAACAGAGAAATAGAATTGTTTTCATTTGGAAACCAGGGACCTCCTTCTCTGCTTCAGAAAGAATAAAGCCCTCTAATTAAAGAAGTAGAAGAACTGAAACAAAGAATAATTGAGCATTTAGAACAGTACAAAAACAATAGGATTTGGCTGCCTGCATTGAAGCTTGTCCAAAGAAACAGCTAGCATAGACATTAAAAGATGCCAACACTATCATATCAAATATAAGGACAGCTCATTGCAAGAAGAAAACCAATTAATGTACAACAGAGCTAAAACTGAATACCTGGGATACAAAGTCAACAAAGAAGAAAAAAGTCAAATAGTGCATCACCAAAATGGAAGATCAGGCTAGAAAATAACATCATCAATCTGAGATCAGATGCAAGCAAGTTAGAACAGATGAAAGAAAAAAGCTGAAGAAGACCAAAGAATATCTAATCAAGAAATACCATTTGGAAACAAAGAAGATTAAGGAAGTTCTGGAAATAATAAAGCAGAAAATTACAGCTATAGTCAAGAAGATCAGCAGATACAAACCTTGAATTGCAAATTATAGGCAGAATCTCCAATTTCAATCCAATCAATAATGTTTCTATCAATCCATCAATGGAGACATAGTAGTAAATCAATCAGTATCTGAAAAGGAAAAAAAAAACAGTGTAGTTCTAGGCACAGATATGGGATAACACAAAGAAATACACAGGTTGACACAGGTTGGTTAAAGAAGGATAAGAATAAAAAACAAGCTGAAAAGAAGGAACTAGTAGGAACAGCAGAAATGGTAGAGAAAAGAGGAAGGAAGTCAAGATCTGGTCAGTGCCAGGTGAAGATTAACTACATGGTTTTTGATTGAAACATCTGACTGTTCTACATCCACTAGTTGACAAGCAGTTTAACAACATATTGCAAGGAAATAAAATTGAAGAGCAATCTGGTAATGAAAGATTCAGCAAAAGGGACAGCACCATGCAATTACAGGCCAATTATCTGCTTACCAACAACTTTCAAATTGCAAATTAGTGTGATAGCTGTTGCAGTCCAACAGCATCTACATGATAACAAACTTTTTCCATATGAGAAGGAAGAAACCGCTCAGTTGAGGAGCAGAAGATCAGCTCCTAATTGACAAGATGATTTGGAAAACGGCAATAGAAAGAAGATAAACTTGAATGTAGCATGGCTTGACTACAAAAAGGCATTCAACTTTCTACCATATGATTGGATTTAAAAAGTGCCTTGAAATAACAGGCATCTGTAGAAATAATTGAAGTTTTGTTCAAAGATTGATGGCAAAATGGAAGACACAGTTTCAGGATAATGGTGAGAGATTGGGAGAGGTTACTATCAAGAGAGATATTAAGGATCAATGAGTCCCACTACTGTTTGCCATTGCACTTAGTCCTCTGCCAAAAATATTGAATAACTCAGGCCATGGCTATCAAATATCAAAAACATCTGCCAGACAATTCCACCTCCTTTATGCAGATGACCTGAAGCTGTATGGAAAAATATCATCTGAAATAGAATCACTGTTCAACACTGTCCACATGTACAGCCAATACATTGTAATAGAGTGCCATGTTCACCCTCAAATGGGAAAAAGTAGTGAACACTAAAGGAATCAAGATGCCCTATAGTAATAACATCAATAGTTTGGGTGAAGATGATCACTATGAATATCTGGGCATCCTTCAAATAGACAACATCAAACACTCTGAAATCAAGAAAAAGGTTAGAAGTGAATACATCAAGAGAGTGAAGAAGATCTTAAAGTCCAAACTCAGTGAAGAAAATACCATCAAGGCAATCAACACCTTGGCAATTCCAATTACTAGATATACAGCTGGAATAGTGGAAGAAGAAGGAGAAGAGGAAGGGGAAGGGGAAGGGGAAAGGGAAGGAGAAAGGGAAGGAGGAGGAAGAGGAGGAGGAGAAAGGGCATTGGAAAAGTGTCTGAAAGACAGTGAAGAAGATGCACTGAAGCTAGTATACCAGGAAGGCTTACTGTCTACTGGAAATATCAAACTGGCATATAAGAAAAACAGAATGGAGGCTTGGGAAGTCAATGCATTACATGACCAATATATTTTTTAAAAAAAATAGCAGGGAAAGGACATAATACGAAGACCTGGCAATGGCTAAGAGCAGATAATTCTGACTGCAGAAGACCAAATCTTAAGAACAAATGCATACAAAGTCAGAATTGAGAAGACAGCAACAGATAGCAAATACCATTTATGTAAAGAAGCTGAAGGAACAGTGGACCACCTCGTTAGCTGCTGCAAGAGGTTCACACAGAGTGTCTATAAGCAGTGGCATGACAAAGTAGCAACAATGCTACATTTGAAGATATGCAAAAAATATTTGCTAGCAAGCAAGAACTGGTGGGACAATAATATAGAGAAAGTCATGGAAAATGAAGAAGTGAAATTGTTCTGGGACTTTAGAATTCAAACAGCTAGGCACCTGCTACATAACACTCCAGACTTATCAATTATTGATAAGAAAGATTTTTAAAAAGGTGTGAAAGCTGAATGTGGCAGTACCTAAAAGCAGCAGAAAAGAGTAAAAAGCTGGAAAAGATCATAAAATGTAGAGACCTGCAAATAGAAATAGAACGATTATATTTGCCACTATTGCATAGAATGACTATGGCAGAAGCAATCAAAGGTGGTGCCAGTAGTAATAGAAACCTTGGATGCAATCCCAAAACACCTGGAGCATCACTTGAATGCCATCGGCATTGACAAATTCATCTTGGGTCAATTGCAAAAGATGGCTTTACTCATTCTGCAATGCTATCTGCGACACCATCAAAAATCCGCATCTGGAAGGACTCAATAAGTAATTAAAAATGCTAAACCTGGTATGAACATCTGTGACTATGCAATGAAGCATAATAATACGCTCAATAGGTAGATTATACTGAACATCTGACTGACTGTGTGATGAACAAAAATAATAATACATTAAAACTATAAATCACCCAGAATCATTTGGAGTCAGACAGTATACAAATTTAATAAGTTATTTTCTGTCTTTCTGTCTGTCTGTTTACTTAATGAGGATGAAAAAAATATTTCACATGGCTTATAATGGACATTCTCTTAACATCCATGATTTATTTGAAGTATACTCTGGCTTAAAAGCTATGGATTGGATGGGTAATGTTAGAAGGTCAGGGCAACTATAATCAGGCCATGCAGCAATGGCAGCAAAATTATCTGCAATTTGTCTGGTTTTCATTTAAAACATAGCCTCCAATGTGACAATCAGGCAAAATATGTGATTGTCTGTGGTTCTTAACATAACAGATCTCTTCCATTTTAGCTTACTTGCAGGTGCTAGTTACAAAACCATATTTTACAGAGTGTTCTCTAAAGTATAAAAAATTCTAGTCCAAAATGCTCATTACCCACAGACTGTCATATGCATAATACATACATACATTTCGTCATCCTTTTTTCGTCCCAAGAACAACCCTGAGAGATGAATTAAGCTGAGAGACAGGAACTGGAACAAGGTCACCCAGCTGGTTTTCATGCCTAAGGAAAGACTAGAACTCACAGCCTCCTAGCTTTTAGCTTGGTGCCATAACCACTAGATCAAACTGCTGTTTCTGCTACCTTATTTCCATTGTACCTATTTCATGTTTTTTTAAAAAATAAAGTTCCTGTTGTATCTATATGATTTTGTGCTGTTTGATGGAGTAAGCTATCATTTGATTGATGAAATTGCTTAATAGGAAGAGCATTTTTCTTGGCTGAATAACCTAAGTTCAGTGAAATTCATTTTCCCAAGTTCAATAGAACTTATTTTCAATATTGCTGGCATAGGCAGTATTTGAGAATAGGATAACTATAATATGAAATGTCTTACTTTTTTATGGAAAATCCTTTAGATCTATATTCTATAAAATGGATATTCTCTTTTACTTTTTATTTTGTGTACCTATGTTTGAAAGTTGTATTTTCTTTTCTTATCTTGACATAATGCATGTATTAAATATTAGTAATGCATGTCTAAAATAGGTGGAATACAACAAACTATTTCAGAATACTGGTAAGAAGTCACTTTATTTCCAGAATTGTTTTTAAACAATCCTCTTCCCTTCCCCCCCCCCCCCAAAAAAAAATCCTAGGGCAAGGTTTTGAGTAGGATCCAAACTTTGGGGTGATTATCTGCACTCTAACTTATAAATCATCGCAGTGTCATCTATCACTCTGTGACATCTGACACCTTGATAAATCATAGTGTATTCCTAATTCAGTTTCCTGCTCAATTTTGCAATTTTCAGTAACTCAGATGATTACATCAACATTTTTTAATGAATTCTTATTGCTTGCATATTCAAGCTGTCTTACTCAAAGGGAGCAGTGAAATATTCCATTTGTTAGTCACCAGTTCACTGTATGGGATGTGGTGTTTCAGTGGCTAAGACGCTGAGCTTTTCAGATAGAAAGGTTGGCAGTTCAGCAGTTCAAATCCCTAGCACTGCGTAATGGAGTGAGCACGTGTTACTTGTCCCAGCTTCTGACAATCTAGCAGTTCGAAAGCATGTAAAAATGCAAGTAGAAATATAGGGATCACCTTAGATGGGAAGGTAATAGAGTTCCATGCCCTTTTAGTATTTAGTCATGCTGGCCACATAAACATGGAGACGTGTTCGGACAGCTCTGGCTCTTTGGCTTTGAAATGGAGATAAGCACTGCCCACTAGAGTCGGGAGTGACTAGCACATGCAGTATGTGTGAGGGGAACCTTTACCTTTAGTTCACTGTATATACCTAAAACATATCAAGAATGGAGGGATCGATGGATCAATGGATGCATGGACAGACAGACAAATAACATTTGTAATAATGTATCAAGAAGGAAAGAAACTTATCAAGTAAATATCAAGTAAATTTATTTGATAAATTACTTACCAAATATATATGTCTACTTTAAGGCAATTATTGTAGAAATAAGATGAATTCCATGGTAAGTATTTTAGGAAAGAAATTCAATATAAAGTTACCTTATTAGTCTTAAACAGGCATTTATTAAAAATACTAAGAAATTGAATTGAGCCATACCATAGGTTCCTGCCAATCTAGCTGTTTGAAAGCATACAAATGCAAGTAGATAAATATGTACCACTTACCACTGAAGGTAACAGCATTCTATGTTGGCAGTGACTGTGACTGTGACTGTGGAAATGTCTTCAGACAATGAGGGCCAATGACCTTTAAGTGGAGATGAGACCACCCGCCTAGTAAGCAATGACTAGAGGAATAAAATCCTCAGGGACTCCTTCCCCTTTTACTCCAGAGGGAGGCCTCCCTATAATCTGCAATGCAAGATCCTAGATTGTGTGACGTTCTCCAGAAATACAGCTCTATAAACGAATCAGCATTTTCTTCAGGCATTTGGCTTGAATGCTACCTGAATCTCCTTCTCATAACTGTAATTGGAACAGAGTTATGAAGTCCTTGATTTATATATTGATAGGAATTATCTTTGTGATACTTGAATAAGACTAATATAGTATCCTACTTCAAAATTCTGCTTCAGGCAAGAACCCAAAGTAACCCAGAAGCTAAGTTGCCGCTGAGGTGGCACAGTGGTTAGAGTGCAGTACTGCAGGTTACTTCAGCTGACTGCTAGCTGCAGTTCAGCAATTCAAATCTCACCGGCTCAAGGTTGACTCAGCCTTCCATCCTTCTGAGGTGGGTAAAATGAGGACCCAGATTGTTGGGGGCAATATGTTGACTCTGTAAATTGCTTAAAGAGGGCTGTAAAAGCACTATGAAGCAGTATATAAGTCTAGGTACTATTGCTATTGCTCCCTCTTTGTTCTTTTTTAGGAAAAAGCTAAAATTTATTTTTATTTGCCAAGATGATCATATGTAGTTGAATCGTTGTAACAATACTGTAGATCAAGGGTATCAAACTCACAGCCCACTGGCTGGATGCATCACACGCTGGTCACGCCCACACCCAGTTTAATGAAGGGGGGAAAAGTTGTAATACATCATGTGACTCTGCCATGGTAACACGAGTTTGACACCCCTGCTGTAGATTATACTAATGATTGCTTCATCTTTTTATGTATGATTGTTTCATTAGATAGTTGTGATTTGCTTGGAACGTATGACTGCAGCAACAAATATATCGTATAAAATAGATGAATAAATGTCCAACTCCATATAATATCTTTATTGGGCCATTCAAGGTTACATAATTTTTTATGAATTTTTTACAAAATTTTACAGATTTTTTTTTAAAAAATTCTTCATCCAGAACCACAAAACCGGTGAGAAATAATATGACTGATGTTCAAACCACATCTGGACTGATTATAGACAAAGCCTAGAAATTGTCTGTTATACTTCCTATCTTTCCTTCCTGAGCAAGGAGATGATCTGCTTGTTTAGATGAATGTCTGACAATTTGTTCCACAACTGAAATCTAATTGCATTCAGGTGAAAGTGTAATCTTTGGCAATATGGAAGGATTGAGAATAGATCTAGCTCATTGGTAAAAACTGTAGGAACGTGGTTATCTAGAAGCTTAATTTTTTTAGTTATTATTTTTTATGTTATTGTTATTCAGTATCCAAACACATAAATTTTATTATTGCAATATGTGGTATATCTTAGATTCTCTTCCTCCAATTTCTAGAAGATTGGACAAATTTGTGAAAATAACTTGTTGTAGATAATGTACAAGATAAGATACATTATATTATCAAGATTAGAAACAGTGTGCCACTAATTGCTGGATTCCAGACAAATAAGAGGTAATTATATATTCCCCATGAATTTTTGAGGTAGCTGAATATATTTATTGGAGATAAATATCAATTTCTATCCCAATCTGTTGTGGCATCCCAAACATTGGACTTGACACTGTCTAATCTCATTGAACAAAGTATTCTGCTCTTGGTATTAGTGCACTGAACTATGAAACAATAAAAAGCAGGCTGATCTCATGGCTATCAGGAATTAAGTAAAACTAAAATATCTCTTTATTCAAACTTCTAATGATGTCATCTTTTGGAATGTACTTTGTAATAGTATAGAAGGACCAATGGAAGAAAAGTGGTTATTCCCTTCTAAGATTTTCTCCAACTTCCTAGCTTGGTTTACAGCACTGAAATTCAGTGGTTATATCCCATCCAACTGTTAATCAGGCTTGATTCTGCTAAATTCTTTAAAGGTCAGGCAGATACTGGTGAAGTGTCAGGAGCTTTGGGAGTTGGTGGAAGTCACAAGAAAATTCAGTTGAAGGCTTATCAGGGTATTTAGGTAAGGGATCATTAAAAACCTAACTCTCTCTCTCTCTGTGTGTCTCTCTCTCCCTCCCTCCCTCCCTCTCTCTTTCGCTCTCTTTCTCTCTCTCTCCCCCTCTCCCCCTACCCTCTCTCTGAATTAACATCCTTTTTAATCAGTATAGAATGCCATCTGCGTACAGCCATATCAGTCTTTTAACGCTGAGTATTTTATTCCTCTCTAATTCTGCTTAGGACCCACTTTAGCAATACTTTCTGCCTTAGATTAATTACCCTGATCTAATTCATTTAGTAGAGGAGAGCTGTGGTACGTGGGTTGCCCACTGATGTATTGTGTTAAATGACGCCCATCTGTCATTCCAGCATATCAGCATGAATTCTGTGTCATCCACTTCATTGGTTCTGCTGAGATGTGAAGTACAGCTACAATGTTTACTACTGTTGTTAATTTAATATCTACACCTTTAATAACCTGACTGCTGTCATTTGCTGAACAATGATACATGATGGCCAGTGAAGAGCTAGGGAGAAGACATTAACTAGACAGCTTATGAGACCGGTTGTAGTTAATTAGCACATGTCTGAGTAAATTTACCACTGGAGGTCTTTCAGTGTATTCTCTTGTGGAAATGACTTCCTGAAAAGCTTCTCCTCCCACACTTAGTTTTTAGCTTTATTGCTCGCCATCTACATTTGTAAAGCCATTCCTCCTAACAAGAAAAATGCTCTTTCATCTGTCATATGTATCACTGGTAATATATAGCCAATTCTTCTATTCTTTATTAGTTTCTGGAGTTCAGTAAAAAAAAAAAAAACACTTCCAGGTATTCCATTCTTATCCCATTGGAGTTCGCCACTATGGGAAAATTAGCATCAAAGGTTATTTTCATTTTTTATTTATCATGTATTTCTAAGGCTTATATGCTGCCTCAATTAAACACTCTCGAGGTTTATAATCTTACAATTCAGCAAGTCATCTGAATCAATACTATGATAGTGGAGTGCTATAATGGTATGGTAACTCTCACAACAACAGTAGTTCTTTCTTGGGGACAACATCATAATACAATGCATCCCACTATTTAGTCTCCAAAGTTTCCTCATCCCCAAATCTTTGAATAAATAAATAGGAAAATTAAAACCTTGCTCCTGTGAGTAGCTTGCACGTAACAGGATGTACATTTTTAAAAGAGCTTTGGGAAAACCTGCACCAAAAATGTTTGCATTATTTATACAGAAATGTTTTAAAAATGGATAAAAATAAAAATAGTTCTTGGACATATGTTAAGTATTTTGTAAAATAGAAGAAAATATATGTAAAAGTTGTAGAAATTACAAATTTGAATAGTTATAAAACTATCTACACACACATACACACACATATGAAAAATTCTGCCTTAACATGGACAATAAAGCAAAGAAAACATCTGCTGATTTTCATGTTTTGTGTCACTCAGAAGCAAAGAAAGTACATGTATTATTCAAATGCAAAAAGCAGATCCAAGCAGAACATAATTAATTTACCCCCAACATTATCTAAACAGATTCTATTTGGGAAATGTTGAGTGTGTTGGGCTTCTAATGAGGAAAATCCCACAAACTTGAAACCTCCACCCCCCAAAAGATAAAAAAATAAAATATTTCTATAGAGTCTTTCAAGAGAGGACAATATTTGTTAATACAAAATGTCTATTTAACCAATATACATTTTAAAACCACATAAACATTAAACAGTTATTAACATTTCTATAAGTTGAAATTGGAAAAAGAAATTACTGACAACCCTGATACCCAACCTGGATCAGGCTGTAGATTAATCACTATTAAGGATATAAATCTTGAAATGTGGCCTCATATGCAACAGGATGTAATAAAGCAGAAGAACTGCCAGGGGGGAACAGTGGTGAAAATGATTGGCACAGAGAAGAAGCATGTTTGTGCCATATCCAACACAAGTTCAAAGGGTACAGGTAATCCTCAACTTGTAATAATTCATTGAGTGACTGTTCGAAGTTATACAAAAAAGTGAAACTGATGACCATTTTTCACACTTATGACCATTGCAACATCCCCATGGTCACATGATTTACATTTAGATGCTTGACAATTGATTCATATTTATGATGGTTGCAATGTCCCAGGATAATGTGATCATCTTTTGCAAACTTCTGACAAGCAAAGTCAATGGAGAAGCCAGATTCATTAACAACCGTATTGCTAATTTAACAACTGCCATGATTCACTTTCAAAATGTGAAATCATATAATGGGGCAAAACTCACTTAACAATTTTTTCACTTAGCAACATAAATTGTGGGCTCAGTTGTGGTTGTAAGTTGAGGACTACCTGTATTAAAACTGTAGTTTTAAAAACTATGACCACAAAAGCCTTTGCCAAGAGTGTAATTGTAATGTGACAAAAAAGAGGTGTGAAATATGAACGACATCAGAAGTAGTCATGTTCCTGAATTTAATTAATAGTATAACATGTTAATTACATGTAAAATTTAATCAAATGTAATACTATACTGACCTCATCTTTTTTAAAAAAATATTTAAAAGTGGGTAGGGTTCAATCTGCCCAAAATCTTTCTTATCTCTGTTTTAAAACTACTATGACCCAGGTGTATGTCAGTCCAGATATTGGCATAAGAATATTGGCATTCCAATTTATTTTTTTTAAAAAGAGCCAAATGATTAAGACATCAGGCTAAAAATTGAAATATCAGGAGTTCTAGCCCCACCTTAAGCCCAAAGCTAGCTAGATAATCTTGGGCCAGTCACTCTACCTTAGCCCTAGGAAACAGGCAATGGTAAACTACAAATGAAAATCCTTGCCAAGAAAACTGCAGGAATTTGTCCAGATAGTTCTCTTAAAACTGACTTGAAAGCACCTACACACAAAAGGCATATACAAAAATATTTTAATGGGAGATAAAATAATTTAAACAAAGTGCTTCTCCTTTTCCACCCACATTGCCATAATAATGCATGGAATAGCTTCATCTAATAACATCTTTGTCCTACCTGTTGCCATGTTTCATTTATTATGACTCATTCCCCTTCTTTTCTTCTTGCAAGTAGTATATAATCATCAATACAGTGAACAGATATAATCATTTATTTAAATATGAAAATCTGCAAGTAGGGTGTATTTTATTGTTCTTTTCTTTTATACTCAGGTGGCATTCCTTAATGCTATTCTTACCTCAAATGATAAGGAAATTACCCCAAAGAAATCATATGTATAATGTGTTTTTAGATTACAAATTCAATCTTATTTTACTTACAAGTAAAAAAGTATTCTTTTTTACTTGTTTTTTGCTATTAAAAAAAAGTTACCTTTATGTCATTATTAAAATATGAAATGATTATTAGAAGTGAGTCTTTTTTATTTTCTTTAAATAAAATCTACAAATTTAGCAATTATTCTGGCTGGTACACATAAAATTGGAATTTTTAGTGTAATAGTATTTCCTAACATAAAAAGGTATCAATAAGGAGATAACAAGGCTTTTAAAAAGTGTCTTTTAGAATCATTCCTTCAATCTAATAATTTATATATTTTCTACAAACTTCTTTTGCTAATGATGTCCAAGATCACAGTAATACCTTTAAAAAATAACCTAATCAAATTGCTTCCTAATGTAGAAGTAAGTATTAAATAAATGTTCCTCTATTATGCAACAGTTATTGAATTTTAGCCACCTTTTGAGAAGTTGGCAAGATAAAACAACATCAGCCTGATATAATGCACAATTAGAATTCAATGCTATCTCGGAAGCTTGTCAATTATTTCACTATTAGTGATGTAGAGCTCATCCTTATGCCCTTCTAACCACAAAGTATTTTTAAATTACATGATTTTCCTTCATCTCATTGTCAGTTCACAGCACATGTTGTATCCATCCTCAGCTGTTTCAGTTTCAAAGTGGTATCTTCCCTCTTTTCCCACCATTTTGGCATGGGCACAAGCTGGAATATTTGATTGACAATGTGATTTATCTTGTCAAGGCTTCAGTCTTTCCATTGGCTTCTTCAAACTGTTGCAGGCAGGCACCATCTTTTTTCTTTGATGGGGACTGATCTGAATGGCCATTTTGGAATGGGCTGCAGAAAGTGAAAATATCTGGTGGTTGCAGAGTCATTTGCCCATATAGTATCTGTTCAGTTGCCCATATAGTATCTGTTCAGTAATTTCTAAAATGGTTGGCAGATCTTATGTAGATTCCTTTAAAATTGTTTTAAGAATCTACACCTGATTTTTAACAGTGGGACTATCACTAGACAGCTTTGGGTAGCTTACAACATTAGAAGTGCTAAAACTGCTTCTTTGTGTTTGTGTATGTTTGTATAATATATATGATGTATATACATATACATACATAAAGCATGTACAATAAAAGTGCAACAATATGATTAAAAGATAGGAGGGGAGGAAGCAGGATGTGCAGGGTTGGAAGTGGGATCTACTATTAATACATCATACTGCCCATTGGGGGTCCCAGTGGCATAGCAGGGATCCTGCATCCAGGAATCCCTGATTGCGAACTGGATCTGTCTGAGAGAGTGCTATCTCATTGAGAACTAAAGATGTCAAAATCGCTGATCTTGAAGCTCCATGCACACTCAAAGCTATTCAGTCTTGCAAGGATTCAGCATCCAGGCTACCAAAGCCTACAAAGCATACGAAGCACAAGGGACCATCGCCAGGGATAGAGATGTAGAGTTGAGTATCACATACTGATGTGTTTTGTTCAAAGCTTCTAATATATACTGATGCAGACTTGGCTGTCTTCAACAATTAAGGAGGGAGATAAGCAACCCCTTGGCTAGGAGCTCAGAAAATTATCTCTATGAAAACAAGGCTTGAACTCACGAATTCTGCTAATCTTTCACTACGCCTGGATTAGTAAACTGTTGTTTCCTGCAAAATTCCCCTCCCGTCACCCCACCTATAAGCTCTCTGGGAGGGGCCAATCAGTAGCCACCTGTTCCTATATCCTTCTGTGAGCCTTTTTCCAAAGCTGTTCCCTCCTTCTCTCAGCCCTATGCATACATACATCAGTGACAGCTTCCCTCTCTTCTTCCTCACTGCTCCCTGACTCAGACGCCATCCTGTGGCCATCTAGTCCCTGCTCTGACTCTGAACACCCCCTAAAGTCTTCCTCAGCCTCCAGGGCAGTCCCATAGTGTTCATCACTATCAGATTCCACCAACAGCTCAGCCGGCCGCTGTTAGGCCACAACGCTATCCCTCGCTGCAGGATCCTTCCCCCTGGTCTGATGCTCAGGGTGTGGCTTAGAAGGGAATTGCTCATGGAAGATCTGCACCAAAGCAGGTGAGTGCATTTAGGTCGCATCCTCCCAGGTAAAATCTTCCGGCCCATACCCTTTCCATTCAATCAGGTATTGGAACTTTCCTTTAAGCCATCGGGAATCCGGATACTGGCAACTTCATACTCGGACGGCTCCTCATCATCACAAGGTTCTGGCTGGAGATGATCTGGTTGGCGAAGAGGACAAGCCGGCCGTTCAGGAACAAGAAGAGATAGATGAAAGACTGGATGGACTTGTATCGAACATGGCAAAATCAGGTGATAGGCGACCAGATTGATGACTGCTTCAACAGGAAATGGGGCAAGGTAACGGTGGTCTAACTTCTTGACTGGCCGGTCTGACGGAAGGTGTCTATTGGACAACCACACTCGATACCCCACAGTCAATGCCGGCATCGCACACTGAGACCTGTCCGCAACGTTCTTATAGTCCTCCTTGGCTTTATCCAGATATTGTCACACCACTTGATGGACGGCCTGTAGTTCCGACAGAAAGTCCTTAGCTGCGGGGACTGGTGAGTCAATTGGTATGAGGGGAAAGAACTGAGGATGATACCCTACATTGACAAAGAAGGGTGTCATTTCTGTGGATATGTGCTGCGAGTTATTGAACGCAAACTCCGCCAATGCCAGGTAGTCCATCCAATCATTTTGCTGGTGGTTCACAAAACAGCGCAGGTACTGCTCCAAGATCCCGATCACGTTCTCCTCCCTCCTCAGTTTCTGGATGGTGCGCTGAGGACAAGTAGATTTTTACATTCTAGGCCTTCATCAGCCCTTTCCAAAACTGGGCTGTAAATTGCATTCCTCTGTCCAACACAACCCTGTCAGGTAGGCCATACAGCCTGAAAACATGTTGGATAAACATGTGGGCATTGGTGCGGGCTGTCGGTAATCTCTGATACGGGATAAAATACGCCATCTTCAATAGCATGTCTACCACTACGAACACTGTGGTAAATCCAGAAGATAGTGGCAAGTCTGTCAGGAAATCCATAGAGATGGCCCCCCAGGGTCTCTCCAGTGTCAGCAATGGCTCGAGCAGCCATGGGGGGACTCCCATCACTGACTTGGCCTGCCAACACCTACACAAGACATGATGTAAGATTATATGTCATGTTGTAATCGGGGCCACCAGAAGGTACAGGAGACCAGGTTCAAGGTCTTAAAGAGGCCAAAGTGCCCCGCCGCAGGATTATTATGGCACTGGGATAGAATAAGTCCCTGAAGTGGCGCCACTGGCACATAGAGTCTGTCTTGGTACCGCAAGAGTTTATCGGTGAATGTCCATGGGGAGGCCCCATCTCTATCTTCGGTTGTTCCACCTAATCATAATGCTGCTGCACTTCCCATATCTGAAGCCGTAAGTCCACAGTCTCCTAAACTGCGGAGAAGGACTCTATGGGCAAAACTGTCGGGGTGGAATCTGGTCTTTGGTCCAAGAATACTCGGGTTTCCGCAATAGTGCATCTGCCCTTTGGTTGGCCACACTGGGGATGTATGTCACGCGGAAATTGAACTGTGCAAAGAAAAGAGACCACCGGATATGGAGCTGGTTCAATTTTCATGCGGTCTTCAAAAATTCCAAATTTCTATGGTCCGTTCAGACTTCAATTTGATGTTGGGCCCCCTATAAATGATTCCTCCAGGCCTCAAACACCACCTTAATGGCTAATAAGTCCTTCTCCCAAATAGTATAATTGCGCTCGGAAGAATAGAGTTTCCTCGAATAATCAGTGCAAGGGAAGAGGATACTGCTGGAGGCGTGAGCCTGAAATAATACCGCTCCAACAGCGATATCTGATGCATCTGCCTCACTACAAACGGACAGTGGGAGTCAGGATGCTTCAAAATGGGCTCTTTCATGAAGGCCTGCTTCAAGACCTGGAACGTTTGTTGTTCAGGGGCATTCCAGTGAAATGGAACTTTTTTCTGAAGGAGCCAAGTGAGGGGCACAGTCAGGGAAGCAAAGCCTGGGATAAAGGTCCGATAGTAGTTGGCAAACCCAAAGAGTCGCTGGACATCCTTCACTCACCGAGGATGTTGCCAACTATGCAAAGACTCCACCTTGCCCGGCTCCATCACAATACCTTCGGGAGAGATGCGATGCCCCGGGAACTCAATGGTGGACTGCCAAAACTGGTACTTCTCCAGTTTCGCATACAAGCAATTCTCACGGAGACATTGTAGGACCAAGCATAGGTGCTGCTGATGACTCTCCCAGGAGGACGAGTAAATTGGAATGTCATCTAGATAAATAATGACAAACTGGTCCAAAAGGTCATGGAAGATATTGTTCATAAAATGTTGGAAGACGGCAGGGGCATTGGTCAGCCCAAAAGGCATGACCGTTTACTCAAAATGCCCGTACCTGGTGCCAAATGCTGTCTTCCATTCATCCCCGGGCTGGATCCAGACAAGATTATAGGCTCCATGCAGATCCAATTTCATGAAAACCGTAGCCTCTCTGAGCTGCTCCAACAGTTCAGGAATAAGGGGCAGAAGATATAGATTGCGCACTGTGATAGAATTAAGTTTACGGTAGTCACAACATAATCTCAAATCTCCGGTCTTCTTTTTGATGAATATGACTGGAGTAGATAGTGGCGAAGATGAGGGTTGGATAAAACCCCAAGCTAGGTTTTTGTCCAAAAAGCCCCACAATGTGGCCAACTCTGGGTCTGACATCAAATACAAATGACTCACAGGGAGCGGCGTGTCCAGAATCAAATCGATAGGACAATCATATGGCCAGTGCAATGGCAATTGGTCTACTTCTTGTTCACTGAACACATCTGCAAAATCTGCTATGTCAGAAGGCAAGGACAATCCAGGTGGAATCAGCAACTGGCCTGCACAGACTTGACGGGTGGAAGGCTGGAAAAGTGGCAAGGTTCTGGAACCAGTAGATTTGTGGATCATGCACCTGAAGTCAAGCCAAGCCCAAGACCATGGGGAAATGCAGGCCAGAGGTAATGTAGAACTGGATGGCTTCCTCCTGAGCCACGATGATCAGGTACATGGGTTGTGTGGTAGCCTTGATAGGCCCAGACAGAAGCACCCTGCCGTCAATGGTCTCCACAAGCATAGGAGGATCTACCGGACACAGAGGGACTGCATACTTGGTCGCAAATGCCTCGTCCATGAAGTTTGTTGTAGCCCCGGAGTCGACCAGAACATGCATCAGAATCCCCTGTGGACTACTGGACAGGACTATTCATGATGCCAGGATCAGGTGTCAGGGAGGCCCACAAGTCACTGTCTCTGAGCATGGCTCTAAATTGGTGTGCACCAGACCCAAGGTCTCCCTTAGATCAGGTTTGGGGTGTTTCCTGACAAAATATTCTGGGGCTGGGGGGTAGGTCCAGTAACTGACACCCCTCATCTCTTCTTGGGGTAAAAGGCTGCCATGTGCCCAGGTTCCCCACAATAAAAACACAACCCCCCTGAGCGCCATCTGTTTTTCTCCATTATCGACAAGCAGGGCTTGGCTGCACCTAATTTCATGGGCTCCTCCCATGGAGTTGGAGTCTCACACATGGCAGGAACCATCCTGTTCTCCTGGGAGATGCGGTGACTTTCCTGCCTCTGCAACCAAGCATCAATCCGGAGATACAAATGGGCCAGTATGTTGAAATTTGGTGGCCTATCCACATGCAAAAGTTCATCTTGCAATTCTTCCAACAACCCATCCTGAAATGTGTCCATGAGGGCTGCCTCATTCCAAGCTGAATCCTGGCTAAGTAGCCTAAACTCACTGATGTACTCCTGCAAGGAATGCTGGCCCTGCTTCAGACTCTTCAGATGTCGGGTAGCCATCTCCGTCTTAATGGGGTCCTCATACATTAACCTGAGGTAGTCACAGAACCCCCTGAAGTCATCCAGCAAAGGGCTAGCCTGGACTAGCAGTGGGCTACCAATGAGCTGCCTAGCCAGAGAGAAGGCTAATCATAAACCCCACTTTATCTCGGTCAGTGGGGAAATCCTCTGCTCTCAAACTGATAAACAGTTGGCATTGTCCACAAAAAATCCAGAAACATGGCTTGGTTGCCATCAAATTTATCAGGCACATCAACCGGGCATTTTCTCTGAGGCAGTAGTGGAGCAGTGTGAACTTGGAGCTGAGCCACCTAGGTAGCCAGCACAGCTACCTGTTGCGTGAGCTGCACGTTTTCGGCACGAAGCTGCTCCATTGTAGATTATATGTAAATCTGTTTTAGAAGGCGGGAAACAAACTGTTCTGTCCCAAGCCTCTAATATATACTGACACAGACTTGGCTGTCTGCCACAACTAAGGAGGGAGATAAGCAACCCCTTGGCTAGGAGCCCAGAAAATTATCTCTATGCAAACAAGGCTTGAACTCACGAAATTCTCCCAATCTTTCACTACGTCTGGATTAGTAAACTGTTGTTTCCTGCAAAATTCCCCTCCCATTGCCCCACCCATAAGCTCTCCGGGAGGGGCCAATCAGTAGCCACCTGTTCCTATTTCCTTCTGTGAGCCTTTTTCTAAAGCTGCTCCCTCCTCCTCTCAGCCCTACACATACGTATGTTAGAGACAGCCTCCCTCTATTCTTCCTCACTGCTCCCTGATTCTGACACCATCTGGTGGCCAACAGGCCTCTCTAGTCCCTGCTCTGACTCCAACACCCCCCCCGAGTCTTCCTCAGCCTCCAGGTCAGTCCCATAGTGTTCATCGCTGTCAGATTCCACCAACAGCTCAGCCGTCCGCTTTTGGGCCACTACATGATGACACCTTAACCCATGGTAATGGATGATCTTACCCAATGGCTTCGTAGAGATGTTAAAAAGCAATGGAAAGAATATCAATCCCTGTTGCATGCCACAAGACAGAAGCTGTGGACTGAATCTCTTTCTCCCTATTAACCCCATTTGAGACTGGCTTTGGAAAAAGGAGTCCAAACATCACAGTACCATGCCAGCCAGTCCCAAACCTGACAGCTGACCCAAAAGATACCACAATCTATGGTATCAAAGATTACTGAGTGATCAAAGAGAGCAAAGATAATTGTACTACTCTTATCCTGCTCTCACCAGAGATCATCCACAACGAGACCTATGCTATTTTTATCCCACAACTGGATCTGAATCCTGATTGAAAAGGCTTTAGATAATCTATTTCATCCAGAACCTTCTGCATTGCCATGCAATGACCTTTTCTACCACCTTCCCTAAAAAGGGGAAATGGGAGAGTAGTCAAAAATTGTTCAGGGAAGTGGGATCAAGCAATGGTTTTTTAAGGAGGAGATGAATCAAGACCTGCTTAAAATGCCTCAGGAACATCCCCCCAGCAGTGAAGAATTTATTACTGCCTGAACGCACCTGCTAATGACCATCCTGGAGTTTTCATCAGCCAGGAAAAATTGACCACCTAATTTACAGGTGGTTCCACAGATAGCATTGAGGGTCCTTAGGCCCAACAGGATCAAAGATCTATGTTCAAATAACTAGGTGATAGATCACAGGCATGAATCAACTTCCTCACTGAGTCTTTTATTTGGGGCAGTTAAATCTATACTGAAGTAGTTAAATCTATATTCATCTACCAATTACCTGACATACAGTATATTAAGAACAGCGGTTTGGATTATTTTGTTCATTGGCTGGGTAAAACTAGTATCTATCTAACTCCATTTCACTTCTAGTCCATATAATGTAAAAGTGAGGACAGTAAGAGAGGAAGGAAGAAATTTGCCCAATTACATCAAAACAGGAGACACAGGTGTCTTTTTCAAACTGTCCCCTCTGCAGTGAACTTTGAATATGTGTTGAAACCAAGATGTAATATAAAACTAAAAATACATCTAAAAGTACACATGAAGAACCTTTACTGTGCCCTAATGTTTTCTTTCTGGCAAATCACATTTGGTTTTTCGAAATTAAACATATTGAAAAAATAAAAATAATTAAAAGCTAAATACTGTACTTTTTCCTTTGATAAATATTCAGAGTCGAATAATAAAAACTCAGTAAGAAGATTAAACTTGATTTAAGAACTAATCCATAACTCTACAGTTCAAAATGTTCTTTTTATTGTTGTTGCAAATAACTTGAGAATAACAGATATGAAAATTAAAATTTTCATTTAAACTCATTGTAAAAAATAAACATTTATCTGTATAATATTAACATTGACAAGAAGATCCCTTCATATCAGCTGAAAATTCTACTTATATTTATTTGATCTAGTAAAAAGGGGAACTTGAATTAATTAGACATCGGTGAAATTCAGCAAAGCTGTTTTTACTTATTTATATTTATATATGTTACTTAAGATAATAGTGTAAACCTAAAAGTAGTAATATCTGTTCAATGTTAACAAGGATCTAATACTGAAAAAAATTGAACTTTCATTATTAATGTAATCTGATCATTGCATTCATGGACATGGTCTAATTTTCTGCCCTCACACTCAGTAAGCACAGGAAAAGGAGCTAAATTCATAATAAATGTTAATATATTGAACTGAAGAAATTTGTATTCAAGCCAATTAATTACTTTAATAATATGTCTAAACATCTCTTTTCTACAGACACATCTAGAGAATATGGTGGCAAAAATAAATACTAGGAACAACAAATTATGTGGAATGAAATGGAGAGCTCCAGCTGCCACCCTTAGTTTAGTTTACTTTATTGTCATTGCAAATTGTACAATGAAATTAAATGCCATCTTTGGTGTACATTATAACTATAAAAAATAAAACATAAGCACACATCATCTCAATAGATAGACTCATCCTCCCCGGAGATAAGTCCCACCACTATCATCCGCAAATTAGTAATAGTATTACTAGTGTGAGTACAAATGCACATAAAGAGTATAGAGTGAGGGACTCAACCCGCAATCCTGTGGTGTACCAGTGTTAAGAATAAGGGCTGAAGAGATATGATTACCTAATCTGACCCTCTGAGAGTAGCCAGAGTCAGAGCAGTGTGAAGAGTTATGGCTATCTAGATCTATTTCTTCTGTATGCAAGGTCTTTAGGTCAATAGGAATGGTCTACCTCTCAACAGATTACTGTGACCCTATATGGCTTAACAGCTGCCATAAAGATGTCAAACTCAATGACACCATGAGGATTATACATGGCTATATTAAAACCATTCCAACTTGCTGGTTTCCTATTCTGAACCATATAGCACTGCCAGCTTTATGAAGGCAACATGCACTAGTGAAGGAATGCAGAACAATTATGAACAACTCACTCCTACTGGTGCATGCCAACATTCTTTATTTATCAGCTGGAAGACATAAATCCAGGAGACCCCCATTGGCACTTGCATAACACCTGCTCAACAACTTTAACATCAATTGCCAATGGAAAGCCAAATGGGTTGCTGGACATCTAGGCATAGGAAGACATATAAAGGATCTCACAAAAAGGGTGCCAGGTTTTGAACTACCTCATCAGCAATGTGTGGATAGGATTTTCACCTCACATGGTATCTGCCGGGACTCTGTATAAATGGACCCTTCACTGTGACTGAAGGATCCCACATCAAACTAAACTAGATCAAATCATGACAAGTCATGATAAGCTGGTTCAGTAGCTGATTTTTTTTAAAAAAATATAGATTATGCTACATTTCAATGGTTAGATGGCCTAGACATTAATATTTGAACATAAGTCTTTGTAATATGTATATTTTTAATATGTATATTTTATTGTGTTTTACTAATCTAGATGAAATGTTGATATATATTGCTAGCTCATGTATGACATGCCACGTACAAATAAATAAACAGCAGTTTTGAATTATATGATTCTGAAAATCTGGGTATCTTTTATCACTAACAAATTAAGTGATTAATTAGCTTCAAAATGTTTAAGAATCATTATATATGATACACGAAGACACAGCAGATCAGTCAGTCAATCTGTTCCTCCTGGACTGTTCCAATCAGCAACTTTCAGTTCAATAGCTTCTGTTTCGATTCAGTTTCGTAGTTCTAGATTACTTTAGACATTTTGTCCATACAACCTCTTGCCTATTTACTACATATACCAAAACAACCAACTTCAAACAATGAATGAATGAATGAGTGAGTGAGTGAGTGAGTGAGTGAATGAATGAATTCTTTTGTTACAACTCCACGATCAAATGAATGAGCCCAAATATGGACACTAGAATAGACAAAAGACCATTCCAACATTGGCTTTTCCTTTTACGTTGTATTCACATTATATTTTCCTCTTAAATTCTCAACTTGTTTTGAAGATAAGGATAAAGGCTTGATAAAATTACTAAGAATATAGAAGTATTTATGTATAATCTATCATTAGCCACAATTTTATTTCTATAATATATATTTAAATAAATATTCTTCTTTTATTTCACAATTATAGTAGCATTTGGCCTTTTAATCTTCTCAGTACTGGGGAATTATGCTAGTACAATCAAGGGTATCACTCTGATTAGTCCTGCTATCATGGTATCTTTTTTGATTATATGGTATTTGATATGGAAATACTATCCTTCATATTTTCATCCAAGCTGTTCACAACAAATGTTCACATTAAATCAAAGTTGACTCAATTCAGTAAATGTTTAGAGTTAAGTTTCAAGTTTCAATTAATGCATATGCAAGCCTTGGCAATTTCAATTTTTTTTCATTTTGGCAATCTTTAAATATGAACTGTGAATATGAAAAAAGTTAGGCCTTTTCATTTTGTAGATGCTATAAAAACCTAGGTTAGAAACTGATGACTCTTGCTTAAATGTCAATGATCACACGTAAATTAACAAGCCTTATATTGTTAATAACCTAACAACTATTAAGGATGGATGAGAAATTCAGTCTGTTTAATATTTTTCTTGAATCCATCACTTTCAGCTTGATCTATAAACAAGAAAACTAGAAATACAACTGGCTATCAAAATCTGCACTTTGTAGTAATTTGTAATATGATCTACAGCCTAATGAATTCAGCCAAAATTCCTACATTATTTATTTATTTAATAAATTTACATGTAGAGATATTATAACATGGAGTACAAATGTACAAATGTAAACTTTTGAGATAAATTATATATGTTGTAATCTGCCTGTAGTGCATACACATATTATAAAAAGAGCATACAAATGTGTATTTAGGTATTTGTACAAACATCAGGCCAACAACAAGCCGGATAAACTTGAGTTGTCAATTATATAGCATGAGTATATAATATTAAATCCTGCTTCCTTTCTTTGCACTCAGGTTCTATCTATTATTTTATCCAAATTTGTAACAAATTGAAATTACCTGCTGAAATCCAGTAACCTAATGTTGCCTCAGCAATAAAATTCATGTTCAAATGAAGAAAATTCTTCATTTTCTACTAGACCACTTCCCTCCCCACCCTATGCATAAATGATAAAAGAAATTAAGTTCTGTGAATGCTGTGCATGCCAGGAACAGAGGAAAACACAATGGAAATGAATACAAATAAGACATTTCACAGCAAGATCTCCACCACAAGTGTGAAAAACACTGGGTATCTCATTAACACAGAAATAAACAGCACTCTGCCTAAGGAGGTAATGGCTCTTTCTAAGCACTCTTAAATTCAAGCACAAATGTCAAAACAAGATGTCTTTCAAGAAAACAGTGTTAGACTTGGAATTTATTCATGTACATTTCATAAAATAGCCTTCAAGAAAGAAAGAAGGACCATTTCTCATTGTTGTATATACAAATGGCAAGCTTGCTAAAAGCCTGGGAAGATATGACATTATAAAACAAAATCAGCTAGTGGGAAATGGTGCAAGTGGTTCTCTAAAATGTTAGAGGGCACAAAAACATGCCACTTCCTCTTACTTGGTGGCCTTTTCCAGCCCTTTTAATAATTGTGTTAACATTGGAATCTGAAGCTAGTGATGAAGATGGTAAAAAATGACCCATTCATTTTTGACACCATTTTTGACAACAGTGCAAGCCCCTCCCTTACAGACAGACTTAAGTGTGTAGGTCATGATATCATAATACATATTGTTATCTGGTATTCTCTTGGTGAGAAGTGAATTTTAGGACCACTACAGACCTCCGCTCCTTCCGTGTTAAGCTCAAGACCCACCTTTTTCAAATATCTGGCCTGGCCCAACCATAACTTCGTTACGCTCCTGAGGGGTTTTTAATTCAGCAATTTTATTTAGGGGATTTTAAACTGTGTTTTAACTGTGTTTTTAGCTGTGTTTATTGTCTTTCACTTGCAGGTCTACTCTCCTCCATGCACAAATGTAATTGTCCTTGTTTTTTCGTATGTATGTGTGTCCTATGTGTATTTTATCTTTTTGACTGTACGCCGCCCCGAGTCCTTCGGGAGAGGGTTGCGGCTAATCAAATAAAATTTGATTTGATTTGATTTGATTTGATTTTCTTGGTGGGAAGTGCACTGATGATGTTACCAAGTTTGGTAATGAAACATCTGTAAGAAAAGAACCAAATTCAGAGAACATCAAGAATCCCACAGTTTAATCCTGAACTGCAAATATTCTCTTCTATCATGACATTTTGTTACCTGTGTAAACAAATACACATTCCATGTCAACACCTTTTATTCCAAGGACAAAGGTGAGTGGCGATGCCCCTTTATTTTGTTTTTGAGGAGATGTTCTTGGAGAAGAGACCAGTATCAAGTAACAGGCCTACTTCAACTTTTTTTAAAAAGTGTACGTTTAGTCCATAGCCCATTTTACTACTTCATATTCCTTATATTTGCCAATATGAAATGTTTTGTAGAGCCTTGCAGGCTCAACCATTTCAAGCACAAATGTAGAATTTTGCAAATGTATCCATAACCCTCAATAAAATATTAAAATAGCATAAAAGACCATGCTGAAAAATGTATGAGATTTCTACAAGAGGGAACCTGAGTTGCGTGTTGTGAAGTAACTCTTATCAGAACATTTTAAGTCCCTGCTTAACAACCTTAAGGCTTGTAATAATGGTTATTTCAAGAGTTGTTTGAAAAATAAGGAAATGAGTGCAGGGATCAATGAATTTTAGAAGTAGACAGGCCTTCAGTCAAAATCCACCATCCTTCAAAGACTTTTCTAATATTCCCATCTAAGTGAGAAAGCTATGATTTTTTTTCTCCTTCTGCTCCAAGCCGTTTTGCAATTCCTATTATGAAATTTCCCTTATCTTTAAGGGAAAGGAAACTTTACTGCTTTAGTTATTCTAGTCATTAATCTGCAGTTTTTCTGAAAATATTCTGCTTTGCATTTCTTAAAGACACAAGAGTCATGTTAGGATCTAAATCTGAGAAGTTTCATTTTTCAATCTTTGCATTTCTTTAATGCCTAAAAAATATTCTATACTTTCTTATTGTTTTATGAACTGCATACTAGTGCAATGGTGATATAGGTGATTCAGGTGGTCTTTGTCCATCCTCCTAGAAGTTTTATAATAAGATACCAGAGGCTGGCAATTTCTGCAGGCAAACTTTCAAATTTTGAGTATATTAGGAATGGCTGAAATCAGAAAATAGCTGCCAGCATGGAAACTTGCTTGTTAACAAAGTGGTAGTTTCATTTATATTTTCTATCACCCCAAGATATTTTATATTAATCCCAATTCACTTTAATTTAATGTACAAGAGAAAATGGTAGGAAAATGCCCATTTCGGAATTCAATAAGTCTCATTAAACATAAACATAAGCAATAAACATATAAAACATTATTGAAAAGCCAAGTAGGTCCCATTTAGGGATATGGATGATCTAGAAATGTGGAACATAAATAAAAATAAATAAATAATAGCCTTTTTATGAAGGAGGAAGGAAATAATGAAAAAACAAGTAGCTCAAATGCAAATTTTCTTTCAATTTAAACAGAAACTGTCATTAAAAAATTGTACTGAATAATACAGTGAAGAAAAGAAATATTTCATAGTGATTGAATTAAATATAAGAAAAATACTTCATATAATATGCATAAGCAGATTTATGAAATTAATTCAGTTATTCAACTTTTCATTATTTTGTCCATACAACCTCTTGCCTATTTACTACAATAATAATTACCAAATAATATGTCATCTGTTCATTTTTAAAACACAAAACTTTTTTTAAAAAAATAGATGACAAAGTCATAACATGGGTAACATCATAACTATTCCTTAAAATCAGTAGACTTTGTTTCTCATTTGCTATGTTTTACTCTATCCATAGCTTGATAAAGCCAATTCATAATATTACAAAATCCATAATTTAGGTATATAAATAACACATTGATATACTTAAATACTATTGGGTTTTTTCACAAATTATATTAATCCATATATTAATCTGAATCAGTGACGTGCGGTGAGGTTTATGACTGGTGAGGCACTGACACAGTGCTGAGTTTCAATATTTTTAGACTTGTGGACTTCAACTCCCAGAGTTCCACAGCCAGGCATGCTCAGTTCCAATTTAAAGCAACAGCATTTGTTTTTCTCCTTTGCTCCTTCTTTCTTTTTCTTTTTCTTCTCCTTCCCCTCCTTCCTCCCTCTCTCCCTTCCTCCCCCTCTCTCAAACACACACACACACACACACACACATAGAAGTTGGATTGGACTATCTCTCCTACCCCTTCCCTCTCCCACTCACTCTCAAACAAACCCCCCCCACACACACAAAAGTTGGATTGGATATCTTTTCCAGTGTCTTGAAAGCAGCTCCTCTGCCATCCCCCCCCCCCCCCCATTTCCTGCTGCCTTTCCCAAACACCTCCACCATTGCAAATGCAGCCTGCTGTCTGGGTGGGAAATGCCTGGAACACAATAAAGCCCACCCACCACCTCCTGCTGGCAGGCTGGGGTGAGAGGAGAGGCAGAGAAGCCGGAGGGGAGCCTTCCAAAAGAAAGAGGCTGGGGGGAAGTGTGTGTACTACAGCATGGCTCTTTGCCTGGCTTCCTGCCTCCTCCTGTGGTCTCCTCAGTGCTCACTTGTGCTCTCCCTCCCCAAGTGTAGTTTGATTGCAGGTGGAGCCACGTTGCCTTTTCAAACTTGTAATCAGTGAAGCTGGGCTAGATTTTTATATAGTTTTATCCAGCTGTGTGTGTGAGAGAGAGAAATGAATGGGGGCCTGGGGAGGAAGTCACTACACTTGGGGAGGGAGAGCACCAATGAGGTTAAGCAGAGTCATCCACGGTGAGGCAGCAACTAGCTCAGCTTTTTCCTTTTACTTTTTTTTTCATGATGAGAGTGGTGAGGCTGTGCCTCACTTGCCTCACCTGACTGCACGTCACTGATCTGAATGCAGAATAAAGATGGCTAATTGAGCCACCAACCAAAAATTAATAATAAAAATGCTTAAAACAAGATATAAATTTATTTATTTAAAACTTATAGCACTACACTTGGATAGTAATAGAAATAGTTATTCCATATTCATTTGTGACATGTAAATTGCCAGGGATTATGCATAAAATTCCCTAGAGCAGCTGTGCTAACACATCAGCTGTGACTTGGTAGTAGACCCTCAAGGATAAACTGCAAAAATATACAAGCCCTCAGGAGCAATGAATCCTGCTTTGGGGCAGGCAAATGGACTCAGCATTCATTAAGTTCTTTCCCGCCCATTAGGTCTTCAGAATTATATTTAAATATTCCTAGAATTTTCTATGTGGCTGTTGAAATTCTGCTTTTTGTCAAGCTTCTGTACACACTGTTATCTAATACTGCAATGTAATTTTGAGGAGACCAGATATTTGCTATAGCAAATGCTGTCCCTGACATGTTTTGAATGATTTTCATGCTTCCATTACTTTCAAGCACCAGAAGTCAAAATACATGTTGATATATGCACCTAGAAGGTAAAAAATATCTGAAGCTGATCATGGCTATTATTCCTGCAGCCTACAAATTATTCTGACAACAATGTCTAATCATTTATAAAACTAAAAGCCAAATCTGCAAATTTCTTCATAAAATCTAAAAGGACTTTGGCTATGGCATTTTCAGCTGCAGACCTTTTTCTCATGAACTTGGTGGACATTTCCAAAGAACCTGGTGGACTTTTTGAGAGACCATAGTCAAACACTGTGCATTAAGTGAGCCTTTAAAATATAAGACACAGTCTTATAATTTTTTTGGGGGGGAATGTCTAATTATTGACTAACCTCACCACAGTGGCACCAACAGCCCCACCCAGCAGGAGCCCACTGCTGGCCCACTTCTTCTGTGGTTACTTGCCACTGGTCCGTGTTGCCCCCAACCTCCATTTTGCCATCAGAGACCTTCCGGAAGGTCTCTAGCTGAGAAACAGGCTCTGGATTGATGCATGTGTCACCCCTGGCTTCCATTTTGCTGTTAGAGGCCTTCTGGAAAGCCCTCTGCAGCCAATAAAAGAGCTCTGGATCAATCCAGTGAAAAGAAATGGGCCTGCAAGATGAGGCAGGTGTCAGGGTGTGCGAGGCCTGGTAAGTAGGGCAGCTTCACCCCTCCATCTCTACCCTGGCTTAATTTTTACCTGTGCTCCTCACTCCACCCCATACATCATAGCAAGGATTTATTTTGGAGGCAGGGCTTATATTGAGTGAACATGTACAAATCAAGCTAGCACTTAGGGATAGGTCATATTTTTGGGGAAACACGGTATAAGTAAGGACATCCCTAATGCTATGTGCAGTGGTTCTCCCTCCAGTCCGTCTGCCTAGGGGGCGTTGTTCTCACTCCTGATTGGCTACCTTTTGACAGTTGATATACATAAAGAGCTGCCAAACAGGGCTCAGCTGTTGCCAGTTAGCTGAGACGCCTGAGTTGTAAATTGCCATGTTTGGCAACCTGTTAAGCATTAAAGCTGTTAGCATTTGAAAGACCTGGCTTGCCACACTCTGTCCACCCGGTGTTCTCCCTAGCTAGAACATTGGCGACAAATGTGGCATGCTGAGGTAGAGGCCAGGCAAAGAGCTGGTGAAGGTCACTATTACAGAGCCGAGTCGTTCAGAGCTGAAATGCCTCTCAGAGGAACTCACTCGACAAGAGGTTGAATGAAATCACTAAACAGTTAGTGGGCCTTGGCGGAGAGCTACTAATTTTACCTCAGGATGGCCTCTATGAACACACTAGCAGTCTTTAATGGAGCCACAGAAACCTGGGAGTCATATACACCCCTTTTTGAATGCTTCTTGGAAGTGAATGACTATACCAATTTATCTGAGAGCAGAAAGAAATCGTGTTTTTTAAACTTGTGTGGCACAGAGATGTTTAATATGGCAGACATATTAGAGGCTCCCCTGTCAGTGTACACAGTGTCCTGGGATGAGTTAATGACCAAACTCAAGAAGCATTATGCCCCAGCACCGTCCCAGATTGTCCGCCGGCACGCTTTCCACAGAAGGAACCAGCATGAATGGGAATCGATCAACGAATATGTAGCAGTATTGAGTGCCACAGGTCTGCATTGCAATTTCAGAGACCTGGCTGATGTCCTTCTGGACCAGATCGTCGATGGTATACGAGACCTCCACATACAGTGCCGCCTACTAGCCGAACCAGACCTGACCCTGCAGACTGCACTAGATGAAGCCCGAGAGATGGAACTGTCAACACGATTGGCAGAGGAGATCCAAATCAAATTTGCAGGAAAATCACTATGAAGATGCTAGCCCAGATGCAACAGATGATGATGACGAAGTGCGGGACAGATGAGAGGTCAGCAGGGTAAGCCTCCAGTCCCTCTAAATAGTTCCCCGGGGTGTGGGGGAAAACATGCTAGAGCAGACTGCCATTTTAAAAACACAGTGTGTCTGCAAACGGGGCCATTTAGCTAAGGTTTGCAGAGCAGCTGTCCCTTGTGCTAGTGTTTTTGAGGGTTCATCATCAAACAGATTCCCTAGGAAATTTCCTCCCAGGAAAAGAGAAAATTGTTTCTCTGTAGAGGATGATGACCAGGAGACTGAAATTGATCAGATCTCTTTTAGTGCTAAGGAGAAAATCTTTATCACAGTAAGATTATAGGGCAGTTTATGCACCATGAAAGTAGATACTGGGTCAGCTGTTTCTATAGTGTCCTGGACAACTGCCAAGAGGCTTGTCCCTAGTCTAGTTAAGGAACGGCTTAAGCCCAGTTTATTGAGGCTGAAGGATTTCCAAGGAAATCCAATCCCAGTGTTGGGCAAATGCTATTGGAGGTGCAGTGTAAACAATTCTATAGAAGTTTACCCCTTTTAATTGTACAGAGTCACCGCCCCAGCCTACTGGGGCTGGAATGGTTTGAAGCCCTAGGGTTGCGAGTCAATGGCATCGACAAAATTCAATGCAACCCCTACCTTGAATTATTAACCAAGAAATTTCCGGATGTTTGCGTAGAAGGTTTAGGAAAATACACTGGCACACCCATTTCATTTAATTTGGACCCTCAGGTCCCTCCCAGACGCCTTAAGCCACGCAAAGTTCCATTTGTCTTAAAACCTAAGGTAGATGTGGAACTTGATAAATTATTAGCACGGGGTGTTAGAACCCATGGATCACACCAATTGGGAGACCCCCATTGTGACCCCGATTAAGAGCGATGGGTCTGTGCACCCACCTAGCCGATTATGTGCTGACTATAAATGTGCTGACGAGGCAACTGCTGAAGCCCAAACCATCGTCACTCATAGAGAGGCATTTAAATGCCACCAACTCCAGTTTGGAATCAGTGTGGCTCCGGAGTTGTTTCAGAACCTTATGGAGAGATTACTGCAGGGTACTTTGACGACGTCCTGGTATCAGCCACTTCCCTAGCCAACCTGCTCACTTGCCTCTGTACTGTCCTACGCTGGTTCCGGAGCATCAGCCTGAAGCTGAAAACAACTAAGTGCAAAATAGTGGTGCCACAAGTTGAGTTCCTGGAGTTCTTAGTGGATGCTAAAGGGCTCCACCCTACCCTGAACAAAGTGCAAGCCATCCAGTAGCCCCTCTCCTGCCAGCCAACAAAACTGAGCTGCAGGCCTTTCTTGGGCTGTTAAATTTGTATACTATTTTCCTGCCGCACAAGGCATCACTATTAGAGCCTCTACACTGCCCATTGGATCGATTGGCTAGGTGGGCATGGGGAAAGACTGAAGCTGCGGCATTCTGAGTTGTCAAAGACTTTGTTAAATCTGATGGTGTCCTTGTGCAGTACGATAAATCCATGCCCCTGGTATTGGCATGTGATGCCTCTCCCTATGGGGTTGGGGTGATACTTAGCCACCAACTGCCTTCAAGTCTGCAAGCCGCAATTGCATTTTTCTATTGTATGCTATGCCCCCCTGAGAGAAACTATTGCCAACTTGATCGGGAGGCATTGGCTATAGTAGCAGGCGTGAAGCGTTTCCACGCATATTTATATGGCAGCCATTTTCACTTAGTGATGGAGCACAAGCCATTGCTCAGAATGCTGGCTGGGGATAGGCAAACCCCTCAAATTCTGTCTCCAAGATTCACCCGCTGGACTGTGTTCCTGGCAGCATACAATTACACTTTGCACCACAGGCCAGGAAGACATATTTGCCACGCGGACACTTTAAGCCATTGTCCTTTGCCTATTCCTGTTGTGGATCCAGCGCCTGCTTCTGCTATTCTCCTAATTGATGATTTAAAGCTGCCTATCACAGCATCCGATGTTGCCAAACACACTGCCTGTGATAAGTTGCTGTCCAAGGTTTTAGAGTGGTCTACAAGGGGATGGCCGGGGGTCCAGTAAGTGCTGAATTACATCCTTCTTCTCTCCCCCAGCAAGAACTCTCAATGCAACAGGATGCCTGCTCTGGGAAGACAGGGTAGTTATTCCACCTTCCTTCCAATAAGCTGTCCTGACTATTCTACACAAGGGCCATCCAGGCATAGTCAGGATGAAGTCGCTGGGTCGCAGCTATGCCTGGTGGAATGGACCAGGACATTTCACATTGGGTTTCGGGGTGTCCTCCCTGCCAGGAATCTAGACCCTTGGCTGCCAAGGCACCTGTTCAATCCTGGGAGCAACCTAAAGCATCTTGGTCCCGTGTCCATATCGATCTAGATGGCCCCTTTAAAAGTCAAACATTTTTAGTCGTAGTTGACACTTTTTCAAGATGGGTTCAGGTGGTGGCAATGGGATCGACCACAGCACCGGCAGTTATACTAGCTTTCAGAAGGTTGCTTTCCACCCATGGGTTGCAGAACTTAATCGTCTCAGATAATAGGCCCAGTTTGCAGCGACCATGTTTGCCACCTTTCTTGCAGAATTAGGAATCCACCATGCTTTTGTTGCCCCCTTCAACCCCACGGCTAATGGCCTGGCCGAGAGGGCGGTTCGCACAACTAAACTTGCCCTGGGTAGATTTGCGTCTGGCAACTGCCAGGAAAACATTGACCAGTTCCTATTATGGCAGCTGGCCACCCCATGCACAACCACAAATAAGAGTCCGGCAGAATTATTAATGGGCCGAAAACTAAGGACCACATTAGACCACCTCCACCAGGACTATGCCCCAGAAAGGCCTCTAGATTCCCATAGACAGCTTAAAGGGTTCAGCCTACAGGCTAAGGTCTATGCCCGGAATTACTTAGGCCACCTACTATGGTTGCCAGGAGTAGTCATAGGAATTATGGGCCCCTGTTCCTATGAGGTAGAGATAGAGGGGGGCAGGGTTTGACCAGGTAAGGGCTCGGCAGGCCCAACAAATGCAACAACAAGGCCTGCAGACAGTCCCAACCGACTCAGAAGAAAGAGAACCATGATCTCGCTCGCCTACCCCCGAGAGGTTCGAAGCCACTGAAGTAGAACCAACCATAGACTTACCTGATCTTCACAGTGCCACTCCAGTGTCGGTGGGTCCTGCAGTAAAGAAGGCATCAAAAGATGGCATCAAAATAATCCACAAGCTCCAATGAGCCAACCACCCTCTTCACCTGCTGCAGGAGCACTAAGAAGATCTGGGCGGGTCCAGCACCACCCAGTCTACTTAGAAGATTACGCATGCACATTCTAAGTGTGAAGGAGTGCTATGTGCAGTAGTTTTCCCTCCAGTCCATCTGCCTAGGGGGCATTGTTCTCATTCCTGATTGGCTACCTGTTTGACAGCCGGTATATATAAAGAGCTGTCAAACAGGACTCAGCTGTTGCCAGTTAGCTGAGATGTGTGAGTTGTGAATTGCCATGTTTGGCAACCTGTTAAGCATTAAAACTGTTAGCATTTGAAAGATCTGGCTTGCCTCAGTCTGTCCACCCGGCATTCTCCCTAACTAGAACACCTAAGGTACAGCAGAAAGGATGGGGCTTGTCAGCTGACATTCAAAAGTTTTTCCCCCAATCCTTTGAATGGTTGTGTTCATGATAACTCATCATTTTGCCTCTTGAGTAGATTAAAAAAAAAAAAAAACAACCAAATGGTTCTACGGTCTGAAAACATTTGAAAACCCACGAGACTTTGATTTCTTATCTCCTAGATCTTAATTGGAGTAATTGTTTATTCCACAATATTGTTTTGCATTAAAACAATATCCTTTTATTCAGTGGTGGGATTCAAAAAAAATTACTACTGGTTCTGTGAGTGTGGCTTGGTGGGCATAGCAGCAGAAGGATACTGTAAAGTCTCCATTCCCTCCTACTCCAGAGGAAGGTTACTTCAAAATCCACATTCCCTCATGATCAGCTGGGACTCAGGAGGCAGAGAATAGATGGGAGTGGGACTAGTCAGAGGTGGTATTTATCGATTCTCAAAACTACTCATAATTTCCACTATTGGTTCTCCAAAACTGTTCAGGACATGCTGAAAATCACTTCTGCTTTTATTCCTGAAGTCCCCCACCCACCCATAATGACAGATAAATAGAAGGGAGCATGTTCCTCTTCATTCTAGAATTTGTTCTGGTTATCTGGGAACAAATTTGCCATCTGTTCATATTTATTCGCAAGTGGGGCAAAAAAATAATATTCAGATAAGAAAGAAAAAATAAGCTGCTTTGTAGTACCCTAAATTAATGATTTAACAATAGGAGGAAAAATATAAATTGCCTACTTTGTTCTTTCTAATCCTTTTTGGCAGTACTATATTTCTCTTTCCTTTCGTGGACTCTGCTTAGGGACAGCTAAGAATAGATTTAACACAATGTTGTGGTGAAAGAGGCATGTGTGAAAACTTTTCCTTTCAGTGCAATAATCTCACAAGCGGTTTGAATCTTAAGTAGCTTCCTGTGGTACCCTTCAATTCTAATTGAAAACATCCAATAGATAGCAACTTCCATATAGTAGTGGTCCTCCTATTACTTCTAAGAAGGCATTCTACCTCTGAGGAATCATTGCACAACTTTGCCAGGAAAAATGAGGGAAAATCATCTACATTTAATGAAAAGGCCATTTAATCAAAAATGAAGAATAATGGCAACAATTCCTTGCAATGATTATGGAATGGTGCAAAAAGAACATAGTTGATTGAAGATTAACAGGAAGAATAGAAGTTTGGAAAGGGAGCGAAAGAAACCTATCATATGATATCAATCATATAAAAGATGTAGAGAGAAAAATACAAAGCAAGAAAAAACCTGGGCATTAGAGTCTTCAATGTAGAGTGATCGTTCAGCATGGGCATCACAATTTGCTGTAACTTTAATTCCCTCTCCTACACAGCTAGATAAGTTTTATTTTGTTCATTTGTTTGCACCTGATCATAGCATTTGCTCAACAGCAGGTTTCAGAGAGAAACAGAAATGGCAGCCTATTAATATTCTAGCTTCTGGTTTCTTGAATGAAAACTCACCTTCACCTTTTATGACAGAGTAAGGTGAGAGCTAAAGGCAAAATCCTCCTCTTATCTCTTACTTTCTTTGGAATCTGCTTAAGAATGGTTATTTCTTTGTCTTTATATTTTAGTGGTCCCACCCTTTGAGCTCCTAAGACCTCGTCTCTTGTGGTCTTTCTAAGAAATTTAACATGTACTTCCCTTGGCACGTTGTGTGTTCTAGCGTATGCTGAGTTAATCCTATAGATCAAATCAATATCCCACCATAGCTGCTGTTTGTCTCTTTTAATATATTCTGCTAAAATTGTGGTCATAATCTCCTTGAGATCTTCATTCTCTGTTTCTGGCAAGTTTTGGAATCTAAGAAAAAAAGACATTCTCTCAAATTCCACCTTTATCATATGGTTTTCAAATTCTACATTCCCCTTCTGGCTTGCTTTAATCTCTTCCCTCAGCCCAGTCGCTCCCTCCTCCAGCACCCCTACTCTCTGTTTATTTTGTATTGTTTGTTGTTGTGTTTCTCTGAGCTGATCATTTAAATCTGCCAGCTGTTTTTTCAATTCGTCCTGTCCCTTTAAGAGAGTTTGAAACATTTGCTCAACTGATAGTTCCTTTGAGCTTTCCTCAGTCACTTTAGGTTGTAAAAATGAAGCCAATGGGTTTTTTTGGGTAACCGGGCTGGACGTAGATGATGTTGGGGCTGAAGACAGCTTACCAGGTGGTAATTTTTTAGAACCCATATTAGGTTCAGAGATAGCTATAAGTCTGCACAAAGAAATGACGTCTGTGGAAAGACACAACCGGGAGAAGTCACAAGACAAGCAAGTCCAGAGGAGAGCATAGATCTCTATACAAAATCCTGAGAAAGGGAAAGGAAGGGCATGAAAGAGCAAGAAAGGGCAGGACAACCCCTCCTTGCCCTTTCATATACCTCTAATATCTCTATGGGGACATGGTGGCTCAGTGGCTAAGACACTGAGCTTGTTGATCAGAAAGGTCAACAGTTCAGCAGTTTGAATCCCTAGCACAGTTCAGCACCTAGCACCATTACTTGTCCCAGCTTCTGCCAACCTAGCAGTTCAAAGGCATGTAAAAATTCAAGTAGAAAAATAGGGATCACCTTTGATGGGAAGGTAACAGTATTCCATATGCCTTCGGCGTTTAGTCATGCAGGCAACATGACCACGGAGATGTCTTCAGACAGTGCTGGCTCTTTGGCTTTGAAATGGAGATGAGCACCGCCCCCTAGAGTTGGGAACGACTAGCACTTTTGTGAGGGGAACCTTTACCTTAATATTTCTAAATTCCTCTAATTTGACTTAAAATGTCATTACTCAGATTAATTGCATACATTTCAGATTATTGGTTTCCCTTCTATTGCTTTTATTCAGTAGCTTAATTAAATAGCGCCAGGGCTCAAATCCAAAAGAGACCTCATGGAACTTTGAACCGAAAAATTGGTTTCTCTACCGGTTTAACTCACAGACTCATCCAAATTGCTCTGTTTTTTTGCTCTCCACATTGCCATGCTTCCCTGTACTAAGGACCTATCATGACTGTGGACCCATTATTATTTTATGCTAAGAGACACCTCCAAAACTGTGATGGCCTTCTCTCATTTTTCACAGGTCTACAGGAAATGGACCTTTATTCCTAGTGAATCCAGTTTCATCTTACTAATCACACATAAAGGGAATGACAACGTTTAGAACAAGTATATTATCATTTTTATACCAATGCTTCAATTCCTGGATCGAAAAAAGAGAACAATTATATTTTTTGAAAGTTTCCTTTTTCATTTGTTAAAATGACAGCAAATCATTGTATGTGAAAGGAGTGCTCACAAGAATCCATACTGATGTGCCAAAGGTCATCCTTGGAAGCACAATAATAAATTAGTTGGTAAATGTAATATATATTGCACATTCTCCTTTTTAATATAAATATCCGTAATAATGATCTTCTGTAACGAACATGATAGATTTGATATTCATAAAAGCAGCTTTTGCCTGAAATCCTTATGCAAATGATGAAAACTCCCATGAGCTACGGCAAAGTGCTTGTAAAATATCATACATTAGCTGGTTCTTGAACTGAGCTCAACAAATTAAGGTGGCAAGAATTGCAATTATGACCCAACATTAGTAAGTTTGGGTTGGTTTCTTCCTTTACATGCAGTATGAACATTATGGGCAATTTTTAATGCCAGGACTAAAAAAAAACCCCAAACCTCTGTTTCTTCTATGACATAAATGCAGCAGTCATCCTCTAGACAGTAACCACCGAATATAAAATGTTATGATTCCAATAAACTTCAATAAGTAGACCCAAGGGGCATTTTGGATTAGTATCATGGGAGCTATAATGCACAGGTCTAAAGGAGTCCAACACTGGAAACTGAAATAGAACCTATATGGCATGCCTGTTTTTTAAAAAATAAAATTCAAACATAGCAGGGAGAATTTGCCTGTGCCCTTATTTTGTCTGAAACAATGAAGAAGGAAGAACAGAGCAGTGTATGCCCAAGAACAGTAATTATATTCAGTTGGGAGGGGGCGGGAAGCCATTGGTATAATAGTTTCTCTTTCCCCTACCATATCCAATAAAAGATTTGTGGAATATTTTTTATTTGAGAAATTCCACTAGCACTAATAAAGAAATTGAATCAGCATTCATCCCCTGAAATGATTGGCTGGGATCCTGAAATACTTTGGGAGAATCATAAAGCCCATTTTTGAGGATTGTTGAGAGTCAATTTGGTCTAATGGTTAAGGTAGTAGGCTAGAAACTCAGAACTGTGAATTATAGTCTTACCTTAGATATGAAAGCCAGCTAGGTAATTGTGGGCCAGTCCCTTTTTCTCAATTCATTTCATTTCATTTCACAGAGTTGTTCTAACAGGGATATAGGAGGAGGAGGGAGTATTAAATATGTTTACTGCCTTGAATTATTTATAAAAATAATAAAGGTGGGAAATAAATAAAGAAAGAAAGAAAGAAAGAAAGAAAGAAAGAAAGAGGAAGGAAGGAAGGAAGGAAGGAAGGAAGGAAGGAAGGAAGGAAGGAAGGAAGGAAGGAAACATCAAGGTCAATCTCCTTATATTAAGTTGATGATGGTAAATTTGTCCAGTAGACAATAGTAAAATACCTCAAAAATAGCTTAAAGGTTTTGTACATTGACTTGAGACAATTAAATGCATCTTATTCTGCATTTATTCTTCTGATTTCACAGGCATAATTACAGAATAAAGTAGAAGTTTTATTGCCAAAGAATCTTTTACACAGCTATTCCATCTTGCTTTGGTATGTGGAAAATGGTAATTTCACTTGATCATTCAGATATGCAGCACAACTTCTCTTCTGAATTCCTTGCAATTTTCAAAGAAATTAATCAAATGAAACTTGTCTGGGACAACAAATTGAAAATATTGTAAGTTAAGACTATAATAATTAATTATGATATAGAGAGAGTATAGCAGAGAGGTTTAAAAATGCATCTTTCCTAATTTTGAATCATTATTTTGCATAATCACAAACCACTTCTGTGATTGAAGATACTCTCTAAAAATCATGCACAGCATTTAACAAGTGGCCTGATCTAGACATCCGCAATTATTAAAGGTCTGGAGGGGGGGGGGGGGAAGATGTGGGGCTGTCTTTATGTCTGCAGAAGTGAGACAAAGAAAAGAAGCAACTAAAACCTTGGGGCCTACTGACACTTTTCATGATGTCTACCACTCTTCCTACTTACCAAATGCTATTTTGTTCACACTATTTTATTTTATAATGTAAATATAATGGTAGCAAGCTGCTAGGCAATGAGCCAGCTTCAAGCATGCAAGGTCTTATATTCTTAGACAATTAAATTGTGGCACATAGTCATTGAAATGGTGGAGCAAATACCAAAATGTGCCCTGAAACAATGCAGACTCCATCTCTTTTGTGGTGTTATGATACCCATTTCTTCATTTTAAATAAATATTTGTTTGTTCTAGATTGAGATTCCAAAACTTTTTGCCCTCTTACATCTTACACTGTATTTTACTTGTTTCTCAATCTTAAAATCAGTTTTCCTCATCAGTTATATTTAATCTTCTATTTTCATATTTTTATTAACATATTTATCATCTAAATATTAAAATCTGTTAGCATATCATCCACTTATTTTTACACTAATGTTTTTACTTCCTGCACAGATCCTACAAAACTACCACCAGGTCATCAGCAAAAGTTCTTAATTTATAACTTTGTTTTTAATCCTTACTCCCACAAAGAATAAGAGTAGAGACCATGAGTGTCCTTGTCTTATATCTTTTTGAATCTCACAGGTTTTGTTAATTCTCTATTAACAATTATTGAGTTTTCTGTACAGTATAAATCAGTCTTATCCATTTAATAGAATTAATTGCAAAGTTCATATCTTCCAGAATTCTAAACAAGAAAATCAATTTCAAATTATCAAAAGCCTTCTCTGCATATCAGAATGATTGTTCTGCATATCAAAAGATTGATTGATTGTTCTGCATGTCAGAAGAACAATCAATCAATCAATCAGAATAGATCTGAAAGGAATTTTGTAATCTTCAAATGGTTTTGTCTCCAGACCCTTAATAATCTTAATTGCTCTTCTTTGCACTTTTTCCAAAGTCTCAACATCTTTTTTGTAATGTGGAAACTAAAACTGGATGCAGTATTTCAGGTGTGGTCTTACTAAGGATTTATAAATAGATACTAGTACTTCAGGATATTTTGACTCTATGCCTCTGTTCATATAACCAAGGATTGTATTTGCTTTTTTGGCTGCTGCAACACACTGCTGACTCATGTTTAAGTGATTGTCTACTGGGACTCCAAGGTCTCGCTCACAGTTCCTGTTGTTTTCACTTAACCTGTATTTGTACCTTTGATTCCCCTCTCCCCGACTAGGTGTAAAACCTTGCTTTTTTCCACATTAAATTTCATGTTGTTGGATAGGACCCATTGTTCAAGTCTGTCAAGATTTTTTTGGATCCTTTGAGAATGAAGATCTTAAGGAGATTATGACCACAATACTAGCAGAATATATTAACAGAGAAAAACAACAGTTTTGGTGGGATATTGACCTGATCTATAGGATTAATTCAGCCTATGCAAGAACACACAATGTTCCAAGGGAAGTTTATGTTAAATTTCTTAGAAAAACTACAAGAGATGAGGTTCTAGGAGCTCAAAGGGGAGGACCATTAAAATATAAGGATAAAGAAATAACCATTCTTAAACAGATCCCAAAGAAAGTAAGAGATATGAGAAGGAAATGTTCCTTCTTAGCAAAAAAATTATACATTAATGGGGTCTGGTTTAGGTGGCTGTTACCAGAAGGCATGTTGATTTTCTGGGAGGGCAATAGAATTAGAGTCAACACAGTAGTGGAGGCAGAGGCTTTCACTAAAAAACATAGTGCTCTCTTAGGTGAAATGGGGGATGTTACACAAGAAACAAAGGAGGGAGGCGCTGAGGCTCTGCCAGTGGACGGGGGGGGGGGGATGCGACAACTAGAAGACTCAGATCACAAAAGTGATTTGAAACAGTATTGCAATTGTTGTTACAATGTACTTTTATGGAAGTGATACAAAACAAAATGATTGAAACGTACTGATGATTTTGTGTTAAACTCAAAACTGCTAATACCTATGTAAATGTTGATGTTTTTCTATTTTTGTTTGTAAAAGTTGTGAGACCTGGGGGGGCTTCTCCCCCCACACACAATGAAGCTGTCAAAATTTTCTATAACCTTTTAACCCTTTTTCCCTGTAAAACTTTTAAAATCAATAAAATTTGAACAAAAAAAGAGATTTTTTTGGATCCTGAGCTTGTCTTCTGGGTATTGGCTATTCCTGCCAGCTTTGTGGCATCTGCAAATTTGATGAGTTTCCCTTCTATTCCCTCATCTAAATCATTTATGAAGGTTGCCTTTGATTGTGTTGCTCCAAATATTCCACAATATCCAACAAATTTAATGTTATCTTGTAATTGTCTTTTAGGTAAAAATCCCGATTGATCTTTATAAATAAAGTCCTGTAAAATTACTTTCAACTTTTCAGCCAATGTTATTATTAAAAAAAAACTAGTCATTATTCAATAAAGATACTGACTAACATCTTTACTTTACTTTACTTTACTTTATTTCAAACTTTTATACTGCCCCCTCTCCCAAAAGGGACTCGGGGCGGTGTACAGTCAGATTAAAACACATAAATACATGGGAATAAATACAAACATAGTTAAATACTAAATACTTAAAAGAGGAGGCTGTAAAAAACTGTACCTAAAGTAAAGCAATTAAAACAATGTTTAAAAATAACCCCTAAAAATACCCAATTAAAAATATCTGCCAGGAGGTAAAATAAGACTATGAATGGGCCAAGCCGGCTAAACGGAACAGGTGAGTCTTCAGTTTTTGTCGGAAGGAGCGGAAGTCGGTGGTGGTTCTGATATTGGGGGGGAGGTCATTCCAGAGGGTTGGGCCCATCACAGAGAAGGCTCTACTCCTAGGCGCCGCCCGTTGGCATTGCTTAGTGGACAGCACCAGGAGGAGTCCCTCCCTGTGAGAGCGAATTGGTCGCAGGGAAGTATGTGGTAGGATGCGATCCCGCAAGTAGCTAGGTCCTGTACCATGGAGCACTTTAAAGATGGTAATTAACACCTTGAAACGCACCCGAAAGACCACAGGCAGCCAGTGCAGCTCGCGCAGGAACGGTGTTACGTGGGAGTACCTAGTACTCCCCATCATGGCCCGCGCGGCTGCGTTCTGGACTAGCTGCAGTCTCCGGGCGCATCCCAAGGGAAGCCCCATGTAGAGGGCGTTACAGTAGTCCACCCGAGACGTCACCAGTGCATGAGTGACCGTGCGTAGGGCATTCCGGTCCAGTAGGGGGCGCAATTGGCACACCAGGCAAACCTGGTGGAACGCCCCCCTTGCCACGGCTGCCACATGGTCATCCATTGACAGCCGGGCGTCTAGGAGGACGCCCAAATTGCGCGCCCATTCCACATGGGGCAATTGCTCGCCCCCTATGGCCAGTGATGGTATCAACTGGCTGAACCGGGGTGCCGGTAGCCATAGCCACTCAGTCTTGGAGGGGTTGAGCTTGAGTCTGTTGTCCCCCATCCAGACCCCGACGGCTTCCAAACACCGGGTCATCACCTCGACAGCCTCGTTGGGGTGGTTTGGGGTGGAAATGTACAGCTGAGTATCATCAGCGTACAGATGATACTCCACCCCAAAACCACGGATGATCTCCCCCAGCGGCTTCACATATGCGTTGAACAGAAGGGGCGAGAGGACCGACCCCTGCGGCACCCCACAAGTGAGTGGCCTCAGGGTCGACTTCTGCCCCCCTGCCACACACATTGCGTCCGGGCGGAGAGGTAGGAGCCGAACCACCGCAGGACGGTGCCTCCAACTCCCATCCCCCCCAGCCGGCGCAATAGGATACCATGGTCGATGGTATCAAAAGCCGCTGACAGATCTAATAGGACCAGGATAGAGGAACAACCCCTATCTCTGGCCCTCCAGAGATCATCAACCAACGCGACCAAGGCCGTCTCCGTGCTGTGTCCGGGCCGGAAGCCGGACTGGAGTGGGTCTAGATATTCGGATTCCTCAAGGTGTCGTGGAAACTGCTGTGCCACCACATTCTCTACAACCTTTGCTAAAAAGGGAAGGTTGGAGACTGGACGGTAATTAGCTAGCTCCATCGGGTCAAGGGAAGGCCTCTTGAGTAAGGGCCTCACCACCGCCTGTTTCAAGGCGGTAGGTAAGGACCCCTCGCCCAATGAGGCATTCACCAAGCCCAGTAGCCAGCCTCATGTCACTTCCCAGGATGCCAGTACCAACCAGGAGGGACACGGGTCCATTAAACATGTGGTCGGTCGCAGCCGTCCACGCAACCTGTCCAAATCCTCGGGGGCAACAGAATCAAACTCCTCCAAGAATGGTCTCACAAGACTCACTGTTGACGGCTCCTCTGGTCCACTGAAGGGGGCCCATCCGCTCCGGATCTGAGCGATTTTATCCTGCAGATATTCCCCAAATTCCTCTGCTCTGCCCTGTAAAGGGGCTTCCCGCGTCCTCTGTGATAAGAGGGAGCGGGTCACCCGAAACAGGGCGGCAGGGTGGTTATCGGCAGACGCAATAAGAGTGGCACAATGTCTACGTTTGGCCACTCTTAATGCCACAAGATAGGTCCGTGAATAGGCTCTTACCTGTGTTTGATCAGATTCGGAGCGTGAGAACCTCCACCTGCCCTCTAGGCGTCTCCTATGGCGCTTCATCACCCTCAGGTCCTCGGTAAACCAAGGAGCCCGGGTGGGTCGTCACCGCAGGAGAGGCCGCAAAGGCGCAACTCGGTCCAGGGCCCCTGCGGCCGCCCTATTCCAGGCGGCCACTAGGTTCTCAGAGCGAGAGTGGGTCAGGGCTACAGGGAATGGCCCAAGCTCCGTTTGGAACCTGTCCGGTTCCATCAGGCGCCTGGGGCGGTACCAACTTGGACAGTTTGGTTCCGCCTCCTCGCAGTGGGGGGTAGCGCCAGGGAAGTCCAGCCGGAGAAATGAGTGATCTGACCATGACAGGGGAGTGATAATTACATCCCCTCTTCCCAGATCATTCGTCCACTGTTCAGATACAAAAACAAGGTCCAGAGTGTGGCCACTTTCGTGTGTGGGGCCCTGAATTAATTGGGTCAGGTCCATGGCTGTCATGGAAGCCATGAACTCCCGAGCTACCTCGGATGCTTCCCCTGTCGACGGCAAGTTGAAATCCCCCATGACCACAAGCTTGGGGGTCTCAAATGCCGTTTCTGAGATCAGCTCGAGGAGCTCGGGCAGGGCTGCTGATGCATAGCGAGGAGCCAAGTATACAATCAGCAAGCCCCACTGCCTCCCTGGGCCCCATTTCACACCAAGGGACTCACACCCGGGTATCTGAGGCACAGTGAACTCCCTCGGCTCTAGACATTCCCGTATAACTACCGCCACCCCACCACCCTTACCCAGGGCCCGAGGCTGATGGAATGCACGGAAACCCGGTGGGCACATTTCCACGAGGGGTAAACCACCCTTGTGGCCCAACCAGGTCTTCGTTATCCCTGCAAGGTCCAGCTCCCCCTCTGAGATCAACTCATTAATGTGGGGGGCCTTGTTGGTCACGGACCTTGCATTGCAGAGCATCAGCCTCAGGCCCTCATCTTCCTGTTAAAATCAGGTCCTGGGCCTCTTTAGAATTTAGGTATTAATTCTTTATTGGACTCTTTCCAGCTGTCTCTTTCCATTCTGTAAAACAATATTCATCATTTGTTGTAAAGGTTGTAAAAGTTCATCCTCAAAATATTTATAATAATGGTTTGACAGACCATCTGGATCAGGTGCTTTTCCTGTTTTAGTCTTTTTTAATAGCTTCACAACTATCCTTATTGTTATGGGTTCATTTATAATTACCCTCTGATTCTCTTTAATCATTGGTGAATTCTGCTTATGCAAATATCCATTTACTTTTCCATGAAAATTTCTTGAGCTTTATATAAAGTAGAATAATATAAATGAAACACTTTTCACATATTTGTATTACAATTTTTTTCTTGTAACTTTAGTATCACTTTCTTTTATTTTATATGCTAACCACTTCCCCAGTTATTTGCAAATGAAAATTCATCTTTATTTCCATTTCTCTCACTGTTAACATAGATAATTGCATCTGTAGAACCTTAATTTAGTGGGTAATAGTTGTCCTCTCTGGGGATTTTTAAAAAAATACTCTTCTTTTTTCCTCTTTTCCAAAGTCACTTGTATTTTCTCTTGTCTTTAAAAAAAGCAGTTGCATAAAATATATCTTCCAAAAGCTTTGCTTGCATCCCACATCATTCTTACATATCTGCTTATATCAAAGTTATTCTCAAAAATAATTATTTAACTTCTTTTTGCAAACCTCTGCCAAATTTTTGTTTTGCTTTATCATTAAATCTCCATCCAAAAGAACCATATTTCCCTTTAAAAGTTAAAAAAGATTGTAATCTGAGAAAATATTATCAACTATAAATCTTCACTTTATAAACATTAATAGTCAAAGTCTTAGGGATCCAAATTATATCTGTTCCTGAAAAATGTATTTTTAATATTTTTTCAAATATTTTATCTTTTTGTGAAGAAACAACTCCATTCCAAACTCCATTTTTTTAAATCAAAAGTCCAATAATTTATTCATTAGTCTTTATAAAATGTTGAATTCCCAATGTCAAAGCTGCCTATAGATTAATTTATACTCTGATATATCTGCCATAATTTGTATAATATAACTTTTGCATATTTGGGTTATGAATTTATATGCATTTTCATTTTATTTTAAGAGAATAACTGAGTTGGAAGGCACCTTGTAGGTTACCTAGTCTAATTCCCTGCCCAAGCAGGAAACCCTATACCATTTCTGACAGATGGCAGTCTAGTCTCTTCTTGAAAGCTTTCAGTGATGAAGCTCCCACAACTTCTGAAGGCTGTTCCCATGGTTGATATTTGATTTTATTTCTGCTGAAATTTTTCATCCAAATTTTTTGACTCAAATATTTTAAATCCCTTTTCCATATTTCTCTCTTCCAAGAAAATCACCTCGTTTTAACTTTTTCAAATAATGATTATTTTTTCTCTTCCAAGGAACATTTTCTCTATATTCTATGCTAAACCTTTATAATCCATTGTGTGCCCATATGGTAGTACTATTGGTTATAAGGAAACCCTGTGGTTTCTTTATAAGAAGCAGCTATCCAGAACACAAATGGGTAATCTAACAATCTCTCCCTATCCAGAGAGGATTTCATCAGCGCACAACTGTCACCTGGCCATCAATCTTTGGTGACGCTCACAGAAAAGTCTAATCCACCATAAATCATCATCCAGAAACAAGATCAATGAGTAATTTATAACTGACCATGTCCACAACTGTAGCCATTTTTAAAAATGTGGGCTACAAAGTGTTTCTGTATTAAACAAATGTCATTTAAGGGCCTTTGGGGGATTAAAAGAAATAGTAGTAATTAGGATTCCCATTTTCCTCCTCCAAACCAATTTGTAATATATGTATGTACTACTCAAAACTTTCTCCCTCAAACATTGTTGTCTCACTTGATAGTTAAGTTACCTCATTTCTTTATAAATATTTTCAATTTATGATAAAATAAACTAAACATAGTTACTGGTTGTATTCTTGCAACTTGCCAGGTTTGTTAAGCTTGATTTTGAAAAATGCAGTGTTTAAGTTTTCACTTTGATAATAGGGGCTTTATTTGATTGTCCTTATGCTGTCCTTATGCTGGTGATTAATATTTCTTTTTTTCTGATCTGTGATCCATACTTTTATCAAACCTCTCCACCTTGGCCTATTTCATACATATTTGAACTACTTGCACTATCTGTTACCCATGAACTAACCCTAACTTTAAATCACCTTTGTTTTGTAAACAACTAGCTAGATTACATCTCAGAACTTCTTACTGCCTACCCAGCACACATATTTCTTGTAGTTCCTTTGCTAATACTGCTCTGTTAAAAATAATAGGACAGGGTTTTGCAATTTTTAACAGAATAACAAAATTATTCTGGACTAAAGATCTTCTAGCCCAACCCCTGCTAAAGCAGGAGACCCTATACTGTTTCAAACAAATTGTTCTCCAATCTGTATTTAAAAACCTCCAATGTTGGATAATCCACAAATTCTGGAGCAAATCATTCCACTGATTTAATTGTTTTAAATGTTAGGAAATTTCTCCTAGGTTGCTTCTCCCCTTAATTAGTTCCCATCCATTGCTTCTTGTCTTGCCTTTGGAAAATTGGTTGACCCCCTGTTCTTTGTAGCAGCCACTTAGATATTGGAACATTGCTATCATATCCATCCTAGTCCTTGTTTTCATTATATACTGAATCCCTGAAACTATTCTTCATATGTTTTAGTCTCCAATCCCCTAATCATCTTTGTTGGTCTTCTCTGCACTCTTTCTAGAATCTCAGGCTTACTCTCCTGTATTTATATAAGTAGTTCTTCATTTACAACCTTTTATTTAGCAGTGGGTTCCCAAAAGCTACTTACAGCCTGGTCCAGAGGTTACAGTTACTGTAGTACCCTTGCTGTTTAGACATGAAATGCTCTCACTTTTGCTACCAGTTCAGAACTGGAACACACTCATGCATGGTGCATGCGCAGAGCATCTGTGATGATGTCTGGGCAGGTGGGCAGAGCCTCCCACTGCCGTCACTACCAGTTTGCCTGAATCATGGCAAAATTGCACAATACCACTCTGTTGCAGTTGTTCACTCTTATGAATGATCAGAGGGATGCTGCGATTCCCCATCACCAGATTCCTGCAAACCTTGGTTCTGTTTCCAATTTCATCAGGCCCCATATTCTCCTCCTCATCCCATGCCACCTGTTGCGCATTTTCTTTTCAAAGATCTATAGAGCTCCAGAGCTCAGATAAGAGAAGCAGAACAAGCTGGTCCATTGCTAGTTCGCATAGAACAATTCCAACCTTAACCACAAGACCAAACTCGTGTGTGTGTGTTAGTTGTATATAATCCTTTAATCAATATTTGGACGATATGTCCTTGGAAACCCCTGTAGTCAGACAAGTCATGCTCATGTTCACACCGAACTCTAACAATGCAACAATACAATTGAAAAAAACAGTGGAGCTATTTCCTGTCCATCTGTCCTCTCTGTAAGAAAAGGGAAACCTCTTTTAAAATCAGACACAACACACACAGGATTAAAAATGTGGGGGCTACCGTTCAGCTCTAAAACAGCACTTTCTTTCCAGCAATCACCAGCCAATGTCTCTGATTGCTCACAAACAGGATTAAATTTTTTTGCTGTGTGTGTGTTTGTGTGTATGTGTGTGTGTGTTGTCTTCTATATCTCTATTTTTCTGTGATATATTTCCACTGATTATCTGTACATGGAATTTTCAGGCTAACTGTAATTAGGCAAAAAATGTGTTTCTTATAACACAATATACAGTATTAGTTGAAAAAAGGTTGTATTGTCAGTTATAGCTTATTTTCCCTTACTGTTTCCTCTTTATATTGGCTTTTAGATGTTAGATGTAATTTACTATTTTAAGGCCTCAGTTCAAACCCCCAGCATGTATAAATGAATACAAATATTTTATCAGTCCCTTTCCTCCTCAATCTATTATACAGAATTGATTTTACATTTCATAGAGGGATTACCTTCAAAATAAATATAAATTTTCATGATTCAAATGGTACAATAACAAAATAAAGTGTAGTAGAATTAAAATTCCCCATATCCTCTGAAATTGATTACTAATAAAGTGATAAATTAAAGAGCTCATCACATTCTGACATATATCTAGAGAGTTAATTGAATACTTGAATTCACGTTCAGGAAACATGAGTAATTAGCAAATTTGCTCTTGCTAGCTACACTCTGAACACTTTGCTGTCTGTTGTCTATAGCACAGAGTAAGTATTCAAAGTGTCAAAGGGTCCTATGGTTCTCCAATAAAGTGAGGAATGACAATTCTTTGATAATATCTTGTAAATACCCTTCCATACATTTAAGGTCAGTTCACTGACCATGTACCTAGCTAATGAATGTGTTGGCAGGGATTATAACTAGCAGGCCCATAATTTTGCTGCTAACTTTTTCATTCTTTGTAATGACCAAATGGGATTGAGACTTCTGGAATGAGAAGATGACTTAATTTAATGATAGGATTATTCCTTGATGCCCTCTACAACAAATATCCTTTTGCATTAAGGAAGGATTTCAGTTCATGAAGCAACAGGGGCAATGACTTAAATGTAAGCAGTGGAAAACTCATTCAAAATCCAATTAAATCTAACACAGAAAGCCCATTTTAGCAATGACCCTTAAGAACTTTCATCTTTGCCAAGTTTACGTTAATTTAGTCACAAAAGTGAAAAACTGGCATTCTTCCAAAAGTATTGTGAAAGGATGCTAAAGTACAAATTCACAATAACTATAAACAGTGGAATTACTAGAGGTTTATACCACAGCTTAACAAAGAAAACAAGCAAGGTCTATTGAGTATAATTGAATCTAGGATTTTTCCATTACATTCAAATAACTTTCACAGCAGGAATATGTGGCTGAAGCTGAAAAGACTAAATATGACAAGATTATCTAAAACAATAATTTTCAACCTCATGGCATATTTAAATTTTACCAGTTTTCTTTTCATTAGAGTTTTCGACTAATTGTTTTACAAGCATAATAATAAACAATTCTTACTTCATTGTTAGAACTCAAATATTGGGAAATGCCAGGTCAGATTCTGTGACATTTGCTGAATAGAAAATTATGATAATTCATTTGCATTTGCATTTTATATGCATTTGTTTATGAACATTTCACTTAGGGAAACCAGGATATATTTATTTTGCTTTATTGTTTATTGTTTATTTTTAGATTTTTTATACTGTCTTTATTTTATTATTTTTATAAATAAGTCAAGATAGTGAACTTGCATAGTACTCTTTCTTTCTCCTGTTTTCCCCATAGCAACAACTCTTCTAGGTGGATTGGACTGAGGAAGAAAGGGACTAGCCCAAAGTTACCCAGCAGCTTTCATGCCTAAAGTGGGACTAGAACTCACAATGTCCTCATTTCTAGGCTGGCATTAACAAACAAGCATAGAGCTAACCAGATATTAAAATAACATCTGCAAAACCATAAAATAACTGTCTTCCAGTGCTTGAGGGGCTGCCAAAGAGAAGATGATATTGACATTCTTCAAAGAGCCAGACTTCAGGAAAAGAAATAATGGGTGGAAGCTAGAAGTAAGGGACATTTTCTGACAGTGAGAACAATTATACAATGGAATAGATTGCCTACAAAAGTTGTGGGTATTCCATTGCTGGAGATTTTCAAATATGGACTAGATGTTATAAGGTCATCTGCCTTGAGCAAGGGTTGGACCAGAAGACCTCTAAAGTCCCTGACAGCCCTATGATTCTATATTTTGTATTCTATTTTTGAAAATAGTATATTTTCTTGTTTAAATGTTCTGGGGAATTCTATGGGTAATTATGGTCCAGTTTCCAAACACTCATGGTTGAGAAAAGTGACAGAGAAGCTCATTAGTTCCAAATGATTATATAGAAACAATTCAAACTGGCTTTAAAGTGAGCTATGGATTGCCTGGGCAAGTCCCTCTGGAGCAGAAGGCAATGGGATGTGCATGTGCAGTCAGTGCAAAGAACAGGCTGGCAACAGCAACAGCTTTTTCACCGCGAGACCTCCAGCCAGCCATCACTACCTGGAAGCAGCTGGCAACATTGTAGAATGTTATGGAGATCTCTGCTACAGCCCAGCTCATCTTCCTTCTTGCTTTATAGTTGCTACTCTAAAAGGAAGAAAAGCTTCCGGTGTGTTTTTAAAATATTACAATTAATAGTGGACAACCATTTAAATATGAGCCAGCAGTGTGCAGCAGCTGCCAAAAAAGCCAACACAGTCCTAGGCTGCATCAACAGAGGGATAGAATCAAGATCACGTGAAGTGTTAATACCACTTTATAATGCCTTGGTAAGGCCACACTTGGAATACTGCATTCAGTTTTGGTCGCCACGATGTAAAAAAGATGTGGAGACTCTAGAAAGAGTGCAGAGAAGAGCAACAAAAATGATTAGGGGACTGGAGACTAAAACATATGAAGAACGGTTGCAGGAACTGGGTATGTCTAGCTTAAGAGAAAGAAGGACTAGGGGAGACATGATAGCAGTGTTCCAATATCTCAGGGGTTGCCACAAAGAAGAGGGAGTCAAACTATTTTCCAAGGCACCTGAGGGTAGAACAAGAAGCAATGGGTGGAAACTAATCAAGGAGAGAAGCAACATAGAACTGAGGAGAAATTTCCTGACAGTTAAAACAATTAATCAGTGGAACAGAATTTGCCTCCAGAAGTTGTGAATGCCCCAACAATGGAAGTCTTTAAGAAGATGTTGGATAGCCATTTGTCTGAAACGGTATAGGGTTTCCTGCCTAGGCAGGGGGTTGGACTAGAAGACCTCCAAGGTCCCTTCCAACTCTACTATTGTATTGTATTGTATTGTATATGGGACTGAATATTTATTTGTTTTGCTTCTTAAGATGAATGAGGTGCTGCTTTATGGAAAATGTCAGAAATATTTTCTCCTTAAAACCAATTCATTATGAAAGTATTCAATTTTTCCTGGTTCTGTTTGTTGCCATTGTTTTCATTTTGTTGTTGCTGTTGCTTCTCTGTATTATTATCTATCTCTCTATCTGTCAGCCGTTCACTCTTATACATCTTCCCATGAGTAATAATTCTAGGCAAAGGTATTATTTCTGGTCTTCAAAGATCCATACAAGCAGCAGAGTATAATGTATAAATGCTGTCTGAGTGCCTCTGTTTCCATCTAGTGGTTGTATGGATTTTTACATCCTAGATATGATCCTCAACAAAAACAACCACCAATATGTAGTAAAAACTATGATGTCATGTCATGTATATAGTTAACTGCATTTATTTTCTCAACAAGGACACTGGGGTCAACCAAACTTGATTTGAATAGATGTTTTCAGATTGATTACACTGAAGAGCTAACTTTTGACCATTTTGAATATATAATAACAGAGTTGGAAGGGACCTTGAAGGTCTTCTACTCCAACCCCTTGCTTAAGCAGGAAACACCACTTCAGACAAACGTATATCCAGCATCTTCTTAAAAACTTCCAGTGTTGGAAAATTCACAACTTCTGGAGGCAAGTTGTTCCATTGATTAATTGTTTTAACTGTCAGGAAATTTCTCCTCAGTTCTAAGTTGCTTCTCTTCTTGATTAGTTTCCAACCATAGCTTCTTGTCCTACCCTCAGGTGCCTTGGAGAATAATTTGACTCCCTCTTCTATATGGCAACTCCTGAGATATTGGAACACTGCTATCATGTCTCCCCTAGTCCTTCTTTCTATTAAACTAGACATACCCAGTTCCTGCAACCGTTCTTCATATGTTTTAGCCTCCAGTCCTGTAATCATCTTTGTTGCTGTTCTCGACACTCTAGAGCCTCAACTTAATCAGAAAGTATATGGTGAAAAAAATTCATTACACTTTGTTAATATGTCTGAAGGCAAATCCATTCTATATCCGATGAAGCTATTTCTTCTAAAGGTTGTGGCAATTTATACACATTGCCAGAAGGAATAAAATACTCCAAGAATATTGTGTGTATTTTCATAAAGTAGTACTGACTATTTTGGCTCTACTGCAATCAAGATACTGGTAGCATTGGATTGGCTTGCATCACAAAGTTTCTGTTGAGAGAGAGATAACATTTCATCTCAAGATAACGATAGCTTTGGCTGAGACAAAATTACTGAATTCAAACAAAGCCTTTGTGGTGTTAGTTTATTAGACTCTGGGCAAATTCATCTAGGATTTCTTGGTTGTTCTTTTTATACGTGAAAGCTGTTTGTGATATGTTCCGTGGGATGGTGGAGGCAGAATAAAACATTCATTAAAGGAACAATACTTCTCAGATTTTCAATCTTTTTCTGTTCTGGCAGATGTTCATAGAAAAGGCAAACAGTATCTGAAATCAGCCCAATGCAAATGTTTGATTTTGAAGGGCTGATTGCCATACTAGAATAAGTATTTTGGGAGCTCCATATTATTTAAAAAATAATGTGCATTTGTGAATTATTTTTACCCCCCCCCCCAAAAAAAACTTTCGAGAAGTATGTAGAGGTGTTTGGAAGGGTGTCAAAAAGAATGAAAATGGTGGATTTAATTGTATAGCCTGGGATACAGAAGCAAATCTAATTTCATTTTTCTTCACCAAATATGATACCTTAAATTCAAACTTAGTAATAATAACAGTTGTAAATACATTAACATATATGTGTCATATTTTAAAATGTTAAAAGAACTGGAGAAAATGACAATAATATAGAATTTTGGACTGTATAAAATTTATGAATTCTGAAAGCAAAATATCGAAGTTAAATATGGGATTTATTTTTGACAATAGAGAATTATTAAGGAATGAGAATTTGAAGGGGGGTTTTTTCCCGTCTTTTCTAATTACAGATGAAATCTTCAAAGCACTGTTCACCACCGTAAGCCTTCTTTTGGGTGGTACTTTTCGAGCAGTGTTCCAAATTGTTATTCTAAGGAGCAGTAATGAAAATAAAGATGAAAATGGCAAGATCAAAGTTGGAAAGTAATTAACACTGTGTTTTCCTTTTTAATTGAAAAAGAAAATGTGGTTCTGGTTCAACAACTATGATTCAGTATTCTGGGTTCAATGTTGAAACTAAGTCTGCTAATTTAGCTAATAGAAGGAAGGGGGGGAAATGTCAGACAAACCTGATATGTTATGTAAAACAGTATGAAACAAGAGACCATGCATTCCTATTCCAAAGTATAAATACTAATTTTACAGAGAACTCACTGTTACCATTTATTTTTCCCTGATAGCAATTTAATTTCTCGTTTATCTTTTCACTAGTTTGAGTGTTCCATATTCAGCTTTCCATATTACTCATTTTATTTCTTTTTTTTTAAAAAAAATAAAAATATTATTCATTCCAATTAGTACTACAGTTTTACTGACTAAATGTAAATATAATAGCCTATTTGAGGTTTTATATGGTTGTCCTTTTTTCTAACCTAATATTTTATTTGGGAAGAAATAAAAAGGAGATGAAGGAAGCAAAGGAAGGATGGAGAGAGAGAGAGAGAGAGAGAGAGAGAGAGAGAGAGAAAGAAAGAAAGAAAGAAAGAAAGAAAGAAAGAAAGAAAGAAAGAAAGAAAGAAAGAAAGAAAAGATTCATGAAGGTCATCAGTGAAGATTCATAAGCCATTGTGAATAATGTCAGAACTATAATTTAATTAGTGGCCCATCTGTCACTTTCTGTTTGACGAGCACTAAATGTCCAATTATCATTTAATATCTGCTCTAATCAGTTCTGGCAAATTTTGCAGGCACACAAGAGATTATATTAATAGATGGGAAGCTACTTTTCCACATTACGGAGGGAAGGGAGGGAGAGACAGAGAGGAGAAAGAAAGGGAGAATCAGAGAAACAGTGACTGTATAATCCAAATGAATTCACTGTAAATTCAAACTATTTTATTTAAACTGCAGGGCTACAATTTCGCTACCATCTACTCAATAATTTGACCATTTGCACCTTCCTCTCTCCCTCTCTCCCTCCCTCTCCCTCCCTCCCCCTCTCCCTCTCCCTCTCCCTCTCTCTCTCTCTCTCTCTCTCTCACACACACACACACACACACCTGTAAGAAGAAACATTCCTTATATTTAAATATTTTACTCCCTCTGTGTCTTATGTTTCCCGAGTCAGCCTATACACTTGATTAAATTGTTTTGAGTTAATATAGAGTATGGTATAATCAATGCATAGCTCTACCAGTTGTCGTGCATAATCAAAAGCTATAGGGTATAATTATAGAAAATTTGGTTTAAGTGAAAGATAAAGGTAATTTTTTGAATAAAATAAATTGGGCTTAAAAATATTCAATTTTAAGGTTATATTAAGAGAGAAAATAAGAAAATACTGGAATAAGAGACAAAACTGGAGCAATGTTTGCCTTAAAAATTTGTATATTGTTCCTAACTTTCTCAAACTGTTCAAGGCAATATGAATCAATAATAGAAAGCTTTTCGCATAGACTGTTGAATAAATACTACATATATTTTTGCATATATAGGCATCCATGAATATCCCAATCAACATTTCCTATTATGCTCCCTATTGCTATACAGGATGAATCAGACACAACAGACATTCTTGACACCTTTTTACCTTAGATACAGCCCCACCTCCACTCACAGCATATATTTTATGTTTGAACATGATTTGCTCAACATCAATGGTAGAAAACCTTGAAAAATTTCTCCCAATAACAGCTCCTTTTTTTCTTTATTCCATTCCCCTTATTTTTCCTTCCCCCCTTTTTGCCTTATTGACAAAACTATGGCCACTGCCAGTAATACAATGCATCTCCTTTCAGAATGGGTCAGGCCAGAAGAATCTTAGAATCAGCATTTTATTTCAGTTAAGTTTTGAGTGAAGCAGTCTTGAAGTATAATGACAAGGTAGAATGGACCCTGCTTTGGACTGAACTGACAAATAGTTCCTACAGTGTGCCTGCATTGAAAGCACTTTGTTTTATCAGATTAGCCCTGCCTTGACAATTTGCAGCACCTGCTGTGCATCCATATATAGGGCCTTAATGAGCGAAGGCAAATATACAGAATAAATGTTTCAAAATCCAGTCTGCATCAATCACCCGGATGAAAGGTTTAGTCTTCTGAGCTTTCCGACTCATGCTGGAGTCCATCCTCAGGAAACCTCTCTAGTGGAATGTCTTTTCTAAGGGTATAAGGAGGAGGATCCTTTCTAACTTTCTTTCTCTGACCATTAAATTTCTCTTGTCTAATTATTTCCTAGGCAGCATCCTGGGATTCATTACACCAATGTATGCATTTACAACCTTTGCAGCATCCCATTACGGACAATATGCCATTGTCCTGTTGTTTCTCCCTCCTTGCAGAGTAGAGAGATTGGAAAATATATATAGTGTGTGTGTGTGTGTGTACATGTGTGTGTGTGTGTGTGTGTGTGTCAACAGTATATAGGCATACAATGTGACATGCTGTAGGCTAACGATGTTGAACCTTTTTTGGCTCACATGCCATAAGTAGGGGGAGCACAGGGGGATCGTGCACAGGTGTGCTGCACCCATAATGCAATGCACAACCCCAAGTGCACATGTGCGCATGACAGACGCTCCCCCCCTCAATTTTGTGCATGCTTTTTCACCCTCTGAAGGCTCCAGAGGCTTTATAGGAGCCTGGGGAGGGCAAAAACAGCTCCCCGGCCCTCCGAAGGTTTCAGGAGCTTCTCTAAAGCCTCTGGAGCGCAAAAAAAACCAGCCATACGGGTGAACTGGAACTTCGGGAATGGACTTCTGGTTTGCTCATAGGGCCGGTTTAACCCCTCTGGAGTCTTCAGGGAAGCCCCCGGAAGCCCGTGAAGGCTCTGGAGGGCTTAAACCGGCCCTACGAGTGAACTGGAAGTCTGTTCATGAATTTTTGGTTCACCTGTAGGGCTGGTTTTTTGTGCTCCGGAGGGCCTCCAGGGAGGGGGGAAGGGACTGTTTTCACCCTCCCCAAGCTCGTATAGAGTTTCTGGAGCCTGGGGAGGGTGAAAATTGGCTTTAAAAAAGATTGAACTCAGCTGGCCAGCGCGCACATGCATGCTGCCCAGCCAACAGGGCAACGCCTTGTGTGTCCTGACAAATGACTCCATGTGCCACCTATGGCACACGTGCCATAGATTCGCCATCCCGCTTCTAGGAGTTTACATAGTGTTATTTACAGCTCCAAGCTCCCAGAACTTTCAAGACTTCCTGCATCACGTGTTGCGTTCAATGCATACCTCCACTGTATGCTTGCTTAATCTCTTGTAATCTATTTCTCTCTAAAGTACAAATATGAATTTCCTTCTTGCTAATTATCCCAGTGCCAGAGTAAGCATTCCAAAGGCATTCCAAAGAATGGTAAAAACAAAAGGACAGATACAATACAATACAATACAATACAACACAACACAACACAACACAACACAACACAATACAATACTGTTCTGTCTTGCGGAGAACATAGGTGGACAAATGGAGGCAAGCCAGGACTTAACAAAATGCTAACAGTTTATTGCTAACAGATTGCCAACGCGGCAATTCACATTTCACGCGTTTAGCTAACAGGCAACAGCTGAGCTCTGCTTTGACAGCCTTTATATATGCCGGCTGTCAAGCAGCCAGCCAATCAGCGTTTAGCACAGTGCCCCCTAGTGAAACGGACCAGAGGGAAAACTTGTGATACATAACACTCCTTCACACTTAGAGCGCGCATGCGTAGTCTTGCAAATACCCCGGCCTGCGACGGACCCGCCCTGATCTCCGCAGAGTGACTTCCGTTTCGGGGTTAGTGGCTGTGGTTCTCAAAGACTCGGGCCTTTCCCTGTCCAACTCTATCACCGCTGGAAGTTCACGGGGAAGATCAGGTAAGTATCTAGGTTTTTCTACTCTACTTCGAGACCGCTCTGGGGAGGTAGACCGGGAACGAGGCGTTTGCGCGTTATCGGAAACTAGGCCCTGTTGCTCCCCTGCCGTGTTTGATTCCCCTTGCCGATTCCGTAGCTGATTGATATGGCGTCTCCATACTCGGCCATCCTCTAACTCTATTAGGTAAGAGCAGGGGCCAGTAATTTTCCTAACAATTCCCTGGACCCAAAGTGGGTGCCCCGCGTAATTTCGGGCATAAACTGTGGCATTTAATGGAAAACCCTTTATCTGACAGTGTGAGTCCAGAGGCTTTGATGGGGCATATTCCGGATGAAGCCTGTCAAGTGTAGTTCTAATTCGTTGACCCATTAATAACTCAGCAGGGCTTTTATTTGTTGTGGCGCATGGGGTGGCATGCTGCCAAAATAGGTACGTGTCTATGTCCTCCTGCCAGTTGAGCGGCCCAAACCTAGCCAGCGCTTCTTTCGGTGATCTGACAGCGCGTTCCGCTAGGCCATTGGCCGCCGGGTTGAATGGGGCCACAAATGCATGTCGGATCCCCAGCTTGGTAAAGAACTTGTTTAGTAAGGCAGCAGTAAATTGGGGCCCATTATCTGACACTACTAGATCAGGTAACCCATGGGTGGAAAATACCCTCCTTAATACCTTAATAATGGCAGGGGCAGTGGTGTTAGACAATAATGCAATTTCAACCCACTTAGAATAAGCATCAACAATAACAATAAAAGTCTGGCCCTTTACTGGGCCTGCTAAGTCCATATGGATCCTGGACCATGGAGCTCTTGGCTGCTCCCAATTTTGGATGGGAGCTCTGGGACCGGCAGGTCGGGACTCCTGGCACTTCGAGCAGCCAGAGACCCACCGTGCAATGTCCTGGTCCATGCCTGGCCACCAAGCGTAGCTGCGGCCCAGCGACTTCATTCTGACGATGCCGGGGTGGCCTTCATGGAGGGTAGTCAACACCGCGTCTCGCAGGGAGGCAGGAACGACCACACAGCTACCCCACAGGAGGCACCCTTGCTGGGTTGAGAGTTCGTGTTGTCTGGTCAAAAAGGGTTGCCACTCGGTGCCTGGTAGTTTGGATGGCCATCCTCATTCAGTCCAAGCCAGCACCCTGGAGAGTAGTTTGTCTCATCGTGTGTGTGTGGCCACGTCCACTGCTGTGATGGGTAACTGCATCTCGTCTATCAGTAGAACCTCAGAGGCAGGCGCAGGATCCTGAACAGCGATGGGCAATGGGCATCTGCTCAAGGCGTCAGCATGGCAAATGTGCTTCCCAGGTCGGTGATGCAGAGTGTAGTTGTAGGCGGCCAAGAACACCGTCCATCTCGTGAACCTGGGAGACAGAATCTGGGGCGTCTGTTTGTCCCCAGCGATGATGCTCAACAGGGGCTTGTGATCCATCACTATATGGAAATGGCGGCCGTAAAGATACGAATGGAAGCACTTCACCCCAGCCACTATAGCCAATGCTTCCCGATCGAGTTGGCTATAGTTTCTTTCGGGTGAAGACAGGGTGCGGGAGAAAAATGCCACCAGTGCTTCTAGCCCGGACTGCAAACAGTGGCTTAAAACTGCTCCGACTCCATAGGGAGACGCGTCACAAGTCAGGATCACCGGGAGGGACTCACTATACTGGTGCAAAACAGTCTCAGAGGTTAAAAACTTCTTGACATTTTCAAAAGCTGTGGCTTCCTTTTCCCCCCAAAACCATTTAGCTGATCGGTCTAACAATCTGTGGAGGGGCTCCACCACAGACGCCTTGTGAGGCAGAAAAATATTGTAAAAATTGAGCAGACCCAAAAAGGCTTGAAGCTCGGCTTTGTTTGTCGATGGGGGGGCCTGATTAATCGCCCGCACCTTCTCAGGGGTCGGATGGATTCCTTTTTTATCTACTAAAAATCCCAAAAATTCAACTTGGGGAACTGCAATTTGGCACTTGGTAATCTTCAGTTTTAAACCAGCACCACGGAAACGCTGAAGTACAGTTCGCAAACGGGCCATAAGGTGTGACAGGGAACAGGCTGATACCAGGACATCGTCAAAATAAGGTACGACGCCTGGTATCCCTTGTAGAAGCCTTTCCATCAAGTTTTGAAATAACCCAGGCGCTACGCTGACCCCAAACTGTAAGCGGTTGCACTTGAACGCGCCCCTATGGGTGACTATTGTCTGGGCTTCAGCAGTTGCCTCATCCACAGGCAACTGCTGATACTCCTGAGCCAGATTGAGCTTTGCAAATATGGTTCCCTGACCCAGAGAGTGCAGCAAATGCTGCACCACTGGCACAGGGTATGCGCTCTGTTGCAATGAGCGGTTGAGCGTGCATTTAAAGTCCCCGCAGATGCGCACAGACCCATCATGCTTCACTGGTATGACAATGGGAGTTTCCCAACGGGCATGGTCAATAGGTTCTAACACTCCCTGGGCCAATAGCTTGTCCAATTCGGCATCTACTTTGGGTTTTAAAGCAAAAGGCACTCTGCGCGGCTTAAGACGCTGTGGTGGTACCTGGGGGTCTAAATTGAATGAAAGGAGTGACAGTGCCAGTGCCAGTGTATTCCCCTAACCCGTCCCCCAAAACTTCGGGAAATTCCTTAATCAATATGTCAAGGTGTGGAGTGGTCTGAATCTGATCTATGCCAGTTATTGCTAGACCCAGGGCTTCAAACCACTCCAGCCCTAACAAGCTTGGCCTGGGACCCCTGACTACAATAAGAGGGAGCCTCTTATGATACTGCTTAAATGACACCTTACAAGAAAATTTCCCCAGCACAGGAATGGGATTTCCCTGAAAATCCCTCAGCTTCAATGGGCATGGGGTTAATCTTGCTTGGGAGATGTCTGGCACTAGTCTCTTAATTCCTGCCCACAATATGATAGACACTGCTGATCCAGTATCTACCTCCATCTGGCAGGGTTTGCCCTCTAGCTTAACTGTGAGGAAAATTTTTCCTCTCGGGACATGGATGATCTGATCTACTTCAGACTCATCTCTGTCCTCACTGACTGTAAAACAGGAGTCCTGTTTCCTGGAGCCTGAGCTCCTGCTTAAATTAGAGGGTTTTCTGAACCCCTGGTTGGTGTTGGGAGAGTTCCCTTCTAAGGCGCTGGCACAAGGCGCAGCTGCCCTACAAACTCTTGCCAAATGGCCCCTTTTTCCACAACGGAGGCAGGACGCGTTTTTGAAACGGCAGTCCGCCCTATCGTGCTTACCCCCACACCCAGGCAATTTGTTCAGGATATAGCCTTACTCGGTCGCCCCTTAATTTGCTCACCACGTAGGCGATGTACTTCATCATTTCCGATGGCCCCAGTGTCATCGAGGACATCGTCATGGTGAACCTCAGTGGTCCTGTCTGTGGGCAGAGGCTTTGCGAATTTCTGGATTTCTTCTGTGGATTTATTTGACAGCTCTACAGCCCTGGCTTCGTCAAGGGCTGTTTGTAAGTCGAGTTCAGGTTTGGCCAGCAGGCGGCGCTGTATACGGAGGTCCCTAACACCCCCCACAATCTGATCTGTCAGGACTTCATCTAAGTCTTTAAATCTACAATGAACAGCTGCGGCTCGTAAAGCAGCCACATAGTCGTTTATAGACTCTCCTTCCTGCTGAACCCTGCAGTAAAAAGCAAATCTACGTGTTGTACGGGAGAGCGCAGGGGCATAATTATTTTTTAATTTGGTCATTAAGACGTCCCAGGTTACCTTGTGAACAGAGTGTGGGGCAACTAAGGTCTCTGCCAAATTAAACATCTCCGTACTACATAAATTTAAAAAACATGCCTTTTTCCGCTGTTCAGTTAAATCTGTAAAGCCGTTGGCTTCTAAAAAACACTCAAAACGTGAAATGTATGAAGCCCAAGTCTCTGTGGTCGCGTTGAAAGCGGCTAACATATTCATCGATGCCATTTCTGAGGTAAATTCTTCCCTTGATTGATAACCGGAGGTAGCCTTCGTAGGCAAGTGACTTACTCGATCTCTCGTCGAGTGATCCCTTGAGGGAATTCAGCTCTTAGTGACTCAGCTCGTGGTTAGTGAATTCACAGCTCTGCCTGGGCTCCTCCTGAGCATCCCACCTTCGTCGCCAAATGTTCTGTCTTGCGGAGAACATAGGTGGACAAACGGAGGCGAGCCAGGACTTAACAAAATGCTAACAGTTTATTGCTAACAGGTTGCCAATGCGGCAATTCACATTTCGCACGTTTAGCTAACAGGCAACAGCTGAGCTCTGCTTTGACAGCCTTTATATATGCCGGCTGTCAAGCAGCCAGCCAATCAGCGTTTAGCACAGTGCTCCCTAGTGAAACTGACCAGAGGGAAAACTTGTGATACATAACAAATACAATACAATACAATACAATACAATACAATACAATACAATACAATACAATACAATACAATACAATAGCAGAGTTGGAAGGGACCTTGGAGGTCTTCTAGTGCAACCCCCTGCCTAGGCAAGAAACCCTATACTGTTTCAGACAAACGGCTATCCAACATCTTCTTAAAGACTTCCAGTGTTGGGGCATTCACAACTTCTGGAGGCAAACTGTTCCACTGATTAATTGTTCTCACTGTCGGGAAATTTCTCCTCAGTTCTAAGTTGCTTCTCTCCTTGATTAGTTTCCACCCATTGCTTCTTGAGCTTCCCTCAGGTGCCTTGGAGAATAGTTTGACTCCCTCTTCTTTGTGGCAACCCCATAGATATTGAAACACTGCTATCATGTCTCCCCTAGTCCTAGGTATGTCCTAGATATATCACATGATTTCATGCTTAGCAAGTGCTTCATTTAATGACAAAGCTTCCAGTCCCAGTTGTGGTTACTAAATGTGGACTCACTGTGTTGCCATAAACAGTTATTTAAGATTTTATTAAGGGCAGAATAGAAGGGCCATTGCCTACCTGCATGAGTCTAAGAAAAGGCCCCTGTTCTGTTGAATGTTTCCTTGATGTTCATCAGTTTTTAGCATCTGCTTTTTTTATATTGTGCCTCTTTCCAGATTGCATTCAATATAGCACAAAGCCTCAGCGGGCCAAGATTCAATTCTCCTGTACCTATTGTATGATCTTTAACACAAATATCTATTTAAAAAGATCTGCCAAATACTTATTAGTGGTCAGAAAAAAAAGAGGAGCCAATTTAACAATGAACTTTGATATAAACATTTGTTACATAACCTTGTTAGAACAGTAAAATCTATTTAGAACTTCAAAGAATATACTGAAACAAACTTGTTTTATACATTATTCTTTTATTCAATATGTCAGTAATGATATCTCTCAAATGTTGCCATTTTACATTTATAGTTGTTCTGTGATGACCAATTATAGGTAAAGATAAAGGTTCCCCTCGCACATATGTGCTACTCATTTCCAACTCTAGGGGGTAGTGAGTATCTCCATTTCAAAGTCGAAGAGCCAGTGCTGTCTGAAGACCTTCTCTGTGGTCATGTGGCCAGCATGACTAAACACCAAAGGCACACGGAACTGTTATTGTTAGATTGGGTAATGGAAAGGCACACAATGCTAAAGGCAACAACAGCTCTTTATTAAAGTACAACAAGTAAGAACAATCCAGCGAAGGTTGCGTCCGACAGCAGCCCTTTTATAGGGAGCTGTCAGACCCTTTGACCGATAGGATTAAACCTCTGTTTCCACTGGAACAGAGAACCTTGGTGGAAACCACTGTAGTTGATACCAGTATCTAACATCCCTCCCCTCTTGGATCAACCAATCCAACTCATTATGTAGTCACACAGGTAGGCGGGCTTTTGGGTAGCTCTGCCAGACCTGCGCAGTTCAGTTGGAGGGTGTTCTTTGGACAGGTCGGATGGACCTGTTTGCTCTGCAGCTCCACCTGGTGGAAGTTCCTGGAACCTTTCACAGGCCGTGGCTGGAGCTTCTAGAGCTGGTTCGCTCGGAGCTTGCTGAGGGCCTGCACCATAACCAGATAAGTTTCCCGGTACCCTCGGGCTTGAGATGCCTGTGGAAGGAGTGAGTGTTTGCTCTGTTTGGGTAGAGCTTTGACTAACTCGTGCTGGAGTTACCTCTGGTTGTCTAAGAGTGGAGTTGGAGAGGAAGCCACAGAGTTGGTCAATATGGCTTCTCCAATTCTGACTGTCCTTGAGCTCTACAAGATAAGAGTGAGGCCCGGTGATACCTATCACTGTGGCAGGAATCCATAGAGTTCCTCCGGCGTAGTTGTGGCATAAACTGAATCCCCTATGCTAAAGTTCTGAATTTTGCTTGTGGAGTCAGGGGGCGATGCAGCAGAATAGTTTGGGTGTAGCCGGTCTAAGTGGGACCTTAGCCGGCGACCCATGAGAAGCTCGGAGGGGCTTCTCCCAATAGTAGCACTAGGTGTGATGTGCTGAATTAGCAAATAGTGGTCAACTCATGTTTGCCAATCTCCCGGGCCCACCCTAGTGAGGGCCTCTTTTGCAGATCTCACCATTCTCTCCGCTTGACCATTGGAGGCCAGATGGAATGATGCGCCCAGGGCATGCCTGATTCCCTCAGCTGCTAGGAAGGTCTCAAATTGCATGGCCATGAATTGGGGCCCGTTGTCAGAGACCAGGACGTCAGGCAGGCCATGCATGGAGAAAAGTCTCCATAGTACCTTGATGACCACTTCTGCTGTAGTGGAGGTCACAGGACTACATCTAGCCATTTTGAGTAGTTGTCCACAACTACAAGGAATGTCTGGCCATGAACTGGGCCAGCAAAGTCAATGTGCACCCTAGACCACGGTGCTTGAGGATGCTACCACTCCTTAGCAGGTGCCTCTGTGGGAGCTGGTCTGGACTCCTGGCATGGTGTGCAGGTAGCCACCCATTCTTCGATCTCCCTGTCTATGATAGGCTACCACATGTAACTCCTAGCCAAAGACTTCATCCTGACAATTCCAGGATGCCCTACATGTAAAGTCTCTAAAACTGCAATGCGCAGTTTGGGTGGAACAACTACCTGGTCCCCCCATAGTAAACAGCCATTTACAACAGATAACTCATCACGTTTGCTAAAATACATTTTGAAATCAGCCCCAACAGGCCCCTTGGGCCACCCCCTCAACACCCAGTTCAAAATCTGTTTGATGGTGGAGTCCTTTGCAGAGTGATGGGCAATGTCACTGGACGAGACGGGACCAGTCTCAAAGCAGTCAATGAGGAGGACTGGCATCTTGGGGGTAAGATCAGCAAGAAGTTCAGGCAGCAGGCAGTGGCTCAAAGCGTTGGCATGCCCCAAAATGGCATCTGGTTGGTGGATAAGACAATAGGAGTAGGCAGCGAGGAAGATGGTCCATCTGGTCATCCGTGGTGATAACGACATTGGGGTAGGTCAGTCCCCAGCCATCAAACCCAGTAGCAGCTTGTGGTCCGTAATTATTTTGAAATCACGGCCATATAGGTACGCATGGAACCTCTTTACTCTGGCCACAGCAGCCAAAGCCTCACAGCCCAGCTAACTGTAGTTCCGCTTGGCAGCGTACAAGGTCCTAGAGTAGAAGGCTCTGGGAGCCTCGGTTCCATTGGGCATGCGGTGGCTGAGGATAGCGCCGACGCTGAACAGAGACCTACAGGAGTCTTTTTACCATGGCAAATGTTGCAGTTCTGACCCAGGACCACTTTATGTTCTTTGCTAGGAGACGGTGTAAGGGCTCAGCAATGGTGGCTTTCTGTTTAAGAAAGACGCTGTAGAAATTAAGGAGCCCGAGGAATGCCTGCAGCTCGGTTTGATTGCAAGGTGTAGGGGCGTCCTGGATTGCTGGAATTTTTTGGGTGGTCGGGGGAATCCCAGAACCGTCGATTAGGCACTCTAAGAATTCAACCCTTGGCACGTTAATTTGGCATTTTTCTTTTTTGAGATGGAGGCTTTTGTCTCTAATTCTAGTCAAAACTGTCCCCAAATGTTTGAAAAGTTGTGCCTCATTTGCAGCCAATACCAAGATGTCATTGAAATAGGGGACGATTCTTGGAATCCCCTGCAAAAGCCATTTAATGACGCTTTGGAACAGTCCTGGGGCGATATTAACACTGAATTGCAGATGGTGACATTTGAATGCATCACAATGGTTTGGGCCTCCACTGTAGCGCCATCTACAGGCAATTGTTGGTATTCCTGCACCATGTCCAATTTAGCGAAAAATTTCCTGGGCCTAAAGAATGTAGTAGATGCTGTACAATGAGTATGGGTAAGTGCTTTGTTGCAACACTTTATTGATTGTTCATTTGTAGTCCGCACAGATGTGGACAGACCTGTCAGATTTGACAAGTGTCACTATAGGGGTCTCCCAGGGTGCTTGAACAGGCTCTAGGATTCCCTGGCCTACAAGCTTATCAACTTCTCTATCAATTTTGGGGCGGAGAGCAAAAGGTACTCTCCTGGGTTTTAGCCTTATTGGGGTTATATTGGGGTTCAAATTAAAGGAGATTGGAATCCCCACATATCAGTGACGTGCAGTCAGGTGAGGCAAGTGAGGCACAGCCTCACCACTCTCATCATGAAAAAAAAAAGTAAAAGGAAAAAGCTAAGCTAGTTGCTGCCTCACCGTGGATGACTCTGCTTAACCTCACTGGTGCTCTCCCTCCCCAAGTGTAGTGACTTCCTCCCCAGGCCCCCATTCATTTCTCTCTCACACACACACACAGCTGGATAAAACTATATAAAAATCTAGCCCAGCTTCACTGATTACAAGTTTGAAAAGGCAACGTGGCTCCACCTGCAATCAAACTACACTTGGGGAGGGAGAGCACAAGTGAGCACTGAGGAGACCACAGGAGGAGGCAGGAAGCCAGGCAAAGATCCATGCTGTAGTACACACATTTCCCCCCAGCCTCTTTCTTTTGGAAGGCTCGGCTTGGCTCCCCTCCGGCTTCTCTGCCTCTCCTCTCACCCCAGCCTGCCAGCAGGAGGTGGTGGGTGGGCTTTATTGTGTTCCAGGCATTTTCCACCCAGACAGCAGGCTGCATTTTCAATGGTGGAGGTGTTTGGGAAAGGCAGCAGGGGAATGGGGTGGTGGTGGCAGAGGAGCTGCTTTTAAGCCACTGGAAAAGATATCCAATCCAACTTTTGTGTGTGTGTGTGGGGGGGTGTTTGTTTGAGAGTGAGTGAGAGAGGGAAGGGGTAGGAGAGATAGTCCAATCCAACTTCTCTGTGTGTGTGTGTGTGTGTGTGTGTGTTTGAGAGAGGGGGAGGAAGGGAGAGAGGGAGGAAGGAGGGGAAGGAGAAGAAAAAGAAAAAGAAAGAAGGAGCAAAGGAGAAAAACAAATGCTGTCGCTTTAAATTGGAACTGAGCATGCCTGGCTGTGGAATTCTGGGAGTTGAAGTCCACAAGTCTAAAAATATTTGAAACCCAGCACTGTGTCAGTGCCTCACCAGTCATAAACCTCACCGCACGTCACTGCCACATACTTACCCAGACCAGTGCCGAAGACTTCCTCAAACTCCTTAAAAATTGCTTCAGCACCTTCATCTTTCAAGGTGTTGATACCAGTCACTTCTAGGCCCAGGTTGCTGCTGACCACCGTCACTGGGAGTTGGCCTCTGAAATGCTTGAATTTCACCTGGAAGCTGCCTTGGCCCACGATGGGGACCCGATTCCCCTGGTAATCGCAAAGATGGATGTCAGGGGTATGTAGATATTGTTTCTTCAGGCTAGGGATAGCCTGCTTTTGGGTAGACCATGGTATGATGGTCAGTGATGACCCGGTGTTGATCTCCATCTCACATGGAGAGTCCTCAATGAAGACTGTGACCTTCAGCTTTTTGGGCCGCCTGGTGCAGACTTGGCTGATTGAGGTATGGTAGGTGATTCTAGTGTCATCCTCTAAGTGCCGTGGTGGCTTCTGCCAGGCCCCTTGGTTGGATGTCTGCTGGCAGTTTGGTGCGCTTCTTGGCTGCCAGGTAGTAGCAGAGAGTTCACTCTGGCACACCTTGGCGATGTGCCCCTTTCGCTCGCAGCACCTTCTGAGCTCTTGGCCTCTGCAGCCTCGCAATGTACGCATGCACTCTTTCATGCGTCTTGTGGAGCACTTTGGCACTGCAGAGTTCCAGTGGATTTGACGGCCAATTTGGATGCCCTGGCTTCGTCCAAGGCAATTTGTAGAGTGAGGTTAGATTTAGCAAGTAACCTCCTCTGTAAATTACATTATGCACACCATGTATAATGCGGTCAAGAATAAGTTCATCTAGGTCTCTGAACTCGCACTACTCTGCGGCTTTTCATAGCACCGCAGTGTACTCGTTGATCGATTCGCCCTCCTTTTGGTTACGGATATTAAATTTGTGCTAGCAAACGTGCTTGGATGGGAGGCGTAGTGGGTCCTCAGCGTCTGATGGAGCACGGACCAAGTGACTGATTGTAGCGCCAATCTTTCACCAATTCGAACACTTCCCAGCCACAGTATCCGAGGAACGTGTTCTTTTTGTGGCCTTCAGAAAGGCCCATGAGCTCGTTGGCCTCAAGGCAGCAGTCAAACCATAGCATAGAAACTACTGTGTAAATAGAGTTGCTGAAATAATTTTTTCTTCAACAAAAATTCTCCTTACATCTACATTTATAAAAGATACATTCAGAAAAAGTTGAGAGTCATTTGTTATAGATAAAGAACTGAAAGTAACAGTTTCTTTTTCTGCTAGGCAAAATAAATCTTCACAGACTAACGCTGTCTGACAGTATTACAGGAGGACTGTGCAGTGCATCCAAAGGGGCATTTTGCAAAGCTGTGGGGCCTGAACAAATTGACTCTTCTCCATTGTTAAGGCAACTACACAGCCCTTCAGCAGCTTTCAGCAGCTTCTAGGCCTTCCTAGATCATATGCACACAGTTTATCAGCAGTTCCCAGCAGGAGCATTGTCTGTAAACACATGCGTACACAAACAGAATATAGGAAAGCTTTCAATTAGACGTGTTGAATTTTCTGAAAAGTTTGGCTCTCTGAAGAATGCTCTTTGCTTGTATTAAAGCGCTGTCGGCTCTTAAAGCAAATTTTTCCATAGTTTCTTTTAATATGATTTATCAAAAAACAATGAAAGAAGGTTGCAGACATTACAGCAACTACAGTAGATTGTTTTCGCTCTGGAACCAAGAAATTTTCTTTTTTGTTACTGCAGTTTCTCCGTGCCTATTCATTTATCCAATGACTAGTGGTCTGTTTTCCCAACAAGTCTTTGAATTTCTCTTTGGTTTGAAATGCAACATTATGAGCATTGCCAAGTGCCTGCTCAAATCCTTTTCATTTCCAAATAAATATTGCCAGAATGAATTCTACATTTTGAAAAAAAAATCATTTTTTCCGTCATCTGAGATACAAATAATCCAACTTCTATTTCACCATGCCTAAATGTGTTTATTTAAAAATAAACAACCCATGATATCCACACAACATACTCATTTCCATGGAGTCAAAGAAAAATAACCTGTTTTGAAACAGCTTCTACAGTAATCTCCAAAAATAGTAGATCAAAATTGTATACTTTGCTGGCAAAATACACATGTTTCCTAAGGATACTCAAGTTACAAAGCTCATAACAAGATGAAAAGAAAGATGCACTGGGAGAAAAATATTGGAGAGACCCTGAAACATGTGCCCTGGGTCAAGGTCAAAACTACACAGTTTCACTCCAGATTTATGATCAATATCGCAACAGCTTCGTTTAAAGCCTTTTGTCTTGACTAGAAGCTTCCTCCTAATGAGATAGTGATTTTCATGTGATATGTTATATTTAGCCTAACAGCTCCAACACAGGGAGATGCTAGCAGTTGAAACAAAACAAAACATTTGTGGTATGTCTGCCTGGGTTGGGTGTTTAGTAGCTAATTAGGTTGGTAGCACTATGCTGACAGATTTGCTTTAGTGATACAGTAGCCAATTGCTAGGTCAGATTTAAAGCAAAGCCCTTCCCCTGTTGAGTCTGCTTTTCTAGGGCAAAATTTTGCATGATGAATCTCTATTTCTATTAATCTGCTGTAATGCCTTATGGAATATTGACTTTGTCTTCAAATCAGGAACAGCTAAAATGGCCAATCCACCTACTTGAGCCACCATTAATCTATCCATATACATTTCCTTATTGCCACAATAGGGAATGATGGTTGTATATCCCAACTTGTTCATGATGGGCACCCTGTGATAAAGCATGGATGAGCTCTGTAGTGGTCCACATCTGAACTGCAAAAGCTGCCCCAGAATACCTGCATTATCCAGGGGAAAAAGCACAACTTCCTTTGTACAAGTGCTGCATTTACATTCCCAGATGCTTCAAAGCGCTTATAGTTTGCATTATTTCAAAATCCTCCATTGTGTTCTATATTTGAATACTAATTTTGTTAGGGCTACCAAAAGAAATAACCCCAAATGTATAGAATATATATCAAAAGACAGAGAAACCGCAGAACTGTAACAGCATTTCTCTGATTTTCCACTCCGTTGGAATCTTGCTGAATTGCCTGCTTAGAAGAAAGCCTCAATGAGTTCACACTTGTTTATAGGTAAATGTGTAGCTTAACCCAGCCTGACTTCAGGCAGTGTGTTGGCTCTGTATAATTTCCAGTTCTGAAATGCAGCTGAAGAGTGAAACACTTTGTGGCTTTTGAAGAAAGACTTTTCTGGCACACATTGGAAATATTTTGTTATGGTTACTAAAATAGTGTGAAATGATAAACAAAAAAATGTGGTTTACTATTATATCGTTAACTTGCAAAATACCAAACTAAAATCAGCAGAAATTGGGATATTCCAATTAGAATACTTCCTAAAAAAGAGACAGAATACCTTTGAATGGGGATTATTTCACTGGTAGACTGATTACTCTTTAGAAGGCCAGATCCTGAAGATGAAACTCAAATACTTTGGACACCTAATGAGAAGGGAGGACTCACTGGAAAAGAGCCTAATGCTGGGAAAGATTGAGGGCAAAAGAAAAATGGGACACCAGCAGGGCCGGATTTAGATGAAAAGAGGCCCTGGGCCAACGATGGCGAACCTTTTTTGGCTCGCATGCCATAAGTGGGGGGAGCGCAGGGGGGGCATGTGCTGGCATGCCGCACCCATAATGCAATGTGCGACACCCCCCCCCAGAGCACATGTGCACACTACAGACACGACCCCCCATTTTTTGCATGCTTTTTTCGTCCTCCCTAGGCTCCAGAGGTTTCATAGGAGTATGGGGAGGGCGAAAACAGCCCCCCCTGCCCTCCGGGAAGCACTCCGGAGGCTTCAGGGACCTTCCTGAAGCCTCCGGAGCAGTCAAAATGAATCTCCGAGCAAACCGGAAGTCCGTTCCCAAACTTCCGGTTTGCCCGTAGGGCTGGGTTTTTGTGCTCCGGAGGCTTCAGGGAAGCTCATGAAGCCTACGGAGGGCCTCCGGCGGGGCAGAGAAGGCTCTTTTTGCCCTCCCCAGGTTCCTATGAAACCTCTGGAGCCTGGGGAGGACGAAAAATGGCTTTAAAAAGGGTGAACTCAGCTGGCCAGCACACGCATGCACACTGGCCAGCTGACAGGGCAGCGCCTCGCATGCCCTGACAAATGGCTCTGCATGCCACCTGTGGCGCGCATGCCATAGGTTCGCCATCACTGCCCTAGGATATTCCACTTATGGGGCCCTTTCACCTCCCATTTTTAAGTTTGTAAATTACATGAGAGATAATAAAATACATCATTACTGTGATATATATCAATATATTAAATGAAACATGTTGTAATTGGTACTAACCTTTATAAAAAATGTGGCACGGATAATAAATAAAAATAAAAGGCCCCTCTTGATCTTGACGCCCTAGGCTAAAGCCTAGTTAGCCTATAGGAAAATCCGGCCCTGGACACCAGAGAATAAAGTGGCTGGATGGAGTCACTGAAGCAGTGGAGTCTGGAGGATTGTAGAAGACAGGAAGGCCTGGAGGAATATTATTCATGGGGTCGCAATTGGTCAGACATCAGTTCGCGACTAACAATAGCGAGATTGATTATGATGTATTCTATATTCATCAAGGGTTCATTGCTTCAAGGATCCTAGCATGCCTTAGAATTTTCAACCAAAGCAGGGAATGTATGGATTGAAATGTACATTGGAATATATAATCCAACTTTGTACCAAGCACAGCAGTGGTTGTTTGCCAAATTTTTTACTACCGGTTTGGGTGTGCTCTTGCACATGCTGCCGCACATGAGCCTCCCACCACCGCTACAGGCTCACCCGATCTGGGCCAAACTGGGAGCCACCCACCTCTGTAGCACAGGTATCTATTTAATGCAGCTTTCCTGAAAAATGGTCACTGAAAATTAAGCACCTCCAACAAAAGCAAGGCCACTATCATCCAAGGTAATTAATTCCATTGTTGAAGAATTCTTCTTGTTAGCATTTTTTTCCTGTCTGTCTAAAATCTGATATGGATATTTAATTTAAATACCTCTCCAAGGATGAAGACTCGGGAAACTGCAGCTGGCTCAGGTTTCACAGTCATATCTCACTTATGCCATTAACCAGGATTGTCATATCTCTAATGGCAGGAAGAATACAATCTACAGCCCAGGATGCTGCAGTAATTTTCCCTCCAGAAACATCATTTTCTTTCTCTCTGAAGAAGTCCAGAGCCTTAACATTGTAATTTCCTTTGGTTTCAACTGAGTTTATATTTTTCTGGGAGGGGCTGATATTGTCTCTTAATCCGAGGGGTTGGGAGAGCTGCCCTAAAGTGTGGAGTATAAATATATATCAGTGGTGAGTTTCAAATTTTTTTAGAACCTATTCTGTAGGTGTGGCCTGTTTTATGGGAGTGGCTGAGCGGTCATGTGACCAGGTGGGAATGGCTTGGCAGTCATGTGACCGGATGGGCATGGCCAACTTGGAAAATGTGGTGAAATTCACTTAAAAATGCTCTTGCTTAGCAACCAAACTTTTGGGTTCAGTTGTGGTCATAAGTTCTCTTTCTTTTTCTTTCTTTCTTTTGTCTCTCTCTCCCACTTTCTTTTTTCCCCTTTTTTCTTTTTTCTTTCTTTCTTTTTCTTTCCTTCTTTCTCTCTCTTTCGCTCTCTTTCTCTTTCTATCTTTGTCTCTTTTTTTCTCTCACTCTCCCTCCATTCCTTCTTTCCTTGCTTCCTTTTTTGTTTGTATCTGTCCCACTTTCTTTCTTCCTTCCTTTCTTTCTCTCTTCCTTTCTCTCTTTTCTCTCCCTTCCTCTCTCACACACACATCCCTTCCAATTATTATTGTAGATATTTTATATGAACTAAAACCGGTGCCCAAAAAATCCTATGATGACTGCCTTCTGTGTCCCACAAGCCAATTCACAGACCTTCCAATTCAGCCTCCTACCACTCTGGGGGTTAACCGAATATAGCTAGTTGTCCTGTTACCTCTTGGCCTTTGTTCCCGCCTTTTTAGCAGAGCAGCAGAAAGGGCAAATTTCAAATGTTTTTTTTTCCTTTTGCAAAAGCCAGATTTCTCTGCTGCTCAGCGGGTGACCTGGTGGGTGTCCGAAGGTGTTGGGCATGCCACAGAAGGTACACATGTCACACACACACATACACACAGAGAGAGAGAGAGACAGACACAGTGCTTATCACAATGCAAGGTGCATGTGTAAGGTGGATCATCTGGGAGGCTGGCAAAAAAGAAGTCTCTGTTTCTCTGATGCCACGGCTTACAGAGGAAGGAGGCAGGGATGATGGCAGGAACTCTCTTGTTTACCACTCACCACCACCGTCCCTGCGACCTTCCAGCTGCAGCCCTGCCTGGCTGGGTGGCTGTCAAGGAAAGCAACGACGGGGCGAGTGCCGGCCATCATCCCCGCCTCCTTCCTCGGCGAACCGCAGCAGTGGAGAAACAGAGGCTTCTTTTTGCCAGCCTCCCAGATGATCCAGTCCCCCTTACACATGCATGGTGTGTGTGTGTGTGTGTGTGTGTGTGTGTGTGTGCGTGCGTGTGTGACAGCCGCCTGGTTTCCAATGGGGGGGGGATCCATGCAGAGGGAGGAAAAATGCATGGATTTCTTCCCCACCTCCATTGGAAACCAAGCAGCTGTCAAAGAGAAGAGAATGTGTGCCACATAGTCTTCTCACAACAGCCAAATCCTCACCTCCTGTTCCTTCTTTGGCTGTTGGAAGATGCCCACGTGGTGCATGCTTCTCCCTTCTCTTTGACAGCTTCCAAATTTCCAATGGGAGGGGAATCCATGCAGAGGGAGGAAAAACACATTGATTTCTTCCCCACTCTCATCAAAGAGAAGGGAGTGTGTGCCATGTGGGCTTCTCCCAATCCTCTGCTCCGGCAAAGGAAATGGGTGAGTGGGGCAAGCCTGGTGTGGACAGGTGGGGCAAGTGAGCGAGCAGCGACTGGGAGGACGGGTGGGGGAAGCGAGTGAGCAGTGACTGGGAGGGTGTGTGTGTACACACACACACACACACACACATACACACACACACACACACACACATACATACATACATACATACATACATACATACATACATATTGGGATTAAGAAACCCCAAAGACAAAATCCAGCTGGAGAACCAAGGAGTCTACAAAATACCATGCAAAATCTGCCCGGCAATATACATAGGACAAACAAACAGGAGGATAAATGCATGCATCACAGAACACAAGAATGCAGTAAGAAAAAAAGAAAAAACTTCCTCCCTTTTCCAGCACCTTAAAGCTACAGGACATGAAATCAATTTTGAAGGAGCCAGGTTAATCTCCAAAACAGAACACCTCAACAAGAGAATAATTATGGAAGCCATCGAAATAGAGAAACACCCCCACAACATGAATAAACGTGATGATACCTCCCGCCTACCAAACATCTGGAAACCAGCCCTAGCCAACAAACGAACACCACCCACCACCCAAGCCGTTACAATACAAAACAGCAATGCACACACAGCCTGCACCAATCAGCACCAATCTACCAATCATGATACAACCACACAACCAATCATTCCACTTACTGAAACAAAGCCAGCACCCCATTCCCTCCCACCAAGACTTACAGAAAGACGGCAGCTGCGTTCCCATTTTAAGCCCAAGCTTGAAGATGGCAGGTGACATCCTGCCGAAACGTTGCAAAGACAATCTCAATCTTACACAGGAAAAGACCCGAATACAACAAAACCAGCATACCTCCACCTGTGAAAATCTACGAAAACAAATATATTTGTCCTATATATATTTGTGTTGCCCTATACATTTGCCCTATATATATTTGTGTTACAACCCCTGGTATGCCCAAATATGGGAGGGAGCTCACTACTCCCCCTTTCTGTCCTTCAGCTCATTACAGAATACCATCCAGGCAGAAAACCATATTTTTATTTTTAATGTTGCCTTTGCTATGTATACACACACACACACACACACACACGTATGTATGTATGTATGTATGTATGTATGTATGTATGTATGTATGTATGTTACAACTCCTGGTATGCCCAGCTGATAAATGAGGAGAGCCTGTGGCTTAGTGGCTAAGACTCCTGCCTAATATGTAATACAGCCCAGGTTCAAATCCCAGTAAGGGTATGGCTAGCTGATGAGAGCTAAATAGCTTGAAATGGATCTATACTAGTCTCCCTTTACTTATTTATCAGCACAAATACAACACAAATATATATATTTTACCTATACTGAAATCACATGTATCATGATGTCCTGTGGCCAATTATATGAATAGTATAATTTGCATAATTTGCACTATTAAGTCCTTATGCAAATGACAAAAATGGTATCCTTCACATCAATTTAGTTAGTTGTACAGTGACATTAAATTCATGAGATCAACTGTCACAATGACATTTTCTTTGTTTTATAAGACTGGGGAATAATGGACACCCCTGCCCTTAATTAATCTATTAAAACAAGGTTTCTCAGTAAACAGAAAAAGCAGGGAATGGGTTGGAGAAAAGCTGTAATATTCTGTTGCTGTTAGATAACATGAATGGATAGGTGAAAATTACATAGAAGAGGATTAGAAATTTGTCAGTTAAATTGTACAAAAATGAATGAAAATAATAACTGATGAGTATCTGCAGAGAACAAAGCTTTGTTTGTTTCAGATATTCATAGCTAACAAAAGCGTAAATATAAATCTAAAACCATGATTTTTACCTATTTCAAGTTGAAAGAAAAGTTTACTTTAGATAAGAAATTGTTAAAAATAAATTTAAACTTGTACTGTGTTGTACGTCTTATAGATAAAGCATAAAAAAGCTGCTAAGGTTGAATTTAAAAAGTTAATATGTTAAGCATTGTATCATTCAAATGCAAGAATTTTTGGTTATAATATAATGTTAGACCAATAGGAAAATATGTGGACCAAGGGACTGAAATATAAGTTGAGCTATAATCTTAAAGAGAACTTTTTAAAAAATAATGTAGCAGTCATATTTAATTCCAGATAAATTATTTAAAATGTACAAAAGTATTTTGAATATTTCTGAAATGGTTAGGACAGTAGTTTTAAATCATATGTAGTGGACATGTAATAAAAGGCAAAGGAATATAGATAACATCCATTTTTTAATTCAGAAGATATTTAAATGGACTTAGAATGTTTGCTGCGAATCATATAAATGATTGTAAAGAAAATATTCCAGGAAAACAAGAAACAATTAATATTTTTAAAGGCAAGAAAATGTGAAAGGGAATGAAAATTATTTTACAGTATATAAAGAAGGCTACACAAGGAGCCTTCAGTAGAATCGATGGAATTAAAAATAAAAGTAATCACATAACATGGGATTTCTTCAGATGAATTGGATATATACTTGAGAATTTAGAGATTCGTACATGAATGATATTAATATTTCAGATAGTACCATTAAAACAAATATAAAATATAGTGTCTAAAGGAGAAAAATGACAAAAAAGTGATAGCAAATGTCATGATGTTGGAGGAGTAAAAAGTGTCTTCAGGCATAGATGGTATAACTGAAGAAATATTAAAATAGGAATGTGATTTGCTTGTAGAATGACTCTGCAACTTGTTTAATAAGTGTGAAGGATGCATCTGTGCCTCATGATTAGAAGAATGAAATATACTAACAGGAACTCAGATACTTAATATTCATACCCAAAATACGGAAGTCAGCTTTAATATTTCAGCTGCAGCACATATTGGCAATCAAAAGGGAAAGTGAAAGCTACAGTTTGTCTCTGAAAATTGAATCACTTGTTGTGAACGATTGAGAAACAAGCCAGAACACTTGGTAATTATGTGCACTGATGCTTATAGTCCTTAGAAGTCTTTTGAATTAAACACGAGCAAGAAAGGAAAAATCAATAAGGTTGTTTAAATGCATTCAGAGTTATAATTGTGATGACTGAATTTCATATAAATACATACACACAGAGACACATAGCACGACATACATGCACACCCACCCACACGTATAAGAGTGTTATCTAAATTATGCAACAATTGGTTCTAAAAGCAATTTACATCTTAATCCCTCAAAATTTCAAATATTATTTATTAATAAATAATACATATATATCAAGATGTCTTTGAAAAAGCTGTATTATTTCAAAGAAGATTGAAAAATAATGACAAGTCACAAGGAAAGCAAAAAGGCAGTTTTTCTAACGTTTCTATTCTATGATCCCCTACGATATCAAGAGAAACTGACTTTCTTACCACCTTGATCAGACGTGGGTTGCTCCTGGTTCCACCCGGTTCAGGTAAACCAGTATTTGCAGTGATGGGAGGCTCCACCCACCTGCTTGGACACTTCTGCATATGCGAACATGAATGCACACACAAGCATGCCTGAACCAGTAGTAAAAACCCACCACTTACCTTGATGTTACAGATTTAAGGATCTGATCTACATATTAAAGTTCATTTGAAAACCTTAAACATGCAATTGTTTTGGAAGATAACACTGATCAAAAATAAAAACAAAATTCACTTAAAACTTCTCATTGCCCTGCCTGACAGTTCTTGATAATAAAAGTTAGAAAATGTGGTTCTGGTTAATATATTTAGAGAATTGAAGACTTAAGAAATATAGTTTCATATTGTCTTGAATGTAAATGGTGAAAAAAATTAGTGCATAAAGAATTGTTTTCCTATTATTTTAATGTTGCAGATGTAATATGCCTTATTATTAATAATAATTATGATTATTAAGGAATATTTGTTGAAATCCTAAAGTCACTAGCCACATTTTTGCTTAGTACTGTATTTTTGGAGTATAAGATGCACCTTTTTCCACCCAAAGAGAAGATGAAATTCTGGGTGCATCTTATACTCTGAATGTAGCTGCCTGGAACTGTCTGAGAAGGGGCTGCTGAAGCGGGCACTGCATGAGAGATGTAAGACAAGGTGGTTCACTGCTCGGACTCCCACTTCTCCACACAACCCAGTTGTTGGCTTCTGCTCCTGGCCTTGGATCTGGCCAGGAGGAATGCAAGCCCCATTTTTGCAATCAGGTATCAGGCAATCCCTGCAGCCTGGAACCTCCTGCTGCCTGAAATGCTCTTTTTCTTCCCTAATTGCAAAAATGGGACTTGCATTCCTCTTGGCCAGATCCATCTCCCAAGCCAGGAGCAGAAACCGCCCTCTAACTGGGTTGTCTGGAGAAGGAGGAGGCCGAGCAGCAAGCAACTCTGCCTTACACCTCTCACACAGCGCCCACTTCACCTGTCCCTTCTCCAACAGTTCCAGGCAGCCGAGATCACCACGCTGAAAATGCAGTTATTGCACTCTCTGTCGCCTGGAACCGCCTGAGAAGGGGCTGCTGAAGTGGGCACTGCAATCCCCCCAATCCTCTGGATCTGTCATGCAGTTCTTATTGCTACTGCTTCCCAGCTACCAGTGCCAGCTCCAGGGAGACTCCCAAACTGGCACTCCCACGTTCTGAACTTTTCTTTCCATCCCACGCTTCTGTCACTAGCCAAAATCCCGATGACGGCAATAGCTTTTTCCAGAGAAAAAATTGAGATCTAGGGTCTTGAGAACAGACTTCGTGCAGAGGAGATTGGTCTCCACCCCAATCCGCCTGGGTCTGTCATGAAGCAAAGATATTCAGACAAGGTGGTTCAAAGTGTCTGAGTGGCAAGAGAGAAGCATAAAGGAAACAAGGCTGCCTCGTCTCCCCCCTCAAATCTGCCTGGATCTGTCATGCAGCAAAGAGATACGGTAGCAGCAGTAGCAATAAAAACTGCATATAGTAGCAATAAAAACTGCATGACAGATCTGGAAGGATTGGGGTGTGGGTATGGAGCATAAGAAGAGAATCAATCTCCTTCGCATGAAGGCTTTTCTCAGGACCCTAGATCTCCACTTTGTCTCTGGAAAAAGCTATTGCCATCATTGGTATTTTGGCTAGTGAAAGAAGCACAGGATGGAAAGGAAATATAGGAATGCAGCAGATGCCAGGCTCCAGGGAGACTCCTGACCTGGCACTCCCACAGTCTTTGAAAAGAAAACTTCAGAATGTGGGAGTGCCAGGTCAGGAGTCTCCCTGGAGCCTGGCATCTGCTGCATTCCTATATTTCCTTTCCATCCTGCGCTTCTTTCACTAGCCAAAATACCAATGATGGCAATAGCTTTTTCCAGAGACAAAGTGGAGATCTAGGGTCCTGAGAAAAGCCTTCATGCGAAGGAGATTGATTCTCTTCTTATGCTCCATACCCACACCCCAATCCTTCCAGATCTGTCATGCAGTTTTTATTGCTACTATATGCAGTTTTTATTGCTACTGCTGCTACCGTATCTCTTTGCTGCATGACAGATCCAGGCAGATTTGAGGGGGGAGATGAGGCAGCTTTGTTTCCTTTATGCTTCTCTCTTGCCACTCAGACACTGCTGTGAGGATCCGTTAATCCAAATGGAAGGAATCCCCACCCCTCCTCATCCAATGGGCCGGTCCCAGTCAAACACAGCAGCAGCCATTCAGCAGCCCCCTCATGTCCTTGCTGAAGAGAACTAGTGAGCCGACTGCCTCTCCTTGGACCAAGCGGCTCACCGTCCAGTCCGAGGGAAGGGGGGGAAATAAAGCACAAAGAGAGCTGTTTAGTCCTGCCCTGCCATGGGAGGGGTAGAGAAAAGTGGATTTGAGATTGATAAAACCCTTACTCTTTAAGAATATCAAGCCCCCACGTGTCACATTTTTGCTCTCCCCAGCCCCCAGAAGCACTTTGCAGGCCTCCCAAACTCTCTGCAATCCCCATTTTTCACAAAAAAACAGGGCGTGCAGATGGTTTGGGTGCCTGCAGAGTGCTCCTGGGAGCCAGAGGGGGGAATTTTTTTTTTTTTTAAATTTACCTCTTCAAAATCTTGGTGCATCTTATACTCCGGTGCATCTTATACTCTGAAAAATATGGTAGTTTAAAGCTATATACGTAGTTTTCTAACAAGTGTCCTACTGAACAAAATGGTCATTTGCCATAAAAAAATAAAAGATTTTCATCTATAAAATCCAGTTATAGACATTCAATTCTATTAAAAAGGAATCAATCGATGTTAAAAAAAATTATTAGAATCTTAAATCCAAGGATTTCTAACACAAATGAATTAAAATATAAACTCACATACTTGCCTCCATTATTATCCTGCACTTAATCCTCCAAAATACAAGCTAGCCATTCACAAAACTATATCATGGTCCTGTAGCAGTTTTACCTGTATCTGTAAAGTCTGATCCCTCACAGATTCATTCCAAAAAAAATTGCCATTTCATCTGTTTTAAGTCAGAAAATATCTAACATTTTGATCTGATGGGTGCAAAAATGCAACACCTGCTTCTCAACTACTGAGCTAAATCAACTAGGCAATATACCTGTATGTGTATAATGGTAACCTTTGTTTAGCATTCCTTAATTATTAGACCAATTTGGCTAGAAACCAGGGGGGATCAGAGTTCTAGTTCCACCTGACCCTGAAAGCCAGCTGGGTTATTTTGAGCAAGTCACTTTCTCTCAGCCCAATTCACCTGATTTTATGGGGAAAATAGAAGGAGGAAGATTTGTTTTTACGTTCAGTTATTTGTATAAATAATAAAGGTAGGATACAAATAAGTAAAGCTACACTTCGCTTTTTATCCTTTAAACCTAAAAGAAAAGCCTCTGGTTTTATCTTTATATTTATTTTAAGAATCTTCTGTATTAAGATGTAAATCTTGCTTCAATGTTTCTTTGCTTTATCACATGTTTGCATTTGCATGCTTTCAAACTTCTAGGTAGCCAATGAGCTCATCCTGTCATGCAACACTCAAGTCACAAACCTGGTCTGCCAGCTTTCCAGCTGACATTCTCAGCTTCTTTAACTTCTGAGCTATCATTTCCCCTGTAATATATAACACAACACAACATAATATAACAATAATACAATAGATTAGCTAGATTGTTAAGTGAAGCAGTCAGTGTGAACTCTTGATTGTATTGTGATCTTTCTTCAGCTTTCCATTGCTTTCAGACCTGTGAATATTGTAAACGTGAAAATTAATCTCAAAGATACTTTTTCATCATAATTGTAAATGCAGTCACTAAATGAGGCTGGCACTAAAGAAGGACCACCTAAATGCACGCGCGCGCGCACACACACACACACACACACACACACACACCTCTCTCTCTTCTTAGTATATCACTACTAAATTTAAAGTCAATTAGAATAAGAGTTCAAATAAGAGAAAAATATCCTATATCTCTATGCACTTTTTTCTTTATTAATCAGTACCAAGAAGCCTGCTGAACAAAATTAGATTTTCAATCTGCCTTTGTGTTTGTTACTAAATAATTTAATATTGCTAAATCAAATGAATAAAAGTTGAAATACCTATTAGTGTTTGTCTGTTTTATTTAGTAAGACTGCCTATTCACTAACTGTCTCTAGGCATTTTACAGGGATAAAAGCAATAAAAAACAAACATTACATTAAAAAAGGTAACCATACTGAGGTGGAAAATCAGCCCCAAACAGTATGGTATCTTTCTTAGCTTATAATATTTAGTTTGTTTGGGATTGTCTGCTTTCTAATTTTTAAACATTTTAAAAAAGTTTAAACATTGTTTTATTAATTGTGAATGCATAAAAAATATTAAAAATGTATTGGCAGGGCCATACCTTATCCTAGACGATAGATTGAGGGAAAAGACACGTTTGAGTGACTTCCCAAAAGCCAGCAAGATCACAGCTATGCTCATATCAGACCTGGGGTGGCAGCAATGCTATCCAAAGGGCAGCGCAGAAACAGAAATCATCAACCATCTTGAGAGGTTTTGAGCCCAGCTTCAAAACTACAGTACTGTACTTCAATAAAATGAATAGATGATGATCACTAGTTGTTATAAGAGTTTGTGATGGAGTCAGTTCAAAATACATATATTTGTATAATAAGGTTTTTGTACGTATGTCAGAGGTGGTATTCAGCAGGTTCTGACCAGTTTGGAGAATCAGTAGCAGAAATTTTGAGTAGTTTGGAGAACTGGTAAATACCACCTCTGACTGGCCCTGCTGCTATCTATTCCCTGTCTCCCAAGTCCCAGCAGATAGGAAGGGAATGCAGATTTTTCACTATCCTTTCCCTGCCATGCCCACCAAGCCACGCCATGCCACACCCACCAAGCCATGCCCACAGAACCGGTAGTAAACAAATTTCAATACCATCACTGACGTGTGTGTGTGTGTGTAGTGTGCTCACATCTAACATAAAAGAATAATATGATGTGTCTAAAGTGTATTACAATACAATACAATAGCAGAGTTGGAAGGGACTTTGGAGGTCTTCTAGTCCAACTCCCTGCCTAGGCAGGAAACCCTATACCATTTCAGACAAATGGCTATCCAACATCTTCTTAAAGACTTCCAGTTTTGGGGCATTCACAACTTCTGGAGGAAAGCTGTTCCACTGATTAATTGTTCTAACTGTCAGGAAATTTCTCCTCAGTTCTAAGTTGCTTCTCTCCTTGATTAGTTTCCATTCATTGCTTCTTGTTCTACCCTCAGGTGTCTTGAAGACTAGTTTGACTCCCTCTTCTTTGTGGTAACCACTGAGATATTGGAACACTGTTATCATGTCTCCCCTAGTCCTTCTTTTCATTAAATTAGACATACCCAGTTCCTGCAACCGTTCTTCATATGTTTTAGTCTCCAGTCCCCTAATCATCTTTGTTGCTCTTCTCGGCACTCTTTCTAGAGTCTCCACATCTTTTCTACATCGTGATTACCAAAACTGAATGCCGTATTCCAAGTGTGGCCTTACCAAGGCATTATAAAGTGGTATTAACACTTCATGTGATCTTGATTCTACCCCTCTGTTTATGTAGCCTAGAACTGTGTTGGCTTTTTTGGTGGCTGCTGCACACTGCTAGCTCATATTTAAATGGTTGTCCACTAGGACTCCAAGATCCATCTCACAGTTACTACTGTTGAGCAAGGTACCACCTATACTGTACCTGTGTATTTCATTTTTGTTGCCTAAATGTAGAACCTTACTTTTTTCACCATTGAATTTCATTTTGTTAGATGGTGCCCAATGTTCAAGTTTGTCTATATCTTAAGCTTATCTTCTGGAGTGTTGGCTATTCCTGCCAGCTTGGTGTCATCTGCAAATTTGATGAGTTCCCCATTTATTCCCTCATCCAAATCATTGATAATGTTGAAGACTACTGAGCCTAAAACAGAGCCTTGGGGTACTCCACTGCATACTTCCCTCCATGTAGATGCAGTTCCATTGAGAACTACTGTGGTTGGTCAGCCAGTTACGAATCCATCTGGTGGTGATGCTGTCCAACCCACATTCTTCTACTTTATCTAGTAGTCTACCTTATCAAATACCTTACTGAAGTCCAAGTAAACTATATTGACGGCATTCCTCTGATCCACTGATTTTGTCACTTTGTCAAAGAATTGCAATAAGATTAGGCTGGCATGATCTGTTTTTGACAAACCCATGTTGGCTTTTGGCTATTACTGCTTCTAGGTAGCAATTCGTTGCTTCATTATCTTTTCCAGAATGTTTCCTGGTATTGTAAAACTGTATATTGTAACATTATTATTTATAATAATATTATTCCTCTACTTTAATAAGATAAAAAATTCTAGTTTATCCCTGTATATTATCTATATGTGTGGGCGCCCGGGCGCACGCGCGCACACACACACACACACAAGTATGTGGTGTATGCATGTGCACATGTACCCTCTTATTTTCAATGGCCAAGTAGAAGGTAAAGGCCCAAGTGGTGGTCCCAGTAGCGGTAGGACCATTTGGAACTGTGGCTCTTAAAGTACTACTGCAATAATTTTACTTATAGCTTATATGCAAATAAAACCAAAAGTACTTGGGCCTTTCCTCAACATTGCAGATATGGCTTAGAAATTCTTCTATGATAGGAGTATCTTAGCCCTCATTTCTGCATAGACAAGTCATATGCTGGTCCACTGGTACACACAGAGGCCTTCTTGTTCTCTGGAATTTTGTGCTCCAAATCCTCAAGAGAAATTTATAACTTTTCTACAATAAATTCTTAAATAAACCATAGATGGGTGCATGGCACTGGGATATACATGGACATCAGTGAAGGCATACATACAGTAGATTATTGAGGTTAAGCAGCTGATGTGTAGTTAGTAACCAGTTGGGAATATTAGGTAAAACCTGACTTACATTAGGCTTGATTCCTAGTGACTCTGTCCACATGACCATCTTGTCTTTGTGGCCCTGGCCAATAACTTTTTCTAGATTTTTTTTCAATTATTCAACATAATCCATATGTTGATTTTAACTGAAAAAAAAAACTGATATAATAAATAATTATGAAACTTTTATTTATTTATTTTTATGCCCAAGGCATGTCCTGGCCAAGGGTTGTTCTAGAAAACCTCCAGGATCTCTTCCAACCTTACAGTTCTATGCTGATAGATAGAACAACCAATATTAAATAAGCTATTGATTTATGAAGCTCATTCAATACCAGATTCTTTAGTTTTCAGAGTTTCAAAGCCCTGCCTGGAAGGCCTAATAATTTAACCTGACATTGTCTGTTTTCAAGCATCTGTCTGCAACTGACCTACAGTTCTTCCTCAGTGACCCCTTTTAATCATATTTGGAAAATCATACTGTGAAAATTTCAAAAATGAACAGAATCTTCTGTACAAAAAGCCAATTCTCTCTCATTTCCCATTTATAAAGAAAGTTGCTCACCAGAAACTATAAAATAAATACCTTGAATATATATATGTCTGTGTGTGTGTGTGTGTGTGTGTGTGTGTGTGTGTGTGTGTGACAACCCCTGGTATGCCCAAATATGGGAGGGAGCTCACTACTCCCTCTTTCTGTCCTTCGGCTCATTACAGAAAACCATCCAGGCAGAAAACCATATTTTTATTTTTAATGTTGCCTTTTTATATTTGTGTTGTATTTGTGCTGATAAATAAATAAAGGGAGACTAGTATAGATCTATTTCAAGCTATTTAGCTCTCATCAGCTAGCCTCGAATCCCAGTAAGCGTATGGCTAGCTGATGAGAGCTAAATAGCTTGAAATAGATCTATACTAGTCTCCCTTTATTTATTTATCAGCACAAATACAACACACACACACACACACACACACGTGTGTGGGTGGGGTGTGTGTGGGTGGGTGTGTGGGTGGGTGTGGGTGGGTGTGGGTGTGGATGTGTGCTGCTGCTTTCAACAAAACTATCCATGCATTCAAAAATATCTATTCTTGTTTTAGTTGTTGATATAGTTACTAATTGGCATAATAGATAATATCTTTTTTACATTAATATTGCAATATACCAAAAGGGGGTAAAGGAAGTAAAACACATCATTAATAAATTAATTTACAAATTTATAAATTATATTTATTTGGAAATATAACTGCTGATGTTATATCCCAGCATTAAGATCACTTTGGTGTAACATATGCTTCCTTGAACCACATACTTGTCCGAAGCTAATCCTGTATTTTTTTTAAAAAAAAAAACTAATCAAGGAAAGTGATACACAAATGCAAAACATATGATTAAACTGAGGAAAGACAAATCTCAAGAAAAGAATAGAATATTATAATGAAATTGCCACTGAATGGAGATGTGAAGGCTTTGAGCTCAGTTTAATTAGGGTACTGAGAAGAATCCCTTAAGACAGGCAAGAATTGAATAGCTAATAATCAGGTTTTTTTTTAAACTGATTACTAACTAATCATGTCCCTTATACAAACCTTGTTCTCTCCTTGTATTATGAATATATATCCAGATGTTATTTTTAGATTTTCCATACCCAAACTATATGAGATTCTTTAGAACAAGCCCCCCCCCCCCAACCCCACCATGCCACACAGCTGGAGGTGAGTAGCAAGTTAACAAATGAAACCAAAGCCATCCTCCATGGTTTGTGGATAAATTATCTTCAACAAAACCAGTTCCTGATGCCCAAAAGGTGGGGGAACGCTACTTTAGGGGATTATCCTTTGCTCACAAGGCAAATACAGACAGTCCTCGACTTACAAAAATTTGTTTAATGGTTGTTCAAAGTTACAGCAACACTGCAAAAAGTGACATGACCATTTTCACACTTGTTACAGCATCCCTATGATCATGTGGTCAAAATTCAGGCACATGACAACTGGCATGTATTTATGAGAACCTTTTGTAATAGGTAATCATATGACCTATTACTTTTGTAATCACTTAACAACTGCCTTGCTTAGCAATGGAAATTTTGGATGCAATTGTGGTTGTAAGTTGAGGACTCCCTGTATCTACATGCTTTCCATTTCATAAATACTTTGGGCTGACCCAGATCAATGAGAAAAGTGTGATGCTACATTTTGGGAACACTTTTGAAATACATATTGAGGTGAAACTCGAAAAATTAGAATATCGTGCAAAAGTTCATTTATTTCAGTAATGCAACTTAAAAGGTGAAACTAATATATGAGATAGACTCATTACATGAAAAGCAAGATAGTTCAAGCTGTGATTTGTTAGAACTGTGATGATTATGGCGTACAGCTCAAGAAAATCCCAAACCCACCATCTCAGAAAATTAGAATATTACATGCAATCAATAAAACAAAGATTGTACATAGAACAATATCTATACTTGTTGATTTCCCCAGGCTTATGATCCTGGGGGATTTCAATCTGTCTTCCATTGGTGAGACATCTGAGTCAGCTCAGGAGTTATGGCTTCCATGACGGCTATGGACCTAACTCAGTTAATTCAAGACCCCACCCATAATAGGGGACACACACTCGACCTGATTTTTGTCTCTGGGCAGTAGATGAATGATCTAGATTTAGAGGATATTTCTATTCAACTCTTGTCATGGTCTGTGTCAGGGGAAAAACGCCTGATATCTGAGATCAATGGACCGTGGCTGATTCCCTTCCGCATATCTTTTGAGATATTGAGAAAAATAAAAGTCTTTAAAAGTATTCTAATTAATAAACAAACTTTAATAAAAGTAAATGAAACAGAAAATAACTAATGGTTACATTTTGATAATGAAAGCTACGTTTGCCAAGTTGGCTGCCGAACAAAGAAGAGAAGAATTTTGGAATGTGTAACGCGTGCGCAATAAATCACTTTCAGATAACATTTTGTTTTATGACCTGCGCAATAAAGCTTTCTTAGTTTAACTCTTGAATGTCAGTTTAGGCAGTTCAGGCCTAGCAAACTTTTTAACATCGTGACACCCCTTCTTTTGCTAGTCTGGGCTGACATCATCAAATCATCAATTAAGACACATCTTCTTTCGCAGATACTCGTGTTGATTTGTGGCGAGTGGTTTGTTAAGCATGTCTGCGATCTGATCATGTGTAGAAACATATTGCAATTTAACAAAACCTTGCTTAACTAATTGCTTTGTGTTTTGATAACGAATGTCAATGTGTCTGGACCTAGAACCTGTAAAATGTGACTCAGAAATATAGACAACAGATACATTATCTTCCATCACGGTGATTGGTCGAATCGGACGTGTCCAGATATCTGTGATCAAAGCATCAAACCACGTTAGAGAATTACAAGCATCTGAAACACAAGCATATTCAGCTTCAGTAGATGAACATGAAACAAAACTCTGTTTTCTCACTTGCCAGTAAACAGGACAACCATTTAGGAACATCATGTAACCAGAAGTGCTTTTGCGTGACTTCTTGTCGCTCGCCCAGTCGGAATCAACAAAACAAATCAACTTTGGTTGATCAGTGTGTGTTGGTTCTAGCAATAACTTCATGTGCTTAGTGTGTTTCAGGTATTTCAACAACTTCTTAATGCATGATCAATGAAATTGTGTGGCCTTACCTACGTGTCGTGATAAAAGATTAACACTAAGTGCGATGTCAGGTCTGGTCCAACTACTAATGTATAATAGTGAACCAATGACTGAACGATAGAATGTTTGATCCTCGAACTCAGGACTTGGTTCATGTGTTAAGTTGTGAAAATCTGTTTGCATGGGTGTCTTTGTTGTGCTAGCATCTTTCATGTTGCAATGATGTAGAATGTGGTCAATTTTCTCCTCTTGTGAAAGACTAAACCCCTTCTGTGTCTTTTCAATTTGAACACCTAAATAAGTGCTAATGTGTCCTAAAGATTTTAGTGTGAAGTATCTCTGCAAACTTTTAGCAAAAATCTCACTCATTTTCTTATTTGGACCAATATAAACAATATCATCAACATAAACAAGAATTATCTCATATGCATTGTTAGATCTTTTTGTGAACACGCATTCATCAGTTTCGGACTTAATAAAGCCCATTGAATTTAGTTTGTCAGTAAGACATAAATACCACATTAAACCTGACTGTTTCAGACCATAAAGACTTTTGTTCAGGAACCAGGTATCCCCTTCTTGCTTTCAGAATCCTGGAGGGCTTCTCACGTAGATCTCTTCATCTAGGTCTGCATGTAGATAAGCTGTGTCCACATCAAATTGAAAAACTTCTAAACCAAGAATAGTTGCAGTGGTTAAGGCAATTTTTACACTTTCAGTTCTGACTGTTGGTGAGTAAGTGTTTGTGTAGTCCTCAGGATAATGTTGAGTGAAACCCTGAGCTACCAGTCTGGCTTTGTATAAAGACTCACCATTTGGTTTCTTCTTGATTCTGTAGACCCATCGGGTGCCAATGACTTTCTTATTTGCTGGAGGTTTTGCAGGTGTGAATACATTAAGTTTCTTTAAACTGTCCATTTCATCCTGCATTGCATCATACCATTTGTCTTGTTCTGAATCAGGAAGCTGTTTGATTTGTGTGAATGTCTCTGGAGGAAGAGTAACGTTGCAAATCAAAGGTAATGGTGATTTTGTCAGTTGCCATGAATAACGTTGTGGAGGGATTCCTTTTGTGGCCCTCTTGGAGCGTCTAGGAACATCAGTCCAGTCTTCTTCTTCTTCATCATCACCCTCATCCTCACGTTCGTCGCTAGCATCAGCATCCGCGGCTTGCGAAGACGGAACATCAGGTTGTGAAGAGCTGGTAGAAGGAACATCTGCCTGCAAATTGTCATCAGGCTGCTTGGCATCTGGAACACCATCTCTAGGAAAATAAACTTCAGGATCATTGGAATGAATCCTGGACCAGTCAATGTCTTCCTCAAAATTAGCAGATTGTGAAATGACAATCACATGTTTAGTATCAATGAATTTGTACGATTTTGAATTATCATCAATACCCATAAATCTCAGTCTCTTTTCTACTGTACCTCCCTTTCTTCTTTGACTTAAGGGAGTGTTCACCATAGCATATGAACCAAAAATATGGAGGTTCTTGAGATCAGGCTTGTAGCCATACAGCATGTAGAAAGGAGTTTGATTGATTACACTGCTCCAAGTACGGTTGACAATGTAATTTGCATATTTGATTGCTTCACCCCAGTATGCGTTACTGAGATTGGCATCTTCTAGAAGACAACGCATCATGGTTTGTAGAACCCCTTGTCTTCTTTCTACGACTCTGTTATGAGCCGGTGTATATGGAGCAGATGTCTGATGAAGAATTCCATTCTTACGCATCCAGTCCTGGAAACGCTGAGACATGAATTCTGCACCACGGTCACTCTGGATTCTGGTGATGCGAACTTGGTATTGTGTAGAAACAAACGCTGCAAAGTCTTTAAAGATCTGAAAGGTCTCCGATTTCTCTCTCATAGGATATACAAATCCATATCTAGAATGATTATCTACAATTGTTAAAAAATACTTTCTGCCACCAAGTGTTGGTGGGAAAGGACCCACTATGTCAGTGTGTACCAAATCAAAAATGCGTGTTGACCGGCGTGTAGCGTGTTTTGGAATTGGAGCCGCCTTGGATTTAGCCTTTTTGCAAATGGCACAATCCAAAAACACCTTACACCCCTTTAGATCCAAACCTTTTGCGAACTCCGGCATCTTTCTAAGAACATGGAAACTGGCATGCCCCAATCTTCTGTGCCACTTATGAATACACCTGGAATGCAAAGGTTTACCAGTTAGTGAATTCTCAACATTAACAGTTTCATGAGGACCCTCAGGCTTGCTCTGAGCAATCTGTTTTTGTTTTCTTTGTTTGTTGGCTTTAGGAGCCTTTGGCACAGTAACGCTTTCTCTCTCTGGGACAACTCTCTCTGGGTCTGCGTTGTGCCTTTTTGGAGTTTGCATACTTGCCTGTGCTTGCCCTTTAGGCTTTGGCTTTAAGTAATAAACACCACCAATCAGCATGGTTTCAGCAACAATATCTCCATCTTTAACTAAGTAACTTGCTTTTTCGAGGTGGTGAACCTGGAACTTTAACTCTCTAGACAAGTGACTTTGACTAAGCAAATTACTGGTTGCTGAAGGTATGTAATAAACATCAGGGATGTGTGTATCGAGCTCTTCAATGTAAACAGTTCCTTTTCCCATAACCTTGCAAGTGTGGTTGGTGAAGGAATACAGTTCTCGATACTCGGGCTCTGGTTCGCCCATCTCTGTGAAAAGTTCCCTTCTGTGGGTAACGTGCACAGCTGCTCCACTATCTAAAGTCCACAAAAGACGTCTGTCGAACTTTGGATCAGGTTGTGGAACGTTGGTTATGGCCAGTGTCACAAGTGGAGCTTGTGAATCACGCCTTGGACCACGACGGCCTTGTCTTCCGCCTCTACCTCTGCCTCTGGAATCTGTTCCTCTGGGCTGGTACGTGGCAGGAGCTGGAACTCGTTGGGGACAATCCCGGGTGTCATGTCCCACACGGTTGCAGGTGTAGCATTTTGGCATCCTTGGAGCGTAGCCTCTTCCTCGGAAGGGACGTCTGGCTGGAGCCTTTGACGCTGGAGGTCGTTGCAGATGTGGTGTAGCTAACCTGATAGCTTCGTCTTCCACTAAAAGTCTGCAAACGTGGTTAACTGTGCGTTGAGCAATAGGCACGTAGTTAATCTTTGCAACAGCATCTTTCCATTCATAATTCAATGAGTTAATGATGATGCTAATCATTTGGATATCATCGATTACATGGCCATTTTGTCTCAATTCACTTCTCATTCTTTTCAGTTTGGTCAAATGTCCACCAATTCGTTCACCAGGTTTCAACTTCGAACCATGGAACTCAGACATGAGCAAACATGAGGATTCAATTGAAACGGGCCTGTAGCAATCTTCCAAAATAGCCCATATTTCTTGGGCAGTTGCATCAGGTGGAAAGATACCTTGGATCTCAATTTCCATTGACATGAGTAAAGTCGTGATTGCTCTGTTTTCGAGGTCTCTTATTGCAGGCGTCCACGGTGGAGGAGGAGGATTAAAAATCATGGAATGTGTGCCTTCTCTTCGAAGCAAGAGCGCAATTTCACTGACCCAGGCTTTATAATTCTCTCCTGACTCCTTTAATTTGGACTCACCAGTCAAGGGGGTGACTGTGAATACCTGCTGAGGAACAATTTGTTGCTCTGGTTGCAAATCTGGTTGTTGAACCAGGGGATGCTGGGGTTGCATCATTGGCCTTTGCGTGGCAACATCAAATTGGCTTCCTCGAATTCGCCTTTCGCTTTGCCTTTTTCCATCTAGGGAGGATTCGACACCGCCAGGGGGTGGGGGCAAAGTTTGGGCTTCTGTAAAACTCATAGACAGATCTCTAAAAATCTGGTCCAACTGCTTCATCTTTTGCTGTAATAATTTTTCTCAGCCAGCAGATGGCAGTGCAGCTTCACTTTTTGGCTGCCTCACCTTTCTATACGTATGCGGAAGTTCAGTTGACTCAAAGGGACCACGTGACCTCGGTGACGTGTACATGTCTCTTTGTTCTGATTGACCAATGAACTCTGTGGGGTGTGTCTTAGGCTGTTGTTTTGAAGACAAGATGGCATCCTCAGACATTTTGGGAGTGGGGGAGCTCCTCCTACTTTGCTTTATTTCGTTAAAGCACTCTCTCATCTCCCTAGTATATTTTTCAAACAGCTTTATTTGATCAAGATAGCTTTGCATTTCTTGCTCATCATCTGGGGAGATTTCATAAACTTTGCTTTCTGCGTGGGAGGATTTTTTCTCTGCCGGCAGTTGCCGTTTAGACTTTTGACGTTCGTTAATTGTATCTTGATAATGAGGAAGATTTACTGACCTCAGTCCGTGGATCTTGCCTTCTGTAACTCCTTCCCCCACATCTGGCTCGGCACCTGAAGAATCTTGCTCCTCTGTGTCTGAGGGAATGGATTCTTTCGAGCGCTTTCCATGTCCGTGTTTTTTTCTTTTCTTTCTCTTCTTTGACATGGCTAATTAGCCTTAGTCGGTTATCTTTAGATAGCATGAAGGGAAAATACAGCCATAAATTGTAGCCATCTCAGCTTGTATCATCGGACCAACTCTGCTACCAAGTTGTCAGGGGAAAAACGCCTGATATCTGAGATCAATGGACCGTGGCTGATTCCCTTCCGCATATCTTTTGAGATATTGAGAAAAATAAAAGTCTTTAAAAGTATTCTAATTAATAAACAAACTTTAATAAAAGTAAATGAAACAGAAAATAACTAATGGTTACATTTTGATAATGAAAGCTACGTTTGCCAAGTTGGCTGCCGAACAAAGAAGAGAAGAATTTTGGAATGTGTAACGCGTGCGCAATAAATCACTTTCAGATAACATTTTGTTTTATGACCTGCGCAATAAAGCTTTCTTAGTTTAACTCTTGAATGTCAGTTTAGGCAGTTCAGGCCTAGCAAACTTTTTAACATCGTGACAGTCTGATCATTTCCTCATCAGGCTTGACTTCCATACTGCTACCCCTCACCACAGGGAGTCCGAACTAACTAGATGGTTCCGCCCCAGATGCCTGATGGATCCTGAAAGGTCCTGATGGAGCTTGGGACTTTTCCTGAATCCCTTGCTCACAACTCGACCAAAGCCCTAGTGGAAGCCTGGGATAGGGCGGCCACTGTGGCCTTGGATCGTTTTGTGCCTTTGCGGCCTCTGACCCAGTGTCAATCCCGGGTGGCTCTCTGGTTTACCAAGGAGCTCCGGGGGATGAAACTCTGGAAAAGACGTCTAGAGAGTGGTTGGAGGCCCAGCCGGTCCGAATCTGATCAAACACTAGTAAGAATTCATATTAAATCCTACGTAGTGGTGATAAAAGCGGCAAAACGGCAACACTTTCCACTCTTATCGCGTCCGCAGATAACGGCCAGCCGCCCTGTTTAGGGTGACCCGTTCCTTACTTAACCAAGGAACTGGGAAAGACCCCTTGCAGGGTAGGGCTGAAGAATTTGTTCAGTATCTGCAGGATAAAATTGCTCAGATCAGGACAGGCTTGGACTCTGACTGGATAGATTCGGGCGAGTCGACAGGGATGAATCTTGTGCAGACAATCTGGGATGAGTTTGATCCTGTGACCCCTGATGGCATGGACAGGATTATGGGAAGACTCAGTGCTGCCACTTGTGTGCTGGACCCGTGTCCCTCTTGGTAAGTGTCAGCTTCCCAGGAGGTGACACGAGGCTGGCTCCAGACAATTACCAATGCTTCATTGAGAGAGCGGTTCTTTCCCATTGCCTTGAAGGAGGTGGTGGTGAGGCCCCTCCTTAATAAGCCTTCCCTGGACCCAGCTTCTTTAGCCAACAATCGTCTGGTCTCCAACCTTCACTTTGTAGCAAAGGTTGTTGAAAGTGTAGTAGCACGTCAGCTTCCCCAGTACCTGGATGAAGCTGTCTACCTGGATCCATTTCAGTCGGGTTTCAGGCCCAGGTACAGCACGGAGAAGGCATTGGTTGCATTGGTCGATGATCTCTGGCAACTTTTGCCAAAAACTGGTTCAATGACCGTGGGATTATTGTGCTTTATTGGCCTCTCCATTCTTCCTCCATACTCTGGAGTATGAAAAGTTGCTCTCATCAGAAAAGAGGATTTTGGACCACAACAGGACTTTAGACCACTGTGCTTCATTAAGACCAGGGTCAATGCAGCCGTCTACCAGGAGATTTTCGGAGCACTTCATGCTTCCTTCCGCAGACGAGCTTTATGGGGATGCTGACTTTATTTTCCGGCTGCCCACACTGCTAAAAGCACCAAAACCTAGTTCACTGACTGTGGGATTACTGTGCTTGATTGGCCAGCAAACCCATCTGACCTGAACCCCATAGAGAATCTATGGGGCATTGCCAAGAGAAAGATGAGAGACATGAGACCGAACAATGCAGAAGAGCTGAAAGCCGCTATTGACGCATCCTGGTCTTCCGTAAAACCTCAGCAGTGCCACAGCTTCTATGCCATGCCGCATTGAGGCAGTAATTGCTGCAAAAGGGGCCCAAACCAAGTACTGAGTACATATGCATGCCTATACTTTTCAGAGGTCTGATATTGTCCTTTGTACAATCCTTGTTTTATTGATTGCATGTAATATTCTAATTTTCTGAGATGGTGGATTTGGGGTTTTATGAGCTATACGCCATAATCATCACAATTATGAAAAATCACGGCTTGAACTGTCTTGCTTTGCATGTAATGAGTCTTATCTCATATATTAGTTTCACCTTTTAAGTTGCATTAATGAAATAAATGAACTTTTGCATGATATTCTAATTTTTTTGAGTTTCACCTGTATACCTCATGCACATCTTTTTTTCCTTACATCTTCTTTTGCATGAAAATAGATGAATGACTTATCTTTAAAAAATATAGGTAAAGAATTCATATTTGAATAACAGGAGCCCTATTGGTCAAGAGTGGGAAGAATTTATGAAGGATAAAGGAAAGAAACATCAAGTCTAATTTACATGATTGTTTGGTAACTATTTATCAAGGATAAAGGAAAGAAACATCATATCTAATTTACATAGTTGCTTGATAACAACGTTTCAGTCTGGAACTCAGTTAAAGTTAAATACATGTCAATATTATGGTCTGGCTTTGAGTTTAAGGAATGATTAATAAAAATTATACCTTAGGAGCAAAGAGTTGGCATCAGATGTGTGAGGATCTGATATAGTTAAAAGAGCAAAATGTGAATAGGAAAAAGAGGGTGTTCAATAGCCTTTACATGTATGACACAATATAGGGGAACCTCTAAAACTGGTTTTAAACACATTTCTCATTTAAAGAACTGTGAAATTGTTTGATATCTAACATATAAAAAAATAACTACTTTTTAGCAAAAAAGGTAAATTCATAGAAGGTTTCTGAAGTATCATAATTTTAGGTAATGATTGTGCTTCCACAAGCTTACTTTGAAATAAATCCCACTGAATTCTATAGATGAGCCACTACTGCAATATACATAATCAGTTTTCTAAGAAATAAAAGTTCATGGGATTTCAGAAAATCACTGGGACCTTTGGCAGCCCAAAGTATGTCTCTAAAGTTGTTCCCAGTTTGTAATATTAAACAGAAGCAAAGAGCATGATAACTTGGAACTGTTGATACTGACTGCACATCTAATATTTTGATGTAGTTAATATCACATATTTTTAATATTGCATATACATTGTGAATATACAGTAGACAAATCCATTTTTTCTGCCACTTATATTTCAACACTCCAGCCTCTGAAACACTGTTCACCTTTGGATTATAGCTTTATTCTTACCTGAGTGTAAATCCTATCATCTATTGAACACAGTTGAAGTAAGTTCCATTGAATAATTAAACTAGCAAAGCAGAATCTTTCTATATTGTATTTCCTACTATTTACTTCTATTTATTAGTTTTATAGATCACTAAACATATTGGGGGAGGGGGATGAAAAGCTGGTAAACTTATTGGGTTTATGTTATAATTTATAAGCGACTCATGGCTTGGGATCAGGTTATCTGAGGGACTGCCTCTTGTCAATCACATCTACCTGATCCACCAGAGCGGGAAGGCAAGGAATGTTATGGACCCCATCCCCTAGGGAGATATACCTAGTGGGACCCAGAAGAAGGGCCTTCTCCCTGGTGACTCCCTCTCTCTGGAACATCATTCCCACGGAGATTAAAATGGCCTCTATTCTAACACTCCTCCGGAAGGTGCTAAAGACCTGGTTTTGCCAGCGGGCCTGAGGAACACAGAGTGGGATAGAGCTCATTAAATGGCTCATATGATGTGTTATTGCTGGGTCAGGGAGTGGGAGGTTATTTTTTTTATTATATATGATTATCTTTTTTTATTGGTCTTATTGTTTTTATATGATACTTTTATATTTTTGTAAGCCACCTTGAGTCGCCATGTGTGAATAGGCAGTAATATAAATTTCCTAAAATAAAATAAACAAATTCAAGGCCATAGGATAAAAAATTAAATAAAAAAAATATATTAGTCAAAAAGGCCAAAATGTCTGAACCAATTATCTGCTAGGCAAGTTGTTCTATTCTGAGAAGTAAATGCTAATGGAATGCAGCCTTTTTTGATTTACATCAAACCGAGATGGGTCACTGAAATAACCAACTACATTACAGGAGCACAGCACATAGGTAATCAAACCAAAGCCATCAATCCAGTGAAATAGGAAGCCAACACATTTAAAAGGGGCATGTTTTCTAACAGGAATTGTATGTTGCCTTATTCTTTTTTACTAAAGCCACCAGGATCCACCAACAATTTCCAGGGGATGGCTCCGCTGTCAAACTTCTGACAGGCTGCATGCTGCTAAATAAAATGGACATGCAGAAGTAAAGGATCATAATGAATGATGCACCACAGCTATGAAAGCCAATGACACCCAGCACACGTATATTTGTTAAGACCCATTCAGTAGCTGCCACTTCAAAGGCAGATTCCCCTGACATGTTTTTAATTCTACATGGCATCTCAAAACCTTGTGTTCAACATCACAGCTTTATGGAGATGAAAGGCAAACAGCACATGAGATGTGCTGACAAATGTGTACAGGGTGTAGAAATATATATTCTGTGGCACTTTAGAATTGAAAATATTTGTAGGGCTGCTAAAGCTGCTTTCTGGAGCTCTTCCTGCATCTCTGTCTGATCTAGTTTTAACTACATCAAGGCTGGGTAATTTTCAATCTGATTGTCTTGTTCGCTTTCTGAAGAAACGTCCAAGAAGGAATGTCAAAGAAATCATTCACAAGTTTCTTTTATGCTGAAATGGAGTGACCTGCCGAGTGAAGTGTGACATAGCCCATCAAAGAGCAGTATATGGATTCCACTAGCATCTATCATTTTATACTCAAAAAGCCATAGAAAACATTTTTGTTGTTGTTTAGTAAACATACATCTCCCTTCTATTTCCAAAGGGAATAGTCTAGAAAATAAATAAAGGCTATATTAAGAGTCATTTTTTTTTCTTTTTTCTTTTTAAAAGAAGTTTTGTTAATGAAAGTTGTGCAGGAATTTAAGCAAATAGGGATTTTCTGGCTCTAAAAATCATCATTGAAAATCAAATGAGAAGCCAATAGCTGTGATGTAAGTCTGGCCTTTAGGTCCACTCACATTCTCACTGATAGACAGATATAGGCTCATCTGTATTTTCTGCCCATCCTATACAATATGGCACAGTCACATGCTCCCATCACTCCAATTATGTTATCTCATAGGATCCAGAAAGCTAATCTTCTGTATTGTAGTATCTACTCTAAAATGAGCCTCCACTGTGATCCACATGTCCCCACCCTGCCCTTAACGAGCCCCTTAAAACAAGATTTCCTTTAGGCAAAGACCTAAAGAGTATATGATAACCCTTTTTGAAGTGCTTGGTTTGTCAGTTTCTGTTGTTATTTTTCCATATGTTTTCTTATGAATTGTTTTAAAGTATTTAAAACTGTTTCAATGTAGACTGTCCAAAGTCAAGGTAAAGTTATGTCACCTATAATACATAAATGTTCAACTCAAGCACGCATGCACGTGCACATACACACACACACAAACTCAGATATCTTTTTTATGGTCAGTATGTTTTAATCAATAAATGTTTTTGAATTCTGCAGCCATCTTGTGAATGAGCTACTTAAAATCTATTAATAGGTTGCCTGACAGAGGCATTCAAGGTAATCACCTGGGCTCTTGGAAGATAGCTGATGAATTTCATAAATTTTGCTAAGATTCTTCCATTTGGAGATATTGGTTTACATTTATCTGATCCTGAAATTTTTTAACTTTTTATAGTCCTGGTGTTCATAGTTATTTATGAACCACCTTAGTTATATTTCAGGAAAAAATAACTTCTTTTCCTCAGCTAACTTTTTACAGAAACTATTATTAGACCCTCTCCTCAGCCATTAGGAAAACTTCTAGCACAGTTTGCAAGTCAGCCTGATTGGAGTTATAAGTGCGAATGATAGAGACGTGGGGTTCATTTTTTAAATTTCCTGTCTGTGGGCATGGCTCGGTGGTCATGTGACTGGATAGGTGTGGGTGGGTGGTCATGTGAGTAGGTAGTAGTGGTGGGATTAAAAAAAATATTACCTGTTTTGTGGGCGTAGTTTGGTGGGCATGGCAGGGGAAGTATACTGTAAAATTTCCATTCCCACCCCATTCCAGGGAGAGGTTACTGCAAGATCCCCATTTTGTCCTGATCAGCTGGGACTCGGGAGGCAGAGAATAGATGGGGGTGGGGCAGTCAGAGGTGGTATTTACCAGTTCTCCAAACTACATAAAATTTCTGCTACCGGTTCTCCAGAACCGGTCACAACCTGCTGAATGCCACCTCTGGAATGTTAAATAAATTAAATCTGCATATTTATGAGGGGTTTCATTATAGGAGACCAGGTGATCCTTCCATGCATACAGAGCTGAGGTGGAAAGGGGCGTAAACAAGAACTTCCTAGGGGATCCTGTTGACCCATGCTCTATTAGTGGATACCAGCCCTTTTATAAGATGAGGAGTCAAAGGAGTTGGAGGCTAGGATGCTGAATGACAACTGAATGGAGAGGTGCGACATAATCCACACTCCTTTCTCATTTCTTTATTAACAACACTTTACATTAGGGAGGTAATGCAATCTTCCTCAACAATGTAGGAGAAACACCTTTTTTCTTATGAATGAAAACACTTCAGGTTGCTTTGCCTAATGCCACTCATAAGCAGGATTCTTCACATGCCCAATATATGTGCAAAATCCTTTCAGTTGACAAAGACAGTAGGCAATATGAAGCAAAGCAATTCATCTGTTTAATGAAACAGATTTGAAGAGGGATCCTGTAATGCAAACTCCACCTGAATATTTGCTGTAGTGCATCTTTTTTTTAAGCTTGCACGGGTGAATTAAATATATAACCTCCAAACCATATTGTTCAGTCAACTGAATATCCTTAATTCCTCTGCTGACACCAGTTACTTGGAATAGCGTTCAGGCAACTCTCCACACAGTGGTCATGAGTCCCTGAATGAGATTTTCTGAATGAAAAAAAATAGCTCAGTTGTTGATTTGGGCTTTGAGTTTTATTCCTTCTTTTTTCATAGAACAAACTATTTTTAGCCTAAGTGAACATAAAAAAGGAAGTATGTGATAACAAAAGAAGAGTTGAAATATAATGGGAAAAAGAAAACTCTTTTCATGGAAGCCCCTAAATAACTTTGGATCCTAGTCATCATTTTGATCTGGCAATAAAAGTGCCAGATATTGTACATTATTGAAAAGAGAGCAAATGATTCTGATAGTATGTTCTGGATATTAAGAAGTCACGGTGCTCTCTGAGCTTGGTTGTTAACTTGCAGATGTTTCATTATCCAAATTAGGTTATACCATCAGTACTAGTAAGGAGTGAAATTTGCTCTTAGTTTGTATTCTAATGTCTTACCCTGTCCTTGTTGGTGGTAATGGTCTTAGAGGTTCTTTGGTTGGGCTGTTTACTATTGGCTTGTTTAGCAGTTCCTTGACTGGAAAATTGTTTACTATTGATTGTTAGCCTGATATTAATCTTGATGTTATTCTATGGTCATCTGGGTATTGATTGTTGGTGGGCAGGTGTTTTGGTTTCTTTGTTCCTTTTTTGTTTGTTGGTTGTCTCTTTTGAACAATATATAGATGTTGTTTGCATCTATATGTTTTTGGTGGCTAATTTGTCAGAGTCTCGGGCTTGCAGGAATTCTCTAGTATTTTTGGATTTGGTTTGGTCTGGTATGGTTACAGTTTCCCATTTGAAATATGTTGTCCACATAGACATAAACAACATCTGTATGCTATTCAAAAGAGACAATCAACAAGCTAAAAGATCAGAACATCTTCTCAATAGCAATCAACACCCAGATGAGCAGAGATTAACATTAAGATATTAAGATAACATTAAGATAAACATTAACATTAAGATAAAAATTAAATATAAGGGGGGAAATATGTAGTTTGCACAATATTCATTATGTTTATGAAAGCCGGCCTGAGATAGTGGTTAAGGCACCAAGCTAGAAAATAGAAGACTTGAGTTTAAATCCTCCTATAGCCATGAAAGCCAGTTGGGTGACTTTGTGCTAGTCCCTCACTTTCAAGGGTTGTTGTGGGGAAATAGGAGGAAGGTATGTTGGATATGTTCATCGCCTTGAGTTATTTGTAAAAATAATAAAGGAGGGATACAAATAAATGTTTATAGTAGACCAGTTCAAAGTATCAGACTTCAAAATTGAATAGCGTATAGTTCCTGTATACTTTTTTGGGTTGTATTCCTGCTCTTTGTCATCAATATGCCATCTACATGTTGACTGATATTTTTCCATTTGCCCTCCTTCCATCTCTATATTTGCTTTGAAGGATGGGAAGATTTTTTGGAATCGATAGACCCAAAGGGCAGGAAAAAAGAAAATATGTGTGAATGGCTGTCTGCTCTTGTAAAAGATGATAGACAGACAGACAGATATTTTATATCTTAAGAAAAATCAGTATTCAAAGTTGTTTTAACTACTAATGGACAACATGGAATATTCTGTCTTTGTAATGTTCTGTCTCATTCCTGAAACAGTTGTGGAAGTATATTGTCACTTTCTCTTCTAGATCTAACATTTCTAGAAATGTACGTGTCCCCAAATTGTGTAGATTGGCCTGTTGTAATGAAACTGTACATTATGAACACCACTATTTTGCATACCCTTATTTTAAATTTTACTTCTCTGGGTGCCGTCCTCCAGAGAGTGTCAGAGGGCGGCGCCCAGGAGTTGGGCCTTCTCTGTGATGGGTCCTACCCTTTGGAATGACCTCCCCCCAGACATTAGGACAACAACTGACCTCCGCTCCTTCCGCACGAAACTTAAGACCCACCTGTTCCGACTAGCCGGCCTGGCTTAATTTAGAGCTTCTCCACCTCTTGGGCATTTTTAATTGTTAATTTTAATTTTTAAACTTTAACTATCATTGGGGTTTTTAATTGCTTTAAATTATTGTAATTTATTTATTTATTGTTCCACCTCCTCCATATTGTATTGTTGTGACTGTTGCTAGTGTACGTCGCCCCGAGTCCCTTGGGGGAGAGGGGGCGACTAAGAAGTCAAATAAATAAATAAATAAATAAGATTAATATCAGACCAACAATCAAGAAACAAACAATAACCCAATTAAGGAACTACCAAATAAACCAAAAGTAAACAGCCCAATCAAAGAATCACTAAGACCATTCCCACAAACACTGACAGGACAAGCCACTAGTATAGGGGTGTCAAACTTGCATTGTCACATCATCATCACGTAATGTATCTCAACTTTTTTCTCCGGCGCTAAACGGGGTGGGCATGGCCAGTGTGTGATGTATCCAGCCCGTGGGCTGCGAGTTTGACCCTCCTGCACTAGAATATAACTTGAGAGCAAACCCTTCTCCCTATTAGCACTGATCAAGTTATCTAATTCAGGTAATAAAATATCTGTAAGAAAACATCCAAGCTCAGAGAGCACCAAGGACCACTCATTTCAACCCTGAGTGTCAAATATTCTCTCTATCTATTCCGGACAGCAGATGATGTATTTCAAGATTACTCATCCCTCCCCAAAAAAACCCCAACACACATTTTTTCCTGTTCTTCTTTAACCATCGCAATAACCTGTGTAACTTTTCTTCTACAGTTCTAATGAGACAGAGGGAGAGAAGCTGTAGAACATTCATTTGGCATTTGAAATCTTTTCATTTTTAACTTTGGATGGCAACAGAGTTTCTTACTAAATAGAAAGATTTTTTACTAAAGTGGATTCAGCACTAGGTGCCAAAGAGCTTTTGATTATAATATTTCAACAGCATGAGAATCCACAGCAAAGGCTAAAAGAAAATTCAGGTTCTCTGTGGGAGAACAATCTGCAGAACAAAGACTTTTTTACTACCCAGGAGGACTTTACCAAGTTTTCGATGCTGATTTCCCTTACCTCTCTGTTCAGTGCTGGAACATCTCTATTAGTGCTTTCAGGGCAGAATCTCATGCAGGGAATTAAAAGGGCACTACAACCAGAAAAGCAGTATCTATTATATAGATGGCATGCATAACAATCCACCTAATTATAAAGTTAATGCTTAACCACATATATTTAGCAGTAAATGGAACACTATAGGAGCCACTACAGCATCATAACCTATAAGTTTAAAAAGTATATAGTATATTTTGGGAAGGTGAACTCTTAAACATAGGCCTAATTCCAGGTGTAGCATTTAAAGGATTAAAATGTATTATAATGCTTACCTATATTAACTGTTGCACTCTTATGAACTTTGATGTCGAAATAGAAATAAAATGTTTACAAAATTTAAAAAAAGTCTGGAACTCCAAAATATGGCTGGCAACTTAATTAAACAAGCTCTTGGATTGTTCATCAGTTAAAACTTCTACAGTGGATGCCATAAGCCTTATGAAGTCACATCTCCTCATCTCACAACTTTGGGTACCTCAGGATCCCACATTGTGCTTGGCCACAAATCCAGTCTTGAGTGGAGAGGAATAACCCATAAAATCTGAGATAATTAACCCGGCATATGTGTGCAGGAGGGAATGGGACAGCTCGTCACAGCGAACTTGATGAAGTCAATTCACCATGGCCAATGCACCATGACCAACTTGCTGTGTGATAAGTTCAACTCACCATTGCCAATTCACCATAGAACAACTTGCCATGGCACAATTTAACAATTCTATTTAATGATTTAAAATAAATAAAAATTATTTTAATTTTTGCCATTCACATTTCATTCCATCTCTCCTTCTGCATCTTTTCTTTAATTATTATATTCTACCATTTCTTTGATAATAGTGTAACTCTTTTCCCGCAGCAAGTTGTCCTGTGGCAAGATGGCCATGGTGAGTTATCTTGCAGTGAGTTGGCCTTGGAAAGTTGGCTGTAGCAAGTTGGCCATGGTGAGTTGGCCATGATGACTTGGCCATGATGACTTGGCCATGGTGACTTGGCCACAGTCAATTGTCATAGATCCATGTATAGGGAAATAAAAATAACAGAGCAAATTACAAAAAGATTTATGGTGTTTCTTTTTTCAAAAGAAGAAAATTTTATTAGGACCCTGAATTTACAAAGAAAGGCTAAATACCTGATCTTACTGAATTTTAAGAAAATGAATTAAAGACTGGGTAGTTTGCTAGATCATATAACAATGCTTGACATGGTATCTACTGTATTACCTATACATGTAACAGTGCTAGATATGGTTTCTGTTATATTAGCAATTGAGCAAGAGAAATGGGACAACTTGCCATAGCCAACTGGATGAAGTCAACTCACCATGTCCTAGAATCAAGGTTAGTCTGAGAATATTAATGGAATCCTGGTATTTTCAAATTGTTTGCATGGTATACAATCTGCCGCTTGGGTGTGAAGGTTGGACTAGAAGACCTCCAGGGTTTCTTCCAATTCTATTATTCTGTTATTCTTTCTATGATGTGTATCCATCCCATAAAGCCCAAAGAAAGTACCAAATGGTATAGGATCTCCTGCCATGGGCAGGGGATTGAACTAAAAGATTTCCAAGGTCCCTTCTAGTGCTATTATTCTAACCTTGCAGAGGGGAGGCCAAATGCAAATAGTTGCATTTTTTTAACTTCATCTGGACATGATTAATCTTCACCAAGCTCATAACTCTAGGATCCCCTATCCAGAATGAAGGGACCAAAGTTATCCTACAGTGGTCTTTGTACTCACAAGACCCAGCTTCTACAACGCCCTTAGATTGACTCACTTAGCATATTTTGATTTCTCCTTCGTGAGCCTGATGTCACATTGGGTTCTAATGGTCAGCCTCATGCTTGCTCCACCCATTTTAAACACACTGTCCTTCTTAGTGAGGCATCATCATCTCACAACAAGAGATGCTGTGCAAAAATATTAATATTCAAATGTCTTCTGGCATCCTATTTCCATTTACTTTCCACTTAGAGAGGCAGTAAAAGAGGAAAGTGCATGGAAATATCTAGCCAGTAAAGCAAAGAAATAATAAAAAAGTTAAAATAGTGGAAGATATTATTATGATTTATAAAACATGAAAAGTTTTAGCCTTCAATCCTCGGATGTAAAATCATAACAATAACTGAAAATGGTACTTATGAATAGATTCAGCTGATAGCAATCCCATATTGGGGGGGAAAAAGCACATTTGTGATGCACTAGTAAAAATGGTTTTATTACTTTCTAGTTTCTAATGTTGTGGCTACTTTGGGCTATAACAGCCTGAAGTGACAAAGAGCAAGCATGTTAAATATTATAGCTCAATGCATTATACAGTGTAATCAGACTATCCCTTCCTTTTAAATGGAACCTTTGTAGAACAGAAGTTTTAATAATATAAGTAAAGTAATATTATCATCTCAACAAAGAGTTACAACAATGTCTCTCAATAGCCTCCAAGTCAGCAATTGACAAGTCCTTCAGTTCAGGAACTGTACTGATCTGTAGTAGTTTTTCCACAACATCAGTTCATAGCTAAAGCCTAAATTTTATTTCAAATAGATTGGCAATAAAATTAAACAGATGAACAAAAAAAAAACAGATTGAGAAAAAAAAACTCCAGTATATTAAAATTGTAAAAGCTCTGCCCTTTTTAATGTGTATAATATGGCTTCCATCTTTAGTGTTGATCTTTTTCAATGGACACCCTTGGACAGAAATGGCCTAGAAAAAGAGGAAAACGTATTTGTTCTGCTCTACTGAATTTGCCTTACCAAAACCTATCTTCTTCTCCAATTATCCAGCGATCACATGAATAGCTTACAACTGTTTTCAATACAGTTATCTACCCATCCCACAACTCCCCTTTTATTTTGTGGTAATAAGATTTGGCTGAGTTGGAATTTTTGCTGTCTGTCTTATTTGGCTTTCCTGGCACCTATTTTTTACTTTGTCTTAAACAATGAAAATGTCATGTAATATCCTTATGCCCTGCAAAATAGTAGCACTCTTTTTCTATATGGTACATCATTTGAGTTTCTTCAGAATTGTCATTGAACTTTAAGTATTGCTTTATGCTCTCATTTCCAAAGCATAAAACTGAACTAGCATACGGTTTCTAAAAAAGAAAAAAACCACACATAACACTTCAAAGCTATTTAATACACGGACATTTCCTGGGGATAAAGGTGTCTCGCTTCAATCAGACACTGAGGAATTATAAAATACTGCTGGATTATCAAGCCCAGCCATCCATTTTACTTGCAAATTGTAAATGGAAGCAGTGCAACACTTTGAAAAATATTGTATATGTATGTTTATGAGTGTGTGTGTGTTGTGTATGTGTGTATATATGTATGTATGTGTATATGTATATGTATGTGTGTGTGTACGTATATGTATGTATGTACGTGTATGTATGTATGTATGTGTATGTATGTATATATATGTATGTATCAGTGATGTGCGGTGAGGTTTATGGCTGGTGAGGCTGGTGACGTCATCAGGAAGGCAGCACACGTAATCCCATTCCCCGCCTTCTTGAGCGTGCTCTGCCGGCTCGTGCTCCGCAGTCCTCGAAAGCAACTGGGGAACGATGAGAACCTTCCTGCCTCTGCTGGACTTTGCACGCTGCAATAGACGTCCAGAAGTGGCAGGGGCTGTTAGGCTGGAAGCCCAAACCCCATTAGCCACAAAATCCACTTCAGGACGTATATTGCAGTCGCGAGGAGCGCGCGAAGTCCAGCAGAGACAGGAAGGTTCTCGTCGTTCCCCAGTTGCTTTCGTGGCTTCGTAATCCGGGAGCGCCGACAACATTTCTGCCTCCACAGCTCCCGGGCGCTGACAGATGGAGGTAGCCAGAGTGGCGCCGAGGCAGTCCGGCGGGCGAGCGACTGAGGATCAGGCTGCCTGATCCTCCATCGCTCGCTCGCTTGCTCGCTCTTTCGTCCGCCCGGACCGCCTCGGCATTGCTCTGGCTACATCCGTCCGGCCGCACCCAGGAGCTGCGGAGGCAGAAATGTTGTCGGCACTCCCGGATTACGAAGCCATGAAAGCGACTGGGGAACGACGAGAACCTTCCTGCCTCTGCTGGACTTCGCGTGCTCCTCGCGACTGCAATATACGTCCAGAAGTGGTTTTTGTGGCTAATGGGGTTTGGGCTTCCAGCCCAACAGCCCCTGCCACTTCTGGACATCTATTGCAGTTGCGAGGAGCATGCAAAGTACAGCAGAGGCAGGAAGGTTATTGGCGCTTCCGAGAACCCTCCTGCCTCTGCCGGTTCCCCAGCTGGCACTGCTCCACGCGTGCACCTCCTCCTCCTCCTCCCTCCTCTTCCTCTTCACTCCCGAAAAGCTCTTCTCCTTACCGGAACTTAGAGGGAGCCGTGTAAAAGGGATGGGACGAAATATATATTATTATTATATACTATTATTTCATGAAGAGAGGTGAGGCTCTGCCTCCCCTGCCTCCCCTGACCGCACGTCCCTGATATATATATATATATATATATATATATATATATATATATATATATATATATATATATATATATATATATATATATATATATATATATATATATATATATATATATATATATATACATACATACATACATACATACATATATATATATATATACACACATACATACATACATACATACATACATACATATATATATATATATATATATATATATATATATATATATATACACATACATACACACACACACATACACACGTTCATTCGTAGATTTTCCGGGTGTAGGTATGCTGGTCTTGTTGTATTCAGGTCTTTTCCCATGTAAGATTGAGATTCTCTTGGCAATGTTTTGGTGAGGTACCACTCGCCATCTTCAGGCTGGTGTTTTTGGCTTCGTGTTTGTGCGAGTAAGGCGTGGTCGGACCTGTCGTCTTTCTATAAATCTTGGTGGGTGGGTGTGGAGTGCTGGCTTTGTTGCTGTAAGTGGGTTGATTGGCTGTGTAGTTGCATCCTCATTGGTAGATGGAGTTGATGTTTGTAGATTGGTCGGCTGTATTGTGTCATCCTGTGTGGCTGAGGTGCTGGCTGTGTGTCCATTGTTCTTTTGTGTTGTAACAACCTAGGTGGTGGGTTGGGTTCGTTTGTTGACTAGGGCTGGTTTCAGATGTCCAGTAGGCGGGAGGTATCATCACGTTTATTCATGTTGTGGGGGTTTTTCTCTATTTCAATGGCTTCCAGAATTATTCTCTTGTTGAAGTGTTCTTCAACAAGAATCATCCCCAGAGAGAAATCACCCAGATGCTCCAAGCTCTATGGCCTCCCCAAGATACACAAAGAAGGTACACCACTCAGACCCATAGTCAGCTCCATAGGCTCACCTCTACAGAATCTTGCCAAATTCCTCACCAAACAACTTCAAACCTACACAGAACCCACCACCTCACACATACAAAACTCATTCCACTTCATAGAAACAATAAAGAAACAAAACCTACAACCCAGTGATCTACTTGTGACCTTCAATGTCATATCCCTCTTCACCCAAGTGCCTATAAAAGAAACCTTGACAGCTATCCAGAACAAACACAACAGCCCTAAACACATCCTGGACCTGACCAACCACTGCCTAACTAACACATATTTCTCCATAATGGACAAAGATGCAAACAGATAGAAGGAGCACCCATGGGATCACCTCTCTCACCCATCATCGAAAACTTATAGATGGAACATTTTGAAACTAATGCCTTAGATAAATCTGAGCACAAACCCAAACTCTGACTTAGATATGTTGATGACACTTTCGTGATTTTGCCACATAGGAAAGAAAAACTGGACAACTTCCTCACACATATCAACAGCCTGTATACAACCCCAAATACAGTTCACTATGGAAATAGAAGGAAACAACTAACTTCCCTTTCTGGACGTCCTAATCTACAAAAAACCCAATGGCTCCTACGACACACCATCTACCGGAAAAAAACGCACACCAACCGTTACTTAAATGCACAATCCCATCACAACCCTGCACAGATCAACTCTGTAGCCAAGACCTTCATCTCCGGAACCAAACACCTAGCTGCCAAAGACCAGCTGAAAATTGAATTACACACTCTCACAAATGTATTAATATCCAATGGATTCCAAACAAAAACAATTACCAACCAAATCCAAAGGGAGACTCTCCCCAAGAACCGAGACACAAAACAGGACAATGGCATTGCCCTCCTCCCTTACATCAAAGGCACCATAGATAAAATCAGCAAAATTCTCCATAAGCACAATATCAAGACAGCCTTCAGCACTGACCAAAAAATAGCCAACATCTTAAGAAACCCCAAGGATAAGATCCAGCTAGAAAACCAAGGAGTCTACGAAATACCATGCAAAATCTGCCCTGCCACATACATTGGACAAACTAATAGGAGAATAAATGCATGCATCACAGAACACAAGAATGCAGTAAGAAAAAAAGAAAAAAACTTCCTCCCTTTTCCAGCACCTTAAAGGAACAGGACATGAAACTGATTTTGAAGGAACCAAATTAATCTCCAAAACAGAACACTTCAACAAGAGAATAATTATGGAAGCCATCAAAATAGAGAAACACCCCCACAACATAAATAAATGTGATGATACCTCCCACCTACTAGACATCTGGAAACCAGCCCTAGTCAACAAATGAACCCCACCCACCACCCAGGTTTACAACACAAAAGAATAATGGACACATAGCCAGCACCTCAGCTACACAGGATGATACGAAAGAGCCGACCAAGACTAGTATAGATCTATTTCAAGCTACTTAGTTCTCATCAGCTAGCCATACCCTTACTGGGAATCGAACTGGAAATCGAACATATTTGGGCATACCAGGGGTTGTGACACAATATATACATATATACATACATACATGTGTGTGTATGTGTATGTGTGTATATATACATATACATATGCATGCACACACACACACACACACACACACACACGTGTGTGTGTGTGTGTGTGTGTGTATGCATGTATATATATGCGTGTATATATATGCTGGTCTTGTTGTAATCGGGTCTCTTCCCCCGTAAGATTGAGATTGTCTTGGCAATGTTTTGGTGTGCTAGTGCGAGAAGCCGAAAACACCTGCCTGAAGATGGCGAGTGGGACTTCGCCGAAACGTTGCCAAGACAATCTCAATCTTACATGGGAAAAGACCCAAATACAACAAGATCAGCATACCTACAGACGTGAATATCTACAAACACACACACACACACACATACACACACACACGTACGTACGTACGTACGTACGTACGTACGTATGTATGTATGTATGTATGTATGTTATGGCTCAGCAGTTAAGATGCTGGAAAGTCAACAGCTCATGTTTGAAACCCGAGCACCACATGACAGGATGAGCTCCTACTAACCTAGCAGTTCAAAAGCATGCAAAGGCAAGTAGATAAATAGGTAGCCTACTCCAGTGGGAAGATAAAATTTAATTTGGCTGTACGGAGTGCAATAACAATAAAGTAAACTAAACTAAAACTAAAAAGTGTTCTGGGTGTCTTGGCCTATACAGTAGTCATGCTGACCACATGACCACAGAAGCATCTTTTGACAATGCTGCTTCCTCAGCTAAGAAATGGAGATCAGCATCTACTGTCCAGAGTTGGCAGAACTTTACCTTTTTTATATACATATATCTATTTTGATAGGGGAAGAAACAAATGTTATTTATTTTTAATATCCTTTCTCAGGTACTACCCACTGTGTTTTCAGAAGAGATTTCCTGGTCATGTAGGATTCTGTTCCTCCTCTTAACATTCAAAAAATCGATACATGCAGTGCTACATGCTATAAAGAGAGATAGTTTGGTGCAGTGGGTAAGACGCCAAGCTCAAAATTGGGAAACCATGAATTCAAATCCAATCTTATGCATGAATCAAGCTGGATAACTTTCAGTAAGCCTTCATAGTGTTCTTCTGGTGGTGCAATTCCTTCAATGTCCTTCGGATATTCTTCCAAGGCCCATTTTATTTCTTCAATTCTCTGGTGGACTTGCAACATTATTCCTTGGTAGGTACAGTCTGCATTATTATGATGATGATTATTTTAAATATTTGCTTATTTATTGGCAACAATGTTTGAGATATATATATAGATAGATAGATAGAGAGAGAGAGAGAGAGAGAGAGAGAGGGGGGGGGAATGCTTTCTAAATGCCAGATACCTAGGGCTGGATTTTGTATGCATAGGCACTCTTTACCATATCAGTGGTAGCAAAAAAGGATTTGTTTTTGCACATGATTTAGGAAGAAATATATATTATGTGTGTATGATATCTCTTGCAGAAGAATTCTGAGAGAAGAAAACTGGAAAAAATTACAAATACATTGTTTGGTGCTGTTTTTTCCCCTAGCTGTATTCCAAGTTTATTTGGGCAATAAATTTGGAGTATAGTTCTTCCACAATTACATGGCTGTGGGTAATCTGTATGATACTAAAGAGATACATAAATATTCAAAAGCAAGGTGAATGGTTAGGGAATTATGATGGATAATACCATTTGAGCTAATTGCAGTCTTTTTTATAATAATTCTGATTCATATATATGGAATATTAAACAGGCATTATAATTTAGTTTATAGACTCTTTTGTGTATCACTTGCGAATTTGCATTTTCATGTGATTCTTCATTAGAGATCTTCTAGTTAGGTCTGTTCTCTCTAGAAAAAAAAACACTGTGCTGTGTTTCTATCTCAGAAAAATAATCATGTAAGGCAGGTGTAATCCATTGAAGGCACTTGCACCATCCATTTGTTCTTCTGCAGCATAAAGATAAGAACTAATCCTGACTGCAGCAGGAATATTCATCATTTTTCATATAATACAAAGAGTCCATAATTTCTGTGGAGCCAAATATAAATAGCAGTGTTGAAATCTGGCCTTTAATGTTCTGCAAGGTCAGTTCAGACTAACGCAGCAGTGCTAAAATCAGAAGCCAAGAGTGTTAGAATAAAAATGTGAATCTATTGAGGGTATCCCATTATTAGGAACAACCTGAGTTAATGAAATGAGCTGAGACAAGACAATTAGGTAAATAAGCTAAAATTAAAAACAGTATGAGACGTAATCCATATCTAATTGCTTGATGAAGGCAATAACTGTTTTGGTCTGCATAGAGTTAGAATTTGTGAAACATCAAGAAGTTTCTTTGTGAAATATTTTTAAAGTGCCTAGCATTTGTCTTGATCATTTAGTAGGATAATGATATGCCTCACCATTTAATTTATTTAATGTTTAAATATTCCCCTAACTGTAGTTGTAGAAACCTTGGAAGCATTTGCAGGTGATTCAGGAAACTCATCTATACCTTCCACCCCCACCACCCCTCCTCTGTCTCTGTATCTCTCTCTCCTCTCTTCATTTTCCATTCAACTCTCTGATGCAGCCTAAAATGGTAGATCAGACAATCTAACTGCTTCAGACTAAAGCTTATGTCACTTTAAAAAAATGCTTTGTGACATTCAAATTCCTCCTGCAAATAAAAAAATTAGGATTGATACAAATGATCCTAAAATCATCTGCTTCAATGCACTTTTGAAATTTTTAAAGCAGTTCATGTGCACTGTCACAAATCGGTACCTGGCACAGGAATAGGAGAATAGGGGATGGGTAATTGCAAAGTACTACTTTTTCTTTTCAATGTTTTATTAAGGATGATGTTAAACAAGAAAAACTAATACAGTAACCTAATACAGGTGTGTGTGTATTTTTGTGTGTGTAGCTCAGATATCATTCCTGGGATCTGTTGGAGCCACTCTCTCAGCTTAGGAATCATAGTCCCAAGTGCAGCTCATCTCCAGGTACCATCTTACTGATGTACTGCTACATGCTCTGGGTTTCATCCAGGACAGTGGCTTTGACAATCACCAGACCCCACCTATCCTCTTTCAAACTGGGCATTGGTCTTGTGGTGAAAACTTCCCTATCCTGTGAGGACTATTCATATCAGTAGCTTCCATGTCCTCCTGTGGTCACTTTACTATACTGGCAGGATATCTAATGACTGGCAGGGCATATGTATTGATGCCATGGGTTTTATTCTTCCCATTGATCTAGGTTTTTAGAACTTGTCTCATGCTTTCATGGTACTTAGATGTTGCTGCCCTCCTTGCCTCGACACTCTGGTTCCTGTATGACTATGGGATACCAAGATACTTGGAGCTGGTCTCTGTATCTGCTATGTGTCCTGCTAGTAGCTTCATCACATTGATCTTAACCACTTTTGTTCTCCTAAACACACTTTTTCAATCTAAATGAAATCAATGTAAATGTAATGAAATGTGGTTGGGTAACCTAGTAGTTAGAGCATTACCTTTAATGAAGAAGACCATCCTGGTTGGTATTGAGCTTACCAATAGGAGTCCTGGGGCAAAGATCCTTCTACCTGCTTACCTCAAATATGAAACTGACATGAAGTAGGAGAGTCTGGATTAACAAGTCCATGCCAGATGTTGATGAACCAAGACAATCAGTTGATAAGTGGTGGATATGGACAAGTCTGACTATCTGTCTGTATGTCTATCATCTCTATCTTTATCCATCTCTATCTATCTAACATTTATCTTTCTATATGTCAATCATCCCTCTATGGCATTTTTAAGGAAATCTACTGAAACTATATCTCAATATCTTTTAGCTGTTCCTCACTAGATGTTTTGTAATACCATTTTTTTTAATGTAGAGCAATTTTTCCAACAAGGCTGACACTCATCTTTTTTATTTCTTACAAAAAGTAGATGGGAGTGCCAAATACATTCTTACTCAGAATTACTATAAAAGGAGTCCAGTATTTTACTTTTCAGCAGACTAGCTTCCTATTTCATCTTTTTTAAAAATCAGGTGGGTCAAGGAGATAATCAACAAGGGAAACTGTTGATGTTATATTTCTACCTTTTCATTCATCCACAAAAAGAAAGAAAGAAAGGCGGCATCCATAGCAATTCCTCCTCCAATTTTTCCCCACAACAACCATGTGAGATAAATTGGGCAGAGAGATTATAACTACTGATAGAAAAGCTAAGGGTTACATGTCAAGGACTGCACAGAGTATAACTAAGTGTCAACCCTTTGAAATAATCCAAACAGGAAGCACAAAACATGTTTATTAACATTATTTTTACTATAAGATTACAAGATCTTTTCTTCCTTGGGTTGACCTTTTGCATGATGGTTATCTAATCTGCAGCTGTCCCTCTTGTCTCTAAAGGTTACTTCCACATACTATTACATTAAGCCAAAATCATTCAGTGAGCTGCCATGGCTGAATTTCAATTTCAGTTTGGGTCTTCCAAATCCCCACTGCACCAGACTGTGGTCATATAAAGTCCAAGGCATAAATTGCTTCTCTTGCCCTAAAAAATTAGGTTTGTGCCCTAAATATAGTGAAGAATGGTGCAATTGGAAAGATATTGCAATTTATTTGAGGAAGAATTGACACTTCTAACCTGCCCCATAGGCCCAATAAAAATTCTCCATGAAACTGCATCTCCTACATATAGTTCCAAAGTAGCAAAGGAAAAGATATCAGCATAACAATAGCATTAGAAAACATTTGGACACTCATTTGTACAAGAGCTTTACTGTGGTTGGGGGTAGCCAGTTTGCTCTAGTGGTTTACAACATCAGGCTAGAATCTGGAAGGCCATGAGTTTTAATCTTGCTTTTGGCACAAATTAAACTGGAGATCTTGGGCTAATCAATCTCTATCAGCCTAGGAATCAGGCAATGGCAGACCACTTCCAAAATCTTATCAAGGAAACTGCAGGTTTAATGTAGGCCATGGGTCATCAACCTGGTCCTACTGCCCACTAGTGGGCGTTTCGGGATTCCAGGTGGGCGGTAGGGACTTCAGAGGTTAAAACCTCTTTTTGAACTAATGCGCACGAGAATGTGTGTTTAGGGATTTCGGAGGTTAAAACCTCCTTTTGAACTAACCCGTGCAAGAATGTGTGCGTTAGGGATTTCGGAAGTTAAAACCTCCTTTTGTGCAAGTGGGCAGGCGGGCACAAGCGCACACATCAATGAACTAACGCGCACATGTACGCAAACAAGCAAACATGTGGGAAGAGGAAGGGGAGGAGTGGAAACTGATAGCAGGGACAGGCAGAAGCGGAGCAGAGCAGTTGCAAAATAGAAGAAAGAAAAGTTATAGGCAGGAGAGAATTGTTGTTGCTAATAATAATAAGTGGGCTAACTAGCTCAGCCTTACTTTTGTACATTGTCCTAAGGAAGGTAAAAAAATGGGGATAAAAAGAAAAAGCACTGTGTGGAGTACAGATCAAAACGTAAGAATAAAAGTAGTCGTTAAATTGTGAAACACATTTAGAACCCATGTCTGAAAAAAAAGAAATATGCTCATGGCTATTTACCAGAATATCTGAAGATGGGTTTCATTGAATCTGTTAGAAATAAACAGCTTCCAATGTGTTTACTGTGCCACAAGACATTATCAATCAATCAATCAATCAAACAAACTTTTATTTATAAACCGCGCCCTTTCCTAAGCAGGACTCGGGGCGGTGTCCTAATGAAGCAATGAAGCAAGTCGATTGCAAGAACATCTTGCTACAAAGCATTTGCAAGATAAAGATAAGCCCATTGAATATTTTCAAGAAATCTATAAAAGATTTCAAAATCGTTCAACAATAGCTGCATCATTTCAAAAACAACATGCAAAAAATGAGGATGGATTAACTGCAGCTTATCGTATATCACACTTAATTGCAAAAAGTGGTAAAAGTCATAATATTGGAGAAACTTTAATAATACTCTCTATCAAAGAATTTATCTCAACAGTAATGCATCAGGATATACCTGAAGTTTTAAAAACATTGCCCCTTAGCGATAACACAGTAAAGAGTAAATTGACGAAATGGCGGCTAATGTTGAAAATAAACTTATAGGTACTCTCCAAAATTCTTCATTTTCCATACAATTGGATGAGTCTGTCATTGCAGTTAATAATGCTCTACTGATGACATATGTATGGTATCTTGATGAAAACAATACATTGCAAGAAGAAATGCTATTCACTGTCAATCTGATTACAGATACAAAAAGATTATCAATATTTAATGCTGTGAAATCATACTTTGCAAAAAATATATACCCTTGAACAATATTGTTGCATGTGCTACTGATGGAGCACCATCAGTGGTAGGCTGCTATCATGGGTTTGTTGCTTACCTGAAGAAAGAAGTGCCAAACATTTTGTGTATTCATTGTGTTGTGCACAGACAACATATTGTAGGAAAACATTTAAGTACAAGTCTCCATTCATCATTAAGTATAATAATTAAAGCTGTAAATAAGATCAAATCTAATGCCAAGTGTGATAGAATGTTTCATCAGATGTGCCAGGACAATAGCGAGCAGTTTATTAGGTTACTTTTACCCACAGAAGTTTGATGGCTCTCAAAGGGTACATGCTTGTCTCATTTTGTTGCATTATTTGATAGTGTCATACAGTTTTTTGAAAGTGATAATGAGGCTGGTCTCTATGAACAGTTAAAAACCGTAAAGAATGATGCCTTTTATTTGGCAGACATTTTCAAGAGATTTAATGAAATTAATTTGCAGCTTCAAGGAGCCAATATAACTCTTATAAGTTGCAAAAATATTGTGTCATTATTTATCAAAAAGCTTGATCTTCTCCGTCATAATATTCTCAAGAGAGAATTTCATCAGTTTCCTGAATTGTCCTCCATAAACAATGATGTAACTCCGAGGGATATTGAAAGGTTCAGTAGCCACCTCAACAAACTCAAATTGGATATGGAAAAATGATTTCAAGATATTTTGAACTTAAAGATGCATGACTGGATGATAAATCCTTTTACAGCAAATGTTGCTGAGGTTGATATAACTTGCCAAGAAGAACTATTAGAACGTAAATATGACAAAGAGAGTAAATGTAATTTTGGCAGTGGTGTATACCAAAAACTCTGGCAAAATAAAAAAAAATGCCTGCATTATATCCAAATATGTGGGAAATGATGTTCAATTTATTGATATCTTTCCCTACCACATATCTTGTAGAATCAGGCTTTAGTGCTGTTAATCATATTATGAGCAAACAGAGAAACCGTCTGAATATCACTGAAAGAGAAGACCTTAGTTTGTTCCTTATGAAAATCGAACCAGATATCAAATATTTAGTCTCGCAGCATCAGCCTCAAAGATCTCATTACTCACTAAGCTAATTTCAATTTACTTTATTGTTTTCTAATTAAACTTTATAAAGTTAAAAACATTATAAACATGCATAAAGTAGAAATAAAAAGATAAATGTACATACATTTCTTTTTTAAAAAAACACCCTCCTTTCTAAAAAAATATTCCGCACTTGCGCAAAATCTGGTGGGCGGTAAGGAAATTTTTCCATCAAGAAAGATCCATTAGTAGGCGGTAGGTAGAAAAAGGTTGACTACCACTGGTCTAGGCAATTACTAGGGATCAACAATGACTTGAAGACAAAACAATAAAACAACATTGTTGTGATAGGGAATTTGCCAGAATTTTGCAACATTCTGGGAGTTTTCCAGAATATTGCAATCAACAAGGTTGTTTTCAAATCAAATTACTGTTGTGTTATCACTACCATCTATCACTCCATTTACATGGATGAAAGAGGAGATGCAGGTGAAGAAAGAAGAATGTATGTTCATTATGATTACATTAACACTGCTCTAGAGTACTAACATCTACTGGATTCTGATAGAACAACATGAGCATAATACAAGAGATGCACACTCTATAATTTTGGACATTTCTTTTCTTGTTCTACTGCCTGCAAATGTCCGCTCTGTTTTGGGGACACAGTGACCAATTATCCTCTCTTTCCCATTTCTGTTCTTGTTTAATCTTCCTTTAGTAAGTTTGTATGAACAACTTTCCATTCCTATCTCATCCTTTCTTACTGGATCTATGACAACTTGCCATGGCCAACTCACCCAGCCTACATGCTATGCCCAACTCACTGTGGAACAACTTGCAATGGCCGACTCACCAAGGGACAAGTCACTGTGGGATAAGAGTTACACTAACAAATAAGAAATAGTGGAATAGAATAATTAAAAAAGGATGCCAAAGGAGGGACAAAATGAAATGTGAATGCCAAAAATTAAAACAAAATTTTAATTATTATAAATAATTAAATTGAATTGTTAAATTGACCCATAGAGAGTTGTCCCATGACAAGTTTGCCATATAGAGTTGATTCACAATAAATTGGCTTTGGTGAGTTGACTGTGATAAGTTGGCTATGGTGAGTGCTCCCACTCCACTCTTATTTGTAAATGTATTCTAATCTTTTCTTTAGTTATTTGGTTTTCTTAGTTGTTCTACCTCCCTTGTTAATTTATCTCAGCTGAAATGTGTAATTAATTAGTTTCAACTAGCTTCAGTTTTCAACTTCCTAAAATATATGTAATTAATACAGGTGCAAGTGGGTTTTGTTTTATTTGTAAGCAGAATGCACAGTTTCTTTGATATGATTACATGTGTGTGTGTGTGCGCGCGCACGTGGGCATGTGCGTCAATGCATGTGTGTGTGAAAAGAGCTGGGATACCCAACAATACTTTACCAAGGATTAACATTGCATATAATAGCGTACACAACTAATTGCTACAATTAAAAATGATTTGAGTTGCAAATCCTACCTAGCTGTGTTCTAAATTTCAATTCATTTAAGTAAAAATCAAAATCAGAAAACAAAAATGTGGAGAATTTAATGAAGAAAATTTTAAAAGAATGTAATTTAATCTCTTCCCCCAATCAAATTCTGATTTCCATGAATTTGCTGCATTTTAACCCCTGACAACAATTTTATATTTTACAATAATGTACATTTCATTTTAAAAGTGGTATTAAAGTGAGTTTTTTCCCCACATGCTAGATAATTGGAGAGCTCAATGTTCCTTGATTTGGGATGTCTGGATTATAGCAACGTGGTACAGGTATTTAAACCAACTTTGAGGAAATCCAAATGGGTTCAATACAACACTAGCTAGGCCCTATGCTAGGGCATTTTATCCACAAAAGTCTCATCCCTTTTTTAAAAGGAGACCCTATTTTTTAAAAAATGAAACCACAGGCTGAGCTGTTCGATTTTTGTGCTGTATCACAAGACATGAGCTGTTATTTCAAATAGTTTTTCATCTAAAACTCTTTTGGAAGTTGAATAGACTATCACTACTGATCAAAAGAGTTTGAAATATGTATCTCCTGCTGGCTTAGTTTGTATACTGGAAACAGATGTGAAACACTACTGAAGATATCTAAAACCAGCCTCCTGTATAAATTGATATTGATCAAAAGTCTATCATTTCATTATTTGTAACAACTCTAGAACTCTTAGGAGTGTTTTAATGAATGATGATGCATTCTATAAAATCTTGAATCTGTTGTGCTTTGTTTATGAATGACACAAATGCATGCCAGCAGACATACATTGCTCCAAACAAATACAAATTTGGGGTGGGGGTATTAATTTCACATTTTATGGAATCATAACAAATTTCTTTGTTTAGTGTGAACTTGACTGGCTGTTTGAAGACTGAAATATTCAAGTCAATGAAGCATTGTTGGTATCTTTGGGTTTCAGCCTGGAAATAATGATTTATGTCTTATCTTGTCTCACTCTACTGCAACAGATGTCATTATAGCAGATGTCAGTCTCATTATGACACAATATGATTTGCCTCAAAATACAATATCAGAAAACATTATCCTTGTAATAAAAAACCCTGTCTGCCATAATTTCCTTCTCCCATCTATTATATGTGTTTGGTGGCTGGGATGTAGGATTTCAACCCACATCTGACAAAATAACTTGTTGCTGTATTGTGTATTTTCAATGAAAACTGAAGAAAACAAAAACAAATATTCCAGGGTCTGACACTTGAATGGATGTAGCACAGGTTCAGTTAAAATTGTGTTGCTTGGCAGCAAAAGCAGCTCTGCATGATATAATTATACAGAAAACCTTAAGATTTTTGTTCAAACAATACAGCTGGTGGGTAGCAAATCCATCAGGAGGTTGTTGGCCTCTCCTTAAGTGTACAGGTATTACCTTTTATGAATGTTTTAATAAACCTAACTGGACAATTATTTGCACATTGTTACTTTATAATTTAAAAAAGAATATTATACTGTTATAGATAAATAAACTTAAAAACCAGATCTAAAGGCAATTATTTAAAACATTGGCATTGATTAGAGATTGATAGATATAATTATTTTGAATGCAAAGTCCATTCAGACAAAAAAAACACATGAGGGTCAATTTGACAAAAGTGCATGTTTTGCAATTTTAGAATCCACAGTAATCTATGTTCATGAAGACTGAATCTTGAGACAAACTTCACTGCAGCATTCTGAAGCTCAGTGGAGCTGGCTTACTATACCGTGAAGTAAATGATAAAGTAGAAATGTCCATGCTTTAAGCTAATCTTTAAATTAACACATTAAATCAGAAGATAAAATAATTTATCTTTACCTGCCACCTACTATTTCACAAGATTAGCTATAAAAAACTAAGTTCTATAAGCCTACCTGCACATCTTATAAAATAATTCACTTGCAATATTAACTAAAATGTAATCTTTAGGACCTTGCTTTTATTTGTTCAAATCCGAGGAATATATCATGAACAGCATGTAGATTGTGCAATATGTAGGTGTAATCTTAATAATTTATCTTCACTTTCATTATTAGCCTTTCCACAAAGTAAAAAGATGAAGAATTCATGGGTCCATGTAATGTATGAACCTATCTTGATCTACCTCTGTTTTGGAGGGCTAATGTTGATGAGAAATTTTAGTGAGAAGAAGAATGAAATGCTTATCCAAGCATCACTTAAATGGTTCATGACATGTACCAAAATGGGGAGGGAAAGGAATGGAACTGAAGTTCAACTTTAGAGAAAGACATTGGTTATGATCATATCAGTGGTGGGAGTCAAATTTTTTTTACTACTGGTTCTGTGGGTATGGCTTAGTGGATGTGGTGTGGCTTGGTGGGTGTGCCATGGCTTAGTAGGTGTGACAGGGGAAGGATACTGTAAAATCTCCATTCCCTCCCTGCTCCAAGGGATCCAGGAGATCCCAATCCGTTAGGATTTGGGAGGCAGAGATTAGATGGGGGTGGAGCCAGTCAGAGGTGGTATTTACCAGTTCTCCAGAACTGGCCGGAACCTGCTGAATACCATCTCTGGATCATATGATTATGATTAGCTAGGAATTTCCTCGTCTTTTACATTCCCTAGCAATCATAGCAATTTCTTTTGTAACAATAAGTATGAAGTTGCTTTCATTTCAAACTTTAGCTAACTTTATAATAATACAAAGGCTTCTCCTGCCTCTTCTCTCTGTCTCTTTCTACTTTTTTGCCTTTCCTTTGTTCTACTTTCATAGTAAATTAAATTAGCTAGAATACCCAGGAGACATAAAAAATACTTCAAAGCATGTCCACAAATAATATATAAAATAGATACAGTATGAATACCAACAGAGCTTGAGATTTAAGTCCAGGAACCATTTGTTTAATGAATTGGGTTTGTCTCAGAGGTTTGAAACCAGAATAGAAAATACATACAAGCATGCACCACACAAATCAAATCAGTTGAGCACCTTCTGTTTGCAGCCTCTTCTGAACTTTCCTGAGCAATTGAATGACTGACTGAGAAGTAGTAAAGGCCCAAATAATGAAAGATTTGAGTGAGGGGATTAAACTTTTGAAACATCTAATTAAAAATATCCTTTTATCCGAAGACAAAGTGATAAAATGGGAGTAGGATAAATTTTTCTTTGTTATTTCTTTGTTAAATTTATTTGTTGTTTATCTTACCATGGGGCTACTCTAGGCAACTTACAATAATAAAAACAAAGAAATGAAAAGAAGTACAAGAATAGAATAATAAACAATAAAAAACCAATTAGAATATATCAGTATGATAAAAATAAAGAATAAAAGGCCTGTCTCCTTAACAAAGCGATGAGTCTGCCCTAGTCATCTCCTTTCTTGCCTATTGCAATATGTTGTATATGGGGCTGTTCTTTAAAAATACCCAAAAGCTTTAATTGATTCAAAAATGGTGCAGCCCACTTGTGCAGGCCTAGTGTGCTTATATGTGATCTCTCCTGCAGGTGCTGCATTGGCTGGCAATTTGCTTCCAGGTCTAATTCACTTTCACATTCTGCATGTCATTTTCAAAGTCGTACATGACTTGAGACCATATTATTTGATAAGGTGACCAACTTTTTTACAATGAAAAGAAGGACAAATAAATTGGAAAAAAATATCGTAAATAAAAGAAATATTTTACTCATTGCAACAATAATACACTAAAATGTGGTATATGCATAATAAAAACATTTCTAACATGTTATATTGTAATTATGCCTACCTGCTGTTAATTATTATTTAAATGAGTACTTTTCCATTGAATTAATATTTTTGTCAATATATCATCTTCTAACAATATATTGGAAATATCTGAACAAGAAATATCCTTCATATTGGATTTTATGGCAAGTGCTGCCGCTAGAGTATCAAGAGTTCAATCTCGATTTCTCACTTGTCCAAAAAGTCATTGGCAATTGAAAAAACTCTTTCAACTGCTGCATTAGTTCCAGGGCAGAATTTAAATATACATTCAGTCTTCTAATTTCTTCAAAGAGACAATTGTCATCTATTTTAATGTCTGGCATTTCTTTAGATAAAAACTGAACACAAGATTCAATATCTGTCCAATATACTTGCGATGAAGTCAAAAAACACCAATGAAAACTGTTATTTCCTGTGATGTTATGTTTCAGACCATTCTTCAATATATTGAAAACATGTTTGGTAAAAATTCTGCACTTCTTTGATAAACTTTTCCGTTATGCCCGGATCTGATTCCTCTAAGTCTGACAATTTTCTTTTTATAATTAAAGGAAGAAATTTATCTTCAAATCGAGATTTATATTGAAGGATAAAGTCATTCAAAATAAGACTAACTTCTGTAGCTGAAATGTGTTCACCTTCAATCTTTTGAATCATTTTGTGAAAAATAGATGCTTGATTATGTACAAAATACATTAATATCTCAGATATTTCATTTTTGAAAAATGATTCCAGGATTTTAGGACATTTGTCTAAACTTAAAAAATATGAACGGAGAGGCTCAAATAGTTGTAGAACATGCATGTAGATCTACAGCAGGTGTTAGAGCAAGCCATCTAAATTTTGAATATCCTAAAAGTTTTTTGTATTCAACATTCGCTTCTTCACAAAATTGTTTTAAAGCAGCCACACGAATGGTAAAATGACTAAAATACAAATAAATTGTAGTTATTATTACTTCTACATCAATTAGCATGGCACATGACGCTGTGTTGATTGCATTTGACAAAATATGTGCATTACAACCTATTCCTAGTATTTTCTCTTGGAGTAAATCTTGTAATTTTACATACACATTATTCACCCCTTTGCGTCTTTGCCACACTGAAATTTGTGTTTGTATTATCAGCTGTTAGTGCAACAACTTTGGATTTCAAATTCTTTTCATTTATTACTCTGTATAGGTGGTTTGACAAAATTTCAGCAGTTTCACCCTCAATGGAGTCTAAATTTAAAATTTTTACTTGAATCCCCTTGGTAACATTAAAATATCTTACTAGTATTGGATACAATTTGGTTTCATTATGATTTGATGCATCAGATAAAACCGTTACAAATGCTGCAATTTTCAAGTCTGCTGTAAGCATTTTATCACAGTAATTTTTAAATACTGATTTAATAATAACCTCGCATTTTGTCCTGGCACATGAAAATTTAGCATTGTGAAACTTTTTCAATAATTTAGTTGTAGAATCCGTACTACAAAAACTTTGATTGTGAATTATGGTATGAAATGCAAATGTTCCCTCCATTGCAGCTAACTGTTTTTCATCTTCAGAATAATTTGAAGTTTTAAAAAACCTGTTACTTTACGACTGGAAGCTGATGCATCTAATGATTGCTTATGTTTTTGGTGGACAAGTGTTTTGTTATAGCTGTTCTGCCCCCAACTGCAATACAAAATTCTCCTCTGCAAATATTGCAGAAAACAATGGCATCTTTCTTTGATATGAGGAATGGAAAATCCTTTTCCCATTGATCGTTGAAATGGCATTTCCTCTTTTTTGATTTTTCACTGAGAAAGAAATAATTACCGTGAGTCATTCAATTGCCGAAGTGCCGTGAGTCTACTGCATGCGTATGTGCCGTGTTGTGTTTCAGTAAGAAGTAAACAAAGCCACTTGCACATGGCGCTCTCTCTCAAGGTCTCCTTTGCGGAGCGCATGCATCTCATAATCATGTCTTATACCGCACTATACCGAGCCTTGACGAATTGTCATGACAAATACAAATATGTCACATAATGCGCAACAGATTAGTCTTCAAATATCGAAAGGGAGGACATGTAGGAGGACACTTTTTGAGGGAGGACAGAATTTAAAAAAGAAGGACTGTCCTCCCTAAAGGAGGACGATTGGTCACCTTATTTGAGGAATTGTTTTTTCCCTGTCACAATTGACTGACCCATCAGGATGGGTTTCTCCTAAGGAGGTTCATCTAGCAGGCTCAAGAAGAAGGACCTTCTCCTGGAATTTCATCCCTGGGCAGATAAGATTGGCTCCTATTTTGACCCCTTTTGCACAAGATCTTGAACTCCTGATTTTTACCAATGAACCTGAGGACTTCAGAGTGGCATGATGGAGCCCATTGAGGAGTTTATTTGATTTATTGATTCTTCTCGCCCGTGGCCAGGGAGGTAGGGGATTATTACTTTTTAATTTTTTTATATAGTTTTTATCTCTATAAGATGCCTCAAGTCACAGAGAGTTGGGAAGTTATAAATTTTTTTCTTAAATAATGCCACATAGTACTTGCATCAATGAAAAAAAACACAGAACGTTGGTGTGTGGGGTGTGTGTAAAATTTTAAGATGGTAAAGCCCTGCCATTCTTAAGATGTCTTCCATGATTTGACATATTTGGCGCAGATAAAAGGGGTAGACTTGCAAATATAGGTTTGCAGCAGAGGTAATATTCAGCAGGTTCTGTCCAGTTCTGGAGAACTGGTAGCGGAAATTTTGAGTAGTTCAGAGAAACGGTAAATACACCTCTAACTAGATGGCCCTGCCCCCATCTATTCTCTGTCTCTTGAATCCCAGCTGATCAGGAGGAAATGGGGATTTTGCAGTATCCTTCCTCTGCCATGCCCACCAAGCCACACCCACCATGCCATGCCATGTCCACTAAACCATGCATACAGAACCAGATGTAAAAAAAATGAATCCCACCACTGGTTTGCAGTTATGGTATTGTTTTTCTCTGGTTACCTTAAACCAGTTATCTCTGCTCTGAACACGTCACCAAATTTGAACAGTATCATTTGCCACTGCATTTCAGTATTACAATTTACCACAAAAACCCAATAGAATGTTTTCCTGTCATTGTAGAAAGCAAAACATAACAAAGCATTTTTAAAGAACGTCATAACATATCCTCCTTTCCATTAAAAATACAGCAAGATTCTAACATCTTTATATTCCTCTATTTACATAATTTCAACAATCCCTGAGGTTTTCTGCACATAATAATATTAAATGGATATACCATTATGAAAACCAATTATGAGCCTCTAGCCCTGTAGAGCAATTCCAATTCAAGAGCACAGAAACTTGGATGTGCCCTTCTAAAAATCATTCTATATAGCCATATATAGCCTTTTGTAACATTGGATTATTGAGCTTTTCTAATTAATGACATATCATATATCAAGATACACCTCAATTCTCAATTCTCAAATTAGCACAGTTTTACACTAAGGACTGGAACAAACGATTTAATTTCTAAGAGAGCAGGTTTTTTTGAAGATGAATTTTTATGAAATTGCTGTATCGAATAATTGCTTAAGCAACAGCACTAGAATCACTCAGTTGTGTTTGAAGTCATTTAATCAGTACTGAAGAAAATTGTTTATCTCCTCGCAAAGCAGCTCTTTAGAGTCTGTATGGATCTTGACTATGGTCTCTAATGATGGCTGCATGTCTAAAAGAAGTTAAACAACCTTCCACATCATCTCAAGCCAATAGTGTTGAGGTACACAATGGAAATAGAAGAACAGAAAATTTAAGCAAATAAACCACTATGAGATGAGAACTCATAAGCTCAGCTAATGGGAGGCTACTACTCCAATGCACAGGAAGTCTGCTAATACATTATTCCTAATACTGATCATCATGTGGCTTCTTCTTCATCATGACAATGTATTTTTCTGCATTTATTATTACCATAATTGTTATTGCTACTATTGATTTGAGATTTGAGGTAATTTGGGTCTGATGTACATTTTAATGATGAAGAAGGGAGGGAAAAATATTTTATTACTGACAATTTACTGATTAGAATTGTTTATTTATTCAGATAAATGGACTCCTCTTTTGTTTTTCTGTTTTCTTTTTAATTCATTGTTTTATTCATTCATCTAGTGTAATTGATATCATGCTTGCATTCAATATTTATTCATGAAGGCTTTCTATCAACAGTTTTTTTGTTTGGACTGATAGGACAAATCTTTGTTTTCTTTAAAAATTCTCAGTAAAAATGGCTGCACTAATTCATTCCAAACTTTTTGCTTTAATTTGGACATGTTATGATAATATGATTTTGTAAAAAACAATTCACCTCCCAACTTCAATGGTGAATATAAATTTACACATTTACTATTCCATGATTATCTGCTGCTTTTGTGCTGAAGTGCATGGAGTGAACTATACTGTGTTGCTCAAAATCCATATCAAGTTATATGTAGATTTCTGTATCAGATTATCTGGTAAACATATTCTAAAATGATATGTTTGTCATTTATATATTATTTTTATTTATTTACTATTAATCAAATGTATATGGCCACCCATCTCACACAAAATTATGGAGCAATCCATCAATGTAACTGTTAATTTATATATGCCTATAGTTACTGGTTCTATGAAGATTAATTTACACTCATTGTGATATTGATAAAATTGATATTCAATAATTAAACCAATATGTGTGTTTCTTAAAATAATATTGAAGGAAAAACCATTTCTCTTCTAATTTGTCCACTTTAATTTTAGTATACTATTATGAAATACTTTAGTGGTTTGAAATTAAATGTCATTCTGGCATTATAACACCAGGAAGAAAAGCTAAAGAAATCATTCCCATTCCATCAGCATTTTTCCTTTGATAAGTTAATTGCTTACATTCTTATAAATATGTCAAAAAGAAGCCGAACAAAAAACAATACAGAATGGCATTATATCAGTTAATTCTTTTTTTCTTTTGTTTAGATTTGATCACAACATTAGAAAAGTCCTTTGTACTAAAATTCATTTTATCATCCCACAGTTGCTGAGTGTATATTATTTAACACATTGTTGTCCCTTGTGTTAAAGAGCAAACTTAACATGTTCACTACAATCATTATTGTTGGATGTACCAAAGAATCAGAATTCCATAGATATCTAATAGACCTTTGTGCTCACAATCCTTTCACAGAAGATTTTTCCCCAACTAATTTCCTCATTGAAACAGTTGGGGATAATTGATGTCTGTGCCATCAACAGTTGACATAAACTAGAAAGAAATTATGCTTCTTTCCACTGTTTGGTGGAATCATCAGAGGTAAAATCTCCTCTTGAAAGGCTGAAATTCTAGAATTTTAGTGAGAATATCTAATCCAGTTTTATAATCCCAATCGATAGTTTCAGGCATCATGAATTTGAAGCTTTAGAAAATACCTATTTTTCCTATGTTTATATTAGGGTATTTATTTTTATTGTCATGCTTATTCTTTATTCTTTATATCTGTTGGGTCTAGTTCATTAGAAGATGAAGTAGCTTGTTTTAGGACATTATACTTAAGGGAAATAATCATATTTATTCAAGCTTAATTTGTAGTCTGCTACATTGTTTTGAACTATTGAAACATTCAAGCAATAGCTGCCCACATTCACTTTAATCTTCTGCTCTCAAACAAAACAGTCATTCATCCCACATGGTGTCCATTTGCAAGGTAAGAAGTAGCTTGTCTTAAAAATCATTGTGCATATAACTTTTATAACTACCTTGACATATGGAGAGCAAAATACAGGCTTCATCAAAATTGTTTTATTCTGTTTTGAATACTATGCTATAACCCAGGCATTCATCAAAATGATACTGTAGAACCTCTACTTGATATACTTGTTCCATTAATGAGTCTCAATTTCTTCTGACCAATGTATGCATGTATCTATAAGAGAAACACAGAGTCAGTGTGTGGTATAACTTTCAATCATATATTATTTAAAAAATTATAAAGTTACAGTCTTGTATGCCAATACTATATTATGCGCAATTTACCCATGTGTAAAATTATAAGAATAATTCAGGCTGCTGGGTTTTTTTTACATATAAAGTTTAAATTCAATACATTTTATAAGTTGCTGCATTTTAGTACCACGTTACATGGATTCCTAGGAAATAAGCAAAGCATTGTAATCTCTAGAACAAGCAATACCCATGAAATTTTTGTGAAAAAATATATTTAGTATTCTCAAAAAAATACTCGTCCATATTAGGAAATGCAAAACATGTCATATCTAAAGAATCTTTTAGAAGTTGATTATTCTGGGTTGTTTTGAGATGTATTCGTGCTTAAAGTGTTCCTGCTCAAACCATTGTGTCTTTAATTAATCACAATTTAGTTTCAATGAATCTCTTCTAAATGTAACTAAATATGAAACCAGTGTCCTCATTGATCCCTTTTTTTCTAAAACACAAACTATAATGTTAACATTTTTAAAAGATATTAGCCAATTATACAAATAGAAACTCTCTTCGGGATTATAAGAACTGGACTGTTAATTCTAAACTGGAATTGTTCATTCATAGAAAACTCCAGATTAGTATTGACTGGGTATAGATAACAAAACGGATGGGCTATGAATTTAACAATAGTATAATAGAAGATTGGTCTTGGTTTTTAATTTCTCACACATACCTACAGGATGTCTATTTAAATTTTCAATCAGTGCAATTCAGTTATGATCTATAGGGGCCATTCCAATATTTTGGTAGCATTTAATCTTTATCTTGACCTCTCTTTTTTTTTTTAGTATAGCATGATAATCAGATGCACAGAAGACCCAGCTTTGCCATTTTTTAACAATTTCAGACAAGAGTGATTTTTATTTATGGCGCTTCTCCCACCAAACAAAGAAACAGAATGACAGAAGTGTAAGGGCTTTGGAGGTCTTTTAGTCAACCCCCTGCTTAAGCAGGAAACTATTTCAGACAAATGATTGTCCAATCTTTTCTTTAAAACCTTCAGCAATGGAGCACCCACAACTTCTGGAGGCAAGTCGTTCCACTGATTAATTGTTCTAACTGTCAAGGAATTTTTCCTTAGTTCTAGATTGGTTCTCCTTGATTAGTTTCCATCCATTGCTTCTTGTCCTGCCTTCAGGTGCTTTGGAAAATAGGTTGACCCCTTCTTCTTTGTGGCAGCCTCTTAAATATTGGAGCACTGCTATCATATCACCCATACTCTTTCTTTTCATTAAAATAGATATACCCAACTCCTGCAACTGTTCTTATTAATCTTTGGTGCTTTCTCTTCACTTGGATGCAGAGTAGAGAGACATTCACTGAAATAGCCTCTGTTTACTGATTACATATCAATAATATGAGCTATAAAGTGTTTTTTTCTAGTGAGACCGGTCTATCAGGCCAACCTGGTCTACCCAAATATGGGATGGGTCATACTACTTCTGCTTTAGCCCTTCAGCCCCAATCCAGGAGCTTTCGCAGGCAGTCGCTTTCACATCAAACTATTTTTGTGTTGAATTTTTATTTACAAACAAAGAAATAAAATCTCCCTTTATTTCTTTGTTGGTAAATTAAAATTCAACACAATATGAGCCATAGTTTTACATCTACTCTGTTTTTCTTCTATGTGTTTCAATAGGAAGAAAGCTTTAATTGTAATAGTTTTTTAATGAGACATTTCAGTTCACACTCGATTAACATGAACACAACTATGACATTAAAAAAAGTAAAGATATCCTTGAGTCAAGTCTCACATTCTAACCTAGGTTTAGATTTCAGTTTTTATTTTGTTTGAGAATATGAAAAAACAATTCCCCTTGTCAAAAACTTTGGACATAAATAGTTAATTATAGCACAGTCTATTAAAACCATTCTAACCTTTTCAGTCCAACTTTTAAAATATTTCCTCTTACATTTTAGATCATCTCCTTCCATCTCAAGTATTTGTGCTGCAGCTATCCATTTAGAAGCAAGAGCTCACTGTTGCAAGTGCTAGAGAAAGTGCAAATAAAAGGCTTGGGGTACACTAAATTACAAACTTTTAAAGTTGAGATGAGGAATAGTACAAAAAAATCCCTATTTTTCCTTATCACTATCAACAAATTATTGACCTCTAGATTGAAATGAAAATATTCTATTCATATTTCTTTTTAATAGTATCGCCCTGAATAATTTCCCCCAAAACAATATACATTATTTTTAAGTAAAATATCCCTGAGATTTTTCTCTGCAACTCATAAGCATGCTTCAAACATGAACGTATATATACTACATTCTAGCAGAGCTCATTCGTGCCTGAAAATTAAACTAGCTCTTCTCGCCTCCATTGCCTTGTATTTTCTCAATCCCTGGAAAATAAAGAGATTTAGTTCTAAAGTTACTCAGCATTTCATGAAGCTACTCTCTTTGAATATGGTAATGCCCCTGATAACAGCAGCACAATAATTAATAGCAGATTTTGTCAATTTTCTGCTTGACAAAATTCTCTCCAAGCTTCACCTACATCTTTTCCCATCATGCAAGATTATATTCTTTACTTTCCTCTTTTTAACCCTTTGCAATGCATCCCAATTTGATGTTCAAAGACATTCAGCAACACCTTCAATGGATAATGCAAACCTGAGCTCTGCCTGTTGTTTAAACAACTACAAAATCTGGCGACTATTTCATTGCCTTCAATAGTTTCTTTCAGGGATCCTGTACATCGTTTACACCCATCAGCATGCAACTGGTTAAGGCAAAATAGCACATGTCACAATATACTGTCCAGACATTACATGTAGAATTGGAGCAGGAAATTGCAGCCGTTAACAACCCCTTGGCTAACAAATTATAGGCTTTCAAAAGACATTAAATCCTCCACCATCTTAGCAGGACTGTCTATATCACAGCACTCACCTACCTCCTGGCAACAGAATTACCAATCTGAACTGTTCCCTTGTGACATCACAATGAGATGTAAGTTTGTCTATAAACAAAAAAGACAGCACATTTATTTTTTTGAGGGATATTCCCTGCATCATGTCATCAACTCAGTGGATTTCCTATCCCTCTCCTCCTAACATAAACATTACCAGAATGTTTTAGGAAGGTAATTTAAATGTATTGGATTCGCTTCCTGTGCCTTTCTGTTTCACACTGTGGAGCATCTGAGGCTGTATTGTTATTATATCATTCTTATAAAGGACACATCTCAACTTGCTCCCTGCTTAAATGACCACTTCAACAACAGAAACAAATATTCTCTCCCTCACCCACCTACCTCTGTTATGCCAATACATTTCTGCCCTCTGTAACCTGCCTCCATTTTGCACCAGCTACTTATTCTGCATTCATCTCTCTTTTTTTTTAAAAAAAAAGGCCTATTCAGGTGGTCTAGAGGGAGGCTGTCAGAAATGGCAGCCTGAATCAAGGGATTTTCCTTCAATCCAAATGGCATGCTGTGGTGAGAGAATTAAACAGATGACTAACTAATGCCCTTTTGCCTGCAGATGGAGATGGGATTGCCAATTGTAAACCAGGGGCTGACACCTGGGGCGGGTGGGGGTGTGTGTGAATTAAACCATCCTGTGATTGTATTGCCACTTTCATCATGACTGCTTGTCTGCTCTCAAGTGCCTCTATTGAAAGCCTTCGCACTTCTCTGAGACTTGTTTGCCAAAACCCTCAGCACAGCTTCGGCTGTAAACATTTATCAGGAGAGAGGCACCATCTCCGACACTGGCTGGGAATAGTTGGCTTTTAGGTATTTAATTAAAACATTAAGCATGGGATGGGAGGAGAGGAAAACTCTTTGTGTCAACATGTGGATAGATCAGCTTGACAGCCAACAAGGTTTGCTAGAATAGAGCTTGCCTGCAAATGTTTTCTTCATGTGCTTCCCTCCTCCTTTCCCCCCCCCTTCCTGCACTGCTTTGTATAAGAGCTGCAATAACTTGAGCTTCGCTCTGCCTCATGCTGTTAGTTGTGGCTTTGAGATGGCACCCCATGCTGTCATTCCCCTGATTCTTTCAATCTGGTTGTTAGCTTTAATTTCTGAAATCAAGATTGGATTGTGACAAGGGCTTGTAATGAAAAGTAGGAAAGAAAAGTGGGTGGAAGTCTGGGGAGGAGCTGCACCTAAAGAATACTCAAATTGCGAATGAGGGTAAATATATTTGTCCCACAATAACATTGCAGGATCCAATCTGAGTCAGTCAGATCTGGAGAGAGAGAGAAGTTTCCTGATGATAGGCTCTATAATGAGCCTGAAAACCTGAAAGAATAAACCTTTGGACCAGGTGACCATCTCAGACTGGATTCTACATTTCCTATTAGCCAGCACATACAGATAATGACCAAATTTAGTTGTCCAGATTTTGCAAATTACCCATTCTTGGGGTTCCACAATTGATGATTGTACATAGAATGGGAGCTCTGACACAACCTAAGTGCTCGCTTATAGTCGTAGCGTTTAAATCCATACATGTGGATTTATTGCAATTTATACCAGTAGAATTGAATTCTTGGGAGAAAGCTGAGAGAAAGGCACTAGAGACAAAAGAGAGGCTGGAGGCCAATTGGAAAGAGGGTCCGTTTATTGATGAAGCAGGAACACCAAGTATGTGTGATTCTGAGTAGCTGACCACATGGAATTGACAGTGAGAAGTTTTTATACCTCCTTTGGGCTTTGCACTTGAACTTCCTGTTCCTGTGCAAGAACATATATTCTATTGGCTGTTGTCAGACTCCCATGGAGCCTTGTAGGGATTATGTAGGGATCATAGCTGGCTCTATAAATTGTCTGAGCTGCCAGGTTAGGTTGAAGTTTGGAGTGGTGCAATGAAGGAGTGGTGGGCAATTCCTATTGTGACTGAGAGCTTATCCTACCTTTGTTGGATCTTGGGTGAAGGTATTTCCTTTTTAATAGAGCTATACAATACAATACAATAATACAATAGTAGAGTTGGAAGGGACCTTGGAGGTCTTCTAGTCCAACCCCCTGCCTAGGCAGGAAACCCTATACCGTTTCAGACAAATAGCTATCCAACATCTTCTTAAAGACTTCCAGTGTTGGGGCATTCACAACTTCTGGAGGCAAGCTGTTCCACTGATTAATTGTTCTCACTGTCAGGAAATTCCTCCTCAGTTCTAAATTGCTTCTCTCCTTGATTAGTTTCCACCCATTGCTTCTTGTTCTACCCTCAGGTGCTTTGGAGAATAGTTTGACTCCCTCTTCTTTGTGGCAACCTCTGAGATATTGGAATAATGCTATCATGTCTCCCCTAGTCCTTCTTTCTCTTAAGCTAAACATACCCAGTTCCTGCAACCGTTCTTCATATGTTTTAGTCTCCAGTCCCCTAATCATCTTTGTTGCTCTTCTCTGCACTCTTTCTAGAGTCTCCACATCTTTTTTACATCGTGGCGACCAGAACTGAATGCAGTATTCCAAGTGTGGCCTTACCAAGGCATTATAAAGTGGTATTAACACTTCACGTGATCTTGATTCTATCCCTCTGTTGATGCAGCCTAGAACTGTGTTGGCTTTTTTGGCAGCTGCTGCACACTGCTGGCTCATATTTAAATGGTTGTCCACTAGGACTCCAAGATCCCTTTCACAGTTACTACTACTGAGTATGGTATCACCTATACTGTACCTGTGCATTCCGTTTTTGTTGCCTAAATGTAGAACCTTACTCTTTTCACCATTGAATTTCATTTTATTAGATAGTGCCCAATGTTCAAGTTTGTCAAGATCCTTCTGTATCTTAAGCCTATCTTCTGGAGTGTTGGCTATTCCTGCCAGCTTGGTATCATCTGCAAATTTGATGAGTTCCCCATTTATTCCCTCATCCAAATCATTGATGAAGATGTTGAAGAGTACTGGGCCTAAAACAGAGCCTTGGGGTACTCCACTGCATACTTCCCTCCATGTAGATGCAGTTCCATTGAGAACTACACGTTGAGTGCGGTTGGTCAGCCAGTTACCAATCCATCTGGTGGTGATGCTGTCTAACCCACATTCTTCTACTTTATCTAGTAGTAGGTTATGGTCTACCTTATCAAAAGCCTTACTGAAGTCCAAGTAAACTATATCAACGGCATTCCTCTGGTCCACTAATTTTGTCACATTATCAAAGAATGCAATAAGATTAGTCTGGCATGATCTGTTTTTGACAAATCCGTGTTGGCTTTTGGCTATTACTTTGTTTGCTTCTAGGTGTTCGCAAATTCGTTGCTTGATTATTTTTTCCAGAATCTTTCCTGGTATTGAGGTTAGGCTGATAGGTCTGTAGTTTCCTGGATCTAATTTTTTCCCTTTTTTGAAGATGGGAACCACATCAGCTCTTTTCCAGTCCTCTGGTAGCTATCTATCTCTTTCTCTCTTAAGTGCTGGCATTGAGTCCTGCTGTGTGGTTTAAGGAAGGTGGGGGCTGCTTTCGCCATCTAAAAACATGTTTCCCCATTTCTCATCCAGGGAAATATAGTATTCTGCCTTTTTAATATTTCTCAAAATATTTCATTCTTCTAGGAGAGGGGTCAATGCTAACTTTCTACATATGCCACAAAGTTTGCAAGCATTTTATTAAAATTATTACTAGAAATAAGTCAGTCCCTTCTATCTGGAAGTCATCTTACATACATAATATTCTGCAAAAGTTTAAATTGATATTACCACTGTTTTTATAACTAGAGAATAATATTCAGGTAACATTGAACTATTGTCAGTTGTATAACTTACATTATTGAGATTTTGAGGAGTTCTCTATCTAGAAGATGGAGACTCTACAATGTGATTAATAGAAGAGAGACAAAAGGCCATGGAATTTTTGAAATAGGCAATATGATATATTAAGTAGCACACTCTTGTCTCATTCCCAATAAAGATATACAAATAAGTTTAGCACTAGACCATTTAGCAATTTATCCCATGCAGATTTTTAGAAATCCCTCTCCCTCCATGGCATTATTTGATAAACAAGAATGGACTCAGAGAGTACTACACAGAAGGATTTCATTCTTATGGTTTCAGTTGCAAAAGATAGAAAAGTCATTATTGAACACACACACACACACACACACACACAAATCCTGAGTTATCTGGCATTTGCTAAGGAACACGGTGGCTCATGTGATTAGGACATTGGGTTGAGGGTTAGCAGGCCGATGTTTGAGACCTGAATGCTGCTGTGGGGTGGGGTAAGCTCCTGTCCTTCACTCCAACTCCTGCCAGGGACATGAAAGAAGCCCCCAGCTGGATTTGTCCAGCAACACTGATGTCACCAGTTAATCCTTTCAACCCATAAGTACTTCACTGCTTCTGAAACTAGTCAATGCAATCTGACATTTACTTGAGGGTTTAAAATATAAAATAATTATTTCCTAATATTACTGCATTTCATTTAATCACTTTTCTGTCTTTCTACTAATGCTGAGTCTGAATCTGCCTGGTTTTTTATATAAAAATTTACCTTGGCATGGATTTGAATTGCTTGGTGTCATTTTCTTTTTCATGCCTTCACTCTAACATCTCCATTAGTGTACAAATTTCCCAACCAATGGGAGGAATTGTCTCCTAAGGTCCTCCTTCCTGAAATTTATAATTGTATATCAATTTGTGCCCTAGCAAAATTTAAGAGGATGTTGATTAAAAATCATTTGATTAGAGTCTGTGCTACGTAAATGATGATCTCTTGACTCTTCCACCTGTCTTGCTTTTGACTGCTTTTTATACTGCTCCTTAAAAATATTTCAGTAGGCTGATCTCTATGGGCCAGACATGTGTGAGATCAAGCTGATTAAGAAAAATAGCCATTTTTCCTATGATAACATCAATTTTTGAGAATCCTGTCCTTGAACCATCCAAACATCCACTTATCTATCCACATTCTACTATTTAATGAAGTATGTTTGTTTAGGCATATTACCTGATTTTTTTTTTCCTTTTGGGGTGTTTAATGACTGGCCCTTTGCTTTTTAACTGCTGCAGCTGTTCAGTTTTATTGGTGTTGTTTAAATTGTTTTACAGTCTATTGTGTTGTTTTTAAATTGATGTAAGCTAGCTTGATGTGAGAACTGCTTTGATTGTAGAAGGGTAAGTTATAAATTTTCCAAAATTTTACATACATACATACAGTCTAAACTTGCCAGTGCACATTTTCTTTCCCTTGGGAAACTATTTAGGTATTGTTTACTTCGTCTCCTAAATTTGTAGTGCTTACCTAATGAGATGAACTATAACTTGACTCCGTGGTCTTTCGGCATTAACATGGTGTGCAGCGTTAATAACAGAGAATCATCAGTCACAAGCAGATGAAGCCATTAGAGAAGTAGGAAGTCACTGGTGGCATTTCTTCAAATTATAAAACTTGCTGTATAATTAGAACTATGACTTGCTACTTGTTATGTAATAGTTTTCCCTCTGGTCCATTCCGCTAGAGGGCGCTGTGCTCGTCGCTGATTGGTTACCTGTTTGACAGCCGGCATATATAAAGAGCTGCCAAACAGGGCTCAGCTGTTGCCAGTTAGCTGAGACCCGCGAATTGTGAAGTGCCGCGTTTGGCAACCTGTTATGATTAAAGCTGTTAGCTGCTTGAAGTCCTGGCTCGCTTCCTGTCTGTCCACCCGCGTTCTCCCAGCTAGAACATTGGCAATGAAGGTGGGAGTCACAGAGGAGGAGCTCAGGCAGAGCTGTTGAAAGTCACTAAGCTGAGCTAAGTCACAGAGCTGAATTTTCCCTCAGGGAAATCACTCGACGAGAGGTCGAGCTAGTCACTCACTACGAAGAGGGCCTCTGATTACCCCCCACGGAGAGAAGAATTGCCTCAGGATGGCTTCAATGGACACATTGGCCATTTTTAATGGGGCCACAGAAACTTGGGGACTCTTATATTACCCGTTTCGAGTGCTCTTTAGAAGCCAACGACTACACTGATTTGACTGAACAATGAAAGAAGTTGTACTTCCTAAACCTATGTGGAACAGAGATGTTTAATTTGGCGGGAACCTTAGTGGCCCCTCACTCCATCCATACGGTGTCCTGGGACATGCTGATGGCCAAATTAAAAAAATCACTACGCCCCTACCCGTCTCACACGACGCGTAGGTATGCATTTTATAGAAGGTTCCAACGTGAGGGAGAGTCTATTAATGAATATGTGGCTGCATTACGAGCAGCGGCTCTCCACTGTAAATTCAAGGATTTGGATGAGACACTGACAGACCAAATTGGGGGTGGGGGAAGAGACCTCCGAATACAGCACCGCCTGTTAGCCAAGCCTGAGCTGGACAGCACTAGATGAGGCTAGGGCAGTGGAGCTGTCAAATAAATCCACTGAAAAAATACAAAGATTTTCAAAGCTGCCCGCAGAGGACAAACACACCGAGGTTCACCATGAAGACATTTTCGGTGAGGACGGGACTGACAGAAATGATGATGTACATCGCTTGAAGGCAGAGCAAACCAGAGGTCGGCAGGGTAAGAGTCTATCCCAAAAAAACTGCCCTGGGTGCGGGGGTAGGCATGACAGAGCGGAGTGCCATTTTAAAAATACAACATGCCTCTGTTGTGGGAAGAGAGGCCATTTAGCGAAGGGCTGCAGGGCTGCTGTGCCCTGTGCAAGTGTGCTGGAAGGCAACTCGCAAGGCAGCAGTCAGTACGTCAGGAAACCTTTCAGATCAGGCAGACCCTAGAATTTCAGGAAACGGGATTCCTGTTTTTCTGTTCAGGAAGACAAGGAAGAGGCTGAAGTGGATCACATCATCCACAGTCTGAGAGGGAAAATATTCCTCATGGTTAAATTGGAAGGCAGACCTTGCCAAATGGAGATTGACATGGGCTCAGCTGTCTCTATTATATCTTGGGCAACAATTAAAAGGATTGTGCCTGCTATATCCCAAACCAGCTTAACGCCATGTCTCTTAAAATTGAGGGATTTCCAGGGGAAATCCATTACTGTACTGGGAAAATATTTTTGTAGGGTGGTTTTTAAACAATATAGCAAAAGGTTGCCTCTCATCGTGGTAAAAGGCCCCCGGCCAAGCTTGCTTGGGTTAGAGTGGTTTGAAGCTCTAGGGCTGACCATTATAGGAATTGACCAAATCCAGAGCACTCCATATTTGGACATGCTCATTAAGGAATTTCCTGAAGTTTTAGGGGAAGGTCTGGGGAAGTACACAGGTACTCCCATTTCCTTTAACCTTGACCCCCAGGTTCCTCCATGATGGCTGAAGCTGCATAGGGTACCTTTGCGTTAAAACCCAAAGTGGATGCAGAAATTGATAAGCTGCTGGCTCAAGGGGTTTTAGAGTCAATAGACCATGCCCGTTGGGAAACCCCAATCGTGACCCCAGTGAAGAGTGATGGGTCTGTGTGCCTCTGCGCTGACTTTAAATGCACTTTGAACCGTGCCTTGCAGCAGAGCGCATACCCTGTGCCCGTAGTGCAGCATCTGCTGCACTCTCTGGGGCAGGGAACCATTTTTTGCAAAGCTAGACCTCACCCAAGCATATCAGCAGTTGCCTGTGGATGAGGCAACTGCTGAAGCCCAAACGATTGTCACGCATAGGGGCGCGTTCAAGTGCAACTGGCTCCAATTTGGAGTCAGTGTGGCACCTGGACTTTTCCAAAATTTAATGGAAAGGCTTTTACAGGGTATACCAGGTGCTGTACCTTATTTTGACAACATCCTAGTATCAGCACACTCCCTGACCGACCTCCTGGCCCGTTTGCATACTGTGCTTCGTCATATCCGAAGCGTGGGGTTGAAACTCAAAACTACCAAGTGCAAGATTGCGGTGCCACAGGTCGAATTTTTGGGATTTTTAATTGACCGCAACAGCATTCATCCTACCCCCAACAAAGTGCTGGCCATTAAGCAAGCCCCTACGCCTACCACAAAAGCCGAGCTGCAAGCCTTCCTAGGCCTCCTGAACTTTTACAATATATTCCTCCCGCACAAGGCTTCCATTGTGGAACCGCTCCACAGACTGCTAGACAGCTCGGCAAAGTGGGTTTGGGGCAAGAGGGAAGTGTTTGAGACTGTAAAAAACTTTCTGACATCTGAGAGGGTCCTGCTCCAGTACGACGAATCACTCCCAGTTGTATTGACTTGTGACGCGTCTCCCTATGGGTCGGAGCACTCCTAAGCCACCGGCTGCCATCAGGCAGGGAGGCTCCTGTTGCATTTTTTTCTCGCACCTTGTCCTCCCCTGAAAGGAACTATAGCCAGCTAGATCAGGAAGCTTTAGCTATAGTGGCTGGGGTGAAACGTTTTCATTCTTATCTATATGGCTGTCATTTCCACATAGTGACTGATCACAAGCCCCTGCTGGGCATCATCGCTGGGGACAGACAGACACCCCAAATTCTGTCGCCACCCGGGCATAGTCCAGATGAAGTCACTGGGCCGGAGCTATGCTTGGTGGCCGGGCATGGACCAGGACATTGTGTGGTGGGTCTCAGGCTGTTCGCAGTGCCAGGAGTCCCGACCTGCCTGTCCCAGAGCCCCCATCCAGAAACAGCCAAAGGCTCCGTGGTCCAGGGTTCATATGGACTTGGCTGGCCCAGTGAAGGGCCAAACATTTATTGTTATTGTTGATGCCTCTTCTAAGTGGGTTGAAATTGCATTACTATCTTCCACCACTGCCCCTGCCATTATCAAGGTATTAAGAAGGGTCTTTGTGACCCATGGGTTACCTGATCTGGTCATTTCTGACAATGGGCCCCAATTAATCTTTTTTTTAACTTTTGTGATGTGTGTTTTTAATGTTGTACGCCGCCCTGAGTCCTTTTGGAGAAGGGCGGCATATAAATCCAAATAAACCTAAACCTAATTTACTGCAGCTTTGCTAGGTTCTTTCTTTGCCAGGCTAGGTGTCAGACACGCTTTCATAGCTCCCTTCAACCCAGTGGCCAATGGTTTGGTGGAACGCGTGGTGAGAACAGCAAAAGAAGCATTAGCGAGGTTTGGGCCCCAAAATTGGCAAGAAGATATAGATAAGTTCTTGCTATGGCAGCATGCCACCCCATGCTCCACAACAAACAAAAGCCCGGCAGAATTATGAATGGGTCGGCGCATTAGAACCACACTGGACAGGCTACACCCCGAGTATGCCCCTGTAAAGCTGTTAGACTCCCACAGCCACCTTAAGGGATTCTCAGTAAATGCACCTGTCTATGCGAGGAACTACACTGGCCACCCACTTTGGGTCCCAGAGGTGGTCAGGAAAATCACAGACCCATGCTCATACCTCGTAGAGTTAGGGGACGGCCAGGTGTGGAGGCGACACATAAATCAGCTGAGGAGTCGGCAAGGGAACGCAAACTTGATGGAACAGCAGCAGGGCCTATCCAATAAGCAAATCACGGATAGCTCAGAGCAGACGCCAAGGTCCCAGTCTACCTCCCCCGAGCGGTTGCAGGGTAATAATAGGAATCTAAGAGACTTACCTGTTCTTCCCCATGGGTCTCCAGCATTGACTGGGTCGGAGGAGGAAGGGTCTGGGCCCATAGGGACCTCAGCTCCAGAAGCTGGGGTAGAAGTTCCTCTGAGAAGGTCAGAGCGGATTCGACACCACCCGAGCTACTTAAAAGACTATGCATACGCATTCTAAGTGTAAAGGAGTGTTATGTATTATAGTTTTCCCTCTGGTCCATTCCGCTAGAGGGCGCTGTGCTTGTCGCTGATTGGTTACCAAATAATCAAATCCAGAAAGTCCATGAAGCAGAAGAGATCCGGAGCACCCTCAAGGGAGATATTAAAAGATGCCAGAAATTATCATTTTTCCCCCAGGGTGGTTTCAAAAGGCAGACTTCATTTATAAGTACAGAAATGAGAATGGAGGGGAGCCATCTTGACTCCTCCTTTCCGCAGGGAGAAGAGCAAAAGTTTTAATTTTTAAAAACAGCTCAGCAAGCACTCTTGCAACTGTGATTTCAGTCTTTCTCACATAGTTAATTCGAGTGGCAAGTCAGCCTTTGTTCTCTCTCCATTCTGAAGTGGAGAGAGAGAGTTTGAATGCCGCTTTATCCAAGGTGGGGTTAGAAAAGAAAAACTCCCCCCTCCAATCTTCGGTTTAAAATAGATTGAACAGAAACTTACGATAGCCTGCTGCTTGTCCGTTACCGATAGTTGAAGAGATTAGGAAGGATCCTCCACAACCAACATTTCAGCCACACTTCCTTTGATTAACTTATTTCCTCTGGAGCCCATTCGGCAAAGGGGCAAGCATGCTTCCCCTTCTGCTCCCCAGCTCCTGGGGCGAAGCTGGAAAACCCCCCACCAGCTGCCGCTGAGTCTGGGGGGTTCCAACAAGCTGCCCTATGGCAGGGGTCCCCTCCAAGGCCCCCTGTGCTCCAAACGGAGCCCACCGAGAAGACAAGCGGCAGACGAAACATCCATCGCCTGCAGGGACCGGAAGTCGACTCCACATTATCTCTCTTCATGTTATCTATCTTGGTAGGGCTGAATTGTATTGCATAAAACTGAAAACTGGTTTCTTTGATTTGGACTTAATATGCAGTTGGCTTAATCAGTATACTGTGTAAATGATGGACTATATCCTGTTGTATGAACCAACTACTTTTACATAATAAACATGTAATGGTTTAAACCAACAATGTCATAATTAAATGCAATTACATTAAGTTTTTGATGAGGATTCATGGCAAACTACATGTCCCTGAAGAAGCGGCGATAGCATTGCAACAGATTCTGGCCGGCACTATGTGTCTGGATGAAGCAGAGATTGAATGATTATTCCCTTGCACTCTGGACCGATGCTCCTCAAAAATAAACTGCAGGAACTGAAGGTTTTGTAATGTATTGTAGTCTATATGGGAGGAAAGGGGGGATTGCTGGAAAATCTTGCACCTGAATTGGTAGTAAAAAAAATTGGCAACCCACTACTGATCAGAACCCATCCCACAGGGTCCAGTAGGAGAAGTAAATTGTGGGTCTTTTCGGACAAGAAATTTCTTCAGTGGGATCTAGAGGAAAGCCACTTTTTCTTTTTATCCTGTTTTTATAACTACTGTAACTGCTTCTGTTTTTTTCCCTCTATTGCACCCTATATTCAATTCCTAATCTTGTCTCCCCATTTTTTAATTTGTTTTTGTTTTCTCCCTAAACCTATTTGGACCCAAGTGATTCAAATGATATTCTAAAAAAAGAAAATCCCGGCAAAAAGCTTTTGTTTATTTTCAAGGAGCTACTTAAATGTTTAATGACATTAGCTCCTTGCAAATAGCATTAATTTCCTGCATATGCAAATGTCCTTAATGTGAAACCCCCATAACAGGTAGAATGTAGAAAGTTAATGAAGCCATGTAATTAGAATCACTATAGTGACTGCATTCCCCGGAGAATAATAATGTGATAATATACATAGGTTTTCACATTCTTTGGAAATAACAGCTTATAATTTGAAAATAGATAGTAAAATATTTTCATTATCTTCTGTCGTCTCCTAAGGCAAATGGCAGGTACAAATAAATGGTATTCTGATTAATTTCCAGGGGGGGAGATGGTGGGCAAGAGGAATTGCTATCATACACTGCAGCAGAAGGAAGCTCTGACATCTTTCTGTATTCTTTGCAGGACTATTCAGATTGTGGAACACTGTTATATCATCCTTTCTTGACTGTCTCAAACATTAAAACAAGAAGGCAAGATAAATATTGGTTGGCTTCTGTTTCTATTTCTTTAATGAATATAGAAAACAACATCAGACTCCAAACACATTTAATCAGGTATTGTAGGAAGTCAAGAAATGAGTAATGCATTGTTGTAGAAACCATCTTATTGGCTTGGTAGCATTTATTGGCTTGGTAGCCATTGGTTTGGCAGTGTTCTTGACCAAATTATATAGAATGAATTCAGACGGTACCCAGGACCTTTTATCGGATGACATACGTAAAAATAACTGTGTACAAGAACAATAGGATTGTGTTCATTGGGCTCATCCTTTACGCTCTAGGCCAGGGGTGTCCAAACTTGGCAATTTTAAGTCTTGTGGGGAATTCTGGGAGTTGAAGTCCACAAGTCTTAAAGTTGCCAAGTTTGGACACCCCTGCTCTAGGCCACTGTTTATCAAATAGTTTGCTGGCTGTGGAATTCTGGAGGTTGCACTTGCAAATTCAAGTTGCAAGGTTGAGAATCACTGCTCTAGGCCACCACCTAAAAATAGTGACAGACCCTTTCATGAAATTTAATCTTGAATTTCAATCTGAAGGACTGGGAATCATCACTAATGCATCATGCATTTTGCATTTCTTAGTCTGACCACTCCTTATTCCTTATGTCAACAATGGTCTTCCAGTCATGTAATCAAACAGTACAGACATTGAGGCCAATTTATACTTATATGCTGTTTTTGTTTTCTAAAATTTTCCTGATAAAAAAATCATTTTTCCTGAGTTATATTCAGAATTGTATGTGTTCCATACCATTTGTTATGAAATCATTCTTGGTATAGTATTTTGTATGGAATACTTTTTTCTGTATGCAAGTCCCTGTACTTTTTTTTTATTAAGGCCATTTTGATCTAAAGCAAATACTAGGATGCAATTCCCATTTCCCACAATATAATCACATTGGAACTGTAACCAATATCCACTGTTCTATTTATCTGCATTGTAAGTCTGCATTTACAGTGATGTTATAATTAGATTATATATGTTATAACAATTCATTTATTTTTATTAAAAAATAAACTCTTTGTCATCAATGGAAGTCTCTGTGTGACTTATACTAAGACTTTGGATGAAGCACACAAAATTCTGAGGAAATATATTTTTTAAATATGCTAAACATTATTTTCACAGCAATTTTAAGCTAAGAATCCACTACAAAACAAAGGTCAAATTCATGCATTTAACCTTATGGTTTTTAGGATGCTTATTAAACCTGTATGTGTTCAATGCAGTTTGATGCTTCATTTCAAGGAGTGGAACAAAATCCATTTCAGTATTCAAAGTGAAATATTAGAGGCCACACTTCGCCTTCAGAAGGACAAGTTGGTTTGTTTAAAATGTATATGGCCTCCCTATTCACACATGGAGATTCAGGGCACAGCAATAAAAAGCCATAATTACACACACACACACACACACACACACACACACTTTATAGATAAATGTGATGTTAATACATGTAAAAAAAGGAGTAGGGTTTCAACTGAACAATCACCCTATTGACCTTTCCCCATCTCAATTTGCACAACCTTCTCTCTTTTCCTGAAGGACACTGAAGGGCCAGAAAATATGATGGAGCTACTTTGCTCTGCTAAATAAAAAGATTGAGCTGCTTCATTTGGGGATTTGCTTTGATTGAATCAAATTCCCATCAAATCATTCCACCAAAGCTCTTCACAGCCCTGATTTTTACCCCTCAAATACAACTATATCTTGGCTAAGCTGAGCCCTAAAAGAGTTTTCATTCTCACTGGAATTGTATCAGAAGTAAGGTGAAATAGCTCTTTTGGACTAAATTCGTGTGAACTCTATTGGAATAACAATGATACAGATGCAAACTAGAGATTTTCTTTTCCTTTGAGTTTAAAAATTCAATAGCAAGGTTCACTCAGAGTGCAAGTTTACTAGTAACTGGTGGATCAGATGAAATGTTCTTCTCAGACTTGGTTTTCTTATATAGCAATTCATTCAGTACAACCATATTTTATTTCTCAAACAATATTGGATGAAACTACTAAGCTATTCAGCCAGAGGATTCTAATGTGAATGATTATTTTAAGGCATTTTATTGCTTTGTGGTTACAGTTTAGGTCAGCATGTTTCTTTGTGAATTTAGTAAACTTCCACTAACACTCAGTTTTATTCAGTCATTTCTGTTAACAGTCTCAGAGGAAATAAAAGAAATTTGAAGAATAACTTATGTTTCTCTGTGCAAATATACTCATACATGTTTATGTAGAGCTTGAGGTCTCATGTAAGAGTGAGATAAGAACTCAACTGTTCTATGTGGTGCAAATTAATTATGTCGCAACTCTGCATCTTGTAATCCATTTTCTCTGTTGTTGCAGGAATCAAATTTCTCCAAACAACAGGAAGTAGGCAAGAAATTGAGAATGAGGGAGCTTGTGGCAGTGGTGAAATCTATTTTTTTTGCCACTGGTTCTGTGGGTGTGGTATGTTTTGGGGGGGGTCATGTGACTGGGAGGGCATGGCCAACTTTTTTCCACTTTTTAAAGCATTTTTGTCTATCTATTCAGTTTGGGTGAATAGGTAGTAAAAAAAATGCTTTAAAAAGTGAAATAAAGAGGGTCTGACAATCGCATGGCTCAAAGCTGATCTGCATGATATTTGGAGCCATTATTTTCACTTTTTAAAGCTTTTTTTTTTACTACTGGTTCAGGCAAACCTTAGCATTTTTTGCTACCGGTTCTAGCGAACAAGTTAGAACCAGTACCATTTCACTCCTGGCTTGTAGGCATCTTACCTAAGGAATGAAAAACTATTAGGACAATGCCAGTCCCTTTCTTTTCTTTCAACCCTGAAATTTGAGCTTTGAATAATAAAATAAGCACATGGTCCCCAAATCCATGAAAGCACTATACTAAAGATCATAAAATAGAATCTTAAAAGAGCCTTAGGTTCTTAATTCTTTCAGAGCAATGATCTTGAAATGACTGCTCCCAAGGAGACACAGGTTACCCTGGGAGCTATTGAGAATCCACTGTTCCTCTGTTCAGAAAAAATAAAAATATTGGAAGTAACGTCTTCAAGAGTCTTTTGTTTTTAAAAAAAGTTTTATTTGTTTTTACAAATATTTTGGGGAAAAGGGTACATAAGTATGGAGAAAAAATTTTGACAGCTACATCATACGGAAGGTATGGTGCTTCCCCGGGATCTTACATCTCTCTCTTATTATATATATATCAAAATATCATTATTACATACATATTAGCAGTTTAGGTTTACCTCAAATTCTTTAACATCTTCAGTCACACTTTATATCACTTCTAACCATTTCATTGTATTAACAATTGCAATGTATTTTTAATTCATTTCTGTGACCTAAGTCTCATTGCTGCCTCCTCTCCCCTGTCTGTTGGCTGAGCCATGGTTCCTCCCCCTTTCATATCTTGTGCACTGTCTCCTGTTCCGTCTAGAAGAGTCTTGTGTCTTTCCGTGAAGGCTTCTGCCTCCACCACTGTATTAATTCTCACTCTACCACCCTCCCAGAAAATCAACAAGCCTTAACTGCTTATCCAAGGCTTTGAATTCTAACTGTGGTTTGCTTATCCAGAGTTTAAGCCTCTTCTTTTGCTTTGATTACATTTCTCAACTGACCCTCTGAACTGCGGTTTACTGTAAAATTCCTCAACTATGGATGTGCAGATTGGGAAAAAAAGAACCCACAAGGCTACTACTAGTAGTGATGGAAATTATTACAGGCCGCATCTCCACTGCCAGCTGTCCTCTTTTGGTGTTGTTGTAAATGTTGTAAAACATGGATTTTGTAGATGAGAAGTGAATTGTATTGTGAGATTTTTGGTTTTTATGTAATTTTTATTCAAGGATTCCCTGAATTATTTCAAGGTTTCCTCTGGGATTAAAAAAAAGTTCATAAAGTTTTAGTATATTATGAACAATGAATCAGATTCTGACTGTTTGCCAACAGCAAACCATTGGATCAGTTCGGTTCATTATGCTTCCATCCTTGAGTATATAAACACTGGATCTTACATCCTTTTTATCCTGTTTACTCTAATTTAATACTTACCACATATCAGCTTTCCATATTTATAAACCTACCTGACTATTGGGGCAGTAATTTTAGATAAAGCAGACTTTGCACATTTATCTCTTTTACTTGCTTAAAATATTTACTTTGTATGTTTCTAGATCACATGCCTTTCTGATTAGGATGAATCTTGTCCCTTCGTTTCTCAGTTCAGGTATATTTATTTTCTCTTTTGACTCTGACCAGTGTACAAGATGTATTAATCCAATTCTCCCTCTGTTCTCTCTGTTCATAATAGAAGAGAGAGAACTACATCATTTCACTGCAGAAGAAGTCTCAGAAATTCATATTGTTACATTATTTCATTTTAAAAAAACACTTAATTTTATTTTTCTTCCATGCAAGAACTAGATTCAAAAACATTTTATTTTTAAAACTAATGTTCTACTCTTCATACATTTCTGTTGCTGTATAAGTTCACTGCTATTCGATAGTTTATATCTAATAGAGATGTTTCAAAATGGTGATCAAGTCAAATTGTGCATATCTATCTTCATATGTTTTACTAAATATGTATCTGCTCCCATAAGAACATAATTCAAAAAATATACTGTACATACGAAGAAAAACATAAATGAGGAACCCATTCCTGGATATCTGGTTTATATGTATAGATTACTTAAATAATCACCCACAAATAAAGACCTCAAGCTTTAAAAGGCTATGCAATTCAGCTAAATTTTAAAGATAAAGTTAATTGATAAATTTAAAGACATCACTGAATATCCTTCCTTTCTACGTTAGACTGCAGTACAGGTAAAGCCATTATATTAGAACTATGCATCTGTTAAGAACCAGGAATACAAAAAGAGATAGTAGCTATAAACAGATTGTGCCTAGTAAAATGATTGCGCCTTCTGAAAAGAGAGGGGGAAAAATCAGGCACAATAAAAGGCAAAATGGTTTTCTGTCCAAATGCCAAACCATCTGTGAGGTTTTTCTTCCAATGCTATTGATACTTATTGTGGCACTTGTAGCAGTAATTATACTGAGCTGATAAATCCAGCATTAAGAACATTATAAAATAAAGAGATGTATAACAAAAACCTGATTGCAAAAGAGCGATCAGAATGATAGATGGGGAGGTGGGTGCGAATCTCAAGGAGGAAAGCAGGAAAAATGGCTGGCATCTTTCATGGGGAAGATAGCTTTGAAAGGACAAAGATGTACATCATAATCTCAAGCAAAACTCAAAGAATAATCATTTGCTACTGTTACAAAATTGGTGTTCTTGTTTTCTGCATCCAAAGAGATTCAAAAATAAAAGAATCTGTCCTTTTAGGCAACATATTGTGACATGGAAAATTTTCATTGAAAAGTACCATATAAATGAGCCACTATCATACAACTAGGAAAGACAGCCTTCCTGCCATGAACCATAGCATTCTTTTGAGAAAGTGAAAGACTAGTCACTTTACAAAATGCAAAGGGGGAACTGATCTTAGACATATGTACCAGCAAATGAAAGGAATAAAATGCCCAGTTAGAGTGCAGAAAAGAAAAATGAATAGGAAATGCTTGGGTGTGTTGAAGAATGAGTTTAAAGCTTTAATTGAAGAATCCAAGAGAATAATCTTATGCATCTAAGTTTGTCATAATTCTTGTACTTTGTTTGTAGTGTACTTAAGAAAGTATAGTACAGAAAAGAACTGCAAAATCTGCTTTTGTGTCTTGATTAAGCTGGCCTACATCCAGTTTGTTTTCTCTGGTTTTGCTCTTCATCAGACCTTTTTTTTCCAATACTGGTACAGAAAATATAGTTTGTTATAAGGAAAGGAAAGGAAAAACATCTGATTCTGATTCTTGATTAAGCTGGCCTGCATTTGGCCGATATTTTTTTTCTGGTTATATTCTCCATCAGAACTTCGTTCCAACATTTTAAGAAGGATATTTAACAGTTCTTGGGGAAGTATCCCACTTCCCCCTTTTGGTAGCTTGAGCCACTTAGAGTTTTTGCTTATATTCCAGGACAATTTGATCACTGAAGCAATAGGCAGTGATAAGACAGTATCACTAACCAATAGCCATCTGTAAAACAGATATTCTTCAATACAAATCCACATATGGTGAATGGTTGTTTACGAAATTGTGTAGTGTATTGTGCCCAGTATGATCCATAATCAAGGTTGTACTTAGCAGTTTCTCTTCATATACCTGGGTTGATAAATATTTTGACTCTGTTCCATTTCTTTAAGAAACAGAATAAAGCACTGACAGAATTCATATTTTAACAGTGCACATATCTACATCAGTATCACAATTATAAAAAAAGACATAATAACATACTTTTACTGTTTGGCAGACTGAAATAGATGCCCACATTTTTGCTTGGAGAACTTTGATCATTGATGGCTTAGAAACCCACCAGTGTAGCTGATTGTAGCCATGCAGTAGTACTTAAAAAGCTGCTACTGAAAATATCTGTTGTCATTTCTTTCCTATATGTTCCCTACTGCCACATATACCTATTTACTCTTTGTTGTGCACTATTAGCAATTTCAGCCTCTGCTTCATTTGTTCTTTTCTTTTTACTGTTGTCTTTTCTCCTAAAAGCTTACAGGGAAGGAATTGTGCTGGCTATACATTTTATCAATTGTTTTGCACATTCATGGCATTAAATAAAAAGCTAATTTTCTCTTCACATACCTTCAGCTAAAGCTCAATAATACCATCATCCATACTCCTTCAAGGGCTTATTCATTTGCTTATATGAAGACAGAAGAGTCTTACCAACGATGTCCTTTTGTTGTCCACTTAAGATCAGCCTCCACATTAATGAATAAATGGACTCTGACCTGGTAACAATAGCATTATTATGACTTCCAAAACATGATGTTTTGCAGTCAGAAATGCATTACTCTTCAACAACAGACTTCAATAACACTGCAGCCTGTGTTTAGCCATTAAACACAGGCCTTTTACCAGGTTTGCCTGGTATGCCAGTTGCGCCCCTTCCTGGATCAGAATGCCCTGTGCACAGTCACTAACACCTTCGTCCTTTCTCGCCTGGACTACTGTAATGCTCTCTACATGGGGCTGCCCTTGAAGAGCACCCAGAGGCTCCAGAATGCGGTTGTGTGGGTTGTCATGGGGGTACCTAGGTGCTCCCATGTTACACCCCTTTTAGGCAGCCTGCACTGGTTGCCAGTTGTTTTCCGGGTGTGATTCAAGGTGTTAATTATGATCTTTAAAGTGCTCCATGGCTTAGGCCAGGGCACTTGCGAGACTGCCTACTGCTACCAGTAGCCTCCCACCATTCAGTACGATCCCACAGTGTTGGCCTCCTTAGGGTGCTGTCAGCCAGCCAGTGTTGGCTGGTGACCCCCAGGGGGAGAGCCTTCTTTGTGGGAGCGCCTTCCCTTTGGAATGAGCTGCCCTCGGAGCTTCGCATAACCCCCGACCTTCGGTCCTTCTGGCATGCCCTAAAAAGTTGGCTTTTTCAGCAAGCCGGCCTGGCCTGAATAGAATAAAATAAATTATTAATTTTAAATTGTCAATTTTAATTTACCTAAATTTGATGTAAATTGTCAATTGAAGGTTATTGGATTTTCTATTTAATCTTTTTTAACTTTTGTCATATGTGTTTTTATGTTGTACGCTGCCCTGAGTCCTTTGGGAGAAGGGCGGCATAGAAGTCCAATAAAACCAAACCAAACCAAACCATTATGACAAATGTTCTTCCCTGCCAATCCAGAATGTGATAAATTAAAACAGGACACACTCCAGATATGATCTTTTTTTCAGGCAATGTGATCTGTTAGGGCATTTATCATTATCCCCTCTGTTATGGTCAGATCACATCCTGGTGTCCTTGAGATTTTGCAACATTTCCCCTCTCTATAGGAAGGCCTATTCAAATGGTCCACCCTTGAGGGCTGGACTGGGGACTATGTTGCATAGTCCTGCAGAAGTTCTGGCCACAGGCTGGAATCCAAAGGCAGCAGAGGCCTGGGCAGGATCACGCCCATGGCCCCTCTCTTGGCCCATCATCCTGACATTCCCCCCATTCCCCCACAGAGGAGTTGAAGATGCTGAAAAGAACCAAGGGACAGCTAGAGTGCCTTGGAGGATGCCAGAATGAGTTCAGTTAATTATAGGTTAGAACCACTATTAAGGCCTATCTCATGCTGGTAAGAACGGTGAAATGTCACTATTTCTCTGCACTTACTGCATCTGCAGAGTGCTACCTAGCATCACTGTTTAAAGCTCACCTGATCCCTTCATGTGTAGGAAGGCTCAAATGAACATTTACAGGTGTGGCTAGAGGAATTTGTCACACTTGATGTATAAAATTGTTTGAATTCATACTCAGTTGGATGCCAAGCATGGAGGGAGGTCCTTTGGAGATGCCCAGGTAACATACATACTCAATCATCTACAATTTGACCTTGTTCGTCCTGAGAAATGGACAGAATCCTCAAAGCTGATAATGCGGTTACTTGTTCATTAGATCTTAGCCCCTCCTGATTGTTTAAAGCCTTCAGCAGAATGACTTGCAGCTGGGTTCTCTATTGATGCAGGATCAGGTATTTCCAGGACCGCTTAAGGAAGCCTTGGTCCATCCCCCTCAAGAATCCCACTTGCCTAGCAATTTCCATTCAGTTTCACACTTCCCTTTTTGAGGAAAGATGGTGGAAAAAGTGGTTGTGTTGCAACCTCAGAGGGTCCTAGATGAAAAAGGTTATGTGCAGCCCTTTCAGCTGAATTCAGGCCTACTTATGGGACAGAGACAGCATTGGTTTACTTGTAGATGATCTCTGGCTGATGTGGAATGGAAGTAGTATATCCTTCCTTGTTCTTCTTGACCTCCCAGCAGTTTTTGATACCATATGATCATACTATCCTTTTTTAAAAGAGAATTTTATTAGTTTTTACAAACATTTATGGGAAGGGGTAAATAGGTATACAAAAAAAATTTTGACAGCTACATTGTGCGAAAGGTAGAAATCCCCCCAAAACTCACAACTTTTACAGGAAAAAAAACAAACACCAAAAAGTAAGAGATAAACATTGGCAGCTTTTTGTTTTACATTGTATCAACCATATATTCAATCATCTCATATGTCATTTCCAACAAATTACATTATATCAACAATTGCAATAATGTTTCAAATATACTTATTTTTGTGACCTGAGTCTTTTCAATATTGCTTCCTCCCCCCTGTCTTCTGGCAGAGCCACAGCCCCTCCCTCCTTCATATCTTGTGTACTGTCCCCTGTTCCATCTAAAAGAGCACTGTGTTTTTTAATGAAGGCCTCCGCCTCCGCAACTGTGTTAATTCTAATTCTACTGCCACCCAGAAAATCAGCATTCCTTCTGGCAATAGCCATCTAAACCAAACTCCTTTATTATATAGTTTCTTTGATAAAGAGGAATATTTCTTCCTCTTATCATTTACTTTCTTGGGAATTTGCTTAAGACTGGTTATTTCTTTATCTTTATATTTTGATGGTCCCACCCTTTGAGCTCCTAAAACCTCATCTCTTGTAGTCTTTCTAAGAAATTTAACATGTACTTCCCTTGGAACATTGTGTGTTCTAGCATATGCTGAATTGATCCTATAAATCAAATCAATATCCCACCACAGCTGTTCTTTATCTCTTTTGATATATTCTGCTAAAATTGTAGCCATGATCTCCTTAAGATCTTCATTTTCTGTCTCTGGTAAGTTTTGAAATCTAAGAAAAAAAGACATTCTTTCAAGGTCCATTTTTATTATAAAATTTTCAAGTTCTCTATTCTGCTTCTGGACTATCTTGACCTCCTCCCTCAACCCAGTCGTGTCTTCCTCCAACACACCAATTCTCTGTTTATTTTGTGTTGTTTGTTGTTGCGTTTCTCTGAGCTGTTCATTTAGGTCTGCCAGTTGTTTTTTCAGTTCGTCTTGTCCCTTCATAATAGTTTGAAACATTTGAGCAACAGATAAATCCTTTGAACTCTCTTCAGTTGTTTTAGGTTGTAGAAATGAGGCAATTTGTGTCTGTTGTGTAATCGGGCTAGATGTAGAGGATGTTGGGGCCAAAGATGCCTTCCCAGGTGGTGGCTTTTTAGGACCCATATTAAGTTCAGAGATAGCTATAAATCTTGTACAAAAGAAATGGCGTCTGTGGAATGCACAGCTGGGAGAGTTCGTGGAGGCAAACAAGCCCAGAAGTAAAAGTTAGTCCTGATACACAGTTCCAAGCCAGGGGATAAAAATCAAATACTCCAAATCCAAAGGGACCACGTAACAAGAGAGTCTCCAGGAGATCTCCGGGGTGTAGGATGATATAAAGCCAGAAATTCTTTCAAAGGGGAAACTTCATTCATAAGATCAGAGAAGAAGGAGGAAGTTAGCCATCTTGGCTCTGCTTTCACAGGGGACCAGGGAGCAAAATGTCCAAAGTTTCCATAAGGTGGATTAGAAAAGCAAATCAGCAGTCATCTCTTGCAATTGTAGTAAAAGTCATACTCCCGTTGCTAATAGAAGTGTACAGTTAGCTTTTAACTCTCTCTCTCTCCTCCGAGAGAGAGAGATATTCTGAATGCCGCTTTTTCCAAGGGGGTGGTGGAAAATCCCCCCTCCAATCTTACAACTTCAAAGAATTGAATCCACAATTTAAAGAAGCTGCTGTTCATCAATTACGTAGAATTAAAAGAGATTGAGGGAAACCTCTTACCTCTCGCATTTCAGCTGTAACATCTGATTGATTCTTTCCTTCCGGAATCCATTCGGCGAAGGCGCCCAGCAACAGCGAGTAAAGCCATGCACCTCCCACACTCCCCGGCTCCTGGGGTGAAGCTGGACCCCCCCCCCCGTGGCTGCTGCCGATCCAGGGGGTTGCAACAAGCCGCCCTATGGCAGGGGGGCCCTCCAAGGCCTCCTGTGCTCCAAAAAGGAGCCCACCAAAGAGACGAGCAGCGGACGCGCATGTCCATCGCCTTCGGGGACCAGAAGTCATCTCATGATCATACTATCCTCTTGAACCAGCTGTGGGAGCTGGAGTGTGCAGCACAATCTTGCACTGCTTCAGCTCCTTCCTTCAAGGCCAGATCTAATTGTGTTGATAGAGAACAAGAAGGCCATCTCACAGCCACTCCTTTGTGGCATGCTGCAGGGCTCACAGCTCTCTCTACTTTTTTTAACATCTCCATGAAACTGTTGTCTGCACCTGACAGCATTTTGGCAATGTATTAATTTTAAATAGGAAATAATTCAGTTACAGGAATTCTTAGAACCACGTTCCTTTCTTCTCAATTAATCTTGAAATTCTTCAAATGCCTGGAAAAGAATCACTTTCAGTTTTATGAACTTAAGAACTCACCAGGACCACTCCAAAAATTGTCAACTATCATGATTTTTAATTTGACACAATGGTAAAAATATTGGGGAATAATCTTATTATTTTGCTTATGTAACTTAAAATTGATTTGCTTATTTAAAGATATTGAGAAGATCAAAATCAAATGTAGGGTTCTGTCTAGATCCAATCCTTTTGTTTGTCCTGGTCTCACTTTGATTTTTGAGCATGGCTTTCATATGACTCTAAAGGTCAAGCAAAGGCCTTGTATATCTGTCACTTTGATGATAAAGTGGACTCTAACCCCTGGAAGTTTATGCTACCATAAATCTGTGAGATTTTTAAGAGGTCATAAGTCTTTCTTTTGGTGAATTTTATATAAAGGACACACATGGCTTATTTTCTGGAGCTTAGCAGCAAATGAATCTAATCAGTAGAAATGGTTAATAATGATTAAAATCATTTGTCCAATGGAAAGTTTATTTCAAAGTTCACAAAATATAGAACTATGTCTTTGGATAGTTCTAAGAAATCTAGTATCCTTTTATTACTTTTGCAGCTTTGTATATTCCAATGAATTTATATGTTATATGTGGAGGAGCAAGGTTCTCTTGTAAAAATGAAAAACTCTTAAATTACTATCATTTATGGAGGAATTGCATTGATACAAATGAAAAGAAAACATAAATTTGCAATATTGCTATCTACTTCCTGGAATTTTTCTATATTCCAGCTTTTCTTTTGGAAATACAATCTAGTAGCTCTGACATAACTTTCCTCAGCTTAGTAACAGCTAAGTAACAGCTTAGTAAGTAACAGCTACTTACAGTAAACAGAGCCAGTGAGTTGAAATTAGGAACAAAGGATAACAAATATACTGGGCTGATAATCGCCTGGGAGACAGCCTTTATATACGAGTTCTAACACAAAAACTTCAGAAATGTTTAGGGCAGCCAATATGCATTTTCCCAGCATGATTTAATAAAATTGTGGGATGTGACTATACAAACTAGTGTAAGAGTCATTACTTTCATTAAGAATATTACAGAGAATAAATTAACCTAAAACAATAAAACCTGAGCTGCAGATATATGTAAGTCATTTACATTGTCTTGTAAACTCATTTTGGTGGAGGAAGAGAATGAATGTGTTATGGAAAAGGTTTCATTAGCACTTGCATTTCAATTGACTTAGAGGCATACCATAAGAATGAAAAGGCAATAAATATCAACCATAAATGAGAAACCGGTACAAGCTTTCCCTTCTCTGTTCCCCCCTCCTGATGTTCTGTGCCATTACACTTTAATAGTTGCCTTGCATTTTCAATATAAAATGCTTTAAAATAGGCTACAATTGTGCCATCAATGAAATCAGAAGACATCTTTTATGTGGCTTTGTTATGTAGGTTGACTGCCAATTCCACATTATGACAAAGACGGAAGGAGAGACAGCAGAGCTGTAGTGTAATGCTGTAAAATGACAACATGCCCTACTATTTCATACACGCTCAGCTTCAATATTTGTCAACTGCCTCCATTCTGCTTTCATTAAATAGCATATGGAATTAAACTGCATTTATAAACATTATGATTTATTTATAGCTATTGACATTTTAAGGTGTTTTCATTAGCATCTTCTTACCATCCCAGTGTACACACTAGGATGAGCTGCTTACTTGCGTCTCCAGGGAACTATAAGACAAACAGAATTTCCACCAGCATCTAACTGCGCAGCCAAACTATTTATATGCATGCTCTTCTGGGAATAAGACTCAGTCTAAATTGGTATCACCATCTGAATTACTTTCATTGCTTTATATTTGATCAGGTCTTGTTGCAGTCTTTTACCATCCCTTCTGGTGTCACAGGCATGCTTTAAATTAAATGTGGGCAGACTTATGAATTATGCTAAAAACATAACCCCAACTCTGCATCCTTCTGAGGCCATGGTGAGTTTATAATATGCAACTCAGCTATCCCAATTTCTGGTTCCACACAAATCATTACATGATTCTGGTGGTTCTTGTATGGAAGTCACTCTACAAATGTACCTTCCATCTATTGTGAACAGGCTAATTTCTGTGGGGATGGGATTAGTCTGGGTATTGTAAGTTGCATGGATATTGAAAACATAGCTATATGTTTTCAGGACAGACAACAAACTGCAGTGCTAGAAGCATTCACTTAGAATGTGAAGGTTCAGCCTTACCTATGCTTATGCCGTAACCAACATTGCATTTTTCCCCCTGTTAGGCTGGTGGAGTAAACTATCCAACTCTTTCTATTTATATGTATATCAGCTGCACATATGCAGAATTGAACTTAGGCAAGCCTTATTTCTCCTAGGACTAAGGTGTTATTCTTCTTCCATTAAGGAATGCCTGCAAATAGCAATACATCAAAACAAGAATGAAGATTTATGACTTAAAATTTCAGTGATCCTAATGGTCACTTAAGAACTACATCCAAAAATAGAAGTGTGTGTGTGTGTGTGTGTGTGTGTGCACCCTGTGCGTGTGCACACACACACAACGCACACAGCTTCACTATCCTGGAATATGTAAAGGCTGAAATGTGTGTGTCGACTTATATGCCAGATAGCTCATTTTCCTTTGTCACTGGAGTGACAGTGCTTATAAAACTCTGTTTTTCACAAAAGGTTTCTGTAATGGCACTGTTAAGCCTCCAATAGCTCAGCAAGTACTTGTATTTCAGAAGCTGAATAAGAGGCATGACATTTCAATATGCTGAATAAAAGGGATAGATAGTCAAGGAGGACAACTTCTTAACTTCAGCAGCAGCAGTTTATAGAGCTCAGAAGGACAGACAAAGAAAACTCCACCCTGGTTGCTCCTTTCTTCCATATAATTCCTCTCTAAGTAAAACAAAAACAAAAACCTGCCAAATCCATGATTTATTCTTTTGAAGCAGCAGAACTTACTTAACCCAGATTTAAATCACCAACCTATTGTTTTATTGATATATAGTTCTCCTATGGATAATTTTTTCCAAGTTCTTATAGAACTTGGAACTGGACACCAGTTCCCAAATGTTAAAAATCAAGAACTCCCATTCAAGGTATTTGCATGAACAGATGCAAGTTGCAATTTATTCAACTATTTCTTGTGGATGATCACTTTGGCAGCAGCACTTAATTAACTTTGGCTGATTTTTTTTTTAAAAAACTAAGTAGTATCAGACCAGGAGGGATAGATAGGGAACAACCAGGAAATCTCAGACATGGAGACTAGACTAGGAAGTTGCATATTATTGCCCGAAAACCACATGTAGGTGTCACTGAAGTCAATGGGAGTAAATCTTCACTCATGACAGTCTTCACTTACAGGCTAAATTAGCCTCCCTCCAGTCACTAATTCCTGATCCAGGAACTAATTTACTTTGCAAAGGGATCATAAATGTAATAAAAATAATTTTTTTATTGCAAACAAGAATAAAGCCATATATGCATAGAAAATCTGTGTATTATAACAGATAAATAAGATAAATAAGACTTCTATATAGGTCTTTGCTCCAGTTGTGTACAGTAAATGTTCACTCCTATCTTTCTGAGTCAATTGCCATTATTTGGGAGATTTTCAGAGCCAGTTTAATTCCTTATAGCTCACAAGGGCTCTTTTAGATTGCCAAAAGCCCCAATGTTGCTTAAAGTACCATTTCTTATAAGCTAATAGTGGTGTAGACACTTTTATAAATAGGACTCTAATTTTAATCATCTACCCTGCCTTTCTAAAGTACCATATCAGTCTGTTTACCTATGAATGTGTTTAATTTCCCAGCTGCCATCCCTCAAAAGAAAGTATGTTTTCTCCACAGACATATCCTGAGAACCAATCATGTTTATAACATTCTGAGAGCGCAAAACATGCTCAAAAACAGGACTATGCAAAGCATTTCACTTTGATGAAGATTTAAGTGAAGCCCTAAATGACTTGACCTACTTCATACAAAAAAAAAAACTCTTCACTTCTAAATGGAAAGCTGCTATGTTCTTTTCTTCTCATTGCTCCTACCTCCTCATCTAGCCCCACTCCCAAGTCACTTAAACCACTGTCTCAAGACAGTAATTCACTCTTTTCTTTAGCAACATAAGAATAAATTAAAGATCCATTTTCTTTTTTCAAAAAAATATCGTACTGATATCTGTTCTTTCACCCTGCCAACAAAAGTGCATATAGTCAAGGCTATGGTTTTCCCAGTTGCAATGTATGGCTGTGAAAGTTGGGCCATAAGGAAGGCTGAGCAGCAAAGAATTAAGGCTTTGAACTATGGTGCTAGAGAAGACTCCTGCAAGTCCCTTGGACTGCAAGGCGATCAAACCGGTCAATCCTAGAGGAGATAAACCCTGACTCTCTTTAGAAGGCCAGATCCTGAAGATGAAACTCAAATACTTTGGCCACCTAATGAGAAGGAAGGACTCACTGGAGAAGAGCCTAATGCTGGGAAAGATTGAGGGCAAAAGAAGAAAGGGATGACAGAGAACGAGGTGGCTGGTTGGAGTCACTGAAGCAGTAGGCTTGAGCTTAAATGGACTCCAGAGGATGGTAGAGAATAGGAAGGCCTGGAGGAATGTTGTCCATGGGGTCACGATGGGTCAGACACGACTTTGCAACTAACAACAATCTGTTCTTTTATGAGATACTGTATCTCAACATATCTCATAAATATGTGTTGGGGAAGAATGTCTTCCCCAATGAGATGTACATCGCTTAAAATGATGTCCAAGTTAGGTCAGTGTACAAGAAGAGGGAAACTTTGTAAGTGCTATTTAACAGCTAAAAGACATAGAAAACAGGTTTATGCTGCTAACTGGGACTTTATCGTTAACAGGTCCTTCTAAAAAGAAAGAAAAGAAAGCCTCTAAAATGGGCAAAGGTCACGATGTTCAGTTGAACATTCAGTGCAGCCATTTGTTTTATTATTGAAATATAACTCAAACAGCAAGGTAGCAGTGGGTGGTGAATAGACTTGTTTATGAGTATCCAAGACTGAAAGGCTTGCTTATAAAGAAAACACAGGTGCTTAACTGAAGACCTATAGTAAGTTCAAATAGAGTAGTAAGATTTAATAGCGCTATAAAAATTAAATAAAACGAGAAAGGTTTTAATACATCTTGAGAATGAGAAATGCCACAACTGAAAGCAAACACATATACAATCTCTAAATGTCTTGTTAATTGATATCACCACCAAGAAAGTATGTCTCTGGGCTTCTGTTACTTACCCAAGAGAAGCAACTGGAGAGGGGGCAGAGCACCTCTTTTTGAGGTGAATGAATAGGGTAATCTTAACAAGAGAACTAATCGTCCAAATAAAGAGATGCCAAGTCAGGTATGGCTTTAAAAACTGAATTGGCAATCATAATTGAGCCCACAAGTCCCTTAATAACAAGTGCTGCAAAAATATCATGAAGTTGAACCTACTTCCTTCAATCAATGAATAGATCATTGCATAATGAACCAGTAACAGTGGTCTTCACAGTCAGATTTATATAAAGGATCGCAGCAGTATATCTGGAAGCAACTGTATTTTTTCAATTATTTAAAATTACAATTAAAAAGATACAAACTAATATACTATAAATTTAAAAAAAGAAAAAGAATAGGAATATAGTAAAAAAAGAATACACACACACACACACACACACACACACACACACACAGAAGTATCATTTTTCCATGTCCTCTCAGAAGTTTGGCTCTGCTGTTTTGAGAGCCTGTGCTCATTATAGGAGCATTTACTGAAATTCTGTCTCAGAACAAATAGCTCCAAAAATAAAAATCCATCAGTTTGGTATATGTAATTCTTCATGTTTTTGCCTGTGCATTAAGATATTTATTTGACAGGCATGGAACCATATAACATACATTTGTTGAGTTGGATAGGCGTCCCTTCTATTTCCTGTGTGCCAGGACTAAGACTGGAGAAGCACTTAAAGTAATTGCTATGAAAATATTGGCCTGAAACTAATGACAGAACTTTCAAAGTCACCTTCCCAGGAATGATTAGAACATAGTTAAAGTAACAGAGGATAAGAAAAAAAGACAAAATGGTAAGCAATTACTAAGCATATATAATGCAGCAGAAATCAATGAACATTTGTCAGCACCAGGAATTAGATTTGTTCAGAGAAGAGGAGAAATAAAAAGTATTCAGATAACAGAGCTAATGGTTATTAAAGGAGCTCTGTCCTTAGAAAAGCACGTAGATTCTTCTCGTATCAAAATACTTGTGCCACAGACTCAGCACATTTGGAAACAAATAGATATAATTTAGAATATACTATAAGTTTATTAAACTCCTGAGAAAACTCTTAAAAGCAGAAAGGTTACTTTAATTAGAGCAGCGTGTTCTGCCTTTTGTAGCTCTTCTATGTTAACCATCAAAGGAATTGGAGAAAAAGGTTTCAAGCTTTTCAGCTGATGTAATGAAAACTTAGCTTTTACTTTGATGTTGACTAGCGTAAAGTGGACTCGTTTTATTTATTTATTTGTTAATCAAATTGATATATCTGGCCATTGGACCAAAGGTGACACTGGGCAACACACAATAAGAGTCAAACAGTGAAAACAAATATAAAAATAGTAAAAATATCCTAAAAATCCAAAATAAAATAAAATAAATGGAGAACAAAAGGTGGTCCTCTCAACCAAAGAGCCATCTGGCCAACCTGATCCTATTCTTTGAGAACTGCAGGCCTAGTCACACAACCAAGTCTTGGGAACCTTTCAAAATATCAAAAGGGACAATGACCAATCTAATTTCAGGGTGGATGGTGCTCAATAAGGGGCCCCCTCAGCAGGCCTGCACTCATACAGGCAAACAAACAAGCAAGCAAACAAACAAATGGAATAAATAGCAGGCATGTTATATGGAATGAAGACAGAAAGCATAAGAATATAAACATAACACACATATTAATTGAAATGAAGTTAAAATCATAACTTTAAAAATATAATTAAAATATATAGATATACTTCTGGTTGACGTTACGGTGGGAACAGCTGGAAAATAGTGCCGCTCTGCCAGGCTCCATGAAATGCAGCTGGCAACTCGTTTCTGGGAGACCCTACGGAGTCAAGCCACCCTGGAGGGGTAGTGAAGAAAAGAGAGATGCTTCATCGATCACGAGGAGCCACAATTTCCTCATTGATCCAAAGAAAGTTCTCCCAAGCGACAGCAGAGATGACAACCATTTTGGTCAGTCACAAGCTGGGACAATTGAGATGTTAAGATTTTGTTCTGGAGTGATTTGTGGACAGAGCAGTGAAACTGGGTGAGATAACTTCCAACTTTTGCCTTAGAGATTTAATCCAAGTAAAACATTCCCCCCCCCCCCCAAAAAAAAATATCTCCAAACATTAAGAAAGTGGTTATTGGATTTATGGAGAAGGATTAAAGACTGAAAACTAAAGAGAAAGATTAAAGACTCACATGCAAAAGAAATATCAAAAGAAAGCTATAAAACACATAAAGCTTGGAAAAAGTTAAACAACATTGTGAAAAGTGATTATTGGGAGAAAATGTTTTTCTAAACTCTGTTTTTAATTCCCCTGATTGGTTCACAATCAGCTGTTTTGACATTTACACTCTGTTGAATTGGGAGCAGGGGAGCCATCTACAGGAGGAAGAAGATTACTGCAACGCGAGAAATTTAAATGAAAGTGATGAAAAAAGAGAAAGTAAACAACACCTGGAAGGCTATTTGACCTTGATTTTATTTTAGTAGGTAATTTGAATGCTTGGAAATGTTTAGCGAGCTGTTTGAAAATCTTTAAGGCAAACTGAACTGTAAACACTAACACTTTATTGAAACTTTTCATTGAAAGTTGCATTTGAAAGACTTGAGGAAAGTTGGTGGGCCAAGCTGGATTTGGTATACTAATATCACTTGATAGATCATCCTATGAGTCAAAAGAAGAAATATGATAGAAGTGGGGACAGAGAAAAAGAAAAAGAAGAGAAAAAGAAGAAAAGACCAATAAGACTTTAAAATTTGGACAATTGGAAAGGTGTAAACTGGAAATTATAATGACTGTAAAGTATAAATTTATAGCTCTTAAGGACTAGAAAGCTAAGGGACTTGGAGGAATAATTCTGGGATTCACTAAATTTTATTAATAATGGACATTTTTGAGTTTTTAGATATTGGGATACAGGAGTATTAGAGATATCTTGGGTAATTTTTAATATATTAATTTGGTACAAAATGACTCCATAGGAGACAATAAAGTTCTACAAAGAAATGTTAGTGATGGTTAAAAGTATTTATGAAAATGTGACAAAGAATCATAAGAAGATGATGGGATTGTTTTAAAATAAAGATGTGAGTTTAGAAGATCCTCAACAAATGGTGGGAAAATATGACCATAATATTCAGAAGACAGATGAGAAATTAGGAGGAGTGGTAGAGGAGACAAATCAAAATAAGTTACAAGAAAACAAAAACACTGAAAAGATAATAACAATAAATACTAAAAATCAAAAAAGATAATTCCTTAAGAGATTATAATGGGATGGAGAAAAAAAAGGATTTTTTTCCAAAAATAAGGAAAGGAATATGGATGGGTATCCAAATATTCCAGCAGAAGATAAGGGGTAAGGCAGAGGAAACATTCAGTCTATGCAAAATGTTACAAAGAAATATAGGATCCCAAGAGAGAAATATAAAAGAATCACCAAAAATTCAATAAATGATGAAATTCTAAAAAGGCTGAGAGATGAAGGATAGACATATAATATCTTGCAATATTGTGATGGAATTAAAAACTAGTAGAAACAAGTAGAAAATATAAATTGGGAAAAAAGTAACATATATACATATATACATGCATACATACATATATACATTAGAATTTATTAAAATTGCAAATATATTAAGGTTAGGAAGTTGAAGACCATGATTAGGTATATTTAAATGTATTATTATGATTAACAATATGCAAAAAATATACTGGAATTTAAAGCTTTCAAGGACTACAAAACCTATCCCCCTTCTCTCCCTCAGCCTTGCCCCACAGAATTCTCTCTTATCCTATATCCTTCTCTCCCTCCGGCTTGCCCTATGAAAAACCTCTCCTAGCCTATACTATACTATCCCCCTTCTCTCCTTCAGCCTTGCCCCACAGAATCCTGCCCTATTTTATTCCCTTCTCTCCCTCAGGCTTGCCCTACAGAAACCTCTCCTATCTTATCTCCTTCCTGCCTCAGGCTCCTTTCCAAACTCCCAGAAAATAATATAACAAATTCTAATGATCTGATGGTCATTTCAAAAAATACTTTCTAAGTGAGCACCTAGAAGCCAACAGGAACATACGTGCCACATTTCAACTTTGTAGGCTTTACGGTTCTGGATTTTGTGATCCACCATGAGTGGTTTTCGCTTATATATGTATGTATCTATGTGTCTACATGTCTAGGAGTCTAGGTGTACAAATTTACAAGTGTACAGGTGTACATGTGTATACATATGCAAATATACATATAAACATATAAAGGACATGGTGGCTCAGTGGCTTGTCAATCAGAAAGGTCGGCAGTTTGGCGGTTCGAATCGCTGCATAACGGAGTGAGCTTCTCCCTACTTGTCCCAGCTTCTGCCAACCTAGCAGTTCAAAAGCATGTAAAAATGCAAGTAGAAAAATAGAGACCATGCACACACACACACATAAACACGTGTGTGTGTATACTGTATTTATATCTATACTGTGTGTGTGTGTGTATACATACATACATACATGCATACATACATGCATACATACATATATACACACAAACATACATACATGAGTAACACCCCTTAGCTCATTATTCAAAATCCATGTATACATCAAAAATTATTTACCTATATCAGAGGTGGTATTCTGTCGGTTTGCCCCTGTTTGGGTGAACCAGTAGTAGAGGAGCCTCCCACCTGCCCAGAAGTCATAGACGATCTGTGCATGCACAGAAGTGCTGCATGCAAGCGAAGTATGTACATGCACACACATGCTCCTGGTCCCGAAGATAAGAGGAAACCATTATGACTTCTATTTTTTTTTTAAACTGCAGAATGAAGAAATCAGATAAACAGTTTAAGTATCCTTGGCAGACAATTCCGAACAGAGAGTAATTGTTAAGGAAGGCATCTCAAAAATCATTTTCCATGAGATTCATGATTATGTCTACATTTTCAAGCTGTGAAAACCGAAAAAAAGCATTGTAACTGAACAAACATTGCAAACATGAAAGACTACAGTTAGTATAGTATACATAAAATCTTATTTTCTACAAAATGACATTTTATGCCATTTACATACAGCAGAACTGAATTTGGTGGAAATTAAAAAAGAAAGCCTCTAATCAGCCTAATAAGATGCTGTATTGAAGAAGTGGGCAAGAAGCCATATATAAAAGGCTAGCCTTATTAAGCTAAAGGCTTTAAAACAAAGGCTTTGAAATATCTAATTTGGTGGACGTTTCAGTATGGATTGATCCTAAAAAGAATGACTTATAATCAGGATAGATATGGATTACTAACATAGCTTAGAAATGTCTGTAGGAAGAGACAATTTGAGAGAAAAAAGAAATAATTATTTGCCCAACTGTTTGTCTAGAAACTTAATTTCAGAGAAAAATGAGAGAGATGAAGTATGGACAAAGAGTTAGAATGGGACTATGTTTATTAAAATGACCTGAAAACTGACCTTTTAAAGAAGATTAGGAAATAAACTGTGGTTTTGCAGAAGAGCTAGTCCTACTCTAAAGTTATATTTTTAGAGGACAGAAAAAAGTCCAGAATACAAATGCCTGAAAACAATTGTAACCAATTTCGTTGTATTTAAGTACAATGACAATAAAGATTACACTTACTTATATCAACAACTTTCCACTAAACCAGAAGAGAATAATAGGTGGCTAAGTGTGCTCCTAATGACTTCTCTGCCTATAGATAATCTCCTCTGTCCATTCTCTTCTAGCCTGTGAATGGCAATTGCTACTCTGCTAGTATTATCACCCAAATCTTGCCAAACTTCCCTCTTCATAGCATAGCTGTGAAAATTAGTTCAAAAGTCCACTGAATCATCTTAGCCTTTAGTTGCAGATATTTCATTATCCAATGAATAACATACTCACTGAGCAGTGATGATGTTACCTAGTCAGGTGATGAAATTTCTACAGCCACCAGCCAAGTCTGAGAACACCAAGGACTCCATATCTTAGGGCCATATTGGCCAATTCCAGCATTACCTAATTCAAGAGGACCTGGTTGCCAGAGATCACTTATTACCTCTGGTTAAACTAAAGTAATGTGCTATACATGAGACCACTATAAACATTACTTGGAAATTATCAAGAATATAATGCCTCATGTATTATCCGGTACCTAATGTTGAGAATATGTGCTGTAACAGCAATATTGCAGATCCTGCTCTACTTGCCAGTTGATTTCTGACTACAATCTAAAGTACTGATATAACCTATAAAGCTGTTTATAGCCTGGAATCTGGGTATCTGCACCAGAGGGAGGGGCTTCACCAGTTCACATCAGTTCAGATGAACCAGTTATTTTTTTTGCCCAATTCAGAGAACTGGCTAATCCCATCTCTGGCTGGCCCTACCCACCCCACCACGCCCCTTCCAGGAGTCCCCCCCCCCCTATAGGCTGTTTTGAAGTTCCAGATTGGTCCAGGAGGCTTTTCAGGCCCAAAATAGTCTGCAGGGGGGCATAGCACAGCCCCCCCCCATGTCCTATTTTGCCTTCCAGGGTGGTGCAGGAGGCCTTCCAGGCCCAAACTAAGGTACTGGGGTGTCATGCAGCTCCCCGTGCCCTGTTTTGCCTTCCAGGGTGATGCAGGAGAGGAGGCCTTCTAGGTCCAAAATGCCTGCTCTAGGTTGAGTTGGGAATGGGGATTTTGCATTACGATTGTAAGTATGAACCAGTAAAGTTGGAAGTCATTCTTTTTCAGTTTTCCTCTTTCTTTCTTACACTTTCATTGTTTTTCTTTCCTGAGCCTTTTCTTTCTTCAATTCTTTCAGTTTTTTATTTGTTTATCCCTTAGGTTTGTATTTTCTGATGTATGAAGAATCAAATGCTCAGCTATTATAATTGCGCATCCCTTATTTACAGAAATCATTTCAAAATTTAGAATTAAATCCACTGGGAGCAGGGGTGGGTTTCAGCCTGTAAGCACATGTACGCATGTACCGCTTCGTGAAATTTAGCATGCCTTCCTGTCCTGCGCTTCCAGAGGTCCCGTACCGAAATGCTCCCTCCCCTGGCCTGCCACCCCCCCCGGCTCACTCCCCCCACCCTCCCAGTCGCTGCTCGCTTGCTCCCCTTGCCTGTTCACACCAGACTTGCCCTGCCCACCCACTTCCTTTGCTGGATTGGAGGATTGGAAGAAGCCCACATGATGCATGCTCCTTTCATTTTGACAGCCGCCTGGTTTCCAATGAGGGTGGGGAAGAAATCCATGCATTTTTCCTCCCTCTGCATGGATTTCTCCCCACCCCCATTGGAAACAAGGTGGCTGTCAAAGAGAAGGGAGCAACATGCACCAAGTGGGCTTCTTCCAACAGCTGAAGAAGGATTAGGAGGTGAGGAGTCGGCTGTTGTGAGAAGACCACATGGTGCGTGCTCCCTTCTCTTTGACAGCGGCCTGGTTTCCAATGGGGGTGGGGAAGAAATCCATGCATTTTTCCTCCCTTTGCACCAGTGGTGGGTTCCTACCGGTTCGCACCGGTTGGCGACCGAACCCGGAAGTAACCGGACCCGGAAGTAACTTCTGGGAACCGGCACCGGTCCTGTCGCTCAATCGCCCTTGCCGTCCCAATGCAGCTTGCTCGCTCCCCTGCCCATCCGCACTAAACTAGCTAGCCCAGCCAGCCGCTCACTGATTGGCTGGAGTCCAGCCAATCAGTGAGCAGGCTGGAGGCGACCCGTTTAAAAGCGGGTCCTCCATTTCAAAACTCCCTTCTCTTCGCCTTCCAGGAGCTTGCTGCTTCCCTCAGGTAAGCAACTAAGCGCGGGGGGGGGGGGCGGGAGGCTAGCTTTGGTGAGGAAAGGCCTCTAGGCCTTCCCTCGCTGAAGCGGCGGGCTGGCGTGGGCCATGCGGGCGGTGGGCAGCTAGCTTCACCCAGGAAAGGCCTCTGGGCCTTTCCGGGATGAAGCGCCGTGGTCGCGTGGAACGCGCGGCCATCGGGAAGCTAGCTTCGCCCGGGAAAGGCCTCTGGGCCTTTCCGGGACGAAGCGCCGGGGTCGCGTGGTACGCGCGGCCACCGGGAAGCTAGCTTCGCCCGGGAAAGGCCCCTGGGCCTTTCCGGGATGTAGTGCCGGGGTCGCGTGGAACGCGTGGCCGCCGGGAAGCTAGCTTCGCCCGGGAAAGGCCTCTGGGCCTTTCCGGGACGAAGCGCCGGGGTCGCGTGGTACGCGCGGCCACCGGGAAGCTAGCTTCGCCCGGGAAAGGCCCCTGGGCCTTTCCGGGATGAAGTGCCGGGGTCGCGTGGAACGCGTGGCCGCCGGGAAGCTAGCTTCGCCGGGAAAGGCCGCTGGGCCTTTCCGAGACGAAGCGCCGGCGTCGCGTGGAACGATGAAGCACCGGGCTGGCGTGGGCGGCAAGCCTCCGCGAGGCTAGGCCAAAAGCCCCCCACCCTCCCCTCTCCAGCCTCGCCTGGCTGGCTAAGCCCTAAGCAGTCTTAAACAGTCTTACCTGTCCTCCTGCCTCTCTGCCTGTCTGCTGCCTGTTGCAGCATCGGAGAGCTGCTGATTCTGCCTGCTGGTAAGTAACCTGGTTTTTTTTCTTTTATTTTTTTAATATATTTTAAAATAATATTTTATTTATTGTGCATAGAATTTTTTTAAATAATTTTACTTAAAAGTATTGAGTATAGAATATTTTAAAATGGTTTACTTCAATTTATTGTGTATGGATTCTTTTTTAAAATTGTCTTAAGACTATTTTAAAAAAGATTCCATCCAAAATAAATTAAAATAAACCATTTTAAAATATTCTTTACTCAATACTTTAAAATGTATTGTGTATAGAATTGTTTTAAATTGTTTTATTGTAATTTATTGTGTATTGAATGTTTTTAATGGTTTCATTTTAAATTATTGTGTGTGGAATAGTTTGAAATGGTTACAGTATAAATTATTGCTGGTAGAATAATGGTTACAGTTGGTACAATACCTTAAAATAGTTATAGTATAAATTATTGCTGGTGGAATACTTAACATTGGTTTTTAAGGATTTTTTTTTATTTATAGAATATCTTTTTTAAATTATTGTTTGGGAATTTTTATGTTTTAATTGTTTATAAAATATATTTACTACAAGAAATGTTATTCCTTTTTGCAAATGTTTTCTTTGTGGTGCAATATGTTGCTTAAAAGTGTTCAGACCAGGTTTATATATCTCAAAGTGGGTGCTTTTCTATGGGCAGGCCAGGTTGGTGCAAGGCAGCTTTGCCACATTTAATGTGTTTCACCCTGGTTGTTTAGGTAATTCTGAGGTGGTTGCTGGTTCTGTGAGCTTCCTGGCACTGTCCTTTATAATTTCCCACAATGCCTTGATGGTTTTTATTCCAGTGGCTTTGTCTTTCCTGTTCTTAGGGTTAGGGAAAAAACCTGGTTTCATCTGCAGTCTTTTGGGGGGAAATTGTTTTTGTGTGTGTGTGTGTTTTCCTGGCACTGTCATAGCTTGTGTTTGTGGGTATGTAATGTCCTGCAGTTATCTACACATTAATAATGATCAAGTACTAATAATATTTCCTTATACATTTTAATGACCTTTCCTTTCATAATTGGTGTTTTCTTTCATACTTTTAGATTTCTAATTGCTGTTTCTGTTAGTTAGCAATTGATAAAACAAATTCCACGTGAAAAAGTATTCAAAGCCTTCTTGGTTTTAATTGTCAATTTATTCATTCTTGCACATTCTAATATTTATTCATTTTCATATCTTTGTTTTTTCCACTGTTGTGCAAACACAATTCCAACAGCTGTTAACATGTGTAAAATTAAATATGTATTTATTTCCTTTGAAATGCAAGTAGTAAGTAGTAAGCTACTTACCTTCTATAAGTATCTCTTTTATTGTTTTGTGTACTTATTTTAATCTTATTTAAGTAGTAAGTGCACAAAATAATAAATTTCCTTTTTGATATCTTCTTTTTGTAGATCATTCATTGGGGCAAAAAATTCAGTGACATTGTCTTGGCCACTCCCATCCGGTCACATGACTGCCAAGCCACTCCCACCCAGTCACATGGCCGGCAAGCCACTCCCACCCGGTCACATGGCCGGCAAGCCACTCCCACCAGGTCACTTGGCTGGCAAGCCACTCCCACAAAGGAGGCCACACCCACAGAGTAGGTTCCAAAAAAATTTGAAACCCACCACTGCTCTGCACGGATTTCTCCCCACCCCCCTTGGAAACAAGGCAGCTGTCAAAGAAAAGGGAGAGTGCTTCTCTCAGCAGCCGAAGAAGCAACAGGAGGTGAGGATTCAGCAAAAAAGAAGCTCTGTTTCTTTGCTGCTGTGGCTCATAGAGAAAGGAGGCAGGGATGATGTCCAGCACTCGCCCTCTTGCCGCTTTTCCAGACAGCCACCCAGCCAGGCAGGGGTGCAACTGGAGGGCCGCAGGGGAGAGCAGTGAGTGCTGGTCGGCATCCCTGCCTCCTTCCTCTGCAAGCTGCAGCAGTGGAGAAACAGAGGCGTCTTTTTGCCATCCTCCCAGTCCCCCTTACACATGCGCCTTGCATTGCAGCAAGTGCAGTGTGTCTCTCTGTGTGTGTTTGCATGTGTAATGTGTGTGTCTTCCATGGTGTGCCCAACACCTTCGGACATCCACCGGGCACCCACCGAATGGCAGAGAAATCTGGCTTTGGCAAAAGAAAAAAAAGTTGTTTGAAATTAGCTCTCTCTGCTGCTCTTTAAAAAGGCAAGAACCAAGGCCAAGAGATAACAGGATGACTAACCCCCCTGGTTAACCCCCAGAGCAGTGAGAGGCTGAATTGGGAGCTTTGTGAATTGGCTTATAGGACACAGAATGTCGTGATCATAGGATTTATTGGGCACCGGTTTTAGTTCATAGAATATATCTACGAAAATAGTTAGAAGGGATGTGTGTTTGAGAGAGAGAATGGAGAGAGAGAGAGAGAGAGAGAGAGAGAGAGAGAGAGAGAGAGAGAGATAAAGTAAGTGAGGAAGGAAGGAAGGAAGGAAGGAAGGAAGGAAGGAAGGAAGGAAGGAAGGAAAGGAAAAAGGGAGAGATACACACAAAAAAGGAAGGGAGGGAGAAGAAGAGAAAAGAGAGAGACAAAGATAGAAAGAGAAAAAGAGAGAAAGAAGGAAAGTTAAAGAAAGGAAGAAAGACAGGAAGAAAGAAAAAGAAAGAAAAAGAAAGTGGGAGGGAGAGAGATGAAAGAAAGAAAGAAAGAAAGAAAGAAAGAAAGAAAGAAAAGGGAGAGAGACAAAAGGAAGGAAGGAAAGAGAGAGACAGAGAGAGACAGAGACAGAGAGACAGAGACAGAGAGAGACAGAGAGAGAGAGAGAGAGAGAGAGAAAGAAAGAAAGAAAGAAAGAAAGAAAGAAAGAAAGAAAGAAAGAAAGAAAGAAAGAAAGAAAACTTAGGACCACAATTGAGCCCAAAATTTTGGTTGCTAAGCAAGAGCATTGTTAAGTGAGTTTCACCACATTTTCCAAGTTGACCACGCCCACCCAGTCACATGACCGCCCAACCACACCCACCCAGTCACATGACCGCCAAACCACACCCACCCAGTCACATGACCACTGAGCCAGTCCCACAAAACAGGCCACACCTACAGAATAGATTCTAAAATTTTTTGAAACCCACCACTGACTGGAAGAAATCTCATATAATGCAGACCCACTAACCAAAATGTGTTTATTGATAGAAGAGAATATTTGTAGCTTAGGGTTGAACTGTGGGTTCCTTGGTGTTCTCTGAGTTTTCTTGCATATGTTTCATCAACAAACTAGACAACATCATCAGTACAAGAAGGAAGTGGAGTTTGCTCTTATTTTCATATACTTGATGTGACTTACCCTGTCAGTGTTGATCAATTGCTTCACAAAAAGTGTTTTGATTGATGCTGGGTCTCTACAGCCTCAAGCAGAGAAGGGCTATTCTACACTCCTCTCTCAAATGTTCTTTAAAATACAGAGGTTCCCAGCATTTCATTAGGAACCTCCTACATGAAAAGTGTGGTTATTCATCTTAAAATGAATCCTCTTTACCCAGAGCTTCAAAATTTGCCGTTTGCTGGGGAGGTCTGTAGCTAAAATTCAATCTATATTTAGTGTACATCTAACTTTGGGGACATTTCTTCATAACCAAACAAAAGTGTATTTTCTGGGCAGTTCACACCCCTTGCTTACTGGATCTGGATGCCACAAAGCAAAGCCCACATTTTGTAATTAACCCACACCCCACACCCCATTTTGACTGGCAGAGTGCTGCAAGAGGCTGAGTGCTGTCCTGCTCCTTGGCCACACCCAACCAACCAATTGTTAAGGCAAGAACCAGTTGTTAAATTATTTGAATCCCACCACTTATCTGCACGATTGTCCTCTTTGATCATTAAGGTAATAATTTATTTATTTATTATTTATTATTCATATTTATAGACCGCCCCCTCTCCCGAAAGGGACTCGGGGCGGTGTACAGTCATTAAAATGCGTTATAAAATACATACAAAAACAGTTAAATAATTAAATACGTAGGTGAAGGAGGTTGTAAGACTGTATATAGAATAATAAATATAGTACATTAAAAGCTTATTAAAACCCCAAACCCAATTAAAATGAATAAATCCCCGGGAGGTAAAACTAAGAAAGTGCCAGGCCAGCTGATTGAAATAGGTGAGTCTTTAACTTTTGCCGGAAGGAACGGAGGTCGGTGGTAGTTCGAATGTCTGGGGGGAGGTCATTCCAGAGGGTTGGGCCCATCACAGAGAAGGATCTACTCCTAGGTGTCGCCCGCTGGCATTGCCTAGCAGACGGCACCAGGAGGAGCCCCTCTCTGTGTGAGCGGATAGGTCGCAGGGACGTGTGTGGTAGGATGCGATCCTGCAGATACCTAGGTCCTATGCCATGGAGCGCTTTAAAGATGGTAATCAGTACCTTGAAACGCACCCGAAAGGCCACAGGTAGCCAGTGCAGCTCGCGCAGGAGAGGTGTTACGTGGGAGTAACGAGTACTTCCCATAATAACCCGCGCGGCTGCGTTCTGAACTAGCTGCAGTCTCCGGATGCGTCCCAAGGGAAGCCCCATGTAGAGAGCATTGCAGTAGTCCAGGCGAGACGTCACCAGCGCATGAGTGACCGTGCGCAGGGCACTCCGGTCCAGTAGGGGGCGCAATTGGCGCACCAGGCGAACCTGGTGGAACGCCCCCCTTGCCACGGCTGCCACATGGTCCTCCATTGACAGCCGGGCATCGAGGAGGACGCCCAAATTGCGCGCCCGCTCCACAGGGGACAGCTGTTCGCCCCCTATGGCCAGCGATGGGGTCAGCTGGCTGAACCGAGGCGCCGGTACCCACAGCCACTCAGTCTTGGAGGGGTTGAGTTTGAGTCTGTTGTCCCCCATCCAGACCCCGACGGCTTCCAAACACCGGGACATCACTTCGACAGCCTCGTTGGGGTGGTTTGGGGTTGAAATATACAGCTGAGTATCATCAGCGTAAAGATGGTACTCAACCCCAAAACCACGGATGATCTCCCCCAGTGGCTTCACATATGCGTTGAACAGGAGAGGCGAGAGGACCGACCCCTGTGGCACCCCACAAGTGAGTGGCCTCAGGGACGACCTCTGCCCCCCTGTCAACACACATTGCTTCCGGTCGGAGAGGTAGGAGCCGAACCACCACAGAACGGTGCCTCCGACTCCCATCCCCTCCAACCGGCGCAATAGGATACCATGGTCGATGGTATCAAAAGCCGCCGAGAGGTCTAATAGGACCAGGATAGAGGAACAACCCCTATCTCTGGCCCTCCAGAGATCATCAACCAACGCGACCAAGGCTGTCTCAGTGCTGTGCCCGGGTCGGAAGCCGGACTGGCATGGATCTAGATAGTCGGATTCGTCTAGGTGTCGTGGAAATTGTTGCGCCACCACATTCTCAACAACCTTTGCCAAAAAGGGGAGGTTGGAGACTGGACGATAATTAGCTAGCTCCATTGGGTCGAGCGAAGGTCTCTTGAGCAAGGGTCTCACCACCGCCTCTTTCAAGGCGGTAGGTAAGTATCCCTCACCCAATGAGGCGTTCACCAGGCCCAGGAGCCAGCCTCGTGTCACCTCCCAGGCTGCCAGTACCAGCCAGGAGGGGCACGGGTCCGTTAAACATGTGGTAGGTCGCAGCCGTCCACGCAACCTGTCCAAATCCTCGGGGGCAACAGAGTCAAACTCCTCCCAGAATGGTCTCTCAAGACTCGCTGTTGGCAGCTCGTCTGGTCCACTGACGGAGGCCCACCCGTTCCGGATCTGATCGATTTTGTCCTGAAGATATTCTCCAAACTCCTCTGCTCTACCTTGTAAGGGTGTCTCCCGCGCCCCCTGCGATAAAAGGGAGCGGGTCACCCTAAACAGGGCGGCAGGGCGGTTATCCGCGGACGCAATAAGAGCAGCACAGTGTCTACGTTTGGCCGCTCTTATTGCCACAAGGTAAGTCCGCAAATAGGCTCTTACCTGTGTTCGGTCAGATTCGGAGCGTGAGGACCTCCACCTGCTCTCTAGACGTCTCCTGTGGCACTTCATCACCCTAAGCTCCTCAGTAAACCAAGGAGCCCGGGTGGGTCGATGCCGCAGGAGAGGTCGCAAAGGCGCAACCCGGTCCAAGGCCCCAGTCGTCGCCCTATTCCAGGCAGTCACTAGGTCCTCGGAGCGGGAGCGGGACAAGGCTACAGGAATTGGCCCAAGCTCCGTCTGGAATCTATCAGATTCCATCAGGTGCCTGGGGCGGTACCAGTTTATAGAGTCTGGTTCCGCCTCCTCGCGGTGGGGGATAGCGCCAGGGAAGTCCAGCCGGAGGGATGAGTGGTCTGACCATGACAGGGGCGTGATGACTAAATCCCCTATTCCCAGATCACTCGTCCACTGTTCAGATACAAAAATGAGGTCCAGTGTGTGGCCCCCTTCGTGAGTGGGGCCCTGCACTAATTGGGTCAGGTCCATGGCCGTCATGGAAGCCATGAACTCCCGAGCCACCTCGGAAGCTGCTCCCGTTGACGGCAAGTTGAAGTCCCCCATGACCAAAAGTCTGGGAGTCTCAACTGCCGTCGCTGAGATTAGCTCGAGGAGCTCGGGCAGGGCTGCTGATGCATAGCGAGGAGCCAAGTATACAATCAGCAAGCCCCACTGCCTCCCTGGGCCCCAGTTCACACCAAGGGACTCACACCCAGGTATCTGAGGGACAGTGAACTCCCTCGGCTCTAAACATTCCCGCATAACCACCGCCACCCCTCCACCCTTACCCAGGGCCTGAGGCTGATGGAATGCACGGAAACCCGGTGGGCACATTTCCACGAGGGGTAAACCACCCTCGTGGCCCAACCAGGTCTCCGTTATCCCTGCAAGGTCTAGCTCCCCCTCTGAGATCAACTCATTAATGAGGGGGGCCTTGTTGGTGACGGACCTTGCGTTGCAAAGCATCAGCCGCAGGCCCTGGCTCTGTAGGACCTGTCCACCTAGATGCCCCTCTCTGATGGCTTTTAAACACTGAGCTCTTTCAAAGAGTATTACAATTGACTTCATTATTTGCACTATCTCTTATTTCAATGGTTCTCAACTTTGGCAATTTGAAGATGGGTGAGCTACAATTCCGAGAATTTCACAGTCAGCATAGAAGTTGACTAGGGAAGTGTGGGACTGAAGCCCACACATCTTCAAGTTTGCAACATTGAGAAACCCTGTTCTATTATTTCATATCTGTTTTTGCTTCTTCCTTTGTCTGTGTCTTGCCCACCCAGCAGTTCAAAAGCATACAATATTGCGAAGAAAAGATTTACACTAGACAAAAAGAGCTATGGATTTGATTTTGTGAAAAATGAATCGGAAATCCTACTGTGTGGTAGTAATGAACATATTATTGGTGAGGTTTAAAAATTGTTACTGAAATTGAACTTGGATAATGACTATGTAAAGCATTGTAACATTCATTGGGAAAAGAACTTGGCTATAACATAATGCTCGAACAATGGGAGAATATGTGGACAAAGGTTTACAATTCACATTAAATTATAATTTGAAAGAAAACGTTTGTAAGATGAGATAGAATTAGTATCTAAAACCAGACAAATTGTCAAGAATATGTATAAAGGCATTTCAAATGAATGATGGAAGTGTAAATGTAAAGAAGAAATGTTTTATCATTTATGGAGGACATGTGACAAAGCAAATAAATATTGGAGCAGGGTTTATATCTTAATACAGAATATTCTTTAAGGGAAAATAAAGATAAAACCAGAGACTTTTCTTAGATTTAATGGATAAAGAATTTGGGGAAAAAATTGGAACATTGATGTTATATATGTGGATGACAGCAAGAATACCTTATGCACAAACATGGAACGATGCTTTGATTCCCACAATGGACTAATGGCTTCAAAAGTTGAGTTAGCAGAGATGGTTAAATTGATTGCTTTGATTACAGAAAAGAACATAATTAGTTCTGTTTCTACTTGGAAGCCACTTTGGGACTCTGTGCTTGAGCAGAGGAAAAAATGAAACTTTGATTTCAGGTTTTGCTTATTAGGTAGGTTTGCTGTTATAGAAAGCTGAGGTTTCATGTTATTATTTTATTCTTCTGCCTCAAAAGGATTCAGAAGTCAGTGCTTTTCTTTTTCTTTTCCTCTTTCCTCTGCACTTTTCTCTCTATCCCTTTTCCTCCCTTATTTTCCCATTGTTTTATTTTCTTTGTAATTCTGTATTTTATATTTTGTTAAACTAATGAAATACTTTTAAAAAAGGAAATCATGCAATATTGTGAGTAGATAAATGAATACCACTTTGGTGGGGAAAACCTAGCTGCGTTCTTATGTTCAGGGTGCAGAAACGCAGAGCTGGGCATGAATGGATGCGAAGCATCACAATGTGAGGTGTAGTGAGACCAGCAGAGGACCCCGGAAGAGCCAGCAACCAGAGCACCACTAGTTAACCCCACAAACTTTACGAGCTTTACAAGAATATCAGCACAAGGACCAAACAGAATGAAGTAGCAATCTAGGCTCCCAGGACTATATTGAGTCTAGCATTTGTAGATTTCCTAGACATTGTATGCCCTATGCTAAATAATTTGTCCATGTGATTCTTCTAGATGATTTAGTGTTCATGATTTTATAATGTTGATTTAAAATAATTTCCACTGACTATTTTATGGATGTTTTCATTAATTTTTCATATCACAGAGGATATTGAGAGTATTTGAATTCTAGCAAGCTATAATTAATATTCTGTGTATAACCACAATGTCATATACAAGGATTGGATGGGGAACATATATGGGTTGAGAATTTTTACAAGCTGATGCATCGTTGGTATTTAAGGCCAGATAAGTTATCTAAGATGTATAAAGGGATGTCAAATGTATGTTGGAAGTATAAAACATAGAAGGGACCTTTCATCATCTATGGTGGACATGGTGGCAAAAATAATGGACTATGATTCATATTTTAATACAGAAAATCCTGAAAATGAAGGTAAATATGAAACCAGAACTTTTCCTCTTGGGTCTAATGGAAAAAGAATTGGAGAAAAAGTTTGGAATTTGTTACTATATATGTTGACAGCAGCAAGATTATTATATGCACAAAAATGGAAGGACACTTCTATTCCTACTATATGGTTGCAGAAGCAGATAGAGTTGGATGAAATGGGAAAATAGACTACTCTACCCAAAGAAAAGGACATGAACAGTTTTGTTTCCACATGGAAACCACTTCTGAATTTTGTGCTTATGCGGAAAAGAATGAAACTTTGACTTTAGGTTTCACACATTGACTGATAGTTTGTGGTAAAACATTGTGATTTGTTGTTAATATATTATTCTACTGTAACAAATAAAGTTGTGTCAATGTTTTTTTTTTTCTTTCCTTACCCTTCCTCACTTTTTTTCTCCTTTACTGTCCTCCTATTTGCTTTTGTATTTTGTATTTTATAATATTTTATAACCAAATAAAAATATTTTTGGACTAGGAAATACAGGTAATCCTTGGCTTACGACCATAATTGAGCCCAAAATTTATATTGCTAAGTGAGACATTTGTTAACTGAATTTTGCCCCAATTTACAACTTTTCTTGCCACAGTTGTTGAGTGAATGACTGCAGTTGTTAAGTTAGAAACATGGTTGTTAAGTGAATCTAGATTCTACATTGATTTGGCTTATCAGAAGGTCACACAAGTGGTTCACTTGACTCCAACACACTGCAACCATCATAAAGATGAATCTGTTGCCAAGAATCTGAATTTTGATCAATACCATGTGGATGCTGCAACAATCATGTGAAAAACAATCACTTTTTTCAGTGCTATTGTAACTTTAAATGGTCACTAAGTGAACTGCTGTAAGTCAAGGACTATCCAGAATATTCTATTCTGTTTTATTCTATTCTTAAAAATGCATTACTATGCATAATTATATATAAAAAAGAATTATTTTATCAAAGATGTTGTGGATGTTTTACAGTCAGCTTTTCAATATCGTGGGTGTAATTTTTTTCAATTGGAGAGAAATATATACATCTACAAGTAGTAGAAACTGGGAGCAGTATTTAATTTGACCTTGAGTAAAAATAAGTCATTAATTTTTACTCAAGAACAACTTGCCTCCAGAAGTTGTGAATGTTCCAACACTGTAAGTTTTTAAGAAGATGTTGGATAGCCATTTGTCTGAAACAGTATAGGGTTTCTTGCATAAGCAGGGGATTGCACTAGAAGACCTCCAAAGTCCCTTCCAACTCTGCTATTCTATTCTAATTTAATTACATGATCTTCTATCTAGAGCACATTTTCAAATCAATTTGTACAATCCATTTTGGGTTGAATCACCAAATGAGGAAGAGATAGTACTTTACCTACTACATGTAAAGGGAACAAACTGATTGAAAGACTGAAAGCTACAAGTTACCATTTCTGGAAAATGTGGTTTTGTGACCAATAATTTCTCATCTTGATAACCAGATAATATGAATCTTGTTTGCTCTTACTGGTGCTACTTATTAAGTGGAAACCACAATGGCAATATCACAACCAGAAGGAGGTAAATAAGAACTTAGTAGACTGAAAAAAAAGTTTAAAAGGCCAGATCCTGAAGTTGAAACTTAAATCTTTAGCCACCTAATGAGAAGGAAGGACTCACAGTAGAAGAGCCTAATGCTGAGAAAAATTGTGGACAAAAGAAGAAGGGGACGACAGAGAATGAGGTGGCTGGGTAGAGTCACCAAATAGTAGGCGTGAACTTAAATGGACTCCAGAGGATGATAGAGGACAGGAAGGCCTGGAGAAACATTGTCCATAGGGTCACGATGGGTCGGACACAACTTCGTAACTAACAACTATAGGCTGAAAATAAGCAATTGTGGTTTGTTCCATGATTTTGTGGCAGGATGGTTCGTGGACAATGATGAAAAGTGAATAGAATTGTGAATATCAAAGGGAGGCTAATTCCAGATATGGAATGATGGCTTTGTAAAAACTGTGTTGAGCATATTATTTACTTAGCCTTCCTTTTTCAGAAAACTGAAATTTAGTGCAGTCATGTGGGATTCCTACAACATAGTTCATTGTTCATCCTTGTAGAGAAATCAATTAAAATAAAGTTATTAACAGGTAGAAAAGAATAGAAGAACAAGCAATAGATAGGAAAAGGAAAATGAATAAAAATGGAGTGAAAACTAATTTGGCTGAGCTATAAAACTACTGCTAAATAGATAAATGTAATGATATTATTCTGTTATATCTGAGGTCTAAGATAAAAGTTAGAATCCCAGGAATGTAGAATATCTTAAATTCATACCACAAAACGGTGGCCTAGTGAAAGATATAACAGACATGGCAGTGTCTGGCAAACAATACAGCTGTTCTTTCTGGAAAATAATTATCATTCTAGCAAATGCATTTTATTCAGGAGATGTAATACATCATCGATCGTTTTGGAAAGTGAGGTCAAGCCAATTAACTGTCAAGGTGCTTGTAAGTTAATTAGCTGGTGCAATATTTTGAGTTATATTTCTGAGAATTGTTAAGCACCCTTGTTTTGGATTGGTTGAGATCAGACTCTTCTTACAATTAAAAAATGAACATTTATATTTAAATTTCATTATAGACAATTGCGAACACAATGCAAATACCTATGTAAAAACTGTTCAACAAAAGCATTTTCTAAAAATAATTTTCAGGTATAGGAAAAAAAAGAAACCTGAGCAACAATAAAATAATATCCTGAGCCAATTGTGCCTTTAATGTCTCTTAAAACGTCCTTGGTTAATCCATTTTCTCTATCTTGGCAAAGCCAAATAGGCTGCTTGTGAATAATTCACTCTTAAGCTGTATAAACACGATAGCATCATACATTCGAGAAAGAAACTAATTACAATAATGGGCTGGAGTTTGATAATCCAGAATATTGTTTTCTAATCTAATTCCTTTTCTGAGATAATTACTCAGAATCAGACACTGTCAGGATTATAAAAATAATCAGATTGGAGGTAGGAACTGCTGATAATATCTTAGCGTCCTATTTCTCCTCCCGATAAGCAGTTCCAATCAATTCAACAACTGAGAATTGTTGGCGATTATTCCAAATTCCGTTTAAATGCATCATTTTACATTTGTGTGTTTTTGAACTTCCATTTCTTTGTAGAAATACACACACTCACATACACAATAGATTTGAAATGCTGTTTTTAAAATAATTATCTGAGAGGAGGCTTTTATTGCAGAAACCAATTCCCTCCTTCCTTAACAATCCCCAGGTTTGCTTTATGATATGTTCAAAAGCTTGACAACCGACTGGGCCTTAAATGCTTCCCTTTGAGTTTTGAAAAAAGAAAAATGAAAAAGAAATGCATTTCTGAAGCAAGTCAACTGCTGTGCTGTGTTGCATGTAGTTGATTATCTGCCAATGCTTAAACTGAAACATCAGTATAGTTGTTATTATTAAAAGGAAAGTTATTGGACATTCTGAGTACAAAAGTGGAAGTAAACATATATTTTTGTTTAAATAAACATAAAAGGCAAGCTTTAGATGGTAAAAGCATAATGTATTGTTTAAACCTGCAAATACTATATTCCAACTTTGCAAGTAAAAATAATTAAATAGAACATTAGGAGTTGTAAGAGCCACACAACAAATTAGATCAAATCCAAATAATGTGATGATTTTTCATCATATTAGTTAATTAATATATGGAAGTGGTTCGAAGTTTGAGATATATTCTGAAATAATTCCTTCTAAAACATGTGGGAGATCATGCCAATTCATTGTTAAGAGAAGAACAGATAGTAGAATAGAAGTATGTAGGACAGAGGTTTGCAGAAAAATAAGCAAAAATAGTTAAATAAATTCTATTTTATCTTGAAATATTGGCAAAATTTTTAAAAACCAAAAATGTTGCCCACTTTTTGGCTTACACAGTCTGAAACAAAAATCATCTCAATCAAATTGACAGAAGTTGAAGAAATGGGTCTCAGACACCCATTTCTAAAAAATAAACTTTAGAAATAATATACAAAGACATGGAATATTTAGTAAATACAATAAATACTGGAAGAACATTGAAAATAGAATTTATTGTTAATAAATAATTCCCAATTTGATTGTATATTATATTCAAGTAAAGTAGTAATATATGTCTGTTTCTACAGTTATTTTTAAGATAAATTTCCATATCACAGCAATATTTTCTAACTCAGACAATGCTGGCGATATATCATTACGAGTCCATATTTCATGAATAACTCTCTGATGGCTATGTAACAATGGTAGAATTAAGCAGCTTGTAAACTGAAACTATATATAAGCGTGTTGAATTTAAAGTAAATGGAAATGTCAGGCATGCCTCCTTCAATATCCAAGAAAGAAAAACCTCAACTCCATGTTAATAGAGATAAAGTACTTTTACTAGATATGAAGTAAAAGGAAAGGAAGATCTGATCCAGAAAGCCGGGAACATATACATATCAAACATTAACCCAGCACCCTTCCCCCAATTCCTCAACCCAGTGTCCAATCTGCAACTCCCTAAGGTGTCATGTGGGGTGCATCTTCAAACAGCCTCATCAAGTTGGTATGTGAGACGGTTGGCCTTGACCAAGTTCAAACATCAGCCACCAGCATGCGCAGAAGATGGTGAGAACAAGACTCCTCCAGTACAATATTATTCCCTTCCCCAATACCATGCCCCCCCCACCTGTTCCTATGGCAGCTGATAGTAAGCAAGCGTAGCAAAGCAGCCGTAAGCAAGTAACCAAAACAGAGGCTGACAGGAATAAGCACAGATTTTAAATCAATTCCTCACATATATGAAAAATGCCAAGAAAAGAAATATATACTCTCCAAGTAGGATTTTGTGCCTTTTATTCCTCATTAAATCTTATAATGTCTCACTATCTGTGCATCTAAGGATTCTTGGTCTATCTCATCTTTGATTAGCTATAAAGGATGCTACTTAAATCATAATGGGTTCAGTAACTTTCATGGCACTGAAAGAGGTAAAAACTAAAGGCATCTTTATCCAACTGGACAAAGAATTTTACATGCTGATTATCTATTCAGCCATGTTAGCAGTGTTTAATTAGAGTTATCAGTCCTCTTTTCTTTAACAGCTATATGATAAATGAATATAAAATACTATATTTCATGCTAGGAATACTATTGTCTATTTGGCTATTACAAGTCCATAGTGATTTTGTTCAGTATTGTCAGATCTTTGGACCTATTGCTTTCTTTCAGCCCTAGACTGGGAAATCAAATAATATCTGTCTGTCAATCCAGAGTGAATCTTGATCCTGCAATGGATTCAGTCAGACTGATAGTGATGATTGTAATCATTAAACACTTGGACACATTTTAAAGCAGCAAATATGTAATATGCTAGTCTATCATCTCCAGAGAATGATTGAATACGTTGGACTTTCTTTCATTATTGATAGAATATAGCCTTTCTCATCATGATTAACACTTATATAAAAGCTTTTTATTTAGAACTGTCAGCTTTAGTAGAGGGAAACGAAACTGATCAACACATGTGACAGAAGTCTTCTATTCGAAAAATTGCATTGTCCCCAAATGTCATGTTCTAACAGTGTGACAACTTTTTCACGCCTCTCTTGAATTACAAATGGGCACTCATCAAATCAATATGATTATGGAGCTGCCTTCATACTAGTGGCTATTAAAAAATCTGACATTATTTAAAATATTTGCCAGCATTCTAATAATTCATCTCCTCTCACACAAAAAATGTTCCTGTTCTTACAAGAAATCCTGCCTTGTGGCTTTCACTCCCCTTTGTGGTAGAAAATATGCCATAATTGCCATTCATATTTTTAAAAAAAAAACTAAATTCAGGGTGTGAAATCCAAAATATATTTTCCTGATGATAACATCTTAGACTCACAGATACCCCTTATTCTATACCTATGCATTTATTTTTTCTTGCCTAAGTGTAAAGTCTTGCTTTACTCTACACTGAATTTCATTTTATTAGATGGGACCCAGTGTTCAAGTCTGTTGGGATCCTTCTGTATCTTGAGCCTGCCTTCTGGAAGGTTGACTATTCCTACCACCTTAGTGTCATCTGCAAATTCAATGACTTCCATTTTATCCCCTCATCTAAATCATTGATGAAGATAATTTACATTAAAAAACACATGGCACTTATATCTAGTTCACACACCTTGAACCAAGTCTAATTTACAGACTTTTTGAGATTATCAGAATCTCCCAATATCTTATATGTACAGTATATAATTCCTAGCATAGAAATAGAAAAAGACTGAGATGGGGAAGTGAATGATTGCAAAGAAGAAATAGAAGGAAGTATTTATGGAATGGCAACACATGAATCATTTTATGCCACTTCAGTCCAAATGACTCAGTGAGCACTTGGCCCTAGACTAGTAATGTGGCCGAAAATTGTCATTAGCCCGTCTGTGTGATGAATCTAGACTGTTCTTAATTCCCCCATGCACAATGAATGCCAACTCCAGGGTTTTCAAATGATAATATATCCATAATTTAAAATGGGATGAATTATGAGTTAATAAATAATGAAGAAGTGTTTAACTTGGCTTTATAGCCTCTTAATTCTTGAAGGTATGCTAGATTATACTATCGAACATTGATCTTGATTTCTGGTGAAGAATTATATATTTGATTTAATAATGTGCAGACTTTATAGCTTCTTATTGTTACAGTGTCTAATTACTATTTTATTGTAGCTCACTTCCAATGTCCTTTCAAATTATATTTTATGGTGTTATGGTTTTATTTTTATTCTGGTATCATCTAACCCTTGTAGGACTTAGCTCGAATGTTGGCTTAAAAATATTACAGTTGCTTAAGTCTATGACATCCACTATCATCATGAATGTTCAGGTGTATTTCCATTTATTTTTTTCTACATGCCTGTCTAATAGGGTTAATAAAGCTTTGATTTGAAATTTTGATTGAAAGTCGGCTGGATTGAATGTCTCCTAACTGATGTGTCATGTGGAATCAAAACAGATGTCTATGTCAACTCAAACAATTCATTTTGTCAATGTGCATGCACATAAGATAACTTTATGATAACTTTCAAAATTTAGTTCAATACGGTGCACAGTTTTAAATTTTAGATACTCTTGGAACTTGGGGATATAAAAGTACTTTCTCCTAAATCTTCATTTATCAAGATTTATAATCTTCAAGTCTAAATTGCAAACAAGCCAAGTGACCACAAGTCAGTCCTTATCAGTTCATCACTTTGATTAAATCAATTTACTTGTGTGTCATTGCTCCTATTTCCTTGGCTTTATAAAATCGGTGATTTTATAGTTAAATCCTGTTTTGCATTCTGCTTTGACATTACCACATCTATATTAAAATAAATGGATAATACATTTACCAATAAATGAGGAATAACTATGTTCACATAGTTGAATGTGTTATGTATAACGTGTTATATTCATGTAACTATAAACTCACATTTTTTTCCAAATATGTTCAACTCCGGAATACACACACACACACACACACACACACACACACACACTGTATATTCACAAAATATCCCAAAAATATCCCTACATCCTTTTAAAATATGATATTCCTTAATGTAAGCAGTGTTTCATAAGTCACGTATATAACTGCTCCTATATATAATGTTCCTTTATAAATCTAGGCATTGCAATATGAACTTCTAAAAATCTCTTTTATCAAAACATATATCACTTTTTGTATACAAGTTAATATGTGTATCTTTCTGGATGCACCTGTAAATATAATTGTTTATTTGTTGTTATTTAAAGCACCTTTTTTACCTCAGGTCTGGCATACAACAGAAAGGATTATTATAAAACTACTTACAAATATGATCCCATAGAAAAATCAATTTTGCATTTCTTTTACATCTGTGAGCGGGAATTAATCTAAATGGAGGAAAGATTTTCTTTCGATAAATTTCACAATTACAAAAATTCTCTGAAATACTTCAGACAAATTTCTATGAACGAAAATTCTGTATAGTCCCAAGAAAAAAGCAATATAATTAAAATGTGCATTTGACAAATGTTTTGTTGCATCTAAATGGAAATAACAATAATAACAACAACAATAACAATAATAATAAAAAAACTCTGCCATTGCCAGTCCCAATCCCGGATGAGAAAGGAGGAGGGTTGGGGTCAGGTTGGCAACCTGGCCCCATAAAAACTCGCCAACCCATACAACATGGTGAAAGAAACGAATAAAAATTCTATATCGCATCGGTCGTCGCGCGGGTTAACAAGGGCCGTGGTGGATGTTGAGGTCCCTGGGCATCCGTCGACAAGTGGGCTACAAGTGGACCAGGCAACAAAACGACAGAAATATAGTGCAGATGAAAATCGTGCCATAATGGCCTGCTATTACAACTCAGAGCCAAAAAAAAGAGGCTATTTAAAGCAAATGTATGATTGACTGAGTTTCATGTTTAATGAATTAATAATAATAATAATAATAATAATAATAATAATAATAATAATAATAATAATAATAAACAACTCTGCCCAGAGGAAGCTGCCGGAGAGGAAATAACAACACTACCGCCAGAACCAGTTACCATTGAACCAACTGATGAACCAACTCAAAAACAAAAAGAACTGAAGGACAAGATCATGGACCATCATTAAAAACTGTCCCTAAGAAAATTTTGGGTCCTATCATGAAAATGGTTAATGCAGTGCTTTCAACAATTGAATCGGGAATCATCTTGGAAACAAATCAGTTAATGTACAGTGCAGCAGTAATAGTCACTAATGAACTAGGCATTAAAATCAAAGCACCTAATCACACAATGGAAAAAGCATCAAAGCCAAAGTGGAAAATCCGATTAGAACAAAAAGGTAAAAATTAAGGGCAGACGCTAGCAACTTAAAGAACATGCATGAGCAACGGCTTAAAAACAGCAAAATCATAGATCAGCTAATCAGAAGATATAGATTGGATACAAGAAACATCAATGAAGCTGTAGAGATCGTAAAACAGCAGATAACAGCAACAGCTAGACAAATTGAGAGATATGAGGCATGAATCATCCAATACAAACAAAATCAACAATTTCGATCCGACCAACGGCGTTTTTATCAAAGTCTTAATGTGAATGGTGACACCAAAAGTGAAAAACCAGAAAAGCAGGCCACAGCTGAATTCTGGAAAGAATTGTGGGAAAATGCAAAGGACTACAATAAGGAAGCAAAGTGGATACATGACTTTGAGGAAAGCGTTGGTAATAAACAAATGCAAGTATTAGAAATAACAACTGAGATGGTCAAAAATCGAGTAAAAAAAGTAAAGAATTGGACATCACCTGGAAATAACCAATTACATAGTTTCTGGCTCAAATATCTGACCAGTTTACATGCAATATTGGCCAGGCAACTGAATGAAATTTTACAAAATGGTCAAATTGATGAATGGTTGACAACTGGAAAAACATACTTGATTCAGAAAGATGCAACTAAAGGAACAATACCTGAAAACTACAGACCAATAACATGCTTGCCAACAACCTTCAAATTACTCACAGGCATTATTGCAGATAACATTATGGATTATTTGGAAACAAACAACATCTTGCCAGTAGAGCAAAAAGGCAACAAAAGAAGGAGTAGGGGCACAAAAGATCAGCTCCTAATTGATAAAATGATATTAGAAAATTGTAAGAAAAGAAAAACGAACTTGAATATGGTCTGGATTGATTATAAAAAAGCATTCGACTCATTGCCACATAGTTGGATCATAAAATGCTTAGAAACAACTGGCATTAGTAAAAATATTACATCCTTCACTGAAAAGGCGATGAAACAATGGAGAACTGAGTTGGCAGTAGGGAATGAGAACTATGGAATGGTTAATATCAAGCGAGGAATTTTCCAGGGTGATTAACTTTCACCTCTTCTCTTCATCATCGCGATGATCCCACTATCAGTAATCTTTAAAAAAATGAAATTAGGCTACCAAACAGCCAAAGAAGCTGAAAAAAATTCACATTTATTATATATGGATGATTTGAAACTCTATGGAAAGTCAGAAATAGAAATCCAATCACTAACAAACACAGTCCGAGTATTCAGCACTAATATTTCAATGCAGTTTGGCATGGAAAAATGTGCCACTGTATCCATAAAAAGGGGCAAAATCACTACATGTGAGGGAATTGAAATGCCCAATGGCCAACTAATTAAATGCAATGAAAATGAAGCCTACAAATACTTAGGCATTTTGCAGTTGGATAACATCAAACATGGACAAGTAAAAACTATTGTCAGGAGAGAGTACACCAACAGAGTTAGGAAAATTTTGAAATCTAAATTAAATGGTGGAAATACAATCAAGGCCATAAATACTTGGGCAATACCAGTTATAAGATACACAGCTGGTATAGTTAACTGGACACAAGCTGATTTGGACATTTTGGACCAAAAAACCAGGAAACTAATAACAATGCACTACAGTTTACATCCACACGGTGAATCTGATAGATTATACCTGCTCCGAAAATCAGGTGGCAGAGGATTATTACAAGTGAAGCAAATAGTTGAAGAAGAAAAACATGCACTGGCTGATTATTTAAAAGAAAGTCAAGAACATCTATTAATTGAAGTAAAGAACAAAAATCTACTGAAGGCCCAACAGACGAAACAAGAATACAGAAAAGATGTGATAAAATCAAGAATGGAAAGTTGGCAGAACAAAGCATTGCATGGTCAATTTCTGGAAAAAATAAAAGATAAAGTGGACAGTGAAAAAACTTGGTTATGGTTAACAACAGGTACATTAAAGAAAGAAACAGAGTCACTAATCCTGACTGTGCAAGAACAAGCTATCCGCACAAATGCCATTAAGGCCAAAATCGAAAAATCCTCTGATGATGCCAAATGCAGACTCTGCAAAGAAGTTGATGAAACTGTTGACCACATACTCAGCTGCTGTAAAAAAATCATGCACACTGATTATAAATTGCGACACAATTCAGTAGCACAAATGATCCACTGGAATTTGTGCAAAAATTATAATATTAAAAGAACAACAAACTGGTGGGAACATAAGCCTGAGAAATGCACCGAAAATCAGAAGGTCAAGATCCTATGAGATTTTCGTATACAAACGGACAAAATACTGGTGCATAAAACACCAGACATCACACTGGTTGAGAAAAAGAAGGTTACAATCATAGACATCGCAATACCAGTTGATAGCAGGGTCGACGAGAAGGAATATAAAAAAATCGCGAAATACCAGGACCTAAAAATTGAAATTCAATTATTATGGCACAAACCAGCAGTGGTAATTCCAGTAGTAATCGGCACACTGGGTGCTACTCCAAAAGCACTGGAATTACATTTAAAACAGTTAAAACTTGACAAAATCACCATCAGTCAAATGCAAAAAGCTGCACTGCTTGGATCAGCATGTATATTACGAAAATACGTTATGACATCCTAGGCCCCTGGGTGGGGCTCGACTAGTAATCAATGCCAAATCCGGCTAAACAACTGGCCGCTGTGATACAATCGTATAATAATATAATTATTTGTTATTTTTTTTCAGGAAGCTAACAAAACTCTTGAGATGGCTTTCCCTCAGGATTTGCAGAGATTTTGTCAAGTGTCAGGGAGGAGGAGTATTGTTCCAGTCATGAGTTTGACCAAGTTGTAGATACCACAAGGGAAAAAGAGAGGGCAGCAGAGCTGAAAATAGAAAGCAAGCCATCAGAGAGAACAAAGGTGACAGTTCCTAAATAACGCTGTTACTCAGGCATGTGCACATCTTGATGGAGTTGTTAATTAGCTCCTTGTTCACATTTAATCCTGCTTCTCTGAAGGTGACAATGCAGAAGTAACAATGTGGACATCAGGCATTTCAATAAAGATTCTTCACTTGGGTGCTTTTCATTTTAAAAGAGAAAATGAGGGTCTCTAAGCAATTTACTATCTTCTGCTCAGCTTTTCCATTTAACCACTTTAGATTGGCATCCTATTTATTCTACAAGGTATGTAGACAACAGAAATTCTAACTTTTTCTAAAGTTGGAACTATCAACCTCACCCACCAAACAGTTTCCCCCATCAGAACAAAGGAAGTATCTTCTTTTCCATATCTAATCTTTTGGTATTATATACAGTCCTGTCAGGTGGACTAGCCTGATGATATAAACCAAAACGGGAAACTGACTCCGTAAAAGACCTAGAAGTGTAGTGACATAAATCATAATAAGAAATTATTAAAAGTCTGCTTGCATTTTCCCTTCCCTCCCTCTTATATCCCAGGAGCCATATAGATCCATTTTCAATCTTTTTCTAATTCATTCCCCCTACTCTCTGAATTTAATACATTATTCTGTATTTGTGTTAATACTTTCTGGGTAAGTTCTCCAAATCTTCATGGCTCCCTACAATAAAAGTATTAAAGCTGGAATAACCAAAAGCCAATCCATCCTAATTGCCCACAGTATGAATTTTAGGGGTCTGGAATGTCCTGTAATATCTAGATAACCTAGGTCCTTGATACTGAATCAGCTTTATTTTTCTCTCTTGTCTGTGGTTTCCTCTTTTTTTCATTCACTTCGACTGATTTTGTCCAGATTTTGTATGTTAGCTATTTTTGATGTTTTGTTAAAGTATAATATGAAATTTCAAGCTATTTTTGCCAGCTGAACTCAGTGGCCTTTATACTTGGCGTATTCAAATACAGAGATTGACCTGGAGTGTTCTTGGTACAAATTAAGTTCCCACTTTCTCCTCTTTCCAACAAATAATGCATACTTGTCTTAGCATAGATAATTGTAGAGCCATTGAACAATTCATGGTCTGTAAGACTTGTAGATCTATCTTAAAAAAATGACTTCTCTAAGAGGGCATCTTCAGTCTTTGCAGTATTTCACACAAAATGGTGGGAATTCTGCTGGTTTTGTCTCATCCTATTTTTACAGCTGTGGAGACTAAAGCAAAACTATTAGCTTCCTTCAACAATTATTAGAGATGAATAAACAGGCTTAGCAAATTTTTAAAGGTATTTGTTTGCTCATGTGAGATTTCAGCAATTTCCCTCCATGAATTTCCTCTGAGCTTTCCTTGAGATTGCATACACTACAATCTCTTGAGATTTTGGGAATCTTTGGAAGTTAACATGGAATGTCTGAAGATGTCTTTTATGAGTATGTATTGCTCACAAGTAGCATATTGTCTATCTTTGCATTATTGCCCATAAAATGTCCAAGGAGACTTAGCAATAACAAGGAGCTCAGCAATAACAAAATGATAGAGTTGGAAGGGACCTTGGAGGTCTTCCAGCCCCCTGCTCAGGCAGGAAGCCCTATACCATTTCAAACAAACGGTTGTTGAATCTCATCTTAAAAACTTCCACTGTTGGAGCATTCATATCTTCTGCATCAGTGAGATTCCTGTCAGTGTTCAACATAATTTTATTGCTATCTACTAAGCAATGCAATGATTTTAAAATATATTTATGGTATGCTGTATTTTTTATCCAGTTTGAAACAAGTCATGGCTAATAATTGGCTTTAAGTATTAAGTTTTCCTATGAAAAATATAGTTCCTGCAGGTATAGTTTTTTCATCAGGACCCAATTCTCCACCAGAAATTCTAAAATGTTTAAATCTGACTTTCTATATACTAGAAAGTTACTAAAGGCAGCTATGTACTGGACTCAGGGACACCCACCATTAAAAAATAATAAAATGTTAAGAATTATATATGATTATAAGAAATCGGAAAAAAGTTAGCTTCGTGGCTAAAATCCAATCATAACTGGAACAAATTCAATTTTGTATATCTGGTTTATTGAACAGATTTCAATTCAATATCTCTATTCCAGCTTTAATTTGGAAGGATTTTTATGAAAATGTATTTATTTACTAATCCTAACCAGGACCTTCCACATAAGAAATCATTGATCTTCTACCTTTTCAAAGTTTCCCTCCAACCTCCAGTGACAGACACGGAAATCAAATCTATTATTATTACTACTATCAATTACTGAAACCTATTAAGGCACCTGGAGAAGATTTCTTTACCCCTGGAAGTCTTCAAGACATCTATTGATAATGGACACACATTGTTAGAGGGCTGTTATAAACAACACAGGTTGCATCTCAGTTGGATGAGAAATCATCACTATAATTTGTGTGTGTGTCTGTGTGTGTGTGTCTGTGTGTGTGTGTGTGTGTCTGTGTGTGTGTGTGTGTGTGTGTGTGTTTTGTTCCAGGATAATTCTGGAATGCTTTGAGCAATTTCAATGAAACATGGTACACAGATGACTTGTTTATTGGATTTATATGCCGTCCTTCTCCCAAAGGACTCAGGGCAGTGTACAACATTAAAAAAAACACACACACATATTACAAAAGTTAAAAAGGAAATTAAATAAAGTATCCAAAAACAAACCCAATAGACATTTAGAATGAGATTTAGAAATTAAATTAAAATTAACAATTAAAATTAATAATTTATTTTATTCAGGCCAGGCTGGCTTGCTGGAAAAGCCAACTTTTTAGGGTGCATCGGAAGGACCGGAGGTCGGGGATTATGTGAAGTTCTGGGGGCAGCTCATTCCAGAGGGAAGGTGCTCCCACAGAGAAGGCTCTCCCCCTAGGAATCACTAGCCGACACTGTCTGGCCGACTGCACCCTGAGGAGGCCAACTCTGTGGGATTGCACTGGATGGTGGGAGGCTACTGGTGGCAGTAGGTGGTCTCGCAGGTACCCTGGGCCTAAGCCATGGAGCGCTTTAAAGGTCATAATTAGTACCTTGAATCGCACCTGGAAAACAACCGGCAACCAGTGCAGGCCACCTAAAAGGGATGTAACATGGGAGCACCTAAGTACCCCCATGATAACCCGCGCGGCTGCATTCTGGACCAGCTGAAGCCTCCGGATGCTCTTCAAGGGCAGCCCCATGTAGAAAGCATTGCAGTAGTCCAGGCAAGAAAGGATGAAGGCATGAGTGACTATGCACAGAGCATCCCGATCCAGGATGGGGGGGGCAACTGATGTACCAGGCGAACCTGGTAAAAGGCCCCCCTGGTCACGGCCGTCAGATGTTCTTCTAAACTAAGCAGCGTATCCAGGAGGACTCCCAGATTGCGAGCCTTCTCTGAGGGGGCTAAATTTTTCCCCCTATCATAGATGGAACAAGATGCACAAATCGGGATGACGGAAACCACAGCAACTCAGTCTTGGAGGGATTGATCTTGATCTTGAGCCTCCCTATCCAGATCCGCACAGCCTCCAGGTATCAGGACATCACATTGAGGGCATTGTTTGGGTGGTTTGGGGTAGAGATGAAAAGTTGGGTATCATCAGCATATTGATGATACCGTACCCCAAAACCATGAAAGATCTCGCCCAGCGGTTTCATATATATATTGAACAGGAGGGTGAGAGAACCGACCTCTGGGACACCCCACAAATGACATGCCTCGGGGTCGATCCCTGTCCTCCAGTCAACAACGAACTGTGACCGATCCAATAGGTAGGAGGAGAACCACTGTAAAATGGTGCCCCCCACTCCCAACCCCTCAAATCATCAGAGTAGGATACCATGGTCGATGGTATCGAAAGCTGCCGAGAGGTCTAATAGGGACCAGGACAGAGGAGCAGCCCCTGTCCCAGGCCCGCCATAGATCATCAACCAATGTGACTAATGCCATCTCCGTGCTGTACCCGGGCCTGAAACCCGACTGAAACAGATCCAGGTAGGCAGCTTCATCCAGGTACTGGGGAAGCTGATGTGCTACTACACTCTCGACAACCTTCGTTACAAAGCGAAGGTTGGAGACCGGATGATAGTTGGCTAAAGAAGCTGGGTCCAGGGAAGGCTTCTTAAGGAGGGGCCTCACCACTGCCTCCTTCAAGGCAGTGGGAAAGATCCCCACTCTCAATGAAGCATTGGTAATCGCCTGGAGCCAGCCTCGTGTCACCTCACGGGAAGCCGAAACTAACCAAGAGGGACATGGGTCCAGCACACAAGTGGCAGCACTGAGTCTTCCCACAATCCTGTCCATGCCCTCGGGGGCCACAGGGTCAAACTCATCCCAGCTAGTCTCCACAAGATTCATCCCCATCGACCCGCCCGAATCTACACAGTCAGAGTCAAAGCCTGTCCAGATGTGAGCGATTTTATCCTGCAGATACTGAACAAATTCTTCAGCCCTACCCTGCAAGGGGTATTTCCCAGTTCCTTGGTTAAGTAAGAAGTGGGTCACCCTAAACAGGGCAGCTGGGCAGTTATCTGCGGATGTGATAAGAGCGGGAAAATGTTGCTGTTTTGCCGCTTTTATCACAACTAAGTAGGATTTAATATGAATTCTTACTAGTGTTCGATCAGATTCGGACCGGCAGGCCCTCCAACCACTCTCTAGGAGTCTTTTCAGGCATTTCATCTCCCGGAGCTCCTTGGTAACCAGGGAGCTACCTGGGATCGACACCTGGTCAGAAGCCACAAAGGCACAATGCAATCCAAGGCCCCAATGGCTGCCCTATCCCAGGTTTCCACTATGGCTTCGGTCGACCTGTGAGCAAGAGATTCAGGAAAAGTCCCAAGCTCCATCAGGAACCTTTCAGGGTCCATCAGGCAGCTGGGGTGGAACCATATAGTCGGTTCTGCCTCCCTGCGGCGAGGGGTAGCAGTATGGAAGTCAAACCAGATGAGGAAATGATCAGACCATGACAAGGGTTGGATAGAAATATCCCCTAAATCTAGATCATTCATCCACTGCCCAGAGACAAAAATCAGGTCAAGTATGTCCCCTGTTATGGGTGGGGTCTTGAATTAACTGAGTGTCAGGCCTGTAGTTATGTTTCTTTTAGGATCTTTGACCTGCCACACTTTCTATTGTTTTCCTATGCTGTTTCATTAGTGTAGTAGTTGGGAGAGGGGAATAGAAAGGAGTAGATTTGTGGAATGTGTTGTTGTCATTCTTTCTAGAAGCCCAAGGTCATCTTTTGTCTCCGCACCTTGACACCTGACCGGAACCAGCGGGGTGGAGTTGTCGGGATCGAAGAAGAAGATTGGACCATGTGATGGATTTATGGGAGTGGGCATAAGATTATGAACTTTCAACTGGGTGGAATCCCAGGAGGTAAATCAGAGTTGGAATTCCACAGATGTGCTAAGATGTCTGACTTATTAAATTGGAACTTTAAGGAAAGTTTTGCCTTGGACTCTGATTTAATTCTGCATGATACTTGGAACGCTGACACTGAGTTAGGTCCATAGCCATCATGGAAGCCATGAACTCGCAAGCTGACTCGGATGTCTCACCAATGGAATGCAGATTGAAATCCCCCAGGATCATAAGCCTGGGGAAATCAACCGCCAATCTCGCTAACACATCCAGCAACTCTGGCAGGGCCGATGAAACATAGCAGGGAGACAGACCTGAACTCCAAGGCCCCATTTCACAAAAAGGGACTCACACCTGCCTATCTGAGGCACAGTGACCTCCTGAAGTCCGAGACTTTCCCTAATAACCACTGCCACCCCCACCCCCGCCCTTGCCCTGGGCTCTAGGCTGGTGAAACGCTCAGAAGCCCAGTGGGCATAATTCACTAAGGGGAACACCCCCCTCATGGCCCAACCAGATCTCCATAATGCATGCCAGGTCCGCTCTACCCTTTTGTATGAGGTCGTAAATGAGGGGAGACTTATGTACCACAGACCTGGTGTTAAGCGACACCAGCCAGAGACCAGGTTCCTGTGATCCCGAGCACCCGGGGGTGTGAGAAGGGCGTTGAGGGTTGGAATGCATGATCGCTCTTAAACAGCAAACCCGCATCCCCCTAACATAATTCGGCCCTCAGCCCCCACCATATCTGCCTCTCCCACAAACAGTAGAGATGGTGAATCCCCCAATGGAATGGCTTAATGTCTCTCCCTAAATTTGAACAGATTTCATTTACACAGATTAATTTTGAGAGCTGCAAATTAAGATTTATTCAAAATTAAGATTTTATTTTAAATGGCCTTCTATTCCATTAAGATTTTTGTTAATTATATATAACTAAGCATTAACATTGTTATTGACATTATTTGAAAAGTGGAGCTGCAGTTTCTGAGATAGTCCCTATGAATGATCTAGCCAGTTTGAACTTTATGATTCTAATTTATGGCTCTCACATAAAAACAGAAGAGAAATCTTCAGGATTGGCTGTTTTGAAAAATGTGAGTCGTAATACTTCAGAAGAGAAGAGTTTATATTCTAGGTATGTCTTTCTATAAAAGTAAATCTAGAAGGCCACATGGAATATATGGATGCATTTGGTATCCTCCCATTCAAGAACCTGAGAGGCTGTTCTCTATATTTGAGAAAATGAGGTTTTCTGACATTTTAATGAAATATTTCATCTTCTTATTCACTTTATGTATCGATGAACCAAATATTATTAAACTTTCTACCGGTATATTGTAGGCAGAAATTTCAATGTGGAATGAAAGGACCTAAGTGTAACTATGTTTACAAAGACTGATATGCAATAAAGAAACAAAGTAGATGAATGAATTTTGCAACCACTTCAACTACAACATAACCATTAAGGAAAGATTTGTGTCCAGACATAAATCTCAAATTCAATCTCCCTTGAAGGAAAGGCATGAAATTTATCAAGCCTATATTCCTTTCAGAAATATTTATTGTAGTATAGGCCAATGTTTTGTTAATATTCCTATAGAGAGACAACATATTGCTTTAATTAAAATAACTCACATTAATTTAGGAAGCTCTGATGGGGATTTGTCATAGTGATTAAGGTGTTGTAGAAAGATGCAATCATAGTGAACAGGAGCACAGCAGTTGTTTCTCGGTAAAGATCTCTTGACCTTACAACTCATTTATTCTTCAGCATGGCCTGCTAATCTCCAGAAGCAAATGATGTAGAACACAGGAGGACTTAGGTCAGAACCTTGTTAGTATCGGTGCAAGAGAGCAAAGATTATCAGGGCACTCTGTAAATTTTGACAGAAAAGATGTCAAGGAAATATTATGCCAGCATGCAAAGGACCTGCTGTAAAGGGAAACTAAGGACAAACTTGTTTTACCTTGTTCAACATTACTGAAAGTGTGAAATCTGAGAATGTGAACTCTGCATGACATGCCTGATTGCAACGATATCAATTATTTGGGGTACCGAAAGAGGTACATATTTCAGGCTGATGGGAATTGCAGTAGGTACATGAAAACATCAGTGATAGTGTCAATGATAGACATACATTGTCTATGAGAGACACTCCGTGAATGTGGGAAACACATATGCATGTTACACTCCTACAGTGGGGTTGTTTGGATTCTATATGATTAGCCATAATATAAAGAGCTCCACAACAAGCCTATCAGTGCATCTGTCAAACCCTGAAGCTCCAGGGTTTGCCATACCAGGGGAGGAAAATGAGCATTGGTGATGGGGGGTGTAGGAGAGCTGGAGGCTGCAGCAGCGTGCTGCTGAACACCGATGACAAGCTGGTTGGTGGAGGATGAATTGTGAATCAGCCATGCAGCAGGGAAGTCGGGCAGTCTGATGCACAGCTGACAATGGGGCAAAGCCAGTGCCAGTGGAAGGACATGGCTTACCCAAACCAAACATATTGGGAGGCAGATGCTCCCAACGCTGTCTTACATTTTTGCTGTTAGAACTCATTGTGTGCCAGAGTCTAGCTAAATGGATCCAGTTAGTGTCAATTTAAGTGAAGTCTTAACGCTGATTTGGGTCTGGAGCTCAGATCTTTGAGAGCATCCTTATTTGTTGGATCTTCAGCCTTATTTTTTACCTACTGAAATATGTATTGCATCTGTTAATGGAAATATATAATCAAAAAATAAAGATAGAAAATACTGTTTGTTCAATTTATAGTGAAGCTAAAATGAGGACTGAAAAGAGCTACAATTTAGAATTAGCCTTGTAGCGATTTAGGTGTATAATCACTCTTCTGAAAATGTTAAAAATTTCTTCCCATGAAACTTGTTTGCTTTTCATTTGTATTCCTCTTTTTTTCTGGTCTGCAGAATTTAATATTTTACAATAGAAGGAGAAGCTGTGCTTCACAGCAGATGCAATATTTCACAGACTTCAGATTGGTAGTTTCAAATCCTGGCATCGCTGGTTAAAAAATAAATACAGAGAATTATCTGTCTTTGATATCTTGCAAACCATGGCCCACCAAAGCTGACAACAGTGAGCTAGGTATACCAATGACTAGAAATAGTGTAGGTCAATTGCTATTGTTCTTATAATTATACATAGTTTTCCCCTAAAATAATTTAGAACAGTTTATAAAAGAGCAATAGTAATTATTTAAAAAAAAAACATTGTCAAATAAGTCACAGTCCTTACAAATAATCAGGAGTTACATCCAGGCAACACTATAAAGGGAAAAGTAGATGACCATGATGTCATGGTCATTTGATATAAACCAAGGGATAAAAAAGGAACTCTTCTGGATCCAAATAATGAATACTGAAAAAAATGTGGTTCAGAAGTTATCCCTTCTCCAATAAAGATATAAATTGGCCATCGCTATCACATTGTCCAAATTCAGGACTGGGTTATATTCACCCATAGTAATTAATCTGAAATATCCCTAAGGTTGTTTGAGTTGTACATTAATAAATGTCTAACCTAACTTTACTCAACTTCTTGTGTCGTATCTTGATTGCAAGGAAGTAGCTTTGCTTGAAGAATCCATCAGATGGCAAACAGAAGTGTACTTGCTCATTAGTTTCTAAATGTTCTACTCATCTTTTCTCATAGCCTACTCTCTTGTCTACTCTTTGAAGCTATCCCTTTATATGAATAAAGTGAAAGCATTTATCACTTTCTGCATTTAGAAACTTGAAACCTAAGGTGTAAAACAGATGCAGAGTACTTAACACCTGTATGTGCGGTTTGTTGTTGTTTTTCTTCAATATTAATCTCTACCAAATTTCACTGAGGAATCACAAACCTTGTCTTATTGCCTAAGAAATGTAGGATGTTCAAAACAGAATGTATCCTCCAGCAGAATGAGTTATTTTATTGGCAGAGCAATTGGTTCAGATGTCTCAAATCTGATATCATCCAGATATGTTGAGAGTTCAGCTCTTTCATTCCCAGCTGAAATTCCTGTAAGTGCTCGTTGGGAATATTGGGAAGTGTAGATCCAGTATACCTGGAAAGGCCAGGCTGGAGTGCTAAAAGCACCACAGTATCAATAGTATAAGTAAATGGAACTTCTGTTACCATGAATTAATCTCTCATGAGATCTATCAATATCTATTCATATATGGTGCTGGGAGCAGGGGATTTACCCCAATCACTTCATCAAACTGGCATTCAGAAAGACCTAGTAAATTTGAATCAAAGCCTTTGTGCCAACTGAAAGTGAATATAGTTGAAGTAGTATTGTCTTTCAAGAAAATAAAAGATTGGAATATATGACATCATGAAAGGAAAAGAAAAAACAAGGGATGGAAAATGAAAGTTGATGAACAAAGAAACTGAAAGATTTTTTTAAAAAAGTATAAAATTCAGAATTATTTGAAAAATATTGCCTGAAGTACACAGTATAATTACAGTGACTACAAATATATTTATCTGATTTGATTATTCACTTATCAGCATTTGGATTACAAACTTTCCCTCTTTCTACCTTTCAAGAAGTTAAGTAAGTTTCCAAAGGGACCACTGAAAAAATAGTCACTATTTTGGCATCACCCATTCCAGAAAATTGAGCTCTCAAATTATGCATCAGATATGAACTTTCATATATAATCTGAACTACAGAAAGACAAATTTAAAGATACTTATGCTGCTCATTTAAGTATATTTTTAAAAATGTACCAAATTGCTCCATTCCATGCAGGGTTTCAGTTTCTCACTTTAGTTGTAAATATCAGTGCATTAACTTTCTACTGATTTTGCACCTGTACCCATGAGACCAAATTATATTTCCTAAAAGTTGGCCTAAATTTGTGGAAGCTTAGATTTATTTATTTTTCTGCATGACTTGAGCCTAACCCTAGGCTCCAGCAGAGAAGTACTGAAGTACTGAAACACATGAGAAAAACCTTTCAGATATTTTACAAATAATAATTCATATTAAAATAAAAAACAGAAGAACAGATTGAAATTGATTTGACTTGGAGTCATCTTCATCAAACATTGGAAGAATATTTCTATTCTAATTCGTTCTCTGCAACTATTTCTTTCTGTTTTTCACAAGTTCTATCTTTTCAGTTATTCTTTAACCATTTTTCCTTCTTCCCAAAGGCTTGCTCGACAGCAATTAGCAGATCTTTCCTATTCAGAGAGCATCCAAAACTGCTAAAAACAACAACAACCAACAACAAATAATATCAGTTCAGTTCTGCATTGTGGTCACAAACCAAGAAGTCAGACAATTGAATAAGAAGCACAACATTTTCTTTTTTAACATTGTAGTATTTAGCTTTCTGAATAATAGAAGATATTTCTCCCAGAAATAAAACAAATTAAGAATTAACTTAATCAACAGGATTGTAGAAAAGCCATTGCTTATATCACAAATAACCCACTTTATACCTAGATGGCAAATATGGAACTTTGGAATAATTATGGAGGAGGAGCTTCCTAGAGAAATGGCGGTCTGTGCTCTAAGCTCCGTATGACTACGGGGCTTTCCGACGGGGCAGGGATGCTGCCGGCCCTCTTTTCCATCTCGAGGGCCGGGAATTCAGTTAGCGACTACCCTGACTCTTTTTAGGACCCAAGTCGGTCCTCCAGGGTGGTCGGATAGCCAGGGGAAAAGAGGAGAACGTACCGGCTGGAGAGGGAGCTGGAAGCAAAGGCCCGAGCAGCGGAGGGATGGCGTTGGCCTGGGCGGCGGCCTGGGCGGCAGCCTGAGCAACATAGCAGCAGAGAAATGGCTAAAGAAGCAGCGGCAACTACCTGAGCGACCCGAGCGACCCGAGCGGTGACGGCGACAGCGACGGCGACGAGAGACGCCGAACGCCGAATTCCTGGCCGTGGTGAGCCTCAGATCAATGGGAAGCTTGGTGAGGGCTGTACGAGGGCCGTGAGAGGGCGGAGCGAGGCCCGAGGCGCCGGAGGCTGATGGAAGACCAGCAGGAAGATCGCAGGCCGGCCGAAATGGAGGTGGGCCTTGGGGATGAGACGCTGGAGGTTGGCACCTGAGGTTTTTTGGCATCTTTACCCTGCCCTTTTGTTGTTAATCTGCCTTCTCCGCTTACTCACTTATTCTAACTCTGGGCTTTTCGCCCTTATCGCCCATTACGAACTGCTTCCTAGTCCCCATCTATGGACCAGCGGACTGGTTTACCATCCTCTCCATCCAGGATGTGGATTTTGGACATCTATTTACCCTCTTTCACCTGACTTGCAAACTTGCTAACTTATGCCAACATAACAGCACCCTGTTAACGAGCTTAGCCCTGTTGTAGCTATAAGATCACTATTTCCGATTAGCAGGCCTGGCATAATTATAACTGTTACCTCCTGGTAGACATATTATTAACTGGTTATTTTAGGGGAATTGCTTTTAATTTAATTGTGTGATATTTTTAGGGGTTTTAAAATTATATTTATATATACTGTTTAGCTGTACAGTTCTTTTTAACTCTCTTTTTAACCTCCTCCATATTTAACTTTACCTATTTATTATATTGTGATGTATTCTTTGCATGGACTGTACACCGCCCCGAGTCCCTTTTGGGAGAGGGGGCGGTCTAGAAGCGCAGTAAATAAATAAATAAAATTTACTCGAGGTCAGACCTGCTACAGCTGCGAGAGTCCCCCCTCTCGCAGGTATGGCCCTCTGCCCTTTCAAGGGCCCACCTTGATGACGGGTTCATTAACCCAGAGAGGTGGAGGAAGCGGAGAGCTAGGGGTTTTTTAATTAAATGTCTTTTAGTTGTTTTAAGGGGTTCTAGGGTGGATGGGGGACAACAGACTCAAACTCAACCCCTCCAAGACTGAGTGGCTGTGGCTACCGGCACCTCGGTTCAGTCAGCTGATTCCATCGCTGGCCATAGGGGGCAAACAATTGCCCCCTGTGGAATGGGCGCGCAATTTGGGCGTCCTCCTTGATGGCCGGCTGTCAATGGATGACCATGTGGCAGCCGTGGCAAGGGGGGCGTTCCACCAGGTTCGCCTGGTGCGCCAATTGCGCCCCCTACTGGACCGGGATGCCCTGCGCACGGTCACTCACGCACTGGTGACGTCCCGCCTGGACTACTGCAACGCTCTCTACATGGGACTGCCCTTGGGACGCGCCCGAAGACTGCAGTTAGTCCAAAACGCAGCCGCGCGGGCTGTGATGGGGAGTACTAGGTACTCCCACGTAACACCTCTCCTGCGCGAGCTGCACTGGCTGCCTGTGGTTTTTCGGGTGCGTTTCAAGGTCCTGATTACCATCTTTAAAGCGCTCCATGGCACAGGACCTAGTTACTTGCGGGATCGCATCCTCCCACACACATCCCTGCGGCCAATTCGCTCTCACAGGGAGGGGCTTCTCCTGGTGCCGTCCACTAGGCAATGCCAGCGGGCGACACCAAGGAGTAGGGCCTTCTCTGTGATGGGCCCAACCCTCTAGAATGACCTCCCCCCCGACATTAGAACCACCACCGACTTCCGCTCCTTCCGGCAAAAATTGAAGACTCACCTGTTCCGATTAGCAGGCCTGGCATAATTACAACTGTTACCTCCTGGTAGACGTATTATTAACTGGTTATTTTAGGGGAATTGCTTTTAATTTAATCTGTGTTATATTTTTAGGGGTTTTAAAATTATATTTATATATACTGTTTAGCTGTACAGTTCTTTTAACTCTAATTTTAACCTCCTCCATATTTAACTTTGCATATTTAATTTTATCTATTTTTCATATTGTGATGTATTCTCTACTTGGACTGTACACTGCCCCGAGTCCCTTTTGGGAGAGGGGGCAGTCTAGAAGCACAGTAAATAAATAAATAAATAAAAACAGGCCAGGAGTGTGATTACTGCCAGGCGAACAGGTGTGGTCGAGAGGGAAGCGAGCGGAGTGGGGGAGGGGAGGGAGAATGATATTCAAGCAGAGGGCCTTCCTATACCAACGGTCGTAGGGAGGGGTGGATGCGAGGACAGATGAAAACCTTATAGCCGGTTGGAGGACCGTGGCTGTTGGACACACCCGGTCATTTGTACCAACCCCGCATTCTAGGTGGCCAGGATCTACAGAGCCAGGGCCTAAGGCTCATGTTATGCAACGCGAGGTCCGTTGTCAATAAGGCCCCCCTCATTAATTATCTGATCTCGGAGGGGGAGCCGGACCTCGCAGGAATAACGGAGACCTGGTTGGGCCATGAGGGGGGTTTACCCCTCGTGGAAATGTGCCCACTGGGCTACCGAGCATTCTATCAGCCGCGAGCCCTGGGTAGGGGTGGCGGGGTAGCAGTAATTATTCGGGAAGGTCTGGAACCGAGAGAAGTCACTGTGCCACAGATATCCGGGTGTGAGTCTCTTGGCGTGAGATGGGGCTTAAGGAGGCAGTTGGGCCTGCTGATTGTATACTTGGCTCCTCTCTATGCATCAACGGCCCTGCCTGAACTCCTCGAGCTGATCGCAGAGATGGCGGTTGAGACCCCCAAACTTTTGGTCATGGGGGATTTCAACCTGCCGTCGATGGGTGAAGCATCTGAGGTAGCTCGGGAGTTCATGGCTTCCATGACAGCCATGGACCTGACTCAAATAATTCAGGGCCCCACTCACGAGGGAGGTTGCACACTGGACCTCGTTTTTGTCTCTGGCCAGTGGACGAGTGATCTGGGAATAGGGGACCTAGTTATTACGCCCCTGTCATGGTCAGATCACTCATCTCTTCGGCTTGACTTCCCTGGTGCTACCCCCCACCGCGGGGAGGCGGAACCAGAATGTCCTAGATGGTTCCGCCCCAGGCGCCTGATGGAACCAGATAGGTTCCTGATGGAGCTTGGGCCACTTCCTGTAGCCCTGACCCGCTCCCAGATGGAGGACCTGGTGGCCGCATGGAACAGTGCGGATGTCGGGGCTCTAGACCGGGTTGCGCCTTTGCGGCCTCTCCTGTGGCAATGAACCACCCTGGCACCTTGGTTTACCGAGGAGCTAATGGTGATGAAACGCCACAAGAGACGCCTAGAGAGCAGATGGAGATCCTCACGCTCCGAATTTGACCGAACACACGTAAGAACCTATTTGCGGACCTACCTTGTGCCATTAAGAGTGGCCAAGCGTCGACATTGTGCCGCTCTTATTGCGTCCGCAGACAACCGCCCTGCTGCCCTGTTTCGGGTGACCCGCTCCCTCTTGCTTCAGAGGCCGCGGGAAGCCCCCTTGCAGGGAAGGGCAGAGGAATTTGGGGAATATCTGCAGGACAAAATCGCCCAAATCCGGAGTGAATGGGTCCCCCTCAGCGGTCTAGAGGGGACGTCGGAAGTGGGTCTTGAGAGACCATTCTGGGAGGAGTTTGACTCTGTTGCTGCCGAGGATTTGGACAGGTTACGTGGGCGACTGCAAGCCACCCCATGTTTATTGGACCCGTGTCCCTCCTGGCTTGTACTGGCATCATGGGAGGTCACACGAGGCTGGCTCCTGGGGCTAGTGAATGCTTCACTGAGTGAGGGGTCCTTACTGGCTGCCTTGAAAGAGGCGGTCGTGAGGCCCTTGCTCAAGAAGCCTTCTCTGGACCCAACTGAGCTAGCTAATTATCGTCCTGTCTCCAACCTTCCCTTCCTAGCGAAGGTTGTAGAGAGTGTGGTGGCGCAACAGTTCCCACGTCATCTGGAAGAAACCGAGTATCTAGACCCGCGCCAGTCCGGCTTCTGGCCCGGTCACAGCACAGAGACGGCTTTGGTCGCGCTGGTGGATGATCTCTGGAGGGCCAGGGATAGGGGTTGTTCCTCTATCCTGGTCCTATTAGACCTCTCAGCGGCTTTTGATACCATCCACCATGGTATCCTATTGCACCGGCTGGAGGGGCTGGGGGTAAGGGGCACCATTTTGCGGTGGTTCCGCTCCTACCTCTCCGACCGGACGCAATGTGTGTTGGCAGGGGAGAAGAGGTCGACCCTGAGGCCGCTCACTTGTGGGGCGCCACAGGGGTCGGTCCTCTCGCCTCTCCTGTTCAACACATATATGAAGCCGCTGGGTGAGATCATTTGTGGTTTTGGGGTGGGATACCATCTGTATGCTGACGATACGCAGCTATACATCTCCACCCCAAACCACCCCAACGAGGCCGTCGAAATGATGTCCCGGTGCTTGGAATCCGTACGGATCTGGATGGGAGGTAACAGATTTAAGCTCAACCCTTCCAAGACGGAGTGGCTGTGGCTACCGGCCCCCCAGTTCAACCAGTGGATTCCATCGCTGGCCATTGGGGGCGAGCAACTGGCCCCCGTGGAGCGGGCGTGCAATTTGGGCGTCCTCCTAGATGCCCGGCTGTCGATGGATGACCATGTGGCAGACGTGGCGAGGGGGGCGTTCCACCAGGTTTGCCTGGTGCGCCAATTGTGCCCCCTATTGGACCAGGACGCCCTATGCACAGTCACTCATGCACTGGTGAAGTCCCATCTGGACTACTGCAATGCTCTCTACATGGGGCTCCCCTTGAGATGCACCCGAAGACTACAGCTGGTCCAGAATGTGGCCGCACGGGCAATTATGGGGAGTACAAGATACTCCCATGTAACACCTCTCTTGCGTGAGCTGCACTGGCTTCCTGTGGTCTATCGGGTGCGTTTCAAGGTGCTGACTACCATCTTTAAAGCGCTCCATGGCACAGGACCTAGTTATCTGCGGGATCGCATCCTACCCCATACATCCCTGCGGCCAATTCGCTCCCACAGAGAGGGACTCCTCCGGGTGCCGTCCACTAAGCAATGCCAGCGGGCGGCGCCCAGGAGTAGGGCCTTCTCTGTGATGGGGCCAGCCCTCTGGAATGACCTCCCCCTCGACATTAGGACTACAACTGATCTCCGCTCCTTCCGCAAGAAACTCAAGACCCACCTGTTCCAACTAGCTGGCCTGGCTTAACTACAACTCTATTCTCTAATCCTCCTGGCAATTTTTTAAATATTAGGGTAGTTTTTAAGGTTATTTTAATTCTATTATTATTGTATTATTTTATGAAATGTAATATTGTGTTATGAGATTTATACCTCCTCCATGCAACATAAAATATATATCTTTGACTGTACGCCGCCCCGAGTCCCTTCGAGGAGAGGGAGCGGCTAACAAATCTAATAAAATAAATAAATAAATAAATAAATAATTAAAAGTTTGTACAACAGTGGCTTTTGTTAGATTTTCTTGAAACAATACCTCATTCTCCTCTAATATCAGCACAAAGGTAATAATAGCAATAGTGGATTTGGCTATTCCTGGAGAGAGCAGAATAGAAGATAACTGGAGAAGATAACAAAATAACAAAGATATGCAAATAGAAGTACAATGACTATGGCAAAATAAAGTAAAAAAAATAGTACCAATAGTAATAGGTGCTGGTGCAATCCCAGAACAATTGGAGCATCACTTGAACACCATCAGCACTGACAAATTCACCATCAGTCAATTGCAAAAGGCAGCTTTCCTTGGGTTCATTTACATCCTGCAACAATATCTGTTGTTGCCGCTCTTATTGCGTCCGCGGATAACTGCCCTGCCGCCCTGTTTAGCGTGACCCGCTCCCTCTTGTCGCAGAGGACGCGGGGGGCACCCTTGCAGGGAAGAGCAGAGGAGTTTGGGGAATATCTGCAGGACAAAGTCGCTCAGATCCGGAGCGGATGGGCCTCCTCCAGTGGACGGGACGAGCCATCAACAGTGAGTCTTGTGAGACCATTCTGGGAGGAGTTTGCCTCTGTTGCCCCCGAGGATTTGAACAGGTTGTGTGGACGGCTGCGACCCACCACATGTTCAATGGACCCGTGCCCCTCCTGGCTGGTACTGGCATCCTGGGAGGTGACACGAGGCTGGCTTCTGGGCCTGGTGAACGCCTCATTGGGTGAGGGATCCTTACCAACTGCCTTGAAAGAGGCGGTGGTGAGACCCTTACTCAAGGGGCCTTCACTTGACCCAACGGAGCTAGCTAATTATCGTCCAGTCTCCAACCTTCCCTTTCTAGCGAAGGTTGTTGAGAATGTGGTGGCACAGCAATTTCCGCGACACCTTGACTAATCCGAATATCTAGACCCACGCCAGTCCGGCTTCCGACCCGGGCACAGCACAGAGACAGCCTTGGTCGCGTTGGTTGATGATCTCTGGAGGGCCAGAGATAGAGGTTGTTCATCTATCCTGGTCCTATTAGACCTCTCGGCGGCTTTTGATACCATCGACCATGGTATCCTATTGCGCCGGTTGGAGGGGGTGGGAGTCGGAGGCACCGTTTTGCGGTGGTTCGGCTCCTACCTCTCCAACCGGACGCAATGTGTGTTGACAGAGGGGCAGAGGTCGACCCTGAGGCCACTCACTTGTGGGGTGCCGCAGGGGTCGGTCCTCTCGCCCCTCCTGTTCAACGCATATGTGAAGCCACTTTGGGGTTGAGTATCATCTGTACGCTGATGATACTCAGCTGTACATCTCAACCCCAAACCACCCCAACGAGGCTGTTGAAGTGATGTCCCGGTGTTTGGAAGCCGTCGGGGTCTGGATGAGGGACAACAGACTCAAACTCAACCCCTCCAAGACTGAGTGGCTGTGGCTACCGGCGCCTCGGTTCAGCCAGCTGACTCCATCGCTGGCCATAGGGGGTGAACAATTGCCCCCTGTGGAAAGGGTGCGCAATTTGGGCATCCTCCTAGATGCCAGGCTGTCAATGGATGACCATGTGGCAGCCGTGGCAAGGGAGGCGTTCCACCAGGTTTGCCTGGTGCGCCAATTGTGCCCCCTTCTGGACCGGGATGCCCTACGCACGGTCACTCATGCTCTGGTGACGTCTCGCCTGGACTACTGCAATGCTCTCTGAATGGGGCTTCCCTTGGGACGCGCCCGAAGACTGCAGCTAGTCCAGAACGCAGCCACGCGGGCTGTCATGGGGAGTACTAGGTACTCCCACGTAACACCACTCCTGCGCGAGCTGCACTGGCTGCCTGTGGTTTTTTGGGTGCGTTTCAAGGTTTTGGTCACCATCTTTAAAGCGCTCCATGGCACAGGGCCTAGCTACCTGCGGGATCGCATCTCTCCACACACATCCCTGCGGCCAATCCGCTCTCACAGAGAGGGACTTCTCCTGGTGCCGTCCACTAGGCAATGCCAACGGGCGGCGCCAAGGAGTAGGGCCTTCTCTGTGATGGGCCCAACCCTCTGGAATGACCTCCCCCCCGACATTAGAACCACCACCGACTTCCGCTCCTTCCAACAAAAATTGAAGACACACCTGTTCCGATTGGCTGGCCTGGCATAATCATAACTGCTACCTCCTGGCAAACATATTTTTAATCTGGTATTTTAGGGGAATTGTTTTTTAAATTTAATTTTATAGGATATTTGTTGGGGTTTTAAATTATTTACTTAGCTATACAGTTCTTTATACCTTTTTATCCTCCTTCATATCTATGTATCTATTTATCTATTTAATAATTTTAATTGTTTATATGTTGTATTTCTGATATGGACTGTACACCGCCCCGAGTCCCTTTCGGGAGAGGGGGCGGTCTATAAGCGCTCAGTAAATAAATAAATAAATAAATAAATAAATAAATAAATAAATAAATAAATAAATAAATAAATAAATAAATAAATAAATAAATAAATAAATAAATAAATAAATCTCTAACACCATCAAACACAAACATGAATCTATGCCAAGTATTTTAGAAGGATTCGATGGATAAAAATTCCAAATCCGATTTAAACACCTGGCTGAAAGTGTGAATAATAATAATAATAATAATAATAATAATAATAATAATAATAATAACAACAACAACAACAACAACAACAATAACAATAACAATAACAATAACAATAACAATAACAATAACAATAATAATAATAATAATAATAATAATAATAATAATACAAAAATGGAAAACAGTTCTAACAGCAAATGGGGAGAACATTGGTGAAGTCAACATCAGATGAGGAATCTTCCAAGGGGATTCACTTTCACCACTACTATTCAACATTGCATTAATTCCACTGACAATAATCCTACGAAATACAAAACTGGGGTGCCAAATCTCAAGCCAACATGGCAAGATAAACCATCTACTATACACGGATGACTTTAAAATGTAGGTGAAAAGCCCCACTGCACTTAAATCAATACTCAACACAGTTCAACTGTTCAGCAGTGACATCAAAATGAACTTTGGACACTAAAAATGTGCTATATTATCCATGCAGTGGGGAAAAATGGAAAAAACAGAAGGAATAGAACTGGTAAATGGAAATATAGTGAAAGCATTAGCAAAGGATGATGGTTACAAGTACCTAGGCATATTGGAAGCAGATAACAACTTGAATGGAAAAGTCAAAGAGTCAACGCAAAAGGAATACATCAGGAGGGTCTGCAAAATATTAAAATCAAAGCTGAATGCTGGAAACATAATTAAAGCCATTAATACATGGGCAATTCCAGTGATATGCTACTCAGCTGGAATCATCAACTGGACTTTGGCTGTATGGAAAATTTGGACTGGAAAACACACAAATTTTTGAATATGTACCACACTTTACATCCACGAAGTGACATCGACAGGTTGTACCTGCCAAGAAAATAAGGGGCAGGGGGCTATTGCAAATCCATCAAACTGTAGAGAAAGAAGAAAAATGAAGTGAATGATTACATGAACCAAGATTCAGAAAAATTGCTGCAGGCTGTAAAAATGGAGAAGGGCATAAAAACAACAGAAGCAAAGGCAGAATATAAGGAAAAACAGCTGGATGACAGATTAAATAGATGGAAAACCAAAGCTTTGCATGGACAGCACTTGAAAAACATTGAAGGACAATGTGATGACAACTTGACATGGACATGGCTTAAGATGTCAATCAAGAAAGAAACGGAAGGTTTAATACTGGCTGCTCAAGGACAAGCACTACAAACTAATGCCATGAAAACGAAGATGCAAAAATCCACTGACAACCCAAACTTCCGATTTTGCAATAACAAAGTCGAAACTGTTTCACATGTAATATGAATGTATGTGAATGCAGCAAAATTGCAGAAACTGATTACAAAGCTAGACACGACCGAGTTGCTAAATTAATCCACTGGTCATTATGTTAAAAAAATGATTTACCTGTATTCAGAAAATCATGGGAACATAAAGTGGAAAAGGTTATCGAAAATGAGACAGTGAAGATCTTTTGAATACAAATGGATTATCATTTGGAGCACAACATGCCAAATATCACGGTTGTAGAGGGCTGAAGTATACTGTTTATTGATATCACTGTTCCAGGAGATGCCAGAATCGAAGAAAAAGAACTAGAAAAAATAATGAAATAGCACGACCTGGCCATCGAAACTACACAGCTATGGATGAAGCATGTAATAGTGATTTGGCATTATGTCCAAGAATTTTATAAGATACATCAACAAATTTCAGCTTCCTGCAATAACACCAGCGGAACTGCAAAAACTATGCTACTCGGAACATCTTATATTTTAAGAAGGTACTTGGTTGATACCTAGTACGTTGGCAGCCAACCGTATCAACCATTAGTCAGTGGTATTTGTAATGCAATTTTGAATGTTCAGTTGGCTTTCATATTTAATGAATAAACTATATAATAATACAGCATCGCTGGAAAAGATAATAGATTTTCATAGACATATTAGTGTAAAGAGATATATACACATGTCAACACTCTAGCCTTTGAGACCAACAAAGTTGATTTACCTTGTTCTAGTGAAGAAACATGATATAATCTTCAACCTTGTTCTGTAGTACGTCCTACCACACAAGTAGTTTTACACTCATACAGTATATTCAGTATTTACATTTGAATGCTTCCTGGAATAATTAAAACTTACTAAAAGTGTTAAGTAAAATATAGATCCATCTTTCCTTCTAAGCAAAAATCCTCACTTAATTTTCCCATTATGCAAATATAGGAGGTAGTGGTAGCTTTAAAAAAATTTAAGTGTCTATGCTAAATACAGTAAAGAAGCTGCTATTTATTTCTTTTATAGCTTGAAGAAACCATATAAATGAGAATCAAATTAAATATAGACTTCAAAGGCTCTAAATCTCTTTTCCAAACTAGTATTTTTTAAAACAAAACAAAACAAAGCAAGATAATCTCTCTCTCCACTGTATAGTAACATACAACCCAGGCAATTGCCATGCTTTTTTACTTTCTGAATAGATCAGATCAGATGGGAAAAAATGTCCTCCATTAATGACACATCAAACTACTTAACTAAAATATGCCTGATTAAATTAGTCACAGACCCCACCTGATCAATTTTGCAACCTAGAAAGAAACAAGAGAGAGATAGAAGCAAAGCAAAGCATGATGGGAAATTTGAAGAAAACTGAATGGGTAGATGGAACCAGTCTTGTTATAAAAGTTTAATACATGTTATATATGCATTGATGTTAGTTGTCTTGACTGCTATTTTATTATTTCTTTTATTGTATTACTCATTTACTGAATTTGTGTTTTGTTTTATTTATTATGACCACTCAGAATGCCTCTAGAACTGGGTAGCACCAATATTAAATTAAATATTAATTTAGTAAATAAATATTAGATCTCCCACAATACATTTCATTCAAAGAACAGTTTTGGGGTAAGCTAAAATTCTGAACACAGCTAAGCAAAACAAATATCTTCTTGTTTAACATGTCATAATGCAGTTAATTAAGATCTGATTAGCCTTTACATTTATTTAATTTAAATTATAATCTCAGTGTTTCTAAATACCAAATAAAGAGTAAGGTGGAAGCTTACATAAAAAAGAAAAAAATGCTTATTCAAGAGTGACAGGTGCTCTGATTTTGAACAACCCATTCAGATTTAATTTGTATTGTTTTCACAAAGACTGACCTCAAATTTCCAAACTGCTTTGTCCAAGCCTTGCCTTTCTAGGAATTAAGTATTAAAAGTCTCATCAAACAGATGGTATTATAATTGTGCACCTCAAGAGTATAAGCTGATTGACTCTTCTAGGTAAAAAGGTTTATAGCCAAGAGATACACTGGGTCTTCCTGTCATTATTATGGTGTGTTTATAAAAGCTACTGATCTTAATTATGGATATAGTTCAATTCTGGCCCCATTACTATAAAGTGGTAAACCAAAGGGAATTTGGAGAGCACAGTTGCTATTTAACATTGGCAAGAAATGCGATTAGAATTTATTAGAAAAAAAGGGGGAAATTGTGTAATGCTAATAAACTGGAAGATGGATTATTTCAAGAAAACTGGTATGCATGCTGTACTACATAGCATGAATCTGAATAATAGCATGAGAGATTATTTTTTCTTCTGTCCAAATGTGTCTGATTTCCCAAGACTGCCTAGACAAGCCAATTCAATTTTCTTGGCAAGATTTTTCAGAACTGATTTGTCATTGCCTTTTTCCTAGGGCTAAGAGAAAGTGATTGGCCCAAGGTCACCAGCTGGCTTTCATGGCTAGGTGGGATTGTTTCCCAGTTTTTAGCTAGATGCCTTAACCACAATCCCAGAAATAGAAATTTTTGCCTTTGCAAATTGTATGATGAGGTGTTTTGCCTAAGGATGCCCTCTAGACTTATTACTCAAAACTGTGAAGCTACAAGTAACTGCTTAGAACTCTCCTATGCATTTTTGGGCCAGCAAAAGTCCAGCATTCCATTCCAGCTATAATGGCAAAATGTCTTCTGGGCATGATGATGGCTTAAAGATCCCAGGACTATCTCAAATCAGCTAAACCAAGTTCTGCAGTGCTTTATGGCTTCAAGGATAGGATCCAGATAAGCTGGAAGAGCATTGGTAAGAAAAAGATCCAGCAATATCAGCCCACATACTGGTGCATTCCCTCATTGCTATTTATTAAAGCAGAACAATTTTCTTAAGCTCTCACACAAATCCTAAGTAAATATGCTAGTACTTTAAGAATTACATTAATTTTAATAAGCAAATTCCTTAAAATGCGATAAATGTGTTTAATCATTTAATATCAGTTGAGATAACACAATATATAACAGGATACATTCAAATATATTCAGCTTCACTTCTATGAAAACATGTGGACAACTATTTTTTGTTCTTCAGGAACATTAAATCTCTTTCCTTACTCTATATTTCCAAAATAAATTGTGTTTTCTACATTCAGGGCAGTACACACCAATAGATTGATGCTTTTATAAATGGTAATTTTGTGGTTTTGACATAGATTAGATCTGCCTTCCAAAAGTCTCAATGTGAGATCAGGGTTAAACATGTGATTAGTTAATCAGTTTTTGCAACTAGCAGCTGTTTATATGTTTCTTTATATGTGTGTGCATCTATTTTAAATATTAATTCGAAAGGAACATATATAAATAGGACAGTCACCCAGGTTAGAAGAGCAGTATGGTTTAGGAAGCTATAATTTATTTATTTGTTTGTTTATTAGAATTTATCAGACAAAAATGAGAACAAGAATAAAAGAATAAAAATACAGTGACAGGGACGATAGGCACATTAGTGCACTTATGTATGCCCCCTCTACTAATAAAAACAAACAGGTTGGATTATTGTCTTACTTAGGGCTAAGTGTGGGAATTTTCTACAAGTGATGACCTTGAAGACTTGGAATCCTGTTAAGGGGAATTGTTATATGCAAATTCAACCTTCCTCCAAAAACATAGATGTAGTATGAGCAAGAACCTTGCAATCCAATGAACTCATACTGTTAATAGCTGCATCCAAATTTTCTTCCAATGAGATGATACGAAGACAAAAGGCAATAGCAGATCATGATTGAAATGTAGTTTGATGATGTCAATAATACTAAAACTAAGGAAATTAATACAGTAGAAACATTGGAAATTAAAATATCAATGACCGTTTAACATTAATGAATATTATAGTTTGTTAAAAGGAAAAAAATAATGCCCATTCAATAATAAGGATAGGGTGACTATTAGAGTTGGGAATGGGTTTAATTTGCTGCTGCTATGTCAGAATACAAATTCCCAAAGCCTTCTATGCTTTTTATCCCTTTGTACAATCAATCTATCTCTCCCAGTATAATAATCTTCCCCCATGATAGATATTTTATTGGCTATGCATGCAAATGAAAGGACCTCAGCTGGTGAGTGTATTTCTCACATTCCTGAAAGTTCACTTGCCATGTTTTTAGCTTTTCCCCCTGTCCTTAATTGCATAGAACTGCTGTCTAATTCACTTACACTTAGCTAAACTGTTCAGTAGAGAGAGGTGTAAATAATTTAGAGTTAGACTAATTGAGTTTTAAATATCTAAGCATAACTACCTCTAATTCAAAATGGTTTTGCCAAATCTCCCAGGGTTTTAAAAGGGAATGGTAATAGCTATGGGTGTGTTCATTTAAATATGAATGTATATGTGTGTGCATGTGTAAGACACGTAGAAGTACATTTACCAACAGACACACTTGCCTTAAGGAATACTTATTCACATTAACCCAATGACAATTGGGATATAGGCTATTATTTTCATAGATTAAAACTGAAGGGATGCAGCTATGATACTCTTGCTTCCACATTAGAATAAGACACTTCTCTTCTCTCATTTTTTTATGAGATTTAGCAACTAGTGCTGGACACAAACAGCCTTTTGAAGTTTTCTTCCTAATAGTAAGTAGGGAAAAAATGGCTAGATAATTTTCCAATGATTTCTAAGAGCAGGGGCTCCATCTAGAAATGATAGTAGGAGCAATACCAGCGGGAGAAGTTCTATCATAATAGCTTCCTTTGGAATTTAATTGAAGTTTGGAAAGCCAGGAAGGATGAAGATCACAGGAGACATGACTATGTAATGAAAGACAGGTCAGTCATATAGCTCTTGATCTCTTTGAGGCTAAATAACAAAGTATAAAACCATCATATTCCACCTAAGAGAATTTATCCGAATCGTCTTCTGCTTTAAAAGAATTTCTAAAGTAAACAGTCTTTCTTCAGACTGAATGAGAATTGATTGGAACAAAAGAGAATGATATTTTCTCTGCCCAGTATTAATGGTGATTTTTTTTTTGAGCTGCATTATACAACTGTAGTTAAAGTATTCTATCTACAGGGATCCTGTCTTCAGGTATTTCCAACAGGTCTATAGATCCTAATATTTCTATTGCAAGCCTTCCTTGAAAGAAATAACAGAATTATATAATCAACTAAGCAATAAAATAGAATCCTATTTGAATCCCTCAAATTTGGTCAAGAGTCAGACTTTCACTAATTAAACATAGTTACATTTTTCTAGATAAAAGTTTTCCTCTGCTGAAGAACCCAAAATTGTCACAATATGAAGGTTAATCATGCTCATAAGAAAGAGAATATAACATTTGTTGGCATTCCTTTAAAAATGTTGAAAAACTAACTGTAGGTGAATTTAGGCATGAAATAAATGATTATATAGCATGAGGATACCCCAAGTCTGAGCTTGCATCTTTCTATAATATCTCATAGATTCTGTTTCCGGAATGGTCTGAGCAGCTATGTAGAAATGTAAGATGCAATTACCTGACATTTTATGACGATCTTCTAATCTTTATCCAATAAAGTGGTCAGGGTCAGGAACAGAATTACTATACTAAAGCAGACATAGTTGTATGTATCTGGTTAAAGTGGGATTACAATACACTCCATTTGAAAGTACACCCAGAGTTAGGTATATTGTAGGGGAGATGAGGGGCATACAAATTTAATAAATCAATAAAATAAATAATAAATAAAAACACTGTCCTAAGAGAAAAGAAAAATAAGAGCAATGTTAAGATTTCCACAAATCTTATATCATCCAAACCCATCGATTTTTCTCACTTCCCAGATGGATTTGTTACTCTATTATGGAAGACATAAAGCAATGTAATGCAACACAATGTAACAATATATACCTTACATCTGTGGTAAACCTAAACATATTTCTTTTGGAGTAAACTGTTGAAAGATAATGGAACTTATTACAGAAAAAAAGGCAGTAAGCCTGTCCTGTTATAGATTCAATGAATGAAGCAATCATTTAGTTTTCCAATATGCAGACCTAATATTTTTTGACCATTAAAAATGTGTAGTAATATCATTATTATTACTATCATTATATCATTATAATCATCATCATCTACATTACATTTTATAGCAGATTTGTTTCTCTCCAAAAATATCCATGCCATTATCAATCAAGCTGACTGTGACTTATGTTTGAAAGACAGATGTGATACAATACACTGTATTCAGAAGAGAAGAAATTATCTTGGAATATTGCTTACCAGTAATGGTGCCAGCCTAAGGGAATATTACTTTATTACCTTTCCATACTACACTTCATCGGAATTAATTAATTGATGCTCTTAGAGCCTCATCCTGACAAAAACATATGATACTCAAATGTTAAACATGGGGGCTAAGATGAAACTGTCAGGGGAAGGCTAAAAGTGGTTATTAATATGGCTTTTGATAAATATCTTCTAGAGCTCACACTGTGCATCGTCTACTTTCATCTTGGAAAGTAGTTAATCTGATTGATGAAGATCCTGTTTCGGATTGTCTCCATGCTGCGTTTAATAACTATGCTTTTTTCCCCAACCCAAAATAAAAATGCACAATATTGATGAATTTTAAAAAGACCTTTGCACCAGGATGTCCTACAATCATCAAACAAGACCCACCTGTGAAGGCCTAGCTTTAACTACACACATATTAGAGAAGTGGACCATAACAGCCATTCCACTGCAATCTGTGGAGAGAAGGGAGTCAGTCTTTTCTACCCTTTTTTCTTTTCTTGCATTTTTGTAAAATAAAGCTTCAACAGAGAAACTGTCAGCTGCTTCTAATGATAAGCCCTTAAAGCATGGAAAACCAAGCCCATCAGGATACCCTATCTGGATTCAAGCACAAAAAAGCAACACAACAGGAGTTTAATATCCATATCAACATCATGGAGATTAAATCTTTTTCTTCCCTTCAAAAAATATGAATCAAATTTTTTTAAAAAAGTCTTCCCATATAGAGTATATAGCTATTTTCCTCAGTGGAATACACAGAGACCAGAGATAATACATAAAACTTATTTTTTTAAAAAAAAAATTACACTTCAACTGTTAAAATTCTGCAGAAAGTTTAGGAGATTTGGGTGCATTTGACTTAAGGCTGCACTACAAAGTTTAACTCTTTGCTGCCCCCAAATGCTGATTGGGAGCTTTGCAATTTATGTATGGTAGGCTTAATCTAACCTGAATTTCCAAATTAATTTTGGAAAGCAAAGCTACAAGGATTTTAGAAAGCCTTGGTTCTTCTAAAAATTGTAGTTGAACTGCTACTTTTAACAATACTGAATACTGTTTTTTTTTAATTGCAACCTTCTGTAAGAGTTGGATCTCACCCCAGCACTTGATAGCAGATTAGTTACCAAAACAAGGAGCAAGTGGAAACTGGGTAGTAACAGAAAGAAAGAAACAATGTTGAATCTTGAGGCTATAAATAGGCTTTGTCCTTGCAACACAACAGTTGCTGCAATTCTTTTACTTTCTAACTTTCCTTCAATAAAAACTATTTATCAACCATTCTTAGATTCTTGCCAAGTCAGTTCCAATTCTGCACCTTTAGCACACCATTCAAAGACTAAATGTGACCCTGAGACTGAAAAGGTATATCTATAATTTATTCAGCATCAATAAAGGACCCAACCAGGTTTTCTGATCTATTGCAATTGAACTTGCAATTCCACACATCAGGCATGCAGAGCCTCCAAAATTCCCCTTTCTAGTTTCTTCTCTAGGCCCCTCTCTGCTTATGTGGACTTATTCCTCATTCTAACGTGACAACAGAATGGCCTAGCAATTCCAAAGAATCAGTTTATCCAACATGCTTGCATGCAGCATCAAAAGGGCCTTTTAATTATGAAAAGTTTATTTCTCTCTAAGCTGAAATCTCTACAAAAAAAGTTATCTTTCCACATCTCCACAAATAGAAAGGTGACATTACTTTTGCAAGAAAAAAAAAAGGCCAAAAGAATAAATTATGGTTACGTTGATATGTGATGTAGGAGGACAAAGAAAAATCGTATCCCCTATTCCAGATGAAAAAAGCTAACATGGCACTCAAATTGGTGGCAATTTGGTAGTATATGTGATATGATATCTAGATTTAGAAAGTTACAATTCCTTCTGAAGATACTTCAAAATTGCTGTTAGCACAATTCTAGTACAGTTTCTCAGAAGTAAGTCTATAAATTCAGCATACTTATTTGTAAGTGAGCCTGAAGGTGATTATAGCGTTTGTAATGTCTCATTCAGTTCTATTTCCCCTATAACAAATAGAAAGTCTTAATGTGATTGTAATGAGAATTAAGCTTAGAATAGAAATAAATATATTAATATTTACATAAATATGTATATAAATCATATAATGTGATGTCATAATATCCATTGTCTGGTGAAAATTGTGTTTTATGTACATTAATATTTCTATTAATATGTCCTATTTGTGTCCTCTAAATGGGGGTAGTAACTGAACTCCACAGTCCTAAGTCTTATGTTGAATGTAAAATAAGGATCTAAAGTGCACTAATTGGGGAATATGAGCAATGTAATTAAAAGAAATATGACACTTTTGCAAAATAATGAATTAAATGTTACATTATGCAGACCTAGACAGTCTAATCTTTGTGCAGGATTAGACTGTCTGTGGAAAAAATTATGAGCAATGGGTAATAAAAAAAACCCCTTTTTATTTAAATTAGATTATGCAGTGGCTCCAAACTTTTGGTCATTCAAATATATACTGTAAATATCTTTAGTATATTTTACCATATGAATTATAGTCATATAGTTGCTTCCCTAAAATATGCATAAGAGTTGGTCACACCAGGGATCCTGAGGTGAAATAGGCTAAATCAGAACACATGTTAACTTCTTGGAATAGAGTAAATTTATCTTTTCACTGGAGGAGGGATAGCAAAGCAGTAGTAGTATCTTTTTTTTTTTTTCCAGAATCATGAAGTTTAGGCCTTATCTGTTTTTTGGGAGATCAATGATATTGCAAAATAAAATGGGGAAACAATAACTGTCTGGTTTGGTACAGCAATGAAGCTGGACAAGTACAGACTCCAACTGATAGTTGATCAGTGTTGGGATTAACTAACTGCTCAGAAAGTTAAAAACTGGTTCTCCCGAAGTGGTGCAAACTAGTTGAATCCCACCACTGATTAAGACTGAAAAAAGAGCAATTGTGACCAACTTGACTTCCAAAGAAGAATTGTATATTGTGAGAGTCAAAAGGAGGGCTGAAAAGATATCTACAGAATCAATAATTAGTTCTCTTATTGCTGCCTAAATAGCAATAGCACTTAGACTTATATACTGCTTCACAGTGTTTTACAGCCCTCTCTAAGCAGTTTACAGAGTCAGCTTATTGCCTCCAACAATCTGGGTCCTTATTTCAGTGACCGCAGAAGGATGGAAGGATGAGTCAACTCTGAGCCTGGTGAGATTCAAAACTGCCAAATTCCAAGTTGCCGGCAGTCAGCAGAAGTAGCCTGCAGTACTGCATTCTAACCACTGTGCCACCACAGCTTTTTGTCTATTAACTCAGGTAGTGTGACTGCAGTATTATTTTATCATTTTTATTATCTTCTTTACTCCCCCCCCCACCTTTCATATATTATTATTTCAGGTAGTCCTGAACTATAATAGTTCATTAAGTGACCATTCGAAGTTACAAGGCATTGAAATAACTGACTTATGACCATTATTCACACTTACAACCATGGCAGCATCTCCATGAGGACAAAATCAAAATTTGGATGCTTGTCATCTGGCATGGATTTATGATGGTTGCAAGTGTCCTGAGGTCATGTCATCACCTTGAGTGACCTTCTGACAAACAGCTATGTTACTAACTTAACAACTCTAGTGATTTATTTAACAACTATGGCAGGAAAGATAAAAAATGGTGCAAAATTCACCTAGTAACTGCCTCACAAAATTTCTAGCAACAGAAAGCTTGGGCTCAATTGTAGTCGTAAGTTAAGGACTAGAGTATTACTTGTTCTGCGGGATCGCATTCTACCCCATACATCCCTACGACCAATCCGCTCACACAGGGAGGGACTCCTCTGGGTACCTTCCGCTAGGCAATGCGGGCGGGCGGTGCCCAGGAGTAGGGCCTTCTCTGTGATGGGCCCAACCCTCTGGAACGAACTCCCCCCTGATATTAGAACTACTGTCGATCTCCGCTCCTTCCGTAAGAAACTCAAGACCCACCTGTTCCGACTAGCCAGCCTGGCCTAATTGTAATCACAAGTACAATCTATTACTGACATTCCTGGATGGCTTTTTAATATTGTAAATTTTGGGGTTTTAAATTGTAAATTTTGGGGTTTTAATTTGGTTTTAAATTGTTTTTAACTATAAATTAGTTTGGGTACTATACAGACTGTATGTTTACGTTGTTTGTCTAGTGTTTCATGTTCTGCCTTGTTGTTTTTATATATGTACTGTTTGTACACCGCCCCGAGTCCCTGTGGGGAGAGAGGGCGGTATATAAATTTAATAAACTCCAAACTCTAAACTTGTTACTTTGGATGTATACTGAGTGCTTCCGTATTGGAAATAACTTTTTAATGTGTCTAATCACATTTGGCCAAATAAAGAATTCAATTCAATTCAATAATTACAGCATAAACAGACCAGTGGGAAAGATCCAATTAGATTAATTGAATTATTGTATTAAATCAGAGTTGTCCTTGGACCAGATCATGATTCGTCTACTGAATTACAGTATCTTAAAAATATATAAAAACATACATTTATATTTTCCCTGCAACCCTTGACAATAATCTTATGTATCTTAAGCAACAATTTAAGGAATACATTTTTAAAAAGTATGTATGAGCAGGTGCAAAGGAATAGATTGAAAATTCCTTTGTGATTTTTATTGATTTTTAACTCTTATGCAATTCTTAAATCTTTCTGATGAAAAATTTAAAAAAAAACTTCAGCTTTTTAAAAAGTTAATGCTCAACTATTTATGAATCTTATTCTGAACATTGAGTTGTATTTCCTTTTTTCTATACAATCTATGTCGGTTGGGCCATTGTAGACACCAGATAAGTCTCTCTACTCTTATATAGTATCTATGCACCCTTAATGTCTATTCCTGTGAATCTTTTACAGATTTTTAATTCACCTTACATATTTCCCTGCACATGTGTAGGATTAAAATCATCATAATTGTGATAAATTATTTAGTTATTTATTGCTCAATATATCAAATTTGAAGACTGATATGAATATACATGCATGCATGCATACATACATACATACATACATATATACATACATACATACATACTATATATCCTTTCATTATCATTTCATTTCATTAGACTCTATTGATGCATACGAAAACACCCAGGGTGCCCTAATATACTATAAGGAAAAAGAGAAAGAATGAAAAGAAGAGAAGAAAGAGTGGAGGAAGTATACTTCCCTAGGGGCATAATATGCTGAACCCACTACTGGTAAATCAGCAATATAAAATAGGGAGCTCAGTGGAAATAGCATGCCCTATCTACAGAAAAGCATCTGTGAAGTTTTTGCCCTGCAAGACCATCATTCATTTGTTATTTCAGGGTTGTCAAGATGAGCTTCAAAAGCAGCAGCTGGAACGAGATAAATCAGTAGAATTCAGCAATATGAATGGAAAGAATAGGAATAAAGACACACTTCCTAGCTTAGGACAATGAAAACCAGAATGCTGAAAGGGAAGTTATAGTGTAATATTTACATTTGCCTAATTACCAATAAACTTCCAACCTGTGATGCACTCAGCTGATTCAACTGTATATACTTGATGTCAACTTCTATTTTTGTGCTCCAAGGATGCACTCAAAATATAATATTTATAAAGTCATTGATCAGGAATAGCATTTTGCCTGAAATATGAATGTTTAGTGCATTTATACACATTTTTTTGTATACCAATTATACAAAACATGCTTTCCTTAATATTTTGTACCATAGGTTTTTTCCATTATATACCATAGGTTTTTGTTTGCATTGTTCCATAGATACATGTTTTGTGTCCATAGTTTCAATGGAAAGCATCATTCCAAAACTTATTAATAATCAAATCATACATTAGGATACCCCTTGAACTGACCTGGTTCACAAAGAATACTTTTCTATTTGGAGAAATTAAAGTATAGTGTTCTGTTTAATAGTGTGTGTTCTTTAAAAAAAATAGTGTAAGTTTGGTTTAAAGATTAAAGATTTAAAAAATGGTAGGAAAGCAGAGTTCTTGATGTTGCCCTTCAAGACAAGATAGTACACAGAACCTCTGCAAGGGAGGTCAGGAAAGTCAAGATGGCGGCCATATCCATGCAAACAAAACCCTGCTCCATAACAAAATAGGCAAGATTTCAATTGCCCTTTTTTCAGCCGCTATCCTCAGAGATGTTCCTGGATTGATCAGGTTTATAGATCACAAGATTACCTGATGCAGCTTTTTTTGCTAATGGGGAGTTGCCTTGTACTTCTGCTTAAATTATAGTAATTATTTCTACATTTCTGTAGCTATAAATTGGAACATGTACATTTTATGCAAATATATGTGCTCTTTTGTCCTGCTTTTGAAAGACGCATTTCTTTTATTTTGCAATGCATAACGAGCTAACAGCAATAAGAATTATTTCCAGATTAGGATACAACAATCCTTTTTTTTTTTTAAGAAAAGGAAGGGAAAAGAAGATGGAAAGGAGTTTCTTGGTCAAGCTGTTTAAACTCTGTGGATTTTAATGCATGAGAAGCTATGCAAATCCAGTAGATCATGCATTAGGTACAAATGAATAATAAGCTAACCATTAATGATAGAATCCATTTACTAATGTTTTACCCAGGAAAACTTAAACTACATTTTTAAATAACATGCAAAATTTTGTTGTCTTTTGAAAATTAAAAGGCTTTATGATACATAAAATTTCCCATTTTTTTATACTGATACATTTTTCTTAGTTGTATTTAGTATTATTATAATGATTTAGGAAAGACACTTCAAATATGAGGAAAGTTGTCCCATTTGAGGAACTTAATCTTGGAGAGAAGTATATAAGGTTTGAATTCATTAACAACAGGTTGAAGAGGAAATGGCTTTAGCTTAGCTTGACAACTTGCCAGCAGAGCAGTGGTGGGTTATGACCGGTACACCCCAGTACGGGGGTACCGGTGCCTGCCTGGAGCATCAGGTACCATTCCAGTACGGTGCTCCGGAGGGCCCCTCGCCCCCCCCCATGCTCCTTACCGGTATTTGAGCTCTTTGGTGCTTCCACTCATGGAGTGTACGGCGCTTGCGCCACGCTCAGGCAAGCAGCTGGAGCATTGCAGAGGCATCACAGAGCGTCGCAGGAGGTAAGGACACATGCATACACTCATGCAGTGGACACCAGACCCCATTGCACCACATTCATGCAGTGGACACCAGACCCCATTGCACCATACTGGTTGCAATGGGATCCGGAACCCACCACTGCAGCAGAGAAAAAGAAGTTGAACAGCAATTACATTAACTAGTGAAGATTATTGTTGATTTCCACTTTGGAGAGACATTTTAATAAAATCTTCAATTTGGCGGTGTCCAAATTTCATGTTCCTAAAAAGCTTGATTGTGGCTTGCATAACTGGCTTCCCAAAATCATCAGCAAGCTGTCGTTTGTAATGGGCAGAAAAGGCAAATTATTGACAATACTTTGACAATTACTTCATTTTAGTTAAAATTAGTTAAATTCATATTACCTTAAATCCAATTCACTTTGATTCTGGCTCCTGCTCCTTATTTCTTCTATTCTGCACATTGTAGATTATTTTTAAAAATAAACAACTTTCATGCAAAGAGAAAACTGTTTAAGAAAATTGTTTTTCAGAGAATAACAAATAGGGTCCTAGGATGATGTCCTTTAGGGTGGTCTTTAAAGTGTACATGTTCTGCCTGAAGTCAAATACAGGATGGCAGTTCTTCATTCTGTGTTCACAAACATGTAAGATTGGAACTTGAATCTATGTAAAAGAAGAGTAAATGATCTTAGGGATGGTGATAATTAAATGGCACAGTGAATTCCAGCAAAACCTTTGCCAGAGCAATTCTCGAGTACAGCTCATCTGCCTGGACATTAATACAATTGAGTGAGTCCAAAGGTATTTCACGAGAAAAGTACTCCAATCCTCTGCTCACAATAGAATACCTTATATCACCAGGCCTGAAATTTTGGGCTTGGACAATCTAGAACTATACCGCCTATGGTCTGACCTAAGCATACTACACAAAATTGTCTGCTAGAACATCCTACTTATCAATGACTACTCCAGCTTCAACCGCAATAATACATGGAGAAACAATAGATAGAAACTCAAGGTAAATCGCTCCAAACTCGATTGCAGAAAATATGACTTCAGCAACTGAGTGGTCAATGCCTGGAATGCACTACCTGACTTGGTTGTTACATCCTCAAACCCCCATAACTTTAACCTTAAACTGTCTACCATGGACCTCAACCTATTCCTAAGAGATCTGTAAGGGAGCATGCACCAGTGTGCCTACCATCCCTGTTCTACTGTCCCCATTTATTCGTACCCATTTCTTGTGTTTATGTCCATGTTTATACTTATACCTGTTACCTCTTACATGTTTGACAAACTAAATAAATAAATAAAATAAATTCCCCTTTTCATGAACAAGTCTGCTTAATTATAACTCTAACCCAGGTTTTTTTAAGTTCACCCCAATGCCAAGCCATCACAAAAACTACACAGAACAAAAGATGTGTGTGCTTTCTTTCTTCCATTCTTGCTTTACTGCGAGTTGCTATGTGTCCTGTGAAAGAAAAGGTTGATCATACATTAAAATAATAAACCACTAAAATAACTACTGTGCGGGCTTAGTCATTTTTATCCATCACTGCAATTGTTAAAGAGAAAAGTGTTCCTGACAAGTTTCTTTTTACCACAATCTCACTCAGGCTAACATTGTGTGGATCTCATTATGTGGTCCTGGCATCAAATTGGTAAAAGGTAAATCTGAAAATTTGTCTTTTTAATCAGTCTTTTCAAATGAAAAGTTTAAAGTAAAGAACATAGCCTGGAGCAGATAATTGGTTTCAAATAGTTTAACTGAAATTCACTTTATAGTTTTTCAGATAAATGCAAGCATAAAAACAGATTGAGCACAGGACAAAATGCCATGGACAGGAAATAGATCGTTTTTCAGGCCTTAACCTTGCCTGCCAAATATTGAATACAAAGGTTCTATTTTAAGGGAAATTAGCCAGCATATATTCATGTCAATAGTGATCCCAGTTAAGAGTGTTTAATACAATACTGTTCTGATATTCTAATTTCTGTGAAAAACAATAAGGAAACTGCTTAGAAGTAGCTTTGTGTATTTCTCTTGTTTTTGGAGCCTGTTCTTGCCAAAGTAAAACAACTACTTGCATCATTGAAGATATAGTCTGAGAACTTTTAGGAAGAAACTATCTTTACCTTCTTTCTCCCAATCAAACTATCTACCTGTGATTATCTACCAAGTCTTATTTTCTTTTGACCCCTGAAATAAGCGCTTGGCCTTATTTTAGAATAGAATAGAATAACAAAGTTGGAAGGGACCTTAGAGGTCTTCTAATCCAACCCCCTGCCCCAGCAGAAAACTCTACACTACTTCAGACAAATGGTTATTCAACATCTTCTAAAACTCCCAGTATTGGAGCAGTCATAACTTCTGGCAGCAAGTTGTTCAACTGATTAATTGTTCGAACTGTCAGGAAATTTCTCCTCAATTCTAAGTTGCCTCTCTCCTTGATTATTTTCACAGAGGTCTTATTATTTTTGAGGTGCAGGAGGCCCCTTAACCTCAGCCCATGGCCCACAGATCACCTGATCCAGAGAGGGCAGAAGTTCTTTCTCTATTTCTGGCACACTCGTGCCAGCCCTAGCATCGCTGGGCCTGCTGCTCTTTTTGCAGCCACCACTAAGAGAAGGAGCACAGTAGCTAGAGTTTCCACATGGATGGCAGGTGCATGTGGGGTGCGTTGGGACATGTTACCCCCTTTCCCCCCCCAGGAAATGGCAAGGGCTGGCTATGCATGTATTTAAATATTTTAGGGAATGCTTTTTGGGGGGAGGGCTTATTTTAGCGCATGCACTCAAATGCCGGATTGGACTTATTATCTGGGGAGGTCTTATTTTGACAGGGTAACCTTCACTGTCTCTGGAATACAGCCCTTCCCTCCTGGGAATCCAGACTACATGTTGCTGCAGATATTTTCCTTTCCAAGTCAAAATTGCCCTGCTGGGAGTGTTCAATGATCAATTGGAGGAGGGGGGCGAGATTATGTATGCAAAAGCTCAAATATCAAGTATGTTCTAGAATTCTACATATCATTCATTTAGCAAAACCTACACCAGGAGAAGTAAGGAAAATGAAATGTTAAGAGTGGAACAACAAAATAGGAGTTTTAACTGCTTCTGCAAAGGGCTAAGGATGAGACAACGAGATATTGTGTGAATACGCCTTTTAAAAAATGCGAGGCATTTTCACCCTGCAGTTAAGGGACATGATGATGAAACCTTAGTCATACAATAAGCATATTTTGTATTATTAGAATCATTTTAAATATAAAAAAATTACTTCTGGCATATAACATTTCTATTTTGAACACTTAAAATTCTTAGAAGTCAATTTTTCTTTGAATCGCTCACCCTGAGTTGAGATTAAATAAAAATCTGAATACACTCTGGATTTTTCTGGCAATGACATCCAGAGAGTTTTCATTGCATTTAACTGTTAACATAAAATAAGAGCAATCACTCTTTTTTGATGTTAATAGCTGTATTTAATATTTATATTACTCTGCTAGTTTTGTTTTAGTGATATTTTCAGTCCTCCCTCCCACTTATTTGTGCTGTGCTATTTTATTCTAGAAAGATATTACTTCAAATGACTTAGTAACTTTCAAATGTTTCCTAAGGTAAAGATTCCCACAAACATGTCTGCTAGTCATTTTCTGGCTCTAGGCTTCATCTTCATTTCTAAGCTGAAAAGCCAACGGTGTCCAAAGATTTCTCGGTGGTCATGTGGCTGGCATGACTCAACACTGAATGTGCACAGAGCACTGTTACCTTCCCACCAAAGGTCATCCCTATTTTTCTACTTTCATTTTTACATGCTTTCGAACTGCTAAGTTGGCAGAAGCTGGGACAAGTAATGAGAGTTTATCCCATTATGCGGAACTAGGGATTCGAACTGATGAACTGCCGACCTTCTGATTGACAAACTCAGCATCTTAGCTATTGAGCCACAGCGTATGTTTCCTACAAACCTCAAATTTTGTATAATAAAATATTCTGCAAAATTCACAAACAATAGTGATTCTTTTTCTTTTCTTTATTGTCATTTCTTAGTCTACAGCTATATAGCTCAGGCTGTGTTTTTAACAGTGTGCTTCTATATGAGTGCATATTTTTAATTTGTTGTTGTTGTTATTTTTCTGCTGTGTCATGCTTTTAACTGAGGGTCATAACAATTACACACTTCTAGAAAAATAAATGAAACATTGCAAGGCTTATTTCCTGTCACATCTATTTATTCCTTTAATGATTAAACATGCATTTTACATTAAGATATAACATTGAATTATTTCATATTTATAAGTAACACAGAAGAAAGTATTATAATTTCATGAGGTCACAGTGTAAGGACAAGCAATAAATGTTATAATACCAAACCTTATGTATGGCAGTTTGATTCTTCAATGTTTACTCTATAATTCTGTATAATGTTTTATTTAAAGTATTTAATCCCATATATTATAGCTTCAATAATTCTATTCATCTGAAAAATAAATATTTTTCTTGTATCTGCCTGCCACCATACAAATATACTGTTTCTTAACACTAATAATTCCCAAACAACTGGAGCAGTTGTTTGATGGTGTTAAAAGTATAGTTACTGGCACATTATTATTTTTACAGAAGAATTGAAAATTACAATCATTGACAAAATCACTATCAGGCAATTGCAAAAGGTAGCTTTACTTGGAACAACTTACATCCTGCAATAATACCTTTAAAACCATCAAACAATTGCCTATACTAGGTCTTCAGGAATAAAAATGTCAAATCTAGTCTAAACATTTGGCTGTTTTTGTCATCAACCATAATCATGCTATTTGAACCAATGCAATCAAGGACAGAATTGAAAAATCATTAAATGATTCAAGATACAGACTGTGAAAAGAGACAGAAGAAACAGTAGACCATATACTCAGCTCATGCAAGCAGATCACACAAAATGATTATAAACAATGACATAATAGAGTTGTCAAAATGATTCACTGGAACATCTGTAAAAAAATAACCATGTGCCAGTAATGAAAAATGCTTATAACATATAGTTGAAAAAGTAATCCAGAATGAACAGATTAAAATATTGTTGGATTTCGGAATAGAAAATGATAAAGATTTGGCTCATAAGATAGCATATTTAACTGTAGTTGAAAAGAAGAAATGAAGAAAAGAAGAGAGGGAGGGAGGGAGGGAGGGAGGGAAAGAAAGAAAGAAAGAAAGAAAGAAAGAAAGAAAGAAAGAAAGAAAGAAAGAAAGGATAATTGATATGGCAATTCTAGGGGTCAGTAGACTAAAAGACCAAGAATTGGAGAAGATAATGAAGTATTATCATCTGAACATCAAATTTGAAAAAAACTATGGTATAAACTAGATGTGTTGGTCCCAATGGTTATCAACACTTCATAACATACCAACAAAAGAACTTGGACAATACTTCATGCTTGGAAAACAGAAAACCTGCAAATTTCCATCTGTCAATTACATAAAGCCACACTACTTGGACTTCCCAAAATACTATGCTAATATATTTCAATATATTGTAGGTACTTGTGAAGAATTTGATGCACATGAAGGCCAATATCAGCTAAAGTTCTTAGCTACAGAGGATGTTCTACTGAAGTCAATCAGGCTTACTCCTGAATGCTAAAACTGCACACACACACACAAAAATTCATTCAGAGGAAGACCTTCAGAACTCATACCAAAAGAACAGTTCTCTGATCTTCATTCAAGGGAAGTCTAAAAAGTCTGAAAAATAATCTGTATTCCACATTTAAAAATATAGTTCATCAAAATTAATATGAATGTTATGTATCTGACTTGTAAAGTGATGTCTGAAATATTTCAGGTATGTCCAAATTTAAAAGTAGAAATTGTGTTCTGGGGTTAAGAAATTGACTCCAACTTTATGGTCCCTTTTGTGGAATCTAAATGCATGACTCAAAACAAATGCGCAAGACTATCTGCAGTGTCTATAAGACACTAAGCCTTGCAGAGAGTGTCCTCCAAAAGAATAGTGAGAGAATAGTGCAGACAAAGAGCTGTATTCATATATTAAACATTTCAAAAAGAAGAGGGAAATGATGCAAGAAAATAGAGGAAAAGGATACATGCATACATATTCATAACTTAATAGGTGTCAGATTATTTCCTGCCCTTCTATTATCTACAGAGAATACATAAATGTAGAATAATATAGAAAAGTCAAAACTTAATTCTGAACTTGTAGTAGATATAGTAAACAAAGAATAACCTACACAAACAATATTGCACAGGTAACAGGAATAACTTTAAACAATATTAAACTATTGAACCTGTTGGGATGAAACCCTTTATTATCCATCAGAGATAGCTTGCTGATAATTTATTTATTTATTTTTTTCAAAAAGTTTTATTGGTTTTTTTAAAAACATTTATGCGGAAAAGGGTAAGTGGAATGATTACAAATTTTGGCAGTTGCAAGTGTGGCAGACGCCCCCTCCCTCCAGACTCCTAGGTTACATCAAAATATCAAACCTTAATACATAATCATAAAGAATCAGCATATTAATTCTAGAAAAGATAATTTTCAATCAATTTATATAATTATAATATATAGTCTAGTTATAAATTCATTATTACTTTCGGTCTGTTTATAACATTGTGGTTTTCTTATTTATTTTTGTGATCTGAGCTTTCTTGGTGTTGACCCTTCACCCCCCGCTGGCAGAGCTCCGGCCCCTCCCGTGTCCTGTATGACCGTTGTAGTGTCTTCTGTTTTTTCTAGGTTTGCTTTATTTTTTTCCATAAAGGCCTGTGCCTCTATGGGTGTGTTAATTCTAATTCTTGTCTCCTCCCAGAATATCAGCATACCTTCAGGCATCAACCATCTAAACCACACCCCCTTCTGGTATAATTTATTCGCCAATTGCGAATAGCTTTTCCTTTTTTCCCTAATTTTTTTGGGAATCTGCTTTAGAATGGTTATCTCCCTGTCGTGGTATGTCAGTGTTTGCCCCCTTTGTACACCCAGAATTTCATCTCTTGTGGTTTTCCTAAGGAATTTAATGTGAACCTCCCTGGGTACATTATGTGTTCTGGCATATGCTGAATTCACTCTATAGGCTAGGTCTATCTCCCATTCCATCTGCTGTTTATCTTTGTGTATGTATTCAGCTAACATATTAGTCATAATGTCCCTTATGTTTTCCCCATCTGCTTCTATTACATTTTGAAATCTAAGATAAAAGGACATTCTCTCAAACTCTGTTTTCATTTGTTGGATGTCGAGTTCTTTGTTCCCCTTCTGTAAAGCCTCTACCCCCCCCCTCGCCTCCGCCACCCCACCCTCTACAAGGTCCAGTCTCTGTGAGTTCTTAAAGATTTGGGCTTGATTCTCTTTAATTTCATCTTTCATTTCCCTTAACTGTTTCTTAATTTCCTCCTGGCCCTGTAAAATTTGTTGAAGCATTTGTTGAAAGTCTATCTCTGTAGTCTTGGGTTGCATCAGTTCTGTTATCTTTGACTGTGTAGCTGGACTAGACGTTGCAGACGTTGGGGCAGAAGTAGCAAAACCAGGCTTTCCAGGAGGTGGTCTTTTTGGAGACATGGTTTATGAAGCAAGGAGATCAGTCAGAGTGGAAACTGGGCAGCTGGAGAAGTAGAGCAGGCAGGCGAATTCAGAAGGCAGAGGATCCAAACAGATGGGGGTTTCTTTAGTCACTCTAGCAATAGATGAAAGTTTTTTCTCCAAAGAGTTCAGAAAAGAACAATCCACAAGAGATTCCTCTGGGTGACTCGGAGACAAAGACCGGAAGCCTGAATTTTAAAGGTGGAGTCAGGTTTCACAGTTCATGAAGACAACGGAAGTGTGCCATCTTGCCCTGCCAGCTTTGGGCTCAGAGGCATAATAAAATTTTAAAAGTTCAGAAAGTTCTCAGTTCACCCATAAGTTCTGGAGCTAAGTCCAATGAAAGTCACTTTTATAAGGGTGAGGCATCATTAGTTGGCTCTCCCCCCTCCTCCTTCCCCTGGGGGCGAAAGCAAAATCTTCTCAAGCCGCTTGTCCAAGGGAGGGGGGGAAATCCCCCTCCCTCTAGCCGCACCTCTAGCAGAAATCCGAAAGTTTAACTTTTTTTAAAAATGCTGAAAAGTCCATCAATTCAAGAAAGAGGGAGTGAAGAAGGGAAGCCTCTCACCATACTGCCGCTGCTTCGTTCAAGAGTGCGTTCTCCGATCGGCATGGGGCGAGACGCGCACACATGGGCGCCCTCCGAGACTGCTCCCCGGTGCCTAGAACGAAGCGGAGAAGCCCCCGCCAGCCGCCGCCGATGCCAGGACCCTCCGCGAGCCGTTCCCTCGGCAGGACGCCTCTCCGGGGCGTCCTGTGCCCCCCCAGAAGCGGGGGAAGCCCACCGGGAGAGTGGGAGCAGGCAAAGGCTTGCCTGTCGCCGTAGCCGCCGGAACCGGAAGTCGCTTGCTGATAATTTATCAATTTATCACATTACAGATATAGAATATATTTAGATAAACTAATTTTTCTTTCTTCACAAATATTTGCAGTTCCTGGAGCAGCTTTCTCAATATCCTCTGTCTGATTTTGAGTTGTTCTGATCCAGTCTATATCTCTCAACTGCCCCTCCTCATGGCTCTGGAAAGTCTCAGCCCTTCACCAGTCAATTGACTGGGTAATTTCTCTGTTAATGAAGCTGCCTCTTCTCCATTGCCAAAAATTGGTAACAAAGACTCTCTACTCCTTTGCACCCTTCCAAGCAACCCCTTTCCCCTGTCAGCTGCAGAAGTACCACAATTACAAACTGAGAATATTTTTATTTCCCCTTTCCTTTCTTCCTGTCTTTAAAAGAAAGAAATCATACAATTCGGCCTTCATAACAAATTTTCATGTTGTAATATATATTGTACAAATATTCTTACATGATGAGGAAGAATGACCCTAAAGTCAGTACTTAAATTGTGTTTCTCAATTGGCCCTTTGTTTTCTAAATCCATTATATGGAATGAGACATTGTAGTGCTGATACTAAATAAAGGGCTAATGCAAGGGGGAGGGGGATTGGACTACATTAAAAAAAACTGCTGTATTTTTCATGAACTGAAAAGGATGAGTGATTGATAACTATAATGAACTTGATTGGACAACAGGGAAATCAGCGTTTCCAAGTATATCTTGCTGGCAAAGCCAATTCCAAGCCTAGGAAAGGCAGAAATAGATGATAATATTACAAAGCATTCTTATACATTTAAATGAATGATTCTATTTAAAATGTAATATGCTATTTTCTAATAAATGATTTAATGAATGCCATGTCTGCTGCTGTCATATTGCATCTAAAATCCTTCCATTCTTTTTTGTCAAATGAAAGCAGCTATCACTCTTGATTTTTTTTTAAAAACCCAGCAATCTGGATATCTGAGATAGGAAAAATAAAACTACTTTCCATCTGGCCCTAAAAATTGGGCCCAATGATATTTGTAAAGCACCTCCAGCTAGTTAAACTATTTATTTGTTATCCCAAAGGGGCTTTTTCAAGAGGAAAGAGGATTTTCTGATTTTTCTTTGAAGACCTTTTGCTTCTCATCCAAGAAGTTTCTTCAGCTCTATTTCTTTGTTGGTGTTAATATTATTGTCTTACTGTGTTTTTTAAAAATCTGTTATAATATTTTTATTATTGGAGGTTGCTTAGATTCTTATGATAGCAAAATGTATGACATATAAATGTAATAAATCAATAAGAAATTCCCCAAAAGTCTATTATTAAGGGACAGAATTTCCTCACAGAACACTTCTAAAAAAACGCAAAGACAAGAAATCCCCTTATATTTTCCCCAAGGATTTAAAATGAACACTGGAGGCCAGTGTCATTATGAACCCCTGGAAAAATGGGGATAGCTAGAAAGGCACCCTGAAAAGGTTGTATTCTTTTATTGTGTGCATGTTTATGCATTAATTATATTATATATTTTATATGTAACCCAAGACAATTGCTCTTCATTCACTGCAGCCAAAAGATTAGACACACCTGCTTCATAGTATATGTATCATTGTCCTACGTCTTTGGAAACAATGCCCTTTGAACTAAAATAAATCATTATGTTTAAGACTATTTCCTTTTGATTCTTTTTCCTTGCTTTGTGTTTTAAGGGAAAATCTTAAGTCTTCCAAAATACAAACTTTTTATCTATTTCTTTTTTTTTCCTGAAAAAAAATGGGCAGCATATTTCCATTCCTAACAATGGTAAAGGAGACCTGTTTATAAGATAGAACATTATCCTCCTCATTCTGAAGAGTACACTGATAGTGAATATTTCTCTTTTGTAATGTACAGTGATTGTATTCCATACAAAGTATTAATCTAGGACTGACACAGCTGAGTTGCAGAAATCCAGGAAATATATAAAAATCTTCTGCTGCCCAGATGTTTGTAGTACATGTCTTCTAGGTTTTAGTTAATCTCATTAAATGATGAGATGACAAAAGAGTTCTACAAGCACAAAGTCCCAACTTTATTCCCTCTGTACATTCTTATTTATTTAAATCCTTATAACTTGAACTTCAGGCCAAAGAGCTCCCCAAGGCACTTCAATAAAAGAGAGTTTAAAAGTATTCAGGCTAGAAGGTATAACACAAAATCAAAATGTGAAAAGGAAAAGAGGTAGCAAGCACCAGCTATTAATGTTGCCAAGATCTTAGTAAGTGCATTCCCTAATATATCACATGTGTATTCCTCCCTCAAACCAAGAGACTCAGAAATGATGTTGCAGGAATCGTTTTGTTCCCATCACATCATGCATAAATTAACTCACCTTTATGGATTATGAACTGGAAAAAAATCGGCATCCAATCTCTGTTAACCTTTAGCAAAGCTTGAGGAACTATTCCTTGGTCATGAAAAAGCCACTTAATTGCTAATCTATAAGCCTTTTAATATGCTTCACATTTGGAGATTGATCTACTGCCAGCTGACCTAGAAGTGTTAAAGTTATATTAATCCTATTATTCACATGTTCCAATGATATTTGCTTTAATGAAGGCTGAAAGGCTTGCATGAACTCTGCAAATATGAAAGATGGTTACACATCCATTGTGTTGGACCTAATTACTCAGCACTCCTTTGTTTTCTAATGGTGGAAATTTACTTGTTCTACTATGGCCTAATTTATCTTCACCTAACACCTTACCCACCATTTTATGGAACTAGCTTTAGTTTATTACAGCTAACAATTCTGGGCTGCAGAACTTAAGAAGATCACAAGCCAGCAAAAGTTACCAAACATGGTTCTCGCCATTTTTACAATCCAGATCTGTTCATCCTTATTTTGTTATAAAGTAATAAAGATGTACAGAATCCAAAATATCTTTTGTAATACAGAAGAAGCATGACAGTAAATTAAAGGATGTAATTTATTTCCACCGCATCTTACTTCTCATCCATGGAAATCAAAAGGCCAATTTTAATGGAAGCATGTTTAATTGTAAATCAGGGAAGCTTCATTAGTTTAGACATGATTTATGTTCTCTGTCCATTGGGGAGCAATTTAAGAAGTGTCACATTCATTCCAATAAAGGACTTCAAGTAGTACAGTAATCCACATAAAAGCTCTCCTGTATAATGCATTTCCAGTGAGTGCCATTTTAATGGGCAAATATTTCTAACATGCTGCTTTGTAGAATTCTATTTCTTGTCTCTCCCTTTGAGTTGCTATACAAAAGCAGTACATCAAAGCTGCATATTCTAAATGGGACATCCATTTATGCCTTTCCCACCTTTCTATTGAACCTCAACTGTCCACATCATTCTAGAGCAGAGTTTTGTGAGTTTTGCAGCAGATTTCAGTGCAATCCCCAATGTTTCTTGTCAAAATTGCTCCCTAGTCTTCATTGGTCAGGAAAAGAAACATTCAATGTCCTTAATAACATGCATTTAATTATTTGTGGTGAAATAAACTCTCGTATTCAATACATTTATGTCTTTATCCCAGTTCTAAAGTGAAGTGTAGTCATCAGTCTAAAGAAAGATTACACGCCTCTATTCAAAAGTATGTACTTATTCCCTGTTCGTGACTATTAAAATTCTGATGACAACTGTTTTGGAAGATTTTTGTAATGGTTATACTACAATAGAAAGATATTAAGGATGTAACAAAAAAAACTTGTTTGCTCCTTTCCTTTCCCCTTTCCATTTTCCTTTCCTCCATTAAAGATTCACCAGAGACATTAATTGAATACTAAAATTTTAAGGTCCTTCTTAAACATATCTATAATATATCAAAAGGAACATGCAAAATATTATTCATCCTTACAGAAATTTTCACTTATTAAAAGACTTTTCAGAGTTATCAAAGAGAAAATGACTGAAGCACAGTATGAGTAAAGACCAGTTATATAAATTTAAAGATTCTTAATCTTTCAAGACCAGCTTTAGAAAACTGACTTTGACCCAGCTGTTTCTTTTACATATTCAAATTAATTATCAGCTGTTTATATTAAACCTAGATATCATTCAATAAAAATTCTTCTATAGAGTGGTTTTTTCATATAGTATGTGATCTACTGACTTAGAAACTAAAAAATGCTGCACTTTAAAAATTGTTTTAAAAATTTAAATAAAACCATTTTCTATTTCCAATTTTATAATCCTAGTCTTACATGAGTGATTCAATATTCTTTTAATGATAGCAAAATTAATATTTATTGTGATTGATATATATGAGATTCTTAATTTTTCCACTTAATTTTAGCTTTTCTTCTTTTATTCTCTCTTTCTTCTTTTCCTTCTCCTCTTTATTTGAATCCAATCCTAGGATTCTGCAGTGTAGTCCCATTATAAAAATTTAAGTGCGATTTATAAAATTGGGCTGTCTTTTTAAATTCACTGACAGAATTAAGTTCATTTTAAAAGTGGTAAAATACATTAATACATTTTCTTAAGATTATGTAATTTTAAAAATAAGTTATTTCAGAACATTACGTAAGTTAAATAAACATTATTCAAAATTCCAGAAACCTTACCTAAAGTTAAAAAAAAATCATTCTTCATGTTATCTACCTATTAATCTACCAATCTATCTTTAAAAAAATATCCTATCCAGTAGCTAAGGCCCTCTGGATATTTTAAAATATAGTTAAAATACATTTTAAAAATACAAAAAAAGTTGCCATATACGTTAGATAGCAGCAAGGCAAAAATGGAATACAATAGCATTTTAAAAGCAACATAAAAGATGCAAAAATAACAATTCCTTCATTGATTTCAAAATTATGACAATGTGGGTTGTAATAATCCCCTGGAAGGCGGGTTCCATATTTAGGGTGCCACCACAGAAAAGACTCTCTCCTTTTTTTAGATGACACCACTCTTCTGGTGTCAGAATTTGGAGGCAGACCTTATTATACTATTTTAATGTCCAGGTAAAGCAGAAAAATAGCAGTTTTGGATGTTAACTTGGGGGGTTATGGAAGATAAACAACCCCCTGCTCAACCAGAAGACCCTATACTTTTTCAGGCAAATGGCTGTCCAATATCTTTAAAATTTCCAGCAATGGAGCACTCTCAATTTCTAACAGCAAGGCATTCCACTGATTTTTCTAACTATCAAGAAATTTCTCATTATTTCTAGGTTGGTTCTTTCCTTGATTAGTTTCCATCCATTCCTTCTTGTCCTGCCTCTTATTTGTGGCAGCTCATTAGATATTGCAACATTAACATCATGCCATCCCTAGTTCTTCTCTTGATTAGACTAAAGCCCCCAGTGCCACAGTCATCTTTGTTGCTCTTTTCTGCACTATTTCTAAAGTAGGGATGTCAAACTCAATTTCATTGAGGGCCACATCAGGGTTGTGTTTGACTTCGGGAGGTGGGGGAGTGGCCTGGCTGGGCATAGCCAGCTTGGCATCACTCATCTTGGGGGCACCTGTGGTGGCTCAAGCCTCTGTCAGTGAAAACAGACTCCCAAGATCCATTTTTAGCTGTGACAGCCTCCTGCAACTCTCTGCCAGTGAAAACAAAGCTTGGGGGGACTTCACACAGCCCCCCTGAGCTCCATTTTAGCTGGTAGAGGGTTTCAAGAGGCTATCACAGCCAAAAATGGAGCCTGGGAGGGCCGCCTGGGAGGGCCGCCTGGGAGGGCCGCCTGGGAGGGCCACCTGGGAGGGCCGCCTGGGTGGGCCGATCATGGTCTTCCCGAGCTCCATTTTCACTGACAGGCACTGAGGGTTGGTTCTTCTGTATTTTCTAGGATGGTCCCAGAGGCCAGATCTAAGCACCCAATGGGCCGCATTCGGCCTGCAGACCTTGTTCTAGGGCCTCAACATCTTTTTTATATTATGGCAACTAAAACTGAAGTACAGATGAATATATATATTCATCTGTACTTCAGTTTTTCATATATATATGAAGTTGCATCTTCCGATAATCTGGTTCTAAGTCATTTAACTATTAAAAGGTAAAAATGGATCTAGAAATGCACCAGCAATTCTCTCTGGGAACTATGGAGCATAAGGAGTAGAGCCTTCTCTGTGATGGGCCCAACCCTCTGGAATGACCTCCCCCCCCCCCCCCCGATATCAGAACCACCACCGACTTCTGCTCCTTTCGACAAAAACTGAAGACTCACCTGTTCCGTTTAGCCGGCCTGGCCCATTTATAGTTTTATTCTACCTCCTGGCAGATATTTTAATTGGGTATTTTTAGGGTATTTAAATATTGCTTTTAACTACTTTACTTCAGATATGTACAGTTTCTTATTGCCTCCTCTTTGTGTTTGTATTTCCTATTTATTGATGTGTTTTTATTTGACTGTACACCGCCCCGAGTCCCTTTGGGGAGAGGGGGCGGTATAAAAATCTAAATAAAAGTAAAAGTAAAAAGTAAAGTAATAAGTCAACTGGACAGATTACCACCTCCAAGCAATATCTCTGCTTACCAGGATTGAGTTTTGGTTTATTCCTCAGCTAGTTCATTATCCTGCCCAATCACTTATTCAGAACTCTCATCTGTGTTAGATCAAAACAAGAGGTAGAATTAGATATCATTCATGTATTTATAGCAGTTCAGTCAACAGCCTCAAATGACATTTGTGAACTGAAGAGATTTTCAAAATGTGGTTTCATTGTTTCTAAAGGAAATCTTACCAGCTGGTAAGCAGTCCAAACTTTGGGAGATGATATTATAAACAAAACAGGCTGATTTTGAGCCACAGTACTGCTGGGATACCTCAAACCAGAGGTTTTACTTCTGGAAACTATTGAACTACTACCTAGAATTAAAAGGTTGTTTTGCAAAGTTCCATTCCTACATCAAGAAAAGACCAATATTCCCTTCCAGTGGAGGCTAAACATCTCATCTCTGAAGCCTGCCACACCACAGAGGAAATATCTTATTCCACAACATACACAGTTTCATACTATTGCTGAACAGCATGCTTCCAACAGTGTCCATTCCAAAAGATGCTAAATTATCAATGCCTGAGACCATTGTCATTCTTTTTCTATCTTCCTGAGTGTATATTCATATACCTCTATGCACATGCACACATAGGCATACATATTCATAAACTGGAATCTACGTATCATTAATGAATGAGTCCCTAAAATAGTTGAAAATTATTTTTCAGCCAAAAAGTGTGCTCTAAATAAACCCCTTCCAGCTAAGGGGAGATATATCAACCATCATTTACTTCACCAAGTATTATTTTTGGTTGTGAGTCACCAGAGTTTAGTACAAGATGGGTGGCTTTATAATTGTTCTAAATTATTTAATTAAATTAATTAAAAATCTTTCTGTTTATTGTCCCCAACAGGTTTGCATTCTAATTCTGTATTATTTATCCTGCATGTACATCTTACCTAAAAGGAGCAGGCATCTTTCAAACTAGATTAGAAATCCTAGTTTGAATAAAATAGTATTGTTATACTTGGAATCCAGCTGGGATTTGGTTGTGACTGTGGCACTGAACTTCAGAGATTCAGTGAAAAAATAATGAAATTATTTGAGATAAGATTTAAGGGAGGAAATATTAGAATGTGTATGTTTGTGTGTGTGTGTGTTGTATTACCAGGGGTTGTAACACAAATACATACATACATATACATACATACATACATACATACATACGTACATACATACACACACACACACACACATGCTGATAAATAAATAAAGGGAGACTAGTATAGATCTATTTCAAGCTATCTAGCTCTCATCAGCTAGCCACACCCTTACTGGGAATCGAACCAGGGCTGTATTGCATATTAAGCCGATGTAATTGCCACTAAGCCACAGGCTCTCTTCCTTATCAGCTAGGCCAGGGAAATAGGTATGTATTTGTGCATACCAGGAGTTGTAACACACACACATACATACATACATACATACATACATACATACATATAATTACTTTGGTGATATATGTGTTTACATGTTCGTATACAAGAAAATCAGTCTATGGAGGTAAGTCATAATCACTGTGAGAATTTTTTACATTTGTATCCCATTTTTATTACTTTTTACAGATGACTCAAGGTGGTGAACATATCTAACACACCTTTCTCCTGTTTTCCCCACAACAATACAGTGAAATGAGAGAGAGAGTGGCCCTTAGTTTTCATGGGTAAGGTGTGTCTTGAACTTGTGGTTTCTAGCCTGGTGTCTTAAACACTAACTAGAGCTGTAGACTGGTTGAAAATTGATTTAAAACTCTAATTTGGTTGAAAACTTCAATCTGTCTGCAAAGTGATAAGGTGTAGATGGAGGATAAGCGAAGAAATATTGAAATATATATGTGGTTTATTTATGTGAGGACTGTGTGATTTGCTTCATGTGTATGTGAATAGTGGTTAATGATTGGAAGAATGTTGTGTTTCAAAGGGAAAGGTAGCAGGCAGGAATGTAAAAACTAGACGAAGCTAGGGCCTGGGAAGGTATTTGGCAGAATTCTATCTAAAGGCATATAGTGAGGTAAATAAAGGAAATGCAATGTCATTTTGTGATAGGCAAAGGGTCTTCAGATAGATTTTTGCTTTTCTGCAGGACATTGAGAAATATACAGGTGTGAGAAAATAATTTATCTAGAGAAAGTAAATCAGCTTAAATCATTTGCATCAGGGTTTGAACATACTGAATACTTTATATAAGCACAGAGTTACTGTAGCATGTGATATGAATGGTCTTCAGGGAAATAAAGCACACAATTCAATTTTGGACAAGGATGACCGATATCCTCTTCTATTTATGGATAAATATATGACCTACATTCAGTGGTGTTTGTGGTGAAATTAGAGGTGTATTAATTTGGGGCATGAATGTATGTATACTTTTATATGCGGATGATTGTTATTTGAGAAGCCAAATGTTTAGAAGTGACAAATAAATTATGATGCAGTGAGAAGTAGAAATCTGAAAATTAAAGTATCAAATACCAAAATAAATATACTTGACAGAGTGAATGAAATAAGCATATGGAAGATACGCATAAATGGTTAGATACAACAAATACTTTTCTGTATGTTTGTAGTTTATATGCTAAAGATGGGAAAACAGAAAACTATTAATGTGTGTAAATGGTGATGGGAAGATAGTGGGTAGAAAATGGATTTCAAAAAAAGTAAGTCTGTAAAAGAAAGTACTAGTATCTATCAGAATAAAAGAGTTGAAAGAGACCTTGGAGATCTACTAGTCCAAACAGGACATCTGTATCATTTCAGATAAATGGCTGTCCAATCTCTTCTTAAAAGCCTTCAGTGTTGGAGCACCCACAACTTCTGAAGGCAACCTGTTCCACTAGTTGAGTTGTCACTGTAATCTTTTCTTCGTTCTAGGCTTTTTTTCTCTCTCCTTGATTAGTTTCCATCTATTGCTTCTTGTCTTGCTTTCAGGTGCTTGGAAAATAGGTTGATCCCCTCTTTTCTGTGGAAGACCCTCAAATATTGGAACATTGCTATTATGTCATCCCTAATTCTTCTTTTCACTAGACATACCCAATTCTTGGAAATCACAAATATTTTAGCTTCCAGTCCCCTAATCATCTTTATTGCTCTTACTTCACTTTTACAGAGTCTCAACATCTTTTTTATATTATGGTGACCAAAACTGGATGCAATCATATTTGTGACATCGGTATATCAAGAACAGCATAGATAAATTGAATGTAAGAGGAATAGGCATTCAGGAATCAATTTAAACAAGGATACTGTAGTTCAGGAACTGTAAAATTTTAATGAATGAATTATTTCTCCAAAAGTGAACTCTGTATATAGCATATGTATTCATTGATCCATCCTTTTTAGCTCTATTTTTCTGCCACCTTCACGCTCTGGCCCTCTTTTGCATAGGAAATTGTTTCCTTCTGACCTATGGACTGGCTAGCCTTGATATCAGGTATCAATTTCTCTTTTACTATGTAAGAAGAGCTCTCTTGATATGCTACATAAGCACGTGATAAAATAATAGGCGATTGGATGAGGATGTCAGCCTCTGTTTCGCTATTTGCTTTCGGCTGCCATTGAAACGGGGGGGCTGGTATTTGGGAGGGGAAGTTTAAGTAGAGGAGAGATTGTAAAAAGGGAGTTTTAGTCTCACTGTCTACTGTGCATGCTGGAGATTAATGCTTGGTGTCGGTCAAGGCCAACCTCCTGATGATGCTCCTTGAAGATGGAACTCGCATGACACCTAAGGGATTTGCAGATTGGACACTAGGATGAGATTTACCAGGGGGAGGGGGTTTGGTCACATATTGATATGTATGATTTTGCGCGTTTTTGCCTCAGATCTTGTTTTACTTAGCTGCTATCTTTTCATAACCAGTAAAACCACTCTTAATGCTGCAAAATGGAGTTAAGTGGTTTCTTTCTTGGTTGCTTAGGGAGGCCGGCTTGACAAAGAATGAATGATGCTGAATGAATGTAGACTGAATGCAAAAGTGAAGGATACATATAGAAGTGTTTTAAAGAGAATGGTTTTACTAGAATGAATGAGGACTAAATCGCAGAACAAATATACAGTATAAAGGAAAACTAATTAGATTGAGAGGAAGATTAATGCTGTAAAATTTATGTTTAGATAGCATTGTGTATGATACTTTCAGAAAGAGAATTGTGAAATTTTCAAAAACAAAAGTCTGTGTGTGTGTGTGTGTGTGTGTGTGTGTGTGTGTGTGTGTGGTGTCTTCAAGTTTTTGGCTCATGGCCACTGCCTTTTCTAATCTCTGCAGTTTTCTTAGTAAGGTTTTTTAGATGTAGTTTGAGAAAAAATGACCAATATGACCAATGTAGGAATTTCTAGTCTCCTGGTTTCTAGTCTGGTGCCATAACTACAACACTAAACTGGCTCAAACTGAATGAGAATGAATCCATTTCTATCAAGCTGCTGCAGCAAGCCACGACTGTTCCATGGATGAATACTTGATCTATCAAAAGCTTGAAAGAAATTATTTAAATCACAGCTTTTTTAAAAAAAGCTTTATTTCAAAATTCTTCCAAAGCTGATTTCCAAAGCAATGTGCTCAGCCAGCTGTGACAGAACATGTACAGCTTCACGTTGAGTTGCTTCTGAGTTATGTTGTATCATGTCAAGAAGCCAAAAATGTTTCTGCACATACATGAAGAGTTTTCTGCATGGAGAGAAGCTTTTCAGGGACAGTTGCAAAAGTCACATCAAAGTGTATCACATTATTTTATAGTGAGCTCATTACTTTATAGTGAGCTCATAATCTCCAGCACAAATTTTGCTTTAATACTGGTACCATGGTAGTGTCTTTCACTGTTTTTAAATGTTTTAAATGTTAAATGTTTCAGGTTACATGATTCAAGTTAGGCTGCACGACATATGTTCACAAACTGTCACTCATTTACTACTATGCAAGGCATGTACTTTCTATCTAGTCAAATGAATTTTATAACACAGTGGTAGAAATACAAGCATTCATCAAGAAAACATATGGATCATTTCTAACAGAAAAAAATCCAAGAGACTAAACAATACCAAGCTAGTAATAAGCTTGAAGCAGACTTGAGGCTGAGAGCAGCTGAGAAAATCATAGGAAACAAAATACATAGTGCCGTAGAAATATGTTTTAATTGAAACATTTCCACATTACTAAGTATAGAGACTGATTCATTGTGAATTACAAAGAGCTTTGTTTTTGTTTATGTTATTAGCAAATGCAACCATATCAAAGCTTGATTAAACAGACCTTTAAATATCTTCAACCTCTGTTATATCCAAATTGAGCAGATTCGAAAGGAAAAGGTGCTTCAAAGCACACAAGTTAAGAAACATAGCACCTGCCTGCAACATTGCTAAACTTTGAGGAGCTATGGATTGAAATTATATTTGCACTCCCACATTTCCTTCAGCACATTTTTGCCTTTGCACTTGAAGCATTGCCCATATATATCCTTGCCTTCATTCAGCTGAGCCATTTTTGCTAGTGTCCCTTCATTTTTAGCTACTGTATTTTATGAAATGCTAAATTTCCTATTGCTCTTCATGAATCACTTTCGAATTCTAATGCAGATTTCTGAAAATAATGAAGTACCATATTGGGGGGGGGGGATAAGATGCACCAGAGTATAAGACGCACCTTAGTTTTGGGGGAGGAAAATAGGGAAAACAATTCTGCCTACCAGGTATTTATCTGGCTAGCGTCCTTAGTCTGGTCAGCTTCAGCACATTTGCTAGTTTTGAGCGTACATGACATGCTTTTTATCCCCTGGTTGGGGATGAAAAATAGCTTCTAAAGCACAGCTGATCATTGGAGGGAGCAGCAACGAGAATAGCAGGCAAAGCACGGAAGATGGGTTCACTCGTTAGGGCTGAAAAAAAGCTTGAAAAAAGCTATATTCAGAGTATAAGATGCACCCAAATGTTCAGCCTCTTTTAGTGGTGGAGGAAGTCCATCTTATACTCCAAAAAGTGCAATATTTATTCTGACTTAAGAACTATTGCAGACACAACTCCAAATAGACTACCTCCTTATCCCTATAAAAAGTAATGTAAGATCCTGACACCATTATACATCAGTGCAATGAACAGAGGGCTTATTCTATAATTTTTAGAAATGTTTCCTAACAAGTCTACTTTTTGTTAATATTTTGTTCTGTTTTGAAGGAGTGAATTGATCTGATATAGTGAAACTGTATTGTGTTTAAGAAAATACTTATAACCTTGAGGTAAAATATCAGAGAGAAGCAGCAGCATTAATCAATAAAGCAGTCATTGGACTAAGTAAGGATTTAATAAGGATGGATGTGCTAAGGGAAAACATCAATTTAACCAAAATATATCACAAAATAAGCAACCCATTTGTTTAAACAGGAGCTTGTAGCCTATTTTGGAATCAGAACTAAGAAGTATATTTCAAAAGATGGACGAAAGCAAGAGAAGAAGTGGAAATAGAATGGAAACTGCATTTGTTTTATGTTTTATTAATTAATGTTTTATTAATCAGCATTAAATTAAAATAATTAAAGAAATCTTGCATGATTACATACTTGTTTATCAACTTTCCCTTCATCCCATTAAACATAACATTGTGATACTGAGATCACACATGGCTTTGTGTCTGTGAATTGTACTTCTGTTTTTAAGTTCTAAAAATATGTTTGAAAATATTAGTATTTTTTTAAAGAAAGCAAAATGTATCCAAAAATTACCCAAAAATTAAAGGGAAAAATGTGGAAGGTCTACCTTCAAAAGTCTATTACAACATCGTCTGAACCAGAATCTGAATCTATTCAAGAAGAGAGGCACATTTTGAAATAGCACGTTCGCATAATATTTCTTTACATCCATCACATATAAATCCATGTTTTTCTTCTATCCCAAAGACATGTATGCATCATCTCCTATTACATGCAGAGAGTGAATGAAGAATCTCTGAATTGAAGAATCACTCTACATATCTGTTAAAAAAACTGATTCAGATTTAAAAGAACCACAAAATCACTTGACCTCTGGTTTTTTTTTTAATCTCTCTATAAGGATTGGAAAGATGCTTAATTCTGGTGGGGGGGGGATGAAGATATAAAAGTGAAATATGAAACTTACAAATCTGTATGACAGTTCTTGTTATAGTTTCTAGCCTATAGTATGCTATATATATTAATTCTCTATCCCCATGCTAATTGCTTTTATTATATAACAAACATCAAGGGTGAGGCCATGGAGACAATCCATTATAACAGTCCCAATTTCTCATGTGGCCCTGTTGAAAGAAATATCCATCTGGTTCAGTTCCAAGCCAGGAGAAAGATACTGGAAACATGGAGGCTGATTGGAAAGATAGTTTAATGATGAACAGAACCACAAAACAGATGGTTCTGGACAGCTGACCACATGGAGTTGAGAGTGAAGGGTATTTATTTATACATTCTCTTGGGCTTTGAACTTGAGCTTCCTGTTCCTGTGCAAGAACATGTATTCTATTGGCTGTTGTAGAGGTCATAACTGGCTCTGTAAGTTGTCTGAGCCAAGCTTGGTTGAAGCATGATCTGCTGATGTAATGAAGGGGCTTTGTTGGGTAATTCCTATTGTGGATGAGGGCTAATCCTACCTTTGTTTAGACCTCGCTGCAGGGAACCCGCTTATGAATAGAGCTAGCTATCTTTTTATCTCTTGAGTGCTGACATCTGCTGTAGGCTATTAAGACAGTTGCTCTCGAAGAGCTTGCTTCTCCATTTCTCATCCAGGAAAATATAATATTCTTCCTTTTTAATATTTCTCAAAATATTTCATTCTTCTAGGAGGGGTGGGTACTAACTTTCTACAGCCCCTTGGGAAAATTGATTGCCCACTCCTGCTCTCTAATGTTACTAGCAATGTTTTCTTCTTAAAACCCTCTCCTGCCTTCTGCCTTAATTTCTCTTTTTCTTGAAATTCTTGTACTTTTCCCATCTATGTTAAGCTTTTAGAATATTTGCACCTTCCCAAGTTTTGTGTTGTTGACTATGTTTTTCCCCCTTCCTGGACCATCCACTTCTTTTTTTAAAAAAATCATCTTTTATTCCCATTTGTATTTTCTGTTTGCTTGTGACTGCAGAGCTTCCAAATTTCCTCCAGTCCCCCCCCCTCACCTGTTTCAAGGTTGCAATTTTATTGGCAGCTCTGTTATGGTGATGGTTTGGAAAAGGCTCAGGTGGGAAGGGAATGAAGGCAACACAGATGCCTCCAATTATTTTCACCACCCTGGGCTTCCACACTGTGCCTTGAGTAGAGGCATGCAGGAAGCAAAGGAAAAATATTTATGTAAGTAGACCATTCTCCTCTCCTCCCCAATCATGGGCCAGAAAAGGGGAAAAGCTTGACTTTGGAAGTCTATAATCCAGGGCTGTCAAACTTGTGAACCTGTGGGCCAGATGCATCTCACACTGACCATACCCACACCCAGTTTAACAAAGGGGGGAAAGTCCTGCTATGTCACGTGATGACACTGTGATGACGTGAGTTTGACACCCCTGCTGTGGAGGTTATAACAGTGACCTCATTCAGTACAGACAATGTTTCAAAGCTTATACGTGGAATCGTGTTTAACAGAGAATAATTCAATGAAGCTTATATCTATTTGGGAGACACACTGGACTTAAATGAAAAGTGTTTTTCCAAATCAGCAGTAGTGTCTCCTTCTGCTACAGTTATGCTTTACACCAGCTTGCAAAACACTAAAAATCCAAATGATGTTGCTGATTGTGGAAATTTCTTTTACAGTAGAATACTTAAGAGATACCTTGTAGGGAAAATAATTAAGTTTGCTTTCTGCTTAATTATTTCTTGGATATAATTTTTATCAAAACTTTTAACCAAGAATATAGATAATTACAAACTAATAGAAAAAAAGGAAGTCAAAGAAAAAGAAGCAAGAAAAAAATAGAAAGATGAAAACAAAAGATAAAAAGTAGTTTTTAATATTCTTCACAGCTGTTATAAGTACAAATATATGTATTTTAACCTCTCTGTCTAAAATTACATGTTATTACCCTTCTTTCTATCGTCTCTCCTGCCTCATCGTTAAAACCACAAATCATAAGTTTGGTTGTTGGGGTTTTTTCTTCATTTTTAAGCAAAAGAATAAACCATAAGAGAATCCCAGATACCAATAAACGTAGATAATGTCATTTCTCTAGCTTCATGCTTAATGATGATGTATTTTTTCTAAAAGGTGTATCTTGGCTCTTTCCCTTGAGCTCTCTTGCTTTGTTTGTTTGCTTGCACTAAATTTGCTCATGCTTGCTGTTACCTTCTGGCACACTAACACCTGAAAGGATGGTATCTTCTTCCTTTATATGTTTTCTCCCAGGGCAGTCTTGCTGGCAGAGTTTTCTAATATTCTGTATCTCAAGATTATATTAGACACTGCCCCCCCCCTCCTGTATAATTTAGCAACTGAAGATAATAGAAGCAATAAATATTTGATTAACATAACAATACACATATATAGAGTTTGTAGCTTTTGTATTCCTGAACATTTCCAGTTTTCTTCTTTGAATATTCTTATCAACAGTATAATGCAGAAATCAGTTTGTAGTCAAAGAGAACAAAGCATCAATACCCATAATGGTTTTTAATTTGAAATTGAATTCATCCAAAGGAGTGTGTGTGGTGTAAAATCTGTTAATGTTAAGAGTTTGTGTACTATACTAACATGTTCTTAATGTGCTTGGGCAAACTACAAAGAACCAACAGCAACAGAAGATGATAAATACCATTACTTGGCATGTCCAGATATAATTTGCATATCATGGTCACTTTTACTTCTTGCCAGGCATCTATAATGGGAAATGGCTTTGAAGTGAATTAATCCTCTTCCTTGCACTGAGCCCCTCCCTATTTTAATTCATCAACCCTTCTAGATAAAGCACATGACATACATATAAAACAGGAGGCAAGAATATATGTATGCATGTACCAATAATGTCAGTATTTTAGATGGATGGAGAAGGGAGTAGTAATCTACCCTCAGGGAATAAAGACTGTATTAGATATGTCAATAACTAAGTTTATCTGCTTGATAAAACAGTTGTTGTGGATTCTGGCAGGAATTCTGACACTGACAACTTCATTCATGAGTAATAGTCAATATCAATATCAAATAATGGCTTTCATAATGGAGTAGGGCAGACTATTGATAATTGAATAAACTTTTTTTATAATGTACTTGTCATAAAGTGAGAAGCACTATGAATTATTTGTTACTGCATAGAATGAAAAAAAGTATAATGTACTTTGTTGCGTAAGACTTATTGGATGCCCTCTAGATAACAAGGACCAATGTTCTAGATTTTTTATTATTTTATTTTGAGTTTTTCTGACAAGCTGTTAATAAGATTAATAAAAATAGAAGACTTTGAAAGCTATTTATCTGAGTTACTGTAGTCTGGGAGCTTTGGGTGCTGCCCAAGATTCCTAATGTGATGATAAAATTGTAATATTTAATGCAATAGAAAAGAGAAATGAGTACATTATTATTATTATTATTATTATTATTATTATTATTATTATTATTATTATTATACATATTATCACACAGTTTCCTCTTAGCATAAGCGACATTATACAGAGCACTTAAAAGGGGTGAAAAAGAATGAACCAAAAAGGTTATAGGCAGAAGATAAACAAACAGAAATTTAACTAAAAGATAATAATAATTTAATTAAATGTGCATGCTGCCTGACTCTCAATAAGTTTGGATGGCTCACAGCAATAAGGAAATGACAATAAAAGACAAAGATAAAAGATGGCAAATGCAATCAGAAGAAATGTCATTTATCTACCAATGTATTACAGTTATGGAATAAATAACTGTAAAGCTTTCCTTAGACATACCCAGAACACGAAGTGATATCTGTGGGATATTTCATAGGCACAATTCAGTTCAAATAGAAGTTATTTCTTAAAATTAGATGGAGTTAGTCAAGAAGACCAGAATCAGACATCCAGATTGGAATTATATGATCCTTTGAAATTGTTGGGGGTGGGGTAATCTTCATTTTCAAAGGTAGGACTTTCTCTTAGCAGTAATAGAACCATTTTTTTTAAAAAAAATGCTTCCCTCATGTTTTCTTCCCTTGGATTATAAGGAACAAATAGAAAAACAGGAGACTATAGACTGAAGCTATGACGGTACAGTAAAAGATAAACATGACCTTCACTCATATTCCTTGGCCAGTGTAGATATCCATACTCTGCTTTTCCCCCCAAAAGTATGTAAATGCAAGTCTCTTTCCTCAACGTAAATTGGAATTACATTGGTTTTAAAAATGGTAATAAGTAACATTATATGACGGAGCCTGAGGAAAATCTTCATGTTAATATTCATAGCAATTCTCCAGACCCTGAATCTAGAACTTTCTCTGTATAAAACTGAACCACAGTTCTATTCTTCGACATTTTCATTTTACTACTTTTGGGTTCCTTTAGAAACATATTTGAGAGTGATCTAATTGGTGATGAAACCACTCCTAAAATCCAATTGCTGTTATCAACACTTTCCCAGAACGACAGTATCATGAAATGAAATATCTAATTCTTCTTTATTGGTTTTTTTAATTTGTCAAGCATAAATATTGACATAGCAATCTGTTGCTTATAATGTTCATAAAGATTCCCCACATGTTGGTGGTTTATCTGCCATCTTTACTATGCTGTTGAATCAGATAAAATTTTGCCCTGTATAAATATCTGCTTTTGATGGTACCCCTTCTGATCTGAAAGGAACATAAAGGCTTTTGGCTGAAAGTGTGATTTAAATCTCAAACATGTGCCATGACTTAATAGCTTATTTACGAGGCTGGTGAACTAACTCCAAACTGGAATTCCTTGCTTTTGATCTCTATTTCTTTCACTTAATGACAGCTTGATCACTTCAGAGCCCAACTTTTCAGAAACTTGTTGACAAAACAGTGGTTCCAAAACAACTTCCTAAATGGCAGAATAATTTCTTCATGCTGATGAAAATTTTCTGAGTAGAAAAATGGCAGGACAGAGTGGCATCACTTAAGATTTGTCTGAGTTGCAACTTCATTGTACATCCAGAATCCCAGAGTAACAATAAACCTTAATTTATTCATTTAAATAAATAAATATATAAAATAGTTTCATTCCACACCTAAGCACTGAGAACACTCATGCATATAAGACTACAAAGCCAAGCCAGTGTTTTTTAAGGGGGGGGGGGACAATAAAATGGAACAAACTCCCGTAAAGAGCGAACACATTCTATTGCCTAAAGAAATAGAAGTTCAAAAGCAACCAGTAAAAATGTCTATAAAGTCTCTTGCATTCAAGTGCCTTTTAGAAGATCAAAGAATTTGTTATTTGCAGACAATTATCCCTTTCATTATATAGCAGCCGCAGGCTACGTTGTCCTCAAGGTAATGGCAAAAGTAAGATGGCTCTTTGAATGGCAAAGGACATTCTACAAAGCTGGGATTTATTTTCATTTCTGCTCAATTACACAGCATTAACAGGAAATTGCTGTAAAAGGACAGACAGGTAGGGCTTCTGAAGATGGCTAAATGCAGAATATAGACATGCTGATGTCAAAGAACAAATAAAAAATTTCAAGAATTAATCATGTCCTGAACCAAAAGAAGCACAAGCAGGAATCCATACTCTTTGACTATAGCAACAATTACCAACCGAGATATGTTCCTTTGGAATCTGGGCTATGGAGGTATAAATGTGGGGTAATTCTAATTCCATAATTTGGGGCAAAAGTAAATATAATTCTGTGGATATCAATCCATTTTATGTTTAATCCCAACAATAAATAAAGGAATAGGGGCAGATTAGAAGGAATATCAAATTAGGGGTAGACTTCAGAAACAGATGGCTTTTAAAAAAATAATGGAGTATGGAATCTATATGCATTGAACATGTTCAGTGTTCAATTTATAGAGGAACATATGGAACTTCTAGTGGGTAAGGCAGAAGACTAGAAACCATGAGATTGTAAATTAGCAAATGAAAGCTGGTTGAATGACTTTGAGTCTACAATATCAGGCTTGAGTGATTAGCTAGTTGGTCAATTCCTGTTGAAACCAAATGAAGCAACACTTGGTTGCTTTTAAAAGTGAACTCTGCACGTGTAAAGCTCTAGGAAGAAAATCATATATGATTAAAAGTACTCCATTGTAGGTTTTTTTAAAATTTATACTGGCTCTCCAGATGCTAAAACAGAAACCCCTTCCAATCTTGTGGAGTAAAATCCTAATGGGTACTTGAACTGAGAGGACTTTCTGCCTTAGATGTAGCTGTTCTCTAAGCATTTCATGGACACATTCTTAGACATTTTTGAGTTAACTTACAATATGATGTACAACTACAAATTTTGAAACAGCATGCTACACCATTTGAAAGCAGTGAGCACTGATGTTTTGTTTTCTTTTGAATCTTATTCAACACATGAAAACAATATTTCATATTTTTGATTTTAGTTTTCATGGCCAGGTGGGGAAAAGCCTAATTTGAGACTAATATACTATTATTCTTGTTTTCTTTGCCACTTTTTCTACTCTGAAAGATTTTTATTTCTCAAGGGCTCAAAAATGGTTTAAAACTGATTTTCTGTCATGTTCACTTCTGCTGACCTCAAAATACGGAGAACAGGCAGTACAAACCAGTCATTGCTGCAATCAGTTAACAATGGGAAGGTACAAAAAAATGTGTTCAGTCTATGCCCTGGCTTCTTAGATGTCACAGCTTCTATAGTAATAACATTCTCTTGCTTTCATTCCAGACAAGAGGTAAGTAATATTTATTGTTAGTACATTTTCGATAGCCATTATGTGCCATTTGCAAAAAGTAAAAATTCTGAGCAGCTGTTTTCAGGGGAAGCTATCCAACTAGAAATGTGCCAATCCAAAATAGGTATTGTGTCCATGGATACAACAGAGGGATGAGACAAGAAGAGAAAAGTGTGTTGAGAAGAAATTGTGTGCTCAGCAGCAAGGCACGACAAATGTCATCTCCCAAGTAGTTGCTAATTACAAAGGAAGTGTCTTGAGAACGAGAGTTTCCACTGAATATACTAACATATGAATATGCTAAAGAGTATAAAGCAACTAGAAAACAAGGTCATTGAACTTTAAGGAATGTTCTTTCTTTTTGGATTCTAAGTGTAGATAGACATTTAGCAATCCCATTTGGGATTGGTAACTAGTTATTAAGTAAAGGAATCATTCAGTGAAAGATAAACTATGCTTATGATCTTATTTCAGCTTTCCTTTGTTCTGTCAATCTGAGAACGTCATAAATGTTGGTTGTAACATTGGTTGTAAAACTAACTTTTTCATCGCTTTCTTGTCTATGAAAAGACCTAAATAAGGCACTTGCTCAGCAAGGACTATCCTTGTTAGATACTTGTACCAACCACAGTGGTTTCCACCAAGGTCGGAATAGAGGTTTAATCCTATTGGTCGAAGGGTCTGACAGCTCCCTATAAAAGGGCTGCTGTCAGACTCAACCTTCGCTGGATTGTTCTCACTTGTTGTGGTTAATAAAGAGCTGTTGTTACCATTAAGCCTGTGTGTGCCTATCCATTACCCAATTAACACTGGTGACAAGGGTGGGATTGGAAGGCAACTAGGTGAACCAAAAAGAGCATAGCAATCCAACAAGTACATCCAGCCCGGAGCTCAGCGCGGCTTCGAGCAGCCATTTTTGAGCGGCAAACTCAAAACACCCTCAGAACACAAAATGGCCATGCACACCCCACCGACTCCATATGACCCGTCATCGAGCACTGGGACTCGTACATGCTACGATTTGACTGTTTCCTTGAGGCAAACGACCTCATGGGCCTTTCTGAAGGCTGTAAGAAGAACATGTTCCTCGGGTACTGTGGCCGGGAAGTGTTCGAGACGGCGAAAGACTTCTCTGAGTCAACACTGCTCCAATCAGTTGCCTGGTCCATGCTCCAGCAGATGCTTAGGACTCATCACATGCCCAAGCCATCCAAGCACGTTTGCCGGCATGAATTCAACATCAGAAATCAGAAGGTGGGCGAGCCAATTAACAAGTACGTTGCTGCACTCCTCAAGGCCGCAGTGTATTGCGAATTATGAGACCTATACGAGCTGATTCTGGATCGCATAATTTGTGGTGTACGGGACATTAACTTACAGAGGAGATTACTCGCTAAATCTAACCTCACTCTGCAGATTGCCTTGGACGAAGCCAGGGCATCAGAATCAGCCATCAAATTGACTGAGACTCTGCAGCGTCAAAGCGTGCCACAAGACACGTGGAGAAGCACACACGTACATTGCAAGGCCGCAGAGCCTGAGAGTTCAGAGGGAGAAGAGTTGACAGCTGCCGCATGAGCAGTAGCCGTGCCCTGCTGGTATGCAAATTCAAACAGTGTCTCTTGCCTTGTGCGAGCTGTAGAGGAGACCATGCTAGAGCAACTTGCCATTTCCGCAACGCAATCTGTCAGCGCTGCAAGTGAAAGGGGCACATTGCCAAGGTGTGCAGGAGCGAATTCCCTGCCACTGCCTGGCAGCCTAGAAGTGCATCAAACCGCATCAAACTGCCAACTGAGGCCCAGCCAATGGGCCTGGAAGAAGCCACCATGGTGCTCCGAGGGCAACACCCACCACACATCAATCAGCCAAGTCCGCACCAGGCGGCCAAAAAAGCTGAAGGTCATAGTCCTAATCAAGGACTCTCCATGTGAGATGAAGATTGACACCGGGTCATCACTGACCATCATACCGTGATCTACCCTTAAACAGGCTATCCCTAGCCTAAAGAAGCAGCATTTTCGCACCACTGACATCCACCTATGCGATTACCAGGGAAACTGGGTCCCCATCATGGGCCAAGGTACCTTCCAGATGAACTTCAAACAGTTCAGCAGGAAACTCCCAGTGACAGTGGTCAGCGGCAACCTACAGATGTCTAGATTGGTTCCAAGCCCTGGGCCTAGAGGTGACAGGTATCAACACCTTGAAAGACGACAGCACTGAAGCCATCTTTAAGGAGTTCAAGGACGTTTTCGGCCCTGGTCTGGGTAAGTACGTGGGGACTCCAATTTCCTTTAGTTTGGTCCCCAACATAGCTCCAATAAGGCTAAAACCCAGGAGAGTACCTTTTGCTCTCCGCCCAAAAATTGACAGGGAAATTGACAAACTCGTAGGCCAGGGAATCCTAGAGCCAGTCGATCATGCACTCTGGGAGACCCCTATAGTGACACCTGTCAAATCTGATGGGTCAGTCCGCATCTGCATGGACTACAAGTGCACAATTAATAAAGCACTACAACAAAGCGCCTACCCTGTACCCATTGTACAGCACTTCCTTCATTCATTAGGCCCCAGAAATTTTTTTGCTAAATTGGACATGGCTCAGGCATACCAACAATTGCCTGTAGATGGTGCTAGGGCAGAGGCCAAGACCATAGTGATGCGCAGGGGTGCATTCAAATGTCACTGCCTGAAATTCGGCATTAGTATCACCCCTGGACTGTTCCAAAGCGTCATGGAATGGCTTTTGCAGGGGATTCCAGGAGTTGTCCCCTATTTTGACGACATCTTGGTATTGGCTGCAAACGAGTCGCAACTTTTAAAATGTGTACGAACAGTTTTGGCTCAGATTAGAGACAAAGGCCTCTGTCTCAAAAAAGAGAAATGCCAAATTAATGTGCCAAAGGTTGAATTCCTAGGGTACCTAATCGACGGCTATGGGATTCACCCAACCACACAAAAAATCAAAGCAATTCAGGACGCCCACACACCTCGCAATCAAACCGAGCTGCAGGCGTTCCTCGGTCTCTTTAATTTCTACAGCGTCTTTCTTAAACAGAAAGCCACAATTGCTGAGCCCCTACACCATCTCCTGGCTAAGTACGCGAAGTGGTCCTGGGGAAAAGCTGAGGCTGCTGCATTTGCCCGGTAAAATGACACCTCTCAGCTGATTCTTTCCTTGTTCAATACAGCCAGACCCTGCCGTTGGTGCTGACCTGTGATTCTTCACCATTCAGCATCGGCGCCATCCTCAGCCACCACATGCCCAATGGAACCGAAGCCCCTATTGCAGTTTACTTCAGGACCTTGTCCTCCGCAGAGCGGAACTACAGCCAGCTGGACCCTGAGGCTTTGGCTACAGTGGCCGGAATAAAAAGGTTCCATGAGTACCTTTATGGATGGGACTTCGAACTGATGAAGACCACAAGCCGTTGTTGGGCTTACTGGCTGGAGACCGACCTAACCCAATGTCTTTATCACCCTGCATGACCATATGGACCATTTTCCTTGCTGTCTACTCCTACTGCCTCATCCACCGACCAGGCTCTACTTTGGGACATGCTGACACTCTCATCCGCTGCCTGCTGCCTGAACTTCTTGCTAACCCTACCCCCGAGATGCCAGTCCTCCTCATTGACTGCCTGGAGACTGGGTCTGTCTCGTCCACTGATGTAGCCCATCACTCTGCGAAGGACTCCACCAGCAAGCAAATTTTGAACTGGGTGTGGAGGGGGTGGCCCAAGAGGCCTATTGGGGCTGATTTTAAAATGTATTTTACTAAAAGCGATGAGTTATCGGTTGTAAATGGCTGTTTACTGTGGGAGGACCGGGTTGTTGTTCCGCCCAAACTGTGCATTGCAGTAGTAGAGGCTTTACATGTAGGGCATCCTAGAATTGTCAGGATGAAGTCTTCGGCTAGGAGTTATGGGTGGTGGCCTAACATGGACAGGGAGATCGAAGAATGGGTGGCTACCTGCACACCATGCCAGGAGTCCAGACCAGCTCCCCCAGATGCCTGCTAAGGAGTTGTCTAAGGTGCATATTGACTTTGCTGGCCCAGTTCATGGCCAGACATTCTTAGTAGTTGTGGATGCTTACTCGAAATGGTTAGAGGTAGTCCTGATGACCTCCACAATGGCAGAAGCAGTCATCAAGGTGCTACGGAGACTTTTCTCCATGCACGGCCTGCCCGATGTCTTGGTCTCTGACAACGAATTGGGACAACGGGTCCCAATTCATGGCCATGTAATTTGAGACCTTCCTAGCATGCCCTGGTCGCGCCATTCCATCCGGCCTCCAATGTTCAGGCAGAGAGAATGGTGAGATTTGCAAAAGAGGCCCTCTCTAGGATGGGCCGGGAGATTGGCAAACACTGGTTGACCATTACTTGCTAATTCAGCGCATCACACCCAGTGCCACCACTGGGAGAAGCCCCACCGAGCTTCTCATGGATCGCCGGCTAAGGTCCCACTTAGACCGGCTACACCCCAATTACTCTGCCTCATCGCCCCCAGACTCCACAAGCAAGATTCAGACCTTTAGCATAGGGGATTCGGTATATGCCCACAACTACACTGCCAGAACTTTGTGGTTTCCTGCCACAATGATAGACATTACCGGCCCTCACTCTTACCTCCTAGAGCTCGAGGACAGTAGGAATTGGAAAGGGCATATTGACCAACTCTGTAGCTGCCTCTCCAACTCCACTCTTAGATAACCAGAGGTAACTCCTGCATGAGTTAGCCAAAGCCCTACCCAAACAGAGCAAACGTCCACTCCTTCTGTGGCCAGCTCAAGCCTGAGGGTACCAGGAAACTTATCTGGTTTTGTTGCAGGCCCTCATGAGATCCGAGTGAACCATCTCCAGAAGCTCCAGCGGCCTGTGAAAGTTTCCAGGAGCTTCCACCAAGTAGAGCTGCCGAACAAACAGATCCGTCTGACCTGTCCAAGGAAACCCCTCCTACTGAACTGCGCAGGTCAGGCAGAGATACCCAAAAGTCCATCTACCTGTGTGACTACGTTATCAGTAGTATTGTTCCATCTAAGAGGGGAGGGGTGTTAGATACTTGTACCAACTGCAGTGGTTTCCACCAAGGTCCTCTGTTCCAGCAGGAACAGAGGTTTAATCCTATTGGTCGAAGAGTCTGACAGCTCCCTATAAAAGGGCTGCTGTCAGACTCAACCTTCGCTGGATTGTTCTCACTTGTTGTGGTTAATAAAGAGCTGTTGTTACCGGTAAAGTGCAAATCAAAACCAAAATGGATTACGACTGAGATATAAAAGCAAACATAACAAATACTGCACAAAGGAAATCAAAAGCAGTTTTCAGGTGCTTACAAAATAATCCTGCTGTGTAACCTGAAGTGAAAAAGGGAGATAGAAACAGAATGGCAGATTGTAAAAGGAATATGGTTCATATTGTTAACTTGAAATGAAAGTTGGAAATAGCTGAATGGAATTTAATACAAACAAGTGCAAAATTCTTCACTTAATAGAAATCAAAAGCTGAGATATAGGAAGTGACATAGATATAGGAAGTGGGATATCTGGGTTAGTAATCATAATTCTGAAAAATATCTTGGAACAGTATCTGATTGCAAGTTAAATATGGGACAAGTATTATGATTATGTTGCAGAAAGAATAAATGAGATGCTTTATTTGGATTCCTGCCTAAACTGAAGAGTGTGTGAAATGGATGGATCCTTCTAACTTTATTTATCTGTTACTTTAGAAAATGCATAAATGCCCTGTAAATTAATGATATCATATTTCAGCAATAATGATTTTCAATAACATTGTGAAAAGAAAAGTTTCTGCAACTTTATTTAAACTTTAAGAATTTTTCTGTGAATATGAACTTCATTTTTGGAGTGTCCAACTTCTTTATTTACTTACAACAATTTTTAAATACTTTTCTTATTACTATTTTGATGTACAGAATTAAAGTGAATCCTTTGCTCAGTTGTAATAGCTGTTGCACATTTCCTTGTTGATCATAATGTGAATATGATAATTATGCAAATATGGCTAATAACATTGCAGCTTCCAACTTAGTTCCTATAGCAGAACAATATACTTTATTTTCCAATGATGTCAAAATTCATATACAGTACATATTTTGGAATAAGTACTGTGCATTTGTTATATTAAAAGATATTTTATAAAGGAAAAGAGGAGCTGTACAGATGTTTACTCAAGTTTAAGAAACACTTCAAAAAGCATTGTGATAAAAAACAGAATCAAGAAAGTGGCCTTCTTTCAATTCTGTAAAAAGGGTTATCTTTTTGAATTTATTGAAATTGAACAAACTATTGAATATTACAATTCTATCAGTTTTAGTGAACTTAACTTATTTTTGCCTTCCTTGCAGTACAAACATTTCTGCTCTTATTAATACCAATCTAACAATTAAAGACATTGTGGGAGGACAACTGTCTTAATCTCTGGTGGCAAAAAAAAAAAATCAAAAGTATGCATTAAATGCTACTTCTAACCAGATATTCAAAGAACCTCCTGTAGTGATGAGATCCAAAATATGACTCATTAAATTATGTTAATATGTAATTCTAAAAATATGATGTGGCACCACTTCTTATTTTTATTTTCTCTAGAGAGAAACATTGAGGACAAATCCCAATCAGGGCTATCATAACCGCATCTCCTTTTGATTAGAAAGCTGCATGTAGCTTGTTTGGCACAGATATTTTGAAACATATTCCAGTCAGAGTTTTACTGTAGATTAATGAAATTATGCCCATTGTTTTTCAGCTCAAGCAACAACACAGGACTTTTAGTAGAATTCTAGAGGCTGTGTTCCAAAACTGATGAAACAAAGCCAACATAGGTATCCATGGTGGCAATAGCTATCTAGTAATTAAATATGTTGCGAAACCAACTCTGTCCAGAATTGACAAATGCATGAACAAAGAGCCACAAAGGATTTTTGGTGTTTAAATCTTATAGTGACTGATGATTTAGGAAAATCATTTGCCACCCACCTCGTATCCAAAGGTTCTTTGTGGCTTATGGTTTAAAATATTAAAGCATAAAAGGCATTAAAGTCATAGCACATAGCAAACAAAATAACTGGCAAATAAAAAACTATTTAAACCTGGTAGGAATGATAGGACCTGGTCACACAGTGGATGGGGAAGTTTGATTAGGTTTTACTTAATCAGCTACCTTCAGTATGAAGCTGCCCCATTAGATCCCCCAATCATCTGGCAGAGCCAGATCTTGAGGCTCTTTCAAAACTTCAGGAGTGTGGTAGACAATCTTACCTCAGGGACAAGACATTCCAGAGAGCAGGAGACAAGGCAGAGAAGACTCCTGGACCCCATCAATTGAAATTCCTTGACTAATGAGATTCACAGCATAACCTGTCACACGGGTGGTATGGACCAGTCCCATTAAGATGAAATGGTTCCTCAAGATGCCAATACTACCCATGCAAAAATCATTTACAGAGAGACAGACGACAGACAGACAGACAGACAGACAGACATGCATGCATGCATGCATGTATGCATTCCTAGAGCCTCAGGTTGGACACCCCTGTATTACAGCCATTTACCACTTTCTACCTGGTCTTCCATTAGATATGATATTCCATTAAAGACCAATAAAACTATCGTACCTGCAATGCAGAATAGATATGTTGCAACAATTATTCCTAATTTCACTAATGAATATGGTGATCCTGTAATGAACCAATGGTTATATTGAACTGGAACTAGATTGTTCATATTTAGATAATGAAACCAACCGTTTGCTTTGTGTATGTATTGTGTGCCTGTCATTCTTGGCATATTCAGAGAAAGTGATTTTGAATAAACATTGTTCTTGACTTTGAGTCAGCCAGTCTCTTTCTGAGGAATAACTACCAACAGATTTTTTTTTTAATAGACTGAATATATACCATTAAGTTCATTTGACTCTTAAAGATTTTTCTCCAGGAATCCAACAAATTTCAACCTTTTCCAAGTATTATAACATTTTGGAGAGAGTGGCAATTTAGAAGTATTAACATCAGTTTTTTAAGAATGTATTTTGAGGAAAGAATTTTTTTTAAAAAAAAATATGTATTTTGTGAAAGAGAATTGGATTAAGTGTAGAAAACATATGAAAGAAACACCAATTGAGAAGAGCTTCTCCCAATCATAATCTCAATCTGAATTTAATGTTAGTGAATTCCCAAGAAATCTGCCACATTCACGGACATAAACTGCCAGTCAAGCTAAACATGGAATTGTAATGAAATCTTTCCATTGCAGTTGAAGCCCATGGCTCAGTTTGACTTAAATATTTATAGTGTTTGACTGAACAGCCTTGAAGAAATAAATCTTTGCTGCTTTTCTCTTTTTTTAAGGCTGTTGTTGCCTGAACTATTGCACTGCTTATCCTCTTATTAAATATGTTCATGTTGCACAAGGGATTAATTTGATCCAATTACCTTTTGAAACATTACTTGTTATCGCCAACCAATCTCCAGTCAATGTAGTATTACAAAAGCTTTCTCCGATGTGATGCTGTAATCTTATTCTTAGTATAAATCTATCTAATCAATATAAACTGGAACTTAATCATGTTATCCGCATAGAAAAAAACCCCATCCCTCTTTGCACTTTACAAATAATTAAGTCATAGCTTCTAAGGCCCTCTTAATGTCATGGTTTCTTCATCTCTCTCTTTCTCTCTCCTAATCCATCAGAAACTCCCCTTTTCTGTGTTTTGGTTGTAAGTATTAGACAAAAGCAACAGTGCTGCAGAATCATCAAAACTGTGTGCACCTGGCATAACAAACATAACATATTTAATCCCTTTGGCTACACACAAAATGCTCTTGAATCTTACTCCTATGAACCTGAGCACATTAGAAGTTTGCACACAAGTTCCCTCCCCTGGATCATCATCAATCTATGATTTCTATGCTATGTGGTTCTCCCACTACCCAATACACATTAAGAGGAAATTCCAAATTTTGGAATGGGCTATATGAGTGTGTGTGTTTCTTCCTGATATATATCCAATCCAAAAGCTATTTTCATAATCATTTAACTGATCATCAGTTAAACAAGCTGTTAAAAATAGTCTTCAAGATATAGACCACTGACCTAGAGAAATGAACTGGTTTGGTCTAGTAATTAAGTCATGAGGTTAAATACTGGAAGACTGTGAGTTCTAGTCCTGTGTTAGGCATGAAAGTTGCTGGGTTACTTTGGAGCAGTTGCTGTCTCTCAACCAATGATGTCAGATGGCAAGCCCTTTAGTCAATTCCTGTCCCAATCAATAAATTAATGCTCGGGTAATCTGGAGGGGAGAACAGAACATGCATTTGTGAGAAAATTCTAGGAAAAGAATTAAAGAGAAATGAGCTAAACTAAAGTTTGAGAAAGTAATCTATATTTGCAATGGACAACCTATTATTCCCAGGCCAGAGAGATAAATCTGTGGACCATTGAGAAGCACATTTTCTGTAACTGGGTATAAATATTTTCTCTCACCACCATAGGTTATTTCAGCTTAGAGCTAAGTCACAAAAGGAGTTGATTGACTCCTTTGATAAGGAACCTAGTTGAATATATTGCATGTCATAATTCGTTCCAACTAATTCCTTCCTTCCTTTACACTGCCATCTGCAAAAGAAAGAAGGCTTCTAGAAACAGGTATCCCAAATCTATGTATGATGCTTGCTTAGGAATCCAAGTTTTGCAAAGAGGAAGGTGGAGGACGAATTCACTAATGCAAATATTACCAACTATATTGTTTAGAATGGAATACTTTCTACTTTTCAGAACTGCACTTCAACAAAATGAAATGATTTTTCAGAGGCAGCAGGACAAGTATTAAAATCAAGCTGCAACGAATTCATGAAAATGTACAAATGAGACCTGCTCAGACTTAATAAATTATAGACTTTTTAAAAAAATTGCTTGTCACTTTTCTTTTGAAGAATCCCATTTCGATATCTATATATCTATAATCTAGCTTTCTACCTGCCTACTTACTTATCACCCTTCCTACCTACTGACTTACTTACCTACCTATCAATCAGGTTAGCCTAATTAGTAATGTTAATATTTTTAAAAAGTTTCAAAGTTTTTGTCTTGATTTCACAATCAACACGAAAACAGAACTAAAAAAATGGAATGCGATTAAGAAACTTAGTCATTTGTAATAAAATTATGTTAGCTACTACTTGATGAGATTACTTTAGAAGTAAGGCTTTGAAGCCTGTCACAGGTCTTAAAAATAAAATTGCTTGAGTAGTTGAGGAGAACTGTATTAAAATGCAAATTTCCAGCTGTTAATATTTTTTCAAAAACCAATAATCCCTCAAGGCCACCAATATGTCAAAATACTTAATGGAAAAATATCCCTTAGGCAGAATGGCCTTTCTAAGTTGACTTTTGATTAAACTTAAAATACTATATAGTAGAAAACCTAAATTCAGATGGGGGTATAAATATAGTGCTGGACTAAAATGTCATCCAGAATGCAACTGATGGTGCACTTTTAAGGCCCGTACTTTTAAGGTAATTTTCCACTCTCTTTGAGGATTAGCCAGCAAGGTAATTATAAATGGAAGTATAGGTGTATAGCACATACTTCTAAACAGAGCATGGACACATACCTTTAAATCGAACATGGAAAAACCTAGTTCATTGGCTAAAATAAATATTTTAAAACATAAGAAAGCTATAAATATTGTGCAAAGATTTGTCTAGTGCACAAGTTTCTAAACTTACCTATAGATATTTATGTGTAAACAAAGAAAAATTCTTACAAGCAGCATTTATAGGTTAAACCATATTTGAGGCTAATTCATTTTGTAATCTTCATGCATAAAATATATGTTTTATATTTTCATATATCTTATTATATTTTATATTCACTAAGTGTAGAATCCTTGTCTGATAATTCAGATAACTCAGTAATTACTAGCACTTAAAAAAAATGAAAGGAATAAATTAAGCAATATTCAGGGCAAAAGTTAAGATAAAAAATATTACAAAGTAAATTAAATTGAATTCAGGCTAAATTAGTTAGGTTTAGTTGAAATCAGTGACACTTATAATATTTCATGCTGATTTCAATCTGGTATGAATGAACTTGGTTTTTAAATGCAATTCTAATAAATAATACTAAATATATGTCAAATATATAGAGTGGTAGGAGAAAACAGGTTATTTCCATCAACTGAAACCTCTTTCTGTTAACTAAAAGTAATACTCTAACAGCATCAACCAAACAATTTCCAAATATTTTCTTATCCTGTTTTAATATATTTCAGGAAACTCAATAAATTCTTTTAATTTCCAATCTAATAACACACAGATTTGAAATAAAGTAAACATTTAGTAAAAATGATACAAAAAAAAGACAGATTCCCTTCAAATTTGCAATAATATTAGAACAAAGGTATACCTTTAATCTGCTGAAACTGAATAAATGAATTTTAGATAGCTATAGTATCAATAGGGGTACCTAGCCATAAGCACTTCTGGGGAATGACAAGCAAGTAATGGGTGTATACAGTGGTGAAATTCAAATTAACAACCGGTTCTCTTCCCTAATGATTTCTTCCAACAACCAGTTCACCAAACTGCTCAGACAGTTAACAACCGGTTCTCCCAAATTGGTGCAAACTGGCTGAATCCCACCACTAGGTGTATGTCAGGACATTGCAATACAAATGCTGTCACTTATATACTTTCACTATACTTTCATTATTAAAAATCCATGCCATGCAAAAATATTTTGATTGTTAACCTGGCCACAGATAAGATAAATAATTTAATTTAAGGAGGCCTGATCTTTCCTCTCCCAAACTTCCAACTTCAAATATGGGAATGAAATTCATGGGATCATAGACATTTCTGATAAATCAATACTCTGTATATCATTTAAGATAAAGTATGATAAATCATACTTTATCAAACATGTAAAAACTGTCTTTGGTTCCATGTCTTGTAACATATGTAAAAATACTCATTCGCCTGACGCAGTGTTCTTGATCATTTGTCATAGTGATTTCTACCAAACATTTAGACCGTAATTTCTAAAATCTGATGAAACTTTTATACTTTTTTATTATCTAAAGTCAGCCAACATTCCAGTTTGAAATTATATCAACAGTAAATCAACACATACCAGTAATTAAATGTCAAATATCTGTGATATCAAAAACATAATCTATTCAACAATATATAGGCTGATGTTGATTCAATTACATATCTGAATAATATCTATTATTGTTTGTGAAAAACAATATTAGATTGCCTCTTTTATGCCCATCAGAAGACATTCACAGTAAAATTCCTGCATAATATGAGCTTTTGAATCTTCATACATAAAGTGCCCCATTTAATTTACTATCGCCAAAGGAAGAAAAAATCCCTTTGCTAGAATCAGGACCAAATTAGCTAAAGAAGCTCCAAGAAATTAAAAGGTATAATAGAAAATCAAAACACTTCTACTGAATATTTTTAGACATGTAGCATCTCATTAACATGACTAATCCTTCACTTAATTAACTAAATAGAAGAAAACCAATCTTCTCAGCTAATAGCTAATGGCAGGCAACTTGCATACTGCTGTTCTATTTATAGCCTATATATTTTATAATTATAAGCATGCATCATTTAGTTGAAAAAGAGACCATGATCTGGCATTTAACAACTGAACTGATGGAATGGACTTTGCTTTCCACAGAAGCTCTTCAAAGTTCCTCCACCTGCTCTAAAAATGCTATTTACAAATCAAATACTGTTGTATCTGCTGGAAACACTATAATGTTGGAAGAGGAGGAGAATATCTGAAAATCAAGGAAAGGTACATACTCTCCATTTGTTCACAAGCCCAGAGTTGAGAGTCAGAGGGCACACAAGTTTAACAAATTATGATTATGATCGTTGTTATTGTCTACATAACCTACACCATTTAGCTGAGATCCTTATTTCTCTGCGGATTTTCAGTAGAGTGGAAAGACTATCTATCTTTTTTTCCTAGTAACTCAGAAAAGATTTTTCTAATCTAAAGCTTAGAGGATTTGGCAAGAGAGAAGGAATAAGGAAAACAGGATCGCTGATGGTATGCTAAGGTGATTTAAATGTTGTCAATCAGACACTGCCTTGTTCAACTGCTACTCTCAGTTAGTTGAGCACAGCAGTAATTGTGAGCAGCAAAGAGCTTGCCAATGGTTTGATTTGCCCTCCTGCTGTCAAGCTGTCAGTTGAAAAACAAGGAACTGGCAGTGGCCAACAATTTAAACACAATGGATTGTCCCTGACTGCATCTAAACAACAATAGGTTGATGCCAGCAACAGTCTCAAGAGGTCAGGAATGCTCTTAGCTTACTATAAATTGTTTAATTGGTTGCTTTCATTGGGAAATATAAAACAATCATGGGGGAGAATAATGCACAGGCTATTTTAAATTCTCCATCAAACCTGTGGGCAAAGAAACTGGATGAATGATTTCTCTAAATTCTTCAAAGTAAGGAGATATTCTCCCTCTTCAAGGTGTAATAGCAATGCTGCTGAAATATTCTAGGGAAGGAATTCCTTCATAATTAAGCTTTAATAATAATTAAATTTAATAATTAACCAATTTCATTGTATTTAAGTACAATATATATAAGTATATTGTATATACTTATACTTTAATATAGAAAGCCAAGGAGATTGCTGATCAATGGAAAAGAGAATGTGATCAATACCGCTAAACTATCTTGTAAATAAATAAGTGGTAAAATACTGTTATTGCTCTGTTCTTTTGATAGAATTTCATAAACAACTGCTCATTCACCAGACTGAATGAAGATGGGTAGAAAAATATGTTACAGGAGAATTTTTCTGCCTGACATTAATATAATTATCCAATGCAAATTATACTAAACCAATCCATCTAATTTAATTTTTTTAAATTTCAGAATGAGCAAATACATAATATGCAGAGCTGCCATTGAAGATGATTTGTAAATTCCTAGGAGGTGACAATTCAAGTGCTTGGATAGGTAACTAGGAGCAGGCATTATTAGCTAACTATACTGGTATTTTGCTAGCTACTACTACAGTATAGTTCCTGGACTTTTTTAAAACTTAAACTTAGTGAGTGTCCTCTTATTTATTGTCTTATCTTTCTTATAAGATTTTTGGTGGATCACAACATTGTTAGAATCTAGTTTAGCTCCCAGTTTTTCACAATATCCACATAACCTGCAAACCATGATAACAATATACCAATCAATATTCAGTGGCATACTTCTTTTGACAAGGTTTTGAAGTTTAATAAATCTTCATAGGAAAAAAATGCCAATACTATCTTCTTCCAATTTATAAAATCTTTCTTAAAATCCAAGAAAGCTTACCTAACTAGTTATATCATTTTCTGTGCAGCTGCAGCTGCAGTGACAAAAAGTGCATCATCACACTACAATGTAAGCCTGATGTCTTTTAACATGCCTAAAGGGAGAAGAGCGCATAGCACAGTGGCATGTGCCATTTGGTATTTGGAAAAAGAAAGACTCTTCTGTGGATGACATTGGCATTGACATCTATAGCTCTTTGTGATTTGCACTGGTGCCATCATATTTGAGAGAGTCCTAAGGAAGTTGCCTTGGGAGACACCATCATTTATCTGCCGTCTCTTCTAATGGCATTCCCTGTCTGTTTTCTCCATCAGATATAGTTTCCATCAGCTGCTGTTTGAGATACCATAGATACATGACATTCTATCACTATATTATGATTCTTCCCCTCACATCAGTCTATTTTCATCTTGAAAAATCTATACACAAACATGCAGAGAGAAATATAGATACAGAGATAAGATAGTAATTGATTTAGGCCTTCAGAATCATAGCATTTGCTTTTTTTCCTCAAAACCTGAAATGGACAGAACCTAATCTTCAAATAGCCTTATGGGAGCCATTATAATTTATCATATCAATGCTGGTAGGAGAATTTTTAGTTCACAGATCACTAGCCTGGTAGTAAATGCATTTTAAACTCCTATCTACTTTTCCTTAATGGTTTTCTAATTAAAACAAATGGCTAAACAGATTTCTTTCAAATTAAAATCTAGCACTGAAATAGTCCCTGGTGCAGAGTTGCCAACCCTAAATTATTCAAGAATGATCAAGTCAGACAAGTCTAATCATGAGATTGGCTTATAGATGATGTGATTTTAAAAATAATTAATGCTTTCCTCTTTACATTTGCTTTCTTGTTTCCAAGCTTTTGTTTTACATGGCATTCACATTAGAATCCTTACTTTTTCCTTATGGAGAAACTGAACCTGTTAAATGTTTATTTAAAAAGTAATTCTGCCCTACTGAATTGTATATTGATACTGTATCAAAGCATATCTCCGACTAGACTAAATTATGTTAATAGATTTACCATATTTTAGTATAGATTTAAATGGGATGCAGTGGCTCAGTGGCTAAGACCCTGAGCTTGTCAATTAGAAAGATTGGCAGTTCAGTGTTTCAAATCCCTAATGAGCTCCCGTTCATTAGGGAGTGAGCTCCCGTTACGTGTCCCCGCTTCTGCCAACCTAACAGTTCGAAAGCATGTAAAAATGCAAGTAGAAAAAATAAGAACCACCTTTGGTGGGAAAGTAACAGTGTTCTATGTGCCTTCGGCATTTAGTCATGCCGGCCACATGACCATGGAGATGTCTTCGGACAGTGCTGGCTCTTCAGCTTTGAAACAGAGATGAGCACCACCACCTAGAGTCTGGAACAACTAGCACACATGTGCCAAGGGAATCTTTACCTTTACCTAATATAGATTTGATATTACTCAAATATCTCATTGGCTACATAATAGATAGAAGGTATGATTGGTATAAATAGTAGATTTTCTACTATTACTACTATCTACTACTAATAGTAGATTTTCTACCATAAGAATTTAAGCAGGTAAAAAAATCACAGCTAGACCTAGTGCATGCATATTATGTGATGAAAATATTTTATGACTAAACATTAAGAGAAACTTCCAGATAGTAAAAGCTCTTCCATAATAAAATAATATCCATCAGGAAATATTTGGCTTTCCTGCACAATGAGTATTTATTAAAGGTCAAGATGGTCATCTGTAATTAAATACATTTTCACATACACCTTGCTTTGCAAATAATCCACAGATCAGGGTTTCATATTCAGTTCTGTTACCATATTGGATTGTTATATCAGATTACATGTTTGTTCAAGAAATAAACTTCATAAGAAATATTGGAACTCTACTTTATTCATTCAGGGTGTAGTAACATTATCTTGAAAGCCTCTCATGCCCTTTCCTTTCTTTTACCGCCAAAAATTAAAGCAGAGTCAGTTTATGTTTATTTTTAATATTTTCTCCATTTACATGACTTAAAACATGTTTTTAAACTGCTATATTCTTTGTCCAAGGTCATTCTCTAGAGATGCCTGTTATATTTTAAAGTTTAGGTAAGCCTAATATTTAAAATTGAAGTCTGTGAATAACCTCCGTTAAATAAAACCACAATTAAATTAAATCTGTTAAATAAAATCAAAATATTACCCAGATGTCATGGACAATCAATGTTGATTTGTGCAAAATGATTTGGATCGGACACTTTTTCCCCCGGTTGAGGCAGCATGATTCTTCTTTCTGAGGCAGAGACAAACTGATTTACTTAGGAAGGCACTTCATGACATTTTTTTCCTTCTTTTGGCCTTGAAGGAGGAGGCCCCCAAAACAAAGTCAAAGAGGGCAAAACTTAGCACTCCATTAAAGCGTTGCATAGCAAATTTACTGGGTGTTCAAATCAACTGGACAGAAGTTTTTCAGAGAAATAGATCTTGTGATACATTTTAAACAATATCGGTTAAGGATATCTAGTCTTTAGAAGTTTTCATTTTCAAAAAATAAAATTATATAATAGGAAAATTTATCTTATACATTTTGTTTTAAACCACATGTAAGGTGAAATGTTACAGGGTAACCACATCAGTTATGCAAAATTATTTCAAGTTTTTAGTGATCAAGAGGTTTTGAAGATTTTTAGTGTGATTGAAGAGTTATGATGTACTTTTTGTTACTGTGTTAGCGTGAATCTGAAAAATATCTTAGCTGATTGAAGAACTTGACCTAATGATCTCATTCTTCTATCTCCACTTTGGCTTTATTTCTTGTTCAGTTTAAAACTAATTCCTCCATTTTCTTAGTAACTTAGAGAAAAAGAAATATACCTTCTCATGTAAATTTATTTATTTAGTCTGACTCTGACAGTTTAGTGAATTCATATTATACAGTGGAACCAACAACATAACAGTTTGTACAATAAAAGTTGGGGCATTCACAGGATTAGGAAAAAAGTCAAGATGCCAACTTTGATCACATGATCAGAGGCATTTTCTTTTGATACTCAGGAATATCTCTAATTAGAAGTACATACAAAAAAAATTCAGGTTGCAGCTGAGTGCATGAAACATTCAGCTATAGGTCCCCAAAACTACAGAAATTTGACTATCTGAAATTAATGAAATGAAGGTTCTTGTTTTAACAATCATCCATGCCTCTGTTTCTGCCATATTTTCATTACAAAAGCAATTGTTGAGATAAATTTCCAAAGATTAACGTTCAAAGACAAATATAAGGCAGAGAGAAAAGATAACATATTTATAGTTTATACTGTATATAGTTTAATCAGTTCATAGCACCAAATACATCTCATAATTGAAGAGACTCCCTTCAACTAGTTAGTCCCTATATTGGAAGTCTTCAACTTACAACTGTTTGAAGTTACAATGGCACTGAAAAAAGTGACTTATAGTTATTTTTTACACTTATGGCCCCTGCAGCATCCCTATAGTCACTTGATCACAATTCAGACACTTGGCAATTGACTCATATTTATGATGTTTGCAGTGTCCTGGGGTCATTTGATCACCTTTTACAACCTTCTAACAAACAAAGTCAATGGGAAAGCCAGATTCATTGTTAAGTTACTAATTTAATAAGTGCAGTGATTCACTTAACAATTTTGACAAGAAACATCATAAAATGGGACAAAACTCACTTACAAAATGTCTCATTTAGCAAAGAAATTTGGGGTCAATTGTGGTCGCAAGTAAAAAACTATCTGTACTTGAGAAATATTATAATTTGTTTAATGTCACCTGCTATCACCATCATCTCAGAAAGAACCAGTGTGATAAGATACCAGAGCAAAAAGACTGCAATGTTCTGGAAGGGAAACAAAGAGACTAAGATGATTTAAACGCAGTATGATTCATTGTTTCAAATGTTTTAATCACATTTCCACCAAAACAACTTAATTTTTAAAGCCAAAACCTTTCTTAGTATTTTTATTTTAAAAAATAATAAGCTTATCGGTAGAGAAGAAAAATTTTATTATTATTTTATTTATTACAACATTTATTTCCTATCTCAGTATAAAGATTGAAGATATGCTGAAATTTAATTTAGAATACATGACTAATAATAAGCTCAAGTGCTCATTATTGACCCTAAAACTATAAAGACCACACTTTTCAGTAGACCTGAAATTAAACCCAGTGCATTCTTACCAAAGATAAATTATATATACTGTAATTTCTTGGATTGCATTATAATAGAATTATATATGGTAAATCTTGCACTAAATGTCTTTTGAAATTTTTCTTCACATTTCTGAGTAGACATTTAGTGATACCAGTCTCCTGGTTTTTTGTTACTATAAAATAATACTATTTTCTCTGTGCAAGAGAAAGCTCTAAAAATCTTTCACAAGCAAGACAGACCCTCGGTAGGTAAAAGAAAAGAAAAAATACTACTACTGGCAGTATTTAATGGGAGGATAGTTTTATGAATCCCTCACTTGGAATTTAATTCAAAGGAAGGAAGCCAAAAATGATGATAGATAGATGATAGATAGATAGATAGATAGATAGATAGATAGATAGATAGATAGATAGATGATAGATAGATACATAGATAGATAGATAGATAGATAGATAGATAGATAGATAGATACATAGATAGATAGACAGACAGACAGACAGACAGGTGACAGAGAGACAGACAGCCTCATTTTAATTTCTCATGGACTCCAATGATCTGAATTTCCTGATTTTATGTAAGCATTACGAAACCCATGTTGTTTTGTAATTTACTTTTATATATTACTAGCTGATAACCTGGCATTGCCCAGGTATTTATTTATAGGGAGAAAATGTCCGGACCATACGTTATTTCTAATGTTGGATTTCCCCCCTTTAACAGAGGGAGTCCTCTTGTGGAGTACTGTGAAGCCGTTATCATGGCAACTCCACTGCACTGCACAGTAGTATCCATTTTACATCAGTATAGTAGAAGCCATTTTAAGGCACAACAGGCTGTATCTTAACAAAATAAACACCCCGAGAGGTTTTAGAGGTTTCTCACCCCCACTGTATTTGTTTCCTGAGGGTAGGTCGTCTGTCTACCAAGTTTGGTTGAAATTGCTCAAAGTGTTCCAGAGCTATGCTGGAACACATACATACACACACACACACACACACACACACACACAAACACACACACTTTGTTCTTAAGCTGAGATAACACAGACGGAGTGATGTGGTTGAACAGTTTATTTAACAGACTAACATCAGAACTACGAACAACAAACAGGGGTCGCCTGACAGCTATTTATATGACAGCTGTCAGGCAGGCAGCCAATCCAGGGGCTGCAATTCACACACCTGTCGCCAGGCGCGCTTGAACTAATCCGTGAAGCCTGAGCGGAATCGGCCTGAATCAGGTTGTAAGTCCAAGGACTTAACACTCCTCCCCCCCAGATCGCGCATGCATATTCAGAGAGATAGGCGGGCGGCGGCGGATCTGCCCTGACCTGCGCAGTTCAGGCGATGATACTGGTGGAGTAGGAGTGTCGCAGTTCTCTGGCGGTGGACTGAATTGGCGAGGGATGTCCACGGAAGGCTCCGCCTCCAGAATTGGCGATTTACTGCAGGTATGTGAGCCGGTGAGAACGATTCAGGCTGTCAAGGAGGTGAAACTGGTAAAATTGGAGAGTGTGGCCGGAAAGCGGCGTCCGTCGGCCAGTTGGCATTCTCTCGGGGCTGCAATTTGTAGTTGTCCTCGGGAACCCACTGGCGTAACTGGTTTATATGGCACTGCCATTGTCTTCCATCCTCGAGGTGCACCCTATAGGAACAGGGCCCAGTGATAGCAATTACCCAACCAGGAAGCCACTTAGGGTCCTCCGTGAAATTTTGTGCGAATACCAGATCCCCCACGTGGAAAGACCTAACAACAGTGGACTCCCCAGGTGGCCCTATGTCCGAATACTCAGGATGGAGCCTGTCTAGCTAGGTTTGAAGCCGGCAGCCCATTAGAATCTCTGCCGGGCTCTTTCCTGTGCTCTGGCATGGGGTGGTATGTTGTGCTAACAAGAACGTGAACAGGCAAGTGTGCCAATTACTGGAACCGAGCCAATGTAATGTGTCCTTAACCAAACGCACTGCTCGCTCCGCTATCCCATTCCCTGCGGGGAGGTAAGGGGCCACGAAGACTTGCCTAATACCCAAAGAGGCCAGGTACGCCTGGAAGGTAGCAGATGTAGATTGTGGGCCATTGTCAGATAAAACTGTATCCAGCAACCCATGAGTTGCAAATAATTTGTCCAGCACCCTGATGGTGGCATCTGCGGTGGTGGAGGACATGGGGAAGACATCTATCCATTTTGACAAGGTGTCCACCACCACTAACAGATACGTGTGTCCCTCCAACGGCCCAGCAAAATCGAGATGGAGCCTAGACCATGGGCTGCATGGCGTATCCCAGTCCTGAATCTGGACGGCGGGGGGAACTGGCCGGCTAAGTTGGCAAGGCCGGCAACGCTGAACCCATTTTGTAATATCCGTGTCCATGTTAGGCCACCAGGCATAGGCACGGCCAAGTACCTTCATCCGCACTATGCCTGGATGGCCATCATGGACACGGGTGAGGACAGTGGCTTGTAGTTCCGCTGGCACTACAACCCTAGTCCCCCATAACAGACACCCTTGGAGCTCAGAGAGCTCCGTGCGGCAGCGGAGAAAAAGAGAGAAAGCCAGAGCCACTGGCCACTGGCCCCTGAGGCCACCCCCGCCGGACCCATTCCAGGACAGCAGGTCGTCCTTTTTAGAATAACAGGCAATGTCGACAGCCATTTGGTGCAGGTCATTGTCGTCCACTAAAAAAAACATGCAAAACTGAGGTGGGGTCTGACACCAATGAGGGCAAGGGGCAACAGCTGAGGGTGTCAGCATGCCCAATGGCCTTGCCAGGTCTATAGGACAGGGCATAGTTATAGGAAGCCAGGAACTCAGTCCACCACAACATGTGCAGGGACAAAATTGGTGGAGTGGGGCAATCCCCTGCCAAAAGACCAAGCAGCTGTTTATGGTCGGTCACAAGGTGGAATGGCCGGCCATAAAGGTAGTAATGAAATCATTTTATCCCCGCAATGGCAGCCAAGTCCTCCTTATTGAGTTGGCTATAGTTGCGTTCTGTCCTCGATAAGGTGTGGGAATAAAACATGATGGGAGCCTCGAGTCCATTGGGCAATACGTGGCTCAGCACTGCGCCAATGCCAAAAGGCGAAGCGTCACAGGCCAATACTAAGGGTAGCCATTCGCTGTATTGGACCAGCACGATGGAAGATGTCAGTAAGTTCTTGATGGCAGTGAATGCCCGGGACTCGTGGTCAGTCCAGACCCACTGGGCTGAGCTATCTATTAGCTGGTGCAATGGTTCCGTGACCATGACCTTATGCGGCAAAAATACAGAATAAAAATTTAGCAACCCCAGAAATGCCTGCAGATCAGATTTAGAGGTGGGGACAGGAGCTACTACGATAGCGTTGACTTCAAGGGGGTCAGATGTATTCCCTGGCTGTCAATCAAGAAGCCAAGGAACTCAACCGATGGCACTCCAAGGCGACACTTTGAGCCCTTCAACGTTAAACCCACCCATTGGAAATGTAGGAAAACCTGGCGTAATTTGTCGGCAAACTCTGTGTTGTTAGCAGCCGTGATGAAGACGTCGTTGAAATATGGGACGACTCCCATAATCCCATGGAGCAACTGCTCCATGAGACTCTGAAACAAACTGGGGGCCACACTGACTCCAAATTGGAGTTGCTTGCATTTAAATGCCCTGCAGTGAGTAAAAATTGTCTGCGCAGCTGCGGTGGCCTTATCGACTTGCAGCTGTTGGTAAGCCTGTGCTAAATCGAGCTTTGCGAAGACCTTCCCCTGTCCCAAGGAATGCAATACGTGCTGCACTACAGGGACAGGGTACAGATGGGCCTGTAAGACTTTATTGAAAGTTGACTTGAAATCCCCACAAATCCTGACTGAGCCATTGCCCTTAACAGGCATCACGATATGGGTTTTCCAGGGGGCGTGGTCTAAAACACCCTGGGAGACCAATTTGTCAAGTTCAGCATCTACCCTCCCCTGTAGTGCTAAAGGGGCGCGCCTCACCTTGAGGTGAATTGGCGCCACCTGGGGATCAAGGCTGAGGGAAATGGGAGTATCTGTATCGAGCCCAAAGAGTTGTCGAAAACATAGGCAAACTCACTCATTAGTGAGGAGAATAGATCCCCTTGGCCCAGAGAATGGATCCCTTCAATAGTAAACCCCAGAGCCCTGAACCAATCCATCCCTAGAAGTGAAGCTAAAGGCTGGCACACACTACGATCAAAGGAAGTTGACCCTTGAAAGGTCCATATTGCACATTAAATTGTCCACAACCCAGGATGGGGATGGCATTGCCCTGGTAGTAATGGAGGCGGCAAGGGCAGGGAATGAGCTGGTCTCGGCGAACAGAAGGTAGAATCTTCTGGAGAGTCTGCCACAACATGATGGTCTTAGTGGAGCCCCTATCCAATTCCATCTCGCATTCACGGCCTTAGATCAAGACGAGATGGATCTTTGAACGGCCCTGCCAAGTAACAGAGGCGGAGCTCACAGACCATTTGTCGAACTCACAAGCGTTTTTAGATAGGCAGTCACTATCGTCGTGGGCAGAGTAGATGCTGTCGCTGTGGTGGGTCGTGGGCTGGTGGGTAGCCAGGGTAGAACAGGGCAAGGGAACCCTACAAATAGTAGCCAAATGCCCCTTCTTCCTGCGACAGCAGCAGATTGCAGCCTTAAATTTGCACTGTGAGTGGAGGTGTTTGCTGAGGCAATTTTTTCCACCCCCGGGTTGAGATTGCGGAGGCTGGGCCGTTGTCCTGAGGTGGCTGACCCCAGAGGCCCCCTCAGAAACAATATCATCATTCCCGTTCTGGTGGTGCATGGAGGACGGCTGGACAGATGGGGCATAACCCTGCTGGAACTTCTGCAGGACGAAAGTGGTATGCTCAGCCATCTCTGAGGCTCACGCATCATCCATGGCAGGGTAAGGGTCAGTTCAGACTGGGACAGCAAACGCCTCTGTAATCACATGTCCCGAACGCCATAAATAAACTGCTCTAACAGGACTTCCTCCAAATCAGAAAATTCACAGTGCACCACCAATGCCCATAGGGAAGCAATGTAATGCTTGACAGATTGGTCTTCCATCTGTAGGCACTGGCGGAAAGCGTGATGCCGGGCAAAACGGGAGGGAGCGGGGGCATAATGCCCCTTCAACCTGTTCAACAGAACCTCCCAGGTAGCAGCATGCACTGGGGTCGGTGCATCTGGAGCACAGGCAGCCGTGAACATCTCGGGCCCGCAGGAACTCAAAAAAAATTCCCCTTTTCCTGTCAGGGGAGAGGTCGGCCAGATCTTGCACCTGCAGGAAACATTCAAAACACTCAAGGAAAGCGTCCCATGATTCACAGTCTGGGCTGTACTCAGTGAACAAACGTGTGGTCGAGAATCCCGCCATCCTCGTCGCCAATGCTTTGTTCGTAAGCTGAGGTAACACAGACAGGGTGATACGGTTGAACAGTTTATTTAAAAGACTAACATCAGAACTATGAACAACAGGGGGAGCCTGACAGCTATTTATATGACAGCTGTCAGGTGGACAGCCAATCCGTGGCTGCAGTTCGCGCACCTTTTGCCAGGTGTGCTTGAACCAATCAGTGAAGCCTGAGCGGAATTAGCCCAACTCAGGTCATAAGTCTGAGGACTTAACAACACACACACACAGAGTCATTTATATATAGATAGATAGATAGATAGATAGATATTCTTATTGTTTATTGGGTCTGTAATGTATTATAAACTACATCGTACATAGAAAGTGTTGGTACAATACCATAAAAAAGCAATCAGGGACACTGTGTAATTCAATGTGTTCAGATCAAAAGAGTTTGCTCTTCGGGTTAGTTAACCAGAGTGGTAATGGGAGTCTTCTTTTTCAAAGTCTTGAAAAAAATAATCTGAAAAGTTGCCTTCTGATGGAAAAGAATCGGGGCTGCATTTTCTGCATTTAGTATAGTGGTCCCCAAACTTTGAGGCTTGGCGGCCTGCCTGTGGGGGGTGAAAGGGGAACTGGGCTGCACAGGTGTCAAGCTGATGTGCACATGCACACCTGTGCAGCTCTACTAGATGAGCAGCAGGACAGTGCACATGTGCATGCGTGCCAGTACAATGCTCATGCAAGTGGAGCTGTGTGCATGGATGCATGCTGGCCCGACACACGCACAGACAAGTTCCAAATAGGCCACAGGCCAGTAGTGGGCCATGGCCTGAGGTTTGGGGATCCCTGATTTAGTATATGCCTACAAAGGTTGTTCTAGCTCAGAGTTTCCATGATTTTCATTTATTATATTTTAGTAATATGCCATAGTGCGTGACCACTCAGGAATCCTGATATATTTGTGCATAAAAGAATGAAAACAAGTGCTTTTGATATTATCACCATGAAAGGGAAACTGAAGAACTCAAAGTTTGAAACAGATTATGTCACTTTTATAAGACTTTGTAGCAAATCAGAATTTAAGAAAGGTAGAACACTTTAATAACAAAACTGAATAAACAGCAAAGGAACAAAAAAGGAGAATATCTGACTGAACAAATGTACTATGCTACGTTTACATGTTTCACTTAAGTGCATCTCTGCAAATGGGATGAATCTGAGTTTTTCATTTACATATATATGTCAACCTGTGAGTTTATATGTGAATACCAGTGATGGATTTCAAAAATGTTTAGAACCTCTTCTGTAGGTGTGGCCTGCTTTGGAGTGGCTTGCTGGCCCTATGACTGGGTGGGAGTGCTTGCCAGCCATGTGACTGGGTGGGAGTGGCTTGGAAGTCATGTGACTGGGTGGGCATGGCCAACTTGTAAAATGTGGTGAAACTCACTTAACAACGCTCTTGCTTAGCAATAAAAATGTTGGCTCAGAAACTCTGGCATTTGAAGCACGCAAGTCTTAAAGCTGTCAAGTTACAAGATCCTTGCACCCCTAACCCTTTAGAAAAGAAACCCGCAGGGGTGTTCAAACTTGACAGCTTTAAGACTTTAAGGTTTAGATAGGCCTCTTAGAGGCGGGTGGGGCGATTGGTGAGCCAGCCAATAAGTGAGCAGTGAGCGGGGCAAGCATGGTGCGGATGGTCAGGGGGAGGGAGCTGGAACCGGTTCTAAATGGCATGGTAGATTTGTGGAACTTCTTCTATAGAATAGGTTAGAACTGGCAGGAGCCCACTCCTAGTGAATACCTAGATGCTAGAACTAAGAATTTGCTGCAGATATACTGTATTCATTCAGTTCCAACAAACTGATCGTAAATGGAGATTAATTGGTTCAAACAATCATTCAAGTTAAAACCTGCAGGCTTAACATTAAATGCATGAACAGCAACTCTTTTGCACGAGAGAATATTTACTTTCTTATTACATAGACCATTTTATTGTTTCTAATAGACGTAAGGGAAGAACATTGCAGATTAGCAAAATGATTGCTGATAAAAGAATAAAAGGAAACACTGTGGAAATAGTAGGATAGTGTTTGCTAGGATGGAGAGGGAGAATGGGAGAGAGAACTGTGGTCAGTAAATGAAAATAGAAAATGTAGAAACAAAGGGAATTAAAAGATATATTTCCAGAATAGTAGAATACAAAAGATTTCATTTGTGGATTTGTCACAAGTGGATTTTTTAAAAAACATAGTAATCCATGATGGACCATCTTTTACTGATCACAAGATTTGCCAAATATAAATGCAAGCACCCTCACCTAATATATTCAGCAATGAAAAATTTGGGGGGTCACCCATACTGATCACAGGGTCCTTACTCATTTCCTAACTTTTGCTTATGAATGTAAGGTTGTTGAGAATGTGGTGGCGCAGCAATTTCCACGTCACCTCGACGAATCCGTATATCTAGACCCACGCCAGTCCGGCTTCCGACCCGGGCACAGCACCGAGACAGCCTTGGTCGCGTTGGTGGATGATCTCTGGAGGGCCAGAGATAGAGGTTGCTCCTCTATCCTGGTCCTATTAGACCTCTCGGCGGCTTTTGATACCATCGACCATGGTATCCTACTGCGCCGGCTGGAGGGGATGGGAGTCGGAGGCACCGTTTTACGGTGGTTCAGCTCCTACCTCTCCGGCCGGATGCAATATGTGTTGACTGGGGGGCAGAGGTCAACCCCGAGGCCACTCTCTTGTGGGGTGCCGCAGGGGTCGGTCCTCTCGCCCCTTCTGTTCAACGCATACGTGAAGCCGCTGGGTGAGATCATCCGTGGTTTTGGGGTTGAGTACCATCTGTACGCTGATGATACTCAGTTGTACATCTCAACCCCAAGCCACCCCAACGAGGCTGTCGAAGTGATGTCCCGGTGTTTGGAAGCTTTCGGGGTCTGGATGGGGGACAACAGACTCAAACTCAACCCCTCCAAGACTGAGTGGCTGTGGCTACCGGCGCCTCGGTTCAGCCAGTTGATTCCATCACTGGCCATAGGGGGCGAACAATTGCCCCCTGTGGAACGGGCGCGCAATTTGGGCATCCTCCTAGACGCCCGGCTGTCAATGGATGATCATGTGGCAGCCATGGCAAGGGGGGCGTTCCACCAGGTTCGCCTGGTGCGCCAATTGCACCCCCTTCTGGACCGTGATGCGCTACGCACAGTCACTCATGCACTGGTGACGTCTCGCCTGGACTACTGTAACGCTCTCTACATGGGGCTTCCCTTGGGACGCGCCCGAAGACTGCAGCTAGTCCAGAACGCAGCCGCGCGGGTAGTCATGGGGAGTACTAGGTAACACGCGAGCTGCACTGGCTACCTGTGGTCTTTCGGGTGCGTTTCAAGGTTCTGATCACCATCTTTAAAGCGCTCCATGGCATAGGGCCTAGTTACCTGCGGGATCGCATCCTCCCACATACATCCCTGCGGCCAATCCGCTCTCACAGGGAGGGCCTTCTCCTGGTGCCGTCCACGAGGCAATGCCAACGGGCGACACCAAGGAGTAGGGCCTTCTCTGTGATGGGCCCAACCCTCTGGAATGACCTCCCCCCCCGATATTAGAACCACTACTGACCTCCGCTCCTTCCGACAGAAACTGAAGACACACCTGTTCCGACTGGCTGGTTTGGCATAATTTTAACGTCTACCTCCTGGCATACACATTCCTACTGGTTTTTAGAGGGATATTGTTTTAAATTTAACTTGATATTTTAAACTTTTGTATTGATTTATTTATTAGCTGTACAGTTTGGCATATTTTACCCTCCTCTTATACATGTATTTATATAGTTATTTCTACGTTTTAATCTGTTGTATTTTAATACGGACTGTACACCACCCCGAGTCCCTTTCGGGAGAGGGGGCGGTATATAAACGCTAATAATAAATAAATAAATAAATAATAAATGTTAAGCTACAAAAGCAATAAATAACCTCGGATCCCCCATAATACCATTTAAATTAGGCCCAACAACATCTGTCAATTAATTCCACTGTTTAATTCTATGCTCTGTAGAGAATGACTTCCTTTTGTCTAGTATAAATATCTTAGTTATTCGTTTTAATTGAATATCCCCTCCCCCCCACTCATAAAAAAATATTTGTCATTTTCTTACCATTACTCAATATTTTTCTAAGATGATCAGTTACACTTTTTCTTAATTAACTGATACTTTTGTTGTTGTTTTCTGGTCTATAGTATCATTATGAGATATGCAGAATGAAACTAAACACATTACTATTTATTATTATTTTAATTAATGATTTATCCCTCTATTTCTCTGGGAGTTCAAAGTGATATGTGCAGCATTTTCTCATTTATTACCATCGCAGGGAAAAGAGATCTATTAGATAATTGGAGAAAAAGTGATTGGCCCAAAATCATATAGTAAGCCTTGGTAATTACAGGTTCTAGGCCAATATCTTAAATATTTCACTATGCTAACTCTCAAGTATGGCTATACTATAGATTGCTTTAAAGACATAAGATAGTTGAAGTTTCTCCATTCATTTTCATATTCTTCGTCCAAGGATTGGATTTCAAAGTGCAGAACAAAATCAATTATAGATCTCTGTTTAATTTTGCCAATGAAGGTTCATTATACAATTGACCTGTATTATTCATAGAATGGGCCAGATATAACATCTTATATTTGAAGCCTAATCTCTTTCCTTACTACTTTGTGTATGAGGTTTTATTTAATTTTTTCCTCCAACTGGTACGGCTAGGAATTCTTTGCCTGAAGCATTCTTAATCCCTATTTCTTATTATTTAAATCTTTACACATTTTTTTCTTTCTGTTACACTCTCAGGATGAAATTTCATTCTGACAGTGAATGGAATCTTTCCAGAAGCAGTAGTAGAGCAAAGTGATTGGGGAGGAGAAAGAGAGATTAATCTGACTGACATTTCCAAACAAACCAATAATTAGAGCTTGGTTTGACTTAAAGGATTGTTCATTGCACCCTTTCAATAATAAAACAAAAGTGAATGACATCTGGCATTGATACGAAAATTCAAAATGGCAATTTTGGTGTTGTTGCTTCTCAAAAAACAATGGGGAAGTACAAAATTTGCACAAAGAAGATGAATGGGTCCCATTTAAAGTAAAAATGGTAATGAAGTTCATAGTCAGATGTGATGATAATGACCATAGTAACAGACAAATTATGGTAGAAGCGCATTAATCTAAGTAATAGCTGGATATCCACAATATTTTGATAATCACTAGTTGGAATGAATGTGATTACTGCTGCATCAAGAACTTGGAGTAAATTGAAAACATTTGACTTTAAATAGATAGGATTTAAATGCCCCTTATAGAAAACACAACCAGAACTAGTATTCTGGGGTAGACCTCCTCTATCCTTCCATTCAATGATAGAAAATTTGGTTTTGACATTCATTTTAAAAGAAAAGAGGACTTTTAAAAAATCTCATGAATGAAAGATGGTGTTCTGGAACTACTTAGTCACAAAACAGCCAGAAAATGTATGTGAATGTCCTATTTTGATGCTATAAACTACACTGCAAATAAATCTTAAGAGGAGATGTTTAGAGGGAACCCATCCCATTGGACTTTTCCAAATAAGAGCAGCCAAGGAGGCTTCACATAATGGGAAACATGTAATAGAATATAACGGGAGTTAGAATAGAATATGTCACCCAAAAGTGTTACCAAGAAAATTAAAAGGGAAATTCACAGGAATTTCGAAAACAAGATAGAAGAATAGGAACTGCTTTCACGAAATAAAGGCTTTTTTGAGAAACTCCAAGAAAAATTTAGGTGATGTGTTATACCCTACCATAAGGGGATTACTTAGATTCCCTCTTGATTGTGGAAATAGGAATTCAGCCTCAGAAGGACGTTTGAGCATCAGATCCAGGTTCAAGCAAGGGAGTTACCGAAAAGAAGAAAAGAAAAAAGGTAAACATTATCACCCAATCACAGCCACATTATTTTTAAAAGTCATGCAAGGCTTTCTGTTCTACAATTGCAGATGCCACCTTGACTTTTTTGACTCACCCATTGTCCTTTTTATGAATACCCCTGATCGGGTTTTCTCACCTGCTTCCCTCTCAGTTTTTTGTGGTTGATTATTCTAAGGCATTCTCATGTTCACAGATGGCAACACTGCTAGCAAAGATAGTATTATCAAGATGCATCGGAAAATAAAATTAGTTAACTATAATTGTTTCTTGCACATTTTTATGTTAATGTTTTATATATGCTTATTCCTATTTATCCTGATATACGTAGTGTTTAGTCTAGAGCTTACTTCTTTTGTTAGATTTGCCTGCATTTTCTATGTTATAACAAACCTAACCAGCAAAAGAAATATATTTTATATATGAAATGAACCATATAATGTAGCAGGCTGATTTCTCAGGTACCGGAGAAACTATGTCATTGTATTTCTGTTACTTGCCTTTCAAAATGTCCTTCAGTGTTGTCTATCCCTTTTTATCACCCAAATCATGATACAGAGCAAGAAAACTGGATTAATGTTGGTTGGATATGGTTGAACAGGGGGAAAAACTTTTCTGGAGAATCCAAGTATCTCGAAAATGAAATAAAGTATTCTGAAAGCAGTGCATCTACAGTTTAGTTTACAGACCCCCTTATCATCTCTATTGCTCTTCTCTGCACTCTTTCTAGGGCTTTCACCATTTTTTTATTTTTTGTATAATGGTGACCGTAACTAGGTGCGGTATTCCAAATACAAGTGGTATTATGACTTCTTATGATCTTGATACTAACTATCTTTGATACAGCTTGGGCCTGTATTTGCTTTTTTTTGGAAGCTGCAGCACGCTGATGGCTCCTACTTAAGGAGTGGTTCACAAGGACCCCTAGATCCTCTAAATCTTATCAGTGTACTACTGTTGAGCCAGATACCACTTATTCTCTACCTATTAGGATTTTCCTCCATAAGTGCATGATTTTACTTTTGTCATCACTGAACTGCATCTTGTTGGATAGGGTCCAATGCTCAAGACTGTCAAGATCACCTCGGAGACGACTTCCAGCAGCCGAAGGAGACGGACATCTGCGTCTGCCTTCTCGCTGCTCCAGTGGGCTCTCCCAAAGTCTAGGAGGAGCACAGGGTGCCTGGGAAGGGCACCCTGCCATAGGAGCGGCTTGCTGGGACGCCCTGGAATGGTGGCGGCCGCGGGGGGGTCTCCAGCTTTGCTCCAGGAGCTGGGGAGCGTAGGGAATGCGTGGAATGCCACCGTGTGCTTCTCCGGATGCAGCCTGAAGGAAATAATCAATTGGAATGAAGCAGCTGAAGAGCGGTGAACCGAGGGGTCTCCCCAGGTCTTTTACTATTTTTATATTCCTGACGGTTTTGCAGTTTTCCTGCCTTGCTTGTTTCAACTTCTGGAGGAGTTTAGATTGGAGGGGGGGAATTCCACCCCCCTCGGAAAAGCGGCACTTGAAAAATCTCTCCCCTTCATGGGGGAGAGAGAAAGTTTGAAAACCACTTTCACTTCCCTTAAATAATGGGGGGGGGAATCTTTTTTTTGGCTACAAAGGCGAGAGAAACGATGGTTGAACTGATTCTTTTTTAAACTACTTATGGAAACTTAGACTTTGTTGTTTCCTGATCACCTATACTGGCTGAGCCAAGATGGCCAACTTCCTCTTTCTTCTTTGTCTTTATGAATGAGACTCCTCCCTTGGAAAACTTTATGGCTTTCAACTAACTTCCACCCCAGAGACTTCCAGGAGCCTCTTCAAACATGTTATTCCCCTGGATTTGGAATATTTTGACCACCTATCTGCTTTAACTTTTCTACTAGAGGACTTGTTCTCCTTTGGACCTGCTTGTTTGGTGATCCCTGCCGGCTGTGCTCTCCCACAGATGCCATCTCTTTGTACAGAATAACAATTATCTCTGAGCCTCATGATGGGTCCAAAGAAATTGCCACCTGGTAAGGCCTCGTCGGCCCCAACATCTTCCACGTCCAGCCCTGCACATCAATCACAAATGGGATCTTTTCTACAACCTAAAGCCTCTGAAGAGAGTGCAAAAGACCTGTCTACTCAGCAGATGCTTCAAAACATCTTAAAGGGACAGGACGAAATTAAAAAACAATGGCAGGACTTAAATGAACAGCTCAGAGAGACGAACCAGCAAACCACACGGAATGAACAGAGGATTGGTGTGCTGGAGGAGGGGGCAGTTGGGATTAGAGACGAGATGAAGACAATCCAGAGGGGTAATGTAGAATTTGGGAATCATATGTTAAAAATGGAATTTGAAAGGATGTCTTTTTTTCTTAGGTTCCAAAATTTGCCAGAAGTTGAGAATGAAGATCTCAAGGAGATTATGACCACAATACTAGCAGAGTATATTAATAGAGATAAACAAAAGCTTTGGTGGGACATTGATTTGATTTATAGGGTTAATTCAGACTATGCAAGAACACACAACATTCCAAGGGAAGTTCATATCAAATTTCTTAGAAAAACTACAAGAGATGAGGTTCTAGGAGCTCAAAGGGGAGGACCACTAAAATATAAAGATAAAGAAATAACCATTCTTAAACAGATCCCAAAGAAAGTAAGAGATAATAGAAGGAAATATTCCTTCTTAGCAAAAAAAATTATATAATAATGGGGTCTGGTTTAGATGGCTATTTCCAGAAGGCATGCTAATTTTTTGGGAGGGCAGCAGAATTAGAATTCACACACCAGTGGAAGCAGAGGCTTTCGCTAAAAAACACAGTGCTCTTTTAGGTGAAATGGGGGATGTTATACAAGAAACAAAGGAGGGAGGGGCTGAGGCTCAGCCGGTGGATGGGAGAGAGGATGCAACAGCCAGAAGACTCAGATCACAAAAGTGACTTGGAACACTATTGCAATTGTTGCTACAATGTACTTTCATGGAAGTGATACAAAACAAATGATTGAAACATACTGACGATTTTGTGCTAAATTTAAAACTGCTAATACTTAGGTAAATGTTGATATTTCCCCCCCGCCCCGCACGATGTAGCTGTCAAAATGTTTTATAACCCTATAACCCTTTTTCCTTGAAAACCAATAAAAAATTGAATAACAAAAAGATCACCTCAAGACACAACCTTGAGGTACACTTGTGTACATTCCTCCACAAAGATGTAGTTCCATTAAAGATCACATGCTGAGTGCAGTTGATCAGCCAACTGCAAATCCATCTGGTGATGGTACTGTCCTTCTCACATTGTTCTGTCTTATTAAAAAAAAGTATGCTGAAGTCTACTTTGTCAAATGCCTTACTGAAGTCTAAGTATACTATATCTGTAGCATTTCCTTGTTTTACTAATTCAGTTATCAAAGAAGGCAATAAAGTTTGTTTGGTATGGCCTGTTTTTAACAAATTGTGTTGTATTCTAGTAATCATCTTGTTCATTTCCAGATGCTCACAAATCTGCTGCTTGACTATCTTTTACAGGATTTTCCCTGATATTGATGTCAAGCTGATTGATCTGTAGTTTCCACTTTTTTATTTCTTTTTGAAGATGGGAACCACATCAACTCTTTTCCAGTTTCACTGTGGTATAGGAGATCTGAAATATTTTATTCAGTGGTTCCAAGATCACATCTGCCAGTTCCTTCAGACCCCTGGAATGTAAACCAACTGGTTTTGTGGTTAATGCTCAATAATACCAAGCTATCTCTTCCCTCCAGGTGAACAAACTTTAATACTTGGGTCTGAGATAGGCACAAATGTCATTTTGTTTCATTGCTTCATTTTACATCACTCCTTTGATTTGTACTATCATGCAATCTGCCTTTGCTTTAGCTTTCCATTACAGATCAATTAAAGATAGCTGGACAAATCCTTGATTATATTCAGAGTCAATTTTAATATTAACTTACATGAGTAGCTTCTAATCTTATCAAAAAATGTAATCTCATCAGTTTTGCTTGCACTTGCTGTGAGGTTCAAACATTGTAATTCAACACAACTTAATAAAGAATAAGAATTGGGCCCAATTTATCAGTATTCCATCACATAAGCTAAATAAATAACAATGTCATGAAATATGGAGGAAGGGAAAAGCAACCCCCCATGCACACACACACCAATCTATTAGGCAATAAAAAATTCAGCATTATCTTTGAAGTAGTGAATCCTAGGACCAATGCAATCAAAGAAATTCAAATTCTACAATAATATACATTTCAGATAGAAAGAAAAGCCTCCTTTGATGGATTAAGCTCTGCTTTTGCATTGCTTTTTATATTCATGATGAAACATTTGCTTGCAACCATTGATCATCTAATTTTGTACAGAACACTCACTGAAGATGACCCCGTTGTTGGAACATTCATTGCATGAGAAGATTACAGAAAATATAATAGTATTAGTAGTACTGTTCTTAGGGAGCAAAATGGATGTCTTAGTTACATTCTCTCCCCTGCCTCTCTCTCCAAAGAAGCTTTCTAAAACAAAAACTGTCCAACAATGTCACAAAGGTAGAAATTTTCCTTACCAGTAACACAACTGCATTAAATGAGATCCCTTGTCTTCCTTTGTGATCTAACTAAAACACAGGAAGATCACCAAAGAGGTGATTGAACAAAGGAAGCTGGGATATTCACACAACTAATTGGCCACCTCATAAGTAAAGAAATACCCAATTCTTCAATCTAACCACTGAAATTCTCTTCTCCTTTGAAAAAAATGTTCAAAAGCAGTTTCTTTTTCCTCGAGCTAAAGAAGTGGTAGGAAATTCTACTACCCAACAATATTAAAATTTTACAACCTTTCAAGCAGCTATCACTTCTTTTCATGTCATAAATCAGATATTCACCCATGTTGGAATAATAGCACACTTAACACTGCAACTGCTTTACATTGATTGACTGATTTATCACAATTCATTAGATTTATATCCCGTATTTCATTTAGGAGTTCTCGGAGGCAAATATACCACTTTTTCACTTCACAACAGCAATCCTATGATCAAAATTTTATAAAGTGAAATTCTTGGGCATAATATCATCTTAAAGTGTATGAAAGCAGAATTTGAACTTGGGCAGATAATAAGATCACCATTTTGTGGTATAGGAAGGAAGGAAGGAAGGAAGGAAGGAAGGAAGGAAGGAAGGAAGGAAGGAAGGAAGGAAGGAAGGAAGGAGGATGGATGGATGGATGGATGGATGGGCTGTCTTTCAGCTAAAAGACATTATTAGCTACTCCTTCATTCCAGCATCAAAACATATATCATACTTCCTTCTTAAATTTATCATATTTCATTAAAGAACCCATTGCGGCTGGTAGACTGTAACCGTTACAGTGTGTTACACAAAAAGCACAGGGTAGAATTGTAGTATGCTTTTAAAGACAGTTTCCAAATCAAAAAGAAATGCTAAGAACAATAGCAATTATGAAAAAGACTGTGTCTATGAAAAGCTTGCAACACTTTCCCTAATGGGCACTATATTTATCTGTAGTCTGGTCAAAGGCTATTAAAAATGGAGATTTTTGTTAAACCTATGCAACAAGTTGCTATCTTCATTGGATTTACCCAAAAATATCAGATTTTTAGCAAGTTTCTCATTTTGGGGTTTGCCTGCAGTTGTCCATCTAGAAATTCAGAGTCAGAATAGGAAAAACACCATCAGTGACACATTGTGTTTTACAATGGAAAATAAAAGGGGTTTTTTTTTGTGTGTGGATTAATTCTGAAAAATAGAAACACTCAGAAAAATATTGAATGGGTAGTTACTGTGTTTTCTACATGATATGTATCAAATTGTCCAAAGATAACTCAATCAGTCAGTGAAGTATAACCGTTCAGTAGTCCTTCATGGATATAGAACTTGCTTATTCAATCATGCAATTTCTATCTCTCGTTATAAAGATAGGTGGTCAGTTTGAAAGCAGATATGCAATCTTTAAAATTAAACCTCTTGGACCATTGTGTAAGATATTTTAGCACTTATGAGCTAAATGAAAGGATCAGGGGGAAAGGGAATGAGGGACAACAAAAGCATACATTTTCTCCATTCCTTGTTAGTGTAAAAAAAATGTCACCAGATGGCCCTGAGACAGAACTGGTTATTTCACTGTAGTAGATTACTAAATAAGCTGTTGAAATGAATATGTATTGTCAGCTGTGGAGTTCCTCTTATTAATTGCTAAGCACATCACCAATAAATTCTGTTCTGTTTTACTTTTTTGTGAGAAATGCGGCTTATATTAGCAGTTGTACTCATATAGAAGCTTTAGGCTTTTAGTTCAGGGTGATTATGAACTTGGATATAATAAATGTATAAATAAATCTTGGTTTCATTAGGGGGAAATACAAACCATGCTATGTGAAGCTAGAAAGTGAACTGATCTATCCACAAAAGCAACCAGAAAGCAAATAATAATTATCCTTTTTTATTATCACCAGATAATAAATCTAATGAAAAGGTCTACTTGCAGAAAATTTAAATAGATGAACTGTAGATGACAAGCCAACAAACAAAATTAAAATTGGTGCCACCAGACATGTAAACATTTTCCTCCAAATCCATGTCTTGGATTATCATTGTCCAATGTGAACTGTTTCCAGATATGCGGATTTATAGCTTCCAAAATCTCTAACCAGCAGGCCTACTTGAGATTTAAATTCCATTTGTATGGGAAATATTCAACTTGTGAAAGACTGTTGTTGATTTATATTGTGTTTTCTTCTGTTATAATTAATAACTACTTTAAAAAGTTCTTTATTCTTACTTAACTCATTCACAGAGCGGTAGTTGAAGCTGATATTTGGACCAAGGTAATAAATAACCCATGTCCTTTGCTAGGCTGATATATGGTTCCAGCAGGCTGATCTCTGGCATATGTTTTTTTTCCAAATGTACTAAGTCATCCCTTTGAATCATTTGAGTTATTGATATTATAGTTTAAGCAATAAAAGTAGTCAGTGATTGGATTTGCATATCATGCAAAGTCATAGTTTGTAGAATAAGTGACAGGATTTTCTACCAGAATACGTGTTTTTATTGGCTACAGTTAATGGCAATGGACTTCATTTTTTAAGGGCAGGGTAAGAGATAGAAAGAAGCTTAAGTAATTTATACACTGATAGGAATTTCCTTTGTTGAGATTGACATATATCTTGATTCACTTTAAAGTTTTGTTGAAGAGTAATAAATTGGAAATGCTCGGAATATCAGCACTGCGAATAAGCTCTGTCCCTAGTTGGACATCAGAAAAAAGAAATTCTAATAGTAAAAGTTCTTCAGCAATGAAATAGTCTGCTAAATCAAATTTCCTTATTACCTTCTTTGATCAGCTTTTACAGTAAAAAAGAAAAATCATAATGACATATCTAATTAAAAGTTTTGCACTGTTCTATAAATGTCTATGGAAATTCTCAGTCATCCAGGTTATGGTTACCCCAAAGGTGCTTTTTCAAGAGGCAACTGAACTTTTTAATTTTTCTTTGAAAAATCAAAACGTTTTCAAAGAAAAACCAGGAAGTCCAGTTGCTTCTTGAAAAAGCACCTTTGGGACACTGTTCTATAACTTGGCGAAGAAATCTGGCCATCTGTTGTGTGAGTGTGGAGTTACCATGCCTTAAAAATAATAAATGCGAAATTTATTTGTGTGACCATTATATTTGCACATTATTGGGGAGATCAGATTATGCCTAGGGTATCATGGAGAGGACATCATATGAGGACATGAGCAAGAGTTTCTATCTTCCTGGATCCACAAATACAAAGTTTCTGTAAGTAGGGCATGAAATCTTGCTGTCTTTAGAAATGATGCCAGGAAATCCAAAAAAGGTTGTGGAAAAGGCCCATCTACAATATATTTGCCTATATTTGCTTTAGATTGTATAGCTACTCCTCCATAGAGGCCTTATCTAACATTTGACAATAGAGTTCAGCAGCACTGAATGTTAGGGATGCATTGGTTCTAGAGTCCTACAAAAGACAGAGGTTAGGCTGGTTATCTCAAAATCCCTTCCACGTCTTGTATTTTATGATTCTGTCATTGTTTTTCACTTCTTCTTATCTTTATTGATCGAACCATGAAAAAGGAAGAGGTGTCAAATCTTCTCTTTCATACGAAGCAACCTGCTGCACTCATGAAATAAATTGTTTGAATGTGGAATATATTAACACCCAGTGTTTTTTTCACCAATAGCAAAGGACTGATACAGGAACCAAACCAAAATCTTTCTTATAAAGTAAATGTATTTAATTAGTTAATTATGGGAAACTATAGTGGCTTTGATCATGATAAATCAAGTTGTGATGATATCCAAATTAATGGACAGGAACAAAAATGAAACCCTTTTTCTGATTATCCATTTTATATCTAAAACATATAATGCAAATCTGTATAGGACTGAGGCTTGAGACTGGGATATAACCTTATTTTCTCTTGAAAAGCTAAGTATAATAAGCAAAATGTTTGCTCAACAATAGAATGTGGGTTCTTAGCTAATAGTTAACTGAAAGAAAGTGTAAGGTTGAAACTACATATACTGGAGAGAGATGCATTTGCAAAGAAAAATAATTTTGTCTGTTCCAGGAAATCAGCCAAAGTATCAAATAAATATTTTCATAGCTCCAGGAATAGAATTCTACTAAAAAAAAGCAATATATAAATATGTTGCATGAAAATTGGAGGATACACAGATTACATGCAGTGGGAGGCAGCGGAGACTAGTGTGCTGTGGTCCATGGTGTCACAAAAATCAGACATGCCTTAGTGATTGAACATGAAACTGACCAGAAAAACCAATGATCTTGCATATTATTGTATATTATAGTAATTGGAAAAACCTAAGCTGAACACCTTATTGCCATGAGATACTGGAATGTAATACTTATATTCATGAAAACTAGCTACACTTCGCAAACAGCCATTGTTGGAAGTATTTAATGGCTTCTTTTTTTACCACTGTGTTTTCCCATAAGATTGCTTATTAACTAATGTCCAGAAGATAAGCCAAGTCATTATATTTACAGAAGGGAGAAAGCAAAATGTAGGCTCCATTTCATGCATAATTTCTTGGAAATAATATCCATCATATTCGGTTCATATTCTCTCAAAGTAGAAGATATTTTATGACAATATTATTCAGAACAGAATAGAATAACAGAGTTGAAAGGAATCTTGGAGGCTTTCTAGTCCAGCTATCTTCAAGCAGTTGACTCTATACCATTTCAGTTGTCCAATCTCTTATTTAAAACCTCCAGAGATGGAGCACCCTCAATTTCTGAAGGCAACCTATTCTAATGGTTAATTGTTCTCATTGTCAGGAATTTTTTTCTTAGTTCTAGGTTGCTTCTCTCCTTGATTATTTTCAATCTATCGCTTCTTGTCCTGTCTTCAGGTTCTTTGGAGAATGGGTTGACCCCCTTTTCTTTGTGGCAACCCTTTAGATAATGGAATATTTCTATCATGTCACCCCTAGTCCTTTTTTTCATTAAATTAGATATACTATTGTATATTCAACTTCTCTGCTTAAGTAACAAGCATTACTTTAAGCTTTAAAACCCCAAGCTTGGGGCTTTATTATTTGTTCAATGGCTCTGTTTTGCATTGTTGTTTTTGCAAAATTAAATCATTTTAGCCTAGACTGACTATGTGATTCAATGTTCTTAGCTGTTTTTAGGGGGGATTAGTGCTGTATGCCACCAGAGCCCACTGGAGATGGGCAGTTAATGAATTTAAATAAAAATGTACTGTAATTAATAGTATAGTATAGTATAGTATAGTATAGTATAGTATAGTATAGTATAGTATAGTATAGTACAGTAGAGTGTAGTGTAGTGTAGTGTAGTGTAGTGTAGTGTAGTATAGTATAGTATAAATTAGTGCATTAACAATAGATAAATCAAGAGTGGGCAACATTTTAGGCTAAGCACTTCCAGGGCTATTGCCAATGACTTAATGGCAGCACCAATGGCAGGATTGAACATTTTCTTTTTTAAAAAAAGAATTGTTTGAAATTTAGAAAAGTTTAAGTAGGAAATTAAATGTGCTAAATTTTGCAGAAAATCTTTAGTTTTTAATACCTGCAACAAAATCAACCCTAAGTTTCATGGAAATATGAGATTTGTTATGTGGTGAAAAGATTTGTCTTCATTTTTTTTTAAAAAAAAACAAGAAAATATGTGAGTGGAACAACAGTTTAAACTTAATCTAAATATTTGTGCAAGATCTCTTTTAAAACTTGGCTCAATGCATTATTTCTTATGATTGCTAGACTGATGCTTGATTTGAGCTTCCTCAACAAATGTTCTAAAAAAAATCTACCATTTGTATTTTATACATGGAGAGGTCATAAGAACATAGTGATAGAGTGTGGAGAACAGATCCTGCACCCTTATATCACTGATAAAACATTATATTTTTAAAAATAAATGGAAAAACCTATTATTAAGCAGCCATAAAATAAAGGGCAGAGATGCTCTTTGATGTACATGCAATATTTTTGTCCCACTCCAATATAATAAGGTTCCATGAACTTTGCAGGCTTGACCAGAGCATAGAATGTTATATTGCAATGTTTAAATTTCCTGCAAAGACCTTGAGGTACAGAGTTGTCTCTCTTGCCTTAAAGAGGATCAAGTTAGCAATAGTTTTTTCCTCCCAATAGTCTGCTTCCAGCATGAAGTATTCAGAGATCTTTCTCTTCCACACTGATATCTAAACAGGCCACAAGAGGCATAGCTATTTCATTGCTTTCTTCTGTGGCTTTCTGGTGTTTGCTGAGTATTATATTAGGCTGAGCTGTTGCCGTTAAGCTATTTTTCTGATAACAGATGACACTGGAATTGATTGGAGACTTTTACAACCCTAGAAGAACTGTACCGTTGCATATTTTGCTTTTTGTTGTTTGTTGAGAATTAGGCCAAAAAATAATAATACAGTGTATACTATGTACTCTAGCCCTTCCCCATTTTGCATCTCCACATGTGTTGGAAGACAATACATTGTCAGCTATCATAGGCCATCTACCTGTACCAGAGGTGGGTTCCGGCAGGCACTACTACCGGTTCGCTCGTGTACGCCCATTGCGCATGTATGCATGCACAGTGCAATTAAAATTGTTCTGTGCATGTGCAGAACTATAAAACAAGATGGTGCCTGCACCCGGGGAACTGGTTTGGGGGCATGGCACGCGTGGGTCGCTGCCAGTTCCAGCAACCTAGGCCGCCAAACTACTACTGGTTCGGCCGAACCAGTCTGAACCGTTAGGAACCCACCACTGCCCTGTAGTAAATAGCAATTATGGACATTTAGTCCATCACAGCTAGTGGGCACTAGTCTGGGGAAAGTCACCCTTTTTAAAATCTGCATATTCTTCCTATATTCTTCCTATATTCAACCCTATTTTCGGAATTTGAGATTGGATACATGCCCATCTCTCAGACTAGACACAGCTTCTGGTTGAAGAATAGCAGCAAGATTATCCTTCCTTCCCAATTCACTCAAATCAACATAGGTAATACTAAACTCATTCCAGAAAAAAAATTCTCTTATCTCTAACATAATAATACTGATACCTGCCAGATAACACCCCAGTATTGTCAATAAGAAAGACAAAAAAGGCTTGATAGTGGACTTAGCAGTACCTGATACAGCAGAATAGAAAAGAAAGAACTGGAGAAGATAACAAAATAATAAAACAGTTGTGGCAAAAGAAAGCAAAGGTAGTACCAATAGTAATAGACACCTAGAATGCAATTCCAAAACAACTGGAACACCACTGAACACCATTGACATTGACAAATTTACCATCAGTCAATTGTAAAAGGCAGCTTTACCTGGAACAGTTTATATCCTGTGACAATATCTTTAATACCATCAAACAACAATACCTGCCTATTCCAGTTTTGGAAGGACTCGATGGGTGAATAAGAATGCTAAATCTAGTCTAAACATCTGGCTGACTGTGTACCAACCATGATAACCTATTATCAAACATACATTAGTGATGTCTGCAAGGAAAGTCAAGAAATCAACATGGTGATCTCAGTTGTCTGAGCACCTCCTTTCCTTTTCATATATATGTCAAGGAGGCACACACCCACAAAAGAGTAAAGATTCAGTTGAAGTGCATTTCTTCAACTGCCATTTTGACCTTTTGATCCCCTTGATGCTATAATGGCTGCCTAAGCATTTGCCACACTTCCTAATAGCAGGAATGTCATTAGGTCATGAAAATATTTTCCCCTCCTAGGCGCTTTACCCATTAGTACAATATATTTTAAGCACAGAGATATTTTTTGTGTTGCAAATAATGCTTGTTTCTTTGTGGTTTCATTTAATCGCAACAGCTATTAGTCTTCTGAGCATAATAAATGTATTTTATCTATTGCTCCAAGTATAACAAATAATGGTTTCTGTTTCAGAAAAGTGAAACATGGAAAAAACATAGTCTCTTAGGGAAGTAGGAATAAAACAGTCATACTAGTATTTTTATACAGCTAGTTTTAATTCTATGAATGACTTAAAAAGAAGGTTCATTTAATCTTCAAAAAGAATTCAACCCCAGAAATCAGAATGTGTTTATGATGTGTGAGTGCAACAAATCCAATAACTGTTGCCAGTTGTGTCAGAATGGGTGGTTGCAGATATTTTAGGAACATTAGGAATATTAAATAATTTAATAGAAGTAGTGAGCCTTCTGTAAAACATAATTGCTTTATTTATTTTGGAAAGACAAGTTAATGTTTACAGCTCAATTGCCTTCATATTGTACAATGAATGAAGAGGGTTAATCAATGAACTTTAGCCTAGGATTAGGATTAAGGTCTAGGTTTCAGTTCAAATGGAACTGAAAATTCTTTCAAATTCCTACTTGCTTATCACAATATTTCTCCAGCTATATCAGTTTCCTGGCCCCAAAAAACCTATTTTTTTTTCATTTACTATAATGATGAATATTAGGCTATAATGGCACCATGGGCATCTGATAATAACACAAATCTACATATCCATACTGAAGCAGAAGCCAGGTCATCCATCAGGTTTACAATAAACGTTTAAGAAATTTAACACATAATACATGGCAATATTATGAAGCCAGTGGAAAACTTTAACTATGTGACTGAGAAAGATAAATACAGAGAATAATATGAGAAAAAAGAACACATACAAGATATGAAATTGACAACACATTGCATTATATCTCTACTTCTATTTGTTTAAAACACTTTTTTTCACAAATATGGCTATCTAAACATTAATGTCTAATCTTGGCTGCAAAGTACTATAAAACCATAAACCTGGTTTAAACTATGCCAGAAAACTATCATGCTAGCGATGCTAACATCTCTTTCTCTGTTCTGAAAGAGATGGAAGTTGCAATCTCAAAAGTAATGAGAAGGAGTTAATTTACAGAATAGAATACAGAATAATAGAGTTGGAAGGGACCTTGGAGGTCTTCTAGTCCAACCCCCTGCTCAAGCAGGAGACTATACAATTTCAGACAAATGGCTGTGCAGTCTCTTCTTAAAAGCCTCCAGTGATGAAGCACCAACAAGCTGAAGACAAGCCGTTCCACTGCTTAATTGTTCTCACTGTTCATACTGGAGCACAGAACAATTTATTTTCAGAGGAAAAAACATTAGGATCAAATGTAAGAGGAAATTATCACCATACCACCCCTAAAAGACTACAGTTTTGAAAAAAAAATATCCATGTTACAAATTTATAAAGATGCATAGATACTTAAATTTAACTGTGAAGTTGAATAACATCAGAGTATGATGAGACTTCTAAATATGCAAAGCTTCTATTTCTGTATGTTTAACTTGAAAAGCATCCAGTTTACACAAGGCAAAGTTCTTTTAAATATAATCTGAAATCAAACAAAGATATACTCTCAGACCTCAGTTTAGCACGTTTAACTCAGACAAATATTGCACCAAACTAGTTTTGCTTTTGAGACTGCAGGCTAGTTATTCTAGCAAGCAAGATGAATCCATAAATCAAGACCACAAGAGCTAATGTATTTAAAAAAAGAAAAATGAAGCCTCTGCAAAAATGAACAATATACCTTTTTAAAAAGTACAGAAAATTAATTATTGCTCTGCTTTGAATGTTGAATTCCAGCTGAGCATAAGACAATATAGCTTATCTGCTACGTTGTTTAAATCACTGTGGCCCAAGGTCTTGTTTTGAAGCGGGTTTTTTCCCCCAAATCTAAAAAAAAGGCTTTCAGTTATAGTTAGTATTTGTAATGCTTGCTGTGAAATCCACCAATATTGTGGGTGATGTGGACAAGAGGGAGAAGAAACTTTTGAGATAAATGGAAAAACAATAAAACAAGAAAGCCAGCAAACACTTAAGATAAGACTCCATGAAGGTTAGAATGACTTTTGTTAGAAACATCATTTTATTGACTTAACTTGATAATGTGCAAAGAAAGGCTACATTTTCAGGCAGGAGAGTCACCTTTGGCTTCTCAGCAGCATGCCAAAGATTGCACTCCAGAAAAGAGGCAAGGTCAAGACAAAGAAAGGGATGGAATGATAACAAGAGTTCATGTTAATTGAATTAATTGTAATTGCACAAATTAAAAACAGTTAATAGGCTTACTTTTCAGATATTCTGTAATCAGGCACATCCACAGGGGTCAAAAAATTAAGATGGTGGCCATGAACAGGTAATCAAAATCCTACCCTTTTCATATGTATTGCAATGCATATAAAAAGGGTAGTACTTCAACTGCATGCTTGCAGCTGCTGTCTTGACTTTTTGACTTCTCTTGTAGATAATTTCTCTACAAGTTTTACCAATTATAAATTACTAATTCTTCTTCAAAGAAAAGCCAACCTTTTGGAGGAGCTAAAGCTCTACATACATGCGTACATGTATGTATATGTAGATATATACATGGGTGTAACTCTGTGTGTGTGTGTGCACATGCATGTGCATGCACACACACACACATTAACACACACACATATATATATATATAATATTTGGTTTATGAGAATGGATCAAGCTAAAACAACCTTTTCAATCTTACTACCCTCTAGATCAGGGCTGTCAAACTCTCAGCCAATGGGCCAGATGCATCATGCACTGGCCACGCCCATGCCCGGTTTAGCGAAGAGGGGGAAAGTCCCAACACATCACGTGATGCCAACGTGATGATGTGAGTTTGACACTCCTGGTCTAGATAAAGTGGGTGACAACTGTGTCACTGCAATTCAATATATTTTAAAGACATTAGGAAATCTAAACAGAAAGAAGTTGGAAACAGGTATCTATTAAAGTTCCAAATGATTTTGACCCTTGATTTCTTGTAACACTGAATCCTAACCTTCCAGAAGATTCTTGACTTTTTTTTTTCTGGTGAAAATTAGTGCTTGAATTTCACTTTACTTATTGATAATATACCCATTTTTTTCACATGCTAATCCACGCAACTTCATTAGTTTCAAATGCAGTAAGCCAGACCTTCCACATTTAATAGCTGTCCTTTTTTTTTTATTGTGGACCCAGGGCACCAATTCTTGTTCAATTCACATTAGTGGATAGATCATTAAATGCCATATCACATGGAAGAGGAGTGAGGTCACATGCTGCATTGCACTGCAAGCACAAGCATTCAACATAACACTTTAAAAATTCAAGGAACAAGCCATCATTAATTGCCCAAATAACCTTTCCGTGTAGTTGTTGAAATCAAAGAAAAGCCAACTTGAATGATAGCTATAGACAGTACAACTTTTCTAGGGCCAAGAGCTAAAATGGTCTCTGACTGGCATGCTACTGGTTGTACTTCCCAAAAAGAGAACATGGGATGGATAAGGTCAGAACAAAATCTATGTATTTAATTATTCTCTGTTTCTACAGCATTAATATTTTTTTACTTTGTAGAAACTTTAAGGTCATAGTCAATTCAGTAGGACAGTGGTTCTCAACCATTTATTCACCACGGACCTCTTTTAAATACCTTTTGTGGCCACAGACCATGACCACGAATCCCCACGACTTAAGTCAAGATTTAAATCATAACATTTCTTCAATCCTTTGGGGCCCCCTCTAATGACATTGCAGCCGCCCTCCAGGAGTCCGCAGATCACAGGTTTAGAACATTTGTCCACAGAATATTAAATCATGGAATGATCAACTCAATTGACTATGTCCTATACAATATGTATCTGTATCTGTATGTGTGTTTTTATTTGATGTATTTTTAATCATTGATATTTAAACAAACAATGGGAATCATGAGCATGTGATTGAAGGCGTCATCTTGACTTTTTTCATTCCTCCCATAGGTAATCCTGACATATATGAATGATTAAGAAAATGGTCAGTAGTTGCAGAACCAAGTTTAGAAACCCTTTTGCACATATTTATTCGTGGGTTCTCCTTTCTTCTTTAGGCTTTCTTTTATTGACAAATTTATTTACAGAAAAATATTGTTAAGTCAACAGGAATGATGGAATGCTTGCTGATGTACTGTAGGTCTCTTGTAAGTATATCAAAAGATTCCAATCAACATTTTTCCAAGAGTGTTTGTGATGGACATAATAAACACTTTGGCCTGGGAAGTTGACTCATAGACTTTGGGTCGCAACCTGTCCCATTTTATAGGAATTCCATGAAAGTAGGAAAAAAGCATATGAAAAAAAAATTCAAATATGTGGACAGGATTGTGTTTATTGTTAACAGAAGCTATCTTCATCACACTTGTTCTTGATTTAAATGTCTGAGTTGAGGTAATGACTTACTACACTATGAAGCAATCTGTATAATGTAATGCTATGGATTTCATTTGTGGTTCGTGACCAAATCAGAAATATGAAGCTACTGTCATAATGGCAGATAATGCTTGAAACCTTTTTAAGTAGCATCTCTATAAATGTTGCTGATCTCTTCCCTCTCTGCTATTTTTCTGCTTGCAACTTTTTTTCCCCATCCAGCAAATTTCTCCTACCAGGTCAAAAGTATTGATGGGCAAGGGCAATGAAGGACAAGGGTCAGAATTTCCAACATGCACTGCATCTCACTTCTATTTTTAGGAAATTGGTACAACCTTAGTCTGACACAGTGACCTCTTGACATTATGTTAAATTTGACTTCAAATCCTTGGAGTTCTTATGAAAATCATTGAGAATTAGTAACTTATTTGTTGATTGAAAAGTTGCATATAAAGATAAGAAACCTGATCTATAGGGCTCAACTTTTATGGGTCAGCAGTGTGGGACAACAAACATCAAAATCTCCAGCATATTTACCGACTTGCAAAAGAATATATTCTCATTGAATAATCAGTGTTCCCGTGCTATTTAAACCACCAGCTACAGAATGCATATTGAAACTGAATTTCAGTATTTTATTTTTATGTACATTTCAATATTTTTCACCTGGAAAGAAAAAGTCTAAATACAGACAGACTGTAAATGTTGTAAGTGTATAGCTCTCAACAATAATTTAGCTGAATATATGCTTTGTACAGAATGCTGTCTTCTTAAATGGAGTTTACAGCTACATTGATAAAATGGATTCCTCATTTCCTTGTTTTGTTTTTAACCTATAATAAGCAGAAGAAAGAGAGGAGAGAGAAAGAGACAATTACAAGTTAATATTAATTAGCAGCTGAAATAACACTGGTTAAACTATGTACAGTACAAACCATTCATACAAATGAGGACTAGGATATTGAATTTGTTACAATATTGTGTAATAAAGATAAGACAGACATTTACAACTTACAGGTTGCCTTTCAGGCATTTTTCTTTCCTACATGGTGATTGTAGGACTTCTCAGTTGGGGATGACTGCCAAGTTGAACCTATCTGTCTGAAGTGATGACTATCAGGGCGCAAAAAATCATCAGGTCTGTTAACATGTAAATTCCAAATGTTTGCTCATCTTTATTTGTTCAATAGGCCCCCCCTGCAGAATAAGAGCCACCTAACATCACCTTGAATGTGCCCACAGTGTGCTGGAGAAAAGTCACTATCCTAAATTGTGTTCATATCAAGAGAACTACTGAACTCTAAACACATACATATCCCCTGCCACCCACCCCATCCCAGTTTTGAACAAGCAATTACTCCTACACAGTAATATTTACCAGTACAGCTACTTCAAGTGAAGGAATGCATGAATGGGGATTACTGATTATCATGTATTCAAGACTTAGATTTCCATAACATTGGCTATTTCCATAACCATTCTTTAGCTAATTAATCTGTTTTGCTTGATGACAGATGATCCTGAACATAGTAGACGATGAAAGTCATCTTAAGAGGTACCTCTGTAGATGCAAAGAGGAAGAAGGAAAGAGAAAGAGAAACCATATGTGGCATCATTTAAATAGTGATTTACAACTGGACTGATATGTAATGGAGCTGACTGGGCAGAAATGATTAGATTGGCTTCCGTTAACATATTTGCAGCCAGTTGATATCAGCAGCAAAATGTAGACACATTCTGGGCAAAAGTTGTGGCCTTCTTCTTTGAGGTAATAGCCCTGTCATATGACCTCTTTTATTTGATTTGATTTATTTTATTCCTTGGGATCCTCAGTCTTAGATGTATGGTCTGCTTCAACCCGAAGGGAAGTATGGCGTGTCGCTATGGTAGTTGTAATCTGGGCATACTTTCTGTACTAGTTTATAATCTGTACTATAAAAGGAAATGTAAATACAGATTACTTTAAAGGGCTTGGAGCAGAGCCATGAGACGTGACTTTGGGTTTGCTCCTGGTAACATGTTTTAGAAGGATCATAGTTGCAGAGTGTGTTCTTGGTGGCTTTGTCAACCTTTTCATACTCAATGCGGCAGTTGAAGGACTTGGAATCTTTGGCATCAATCACTGTTTGTTGTGCCAAGTCAAATTCTACTATTTTGGTTGGGGGCACCAAGCTCACTGATACATTCCCTTGGCCGGTTGAATTATGCCTAAAGTAAACACTGAATGTCCCGTTGCCATGATCAACTATTTTCCCAGTTATCAATAGGTTTAGCTTGACTGTCTTGATATTGGAATGGAAATCGCCCCAGCCAAACATTTTCTTAAACTTCCCAGTCTTGACAATGGGTCGTCGCTTTGCTCTGGATCGAGGCTCTTGAAGATCCGTGGAGTTCCTCAGCCACTCCCATAAATCTTGCTCCGAATAAGTTTCAGGAGCATCATACCGCATGCTCAAATCTGTTTCATTTTCTTTTCTGCGAAAAGTCTGTGACAGCAGCCGGCTGATCGATAAGTCTTTGCTGCTTTCTGTCCATATGTGCTTTAGTATGGATTTGGAACTGCCTGCTTTTAGAAGTTCTGATTTGCCACCACTGCTTAAATTTGCACAGGTGACCTGAAAAATCAAGAACAAAAACACACTTAGACACATAAATACATATTCTGTTCCCTTCCAAATCTGCTGAACTGCTGGTCTAAAAGTAGCTCAAATGCTGTTACAGATAGTCCTTGACTTATGACTGTTTGTTTAATGATGGCTCATATTACAGTGTTGGGAAAAGTGACTTATGACCCAGCCTTGAAGTTACAATTATTACATCATCCCCATGGTCACAAGATCACAATTCGGGCGCTTGGCAACCAGTTTGAATTTACAATAGCTGCAGAAACTTGTGTTTTATGAAATCATGATTTGCAATCTTCCCAGCCAACTTCTGATAAGTAAAGTCAATTGGAATTAGGGTTAGGGTTAAGGTTACGGGTAGGGTTAAGCCAGATTTACTTAAGACCATGTGAGCAACTTAATGACCACATGATTTGCTTAACAAATGCATATATTCACTTAATGACTACAGTAAAATAATCATAAAATTAGGTCCAGATCATTTAATTACCACATCACTTATTGAAATTATGTCCCCAATTGTAGTCATAAGCCAGAGACCACCTGTATGAAATATATTATCAATATTCAAAGGACTGAATACCATACAACTGATAAATAGCAATTAAGGTAAAGGTAAAGATTTCCCTCACACATATGTGCTAGTTGTTCCCAACTCTAGGAGGCAGCACTCATATCCATTTCAAAGCCGAAGAGCCAGGCTTTCCAAAGACTTTTCCATTGTTATGTGACTGGCATGACTAATTGCCAAAGATGTACGGAACGCTGTTACCTTCCCACCAAAGGTGGTCCCTATTTTTCTACTTGCATTTTACATGCTTTCGAATTGCTAGGTTGGCAGAAGCTGGGACAAGTAACGGGAGCTCACTCCGTTATGCGGCACTAGGGATTAGAACCGCCAAACTGCCGACCTTTCTGATCGATAAGCTCAGCGTCTTAGCCACTGAGCCACCGCATCCATAAACAGCAATTAAAGATATATAATTGTGGGGGAGAGAAAGAGTGTGTGTGTGTGTGTGTGTGTGTGTGTGTGTGTGTGTGTAATTTTGCAAGTCTTATTTACTATTTGTCTTGTTTTATACAAGATACATTGATCTTTAAAGAAAGCAGAATTTTTATAAAACAAAAGGGGTGAGGGTCAGTCTCTTTAATAATTTTTGAAAATTTTACTAAACCTTTTTTCTTTAGAAAAGCATTCTAAGAATTATTTTTGCTTCAGCTATCTCCCTTTTGGCTACTAGCTATAGCTTAAATGATAAAGAATGTGCTTTTGTAAACCTTGTGCTCACATATCCTCCTTCCCTTTCTTCTTGTCTTTTATGTATGAGGAAAGGAAGGTTTTTTATTTTAGAACAAATTGCAGTTTTTATTTGGTGGTATGTGATTTCATCTAAGCAAAGCTAATAAAATTAGATCAGGAGAATTATTTGTTTAATCGCTAATAACCACATAAAATAGTTCTTTGTGTGACTTATAAAACATAAAATCCAAATAACACAATAAAAAACACTAAAATCCAAATCAACACAAATAATAAAATGTATTATAAAAAATTAACTGTTGCAGTCAAAATTTATCTTTGCTATATGGAGCTATTTACTAATAGCTAAAAATTTAAGCCCTGATGGTGACAAATCTATGATTTTAAAAAGGGGGAAATATTAATTTTGATTTTTACTTAGGCTGAGAAAGCTTTTTTTTAAATAAAAAAAATGCCTGAAACTAATGCAAATAACACTATCAAGAAATTTATCTTCATAGCAGTCATTCAGTTCATCTTTGAGTTCTTATACCAGCATATTTTGTTGGAACTTACAGAATTGGCAAATCCATATGTCATAAAGTCAAAACAGAAGTACTCCTTCTACTTCCTGGAGGAGAGAAAGCAAGCCAAAAGTCTCAGATTCATTCATAATCATCTTAACCAACCTTTCTACTATGATTCAAAATACTGGATGTTATATTTTCCAACATCTACAGAACACCAGGTTAAAAAAGATTGGCCTCAAAGTAATCATCTGTACCAGTCTCATTTTGTTCATATAGCAATTTTTTGTTTGTTTGGGGACTGAAAAGTTTTATGATAGATCATAAATTAGTCCATTACTTGTGCTAATGAATTCATACGTCACAGTGAACTGTAATTATGGCTTTTATGTGAGTGCAATTCGCATGCTTGTAACCTGTAGTTTATATAAGCTATGTCTTAGTATGATGTGTGAACCAAATTGCAGTCTTTATATGAGTTCATGTTATGCAATCTTTGCTACATTATTTACCAAATTGTTTCTTCCATTTATAATTAGTAAGATGTTTTACTATTTTCCACAAAGAATCATAAGATTGTCACAGTTGAAGAAGATGACAATTTGACAACTGGTCACAAAAGAGCAGTGTTATTTATGAAACATAATTTATTCATTCCAGTTATATACTGATGTGAATAATATACCTAAGCAAGTCTTACTATCAAAAGTCAGTTGTTTACTCATAATTTCAAAATGCAAAAGTAATATTTTAACATGGCAATATACAAATGATAGTTATGCTGGATAGCAACTATCTTCTGCCTTCTTTCCCCCCCCCCCCTCCATCTATATTCATTGTCTTTGATGAAAGAGAATTTGGTTCTGAGGAGAAGAGTATTTGAGGAAAATTCTCCTGGGGGGTATGAAGTATGCTTGTAGTTACTTATTTAGTTATGAGGTTATGGTGTTAGCTACATTACACTTGAATTAATTCTCAAGGGCAGACATATTGGAAACCTCCCTTATTCTTAGTGGGAATATAGATCTGAAATGTAGAATCTCATCATACTGATAGCATTAAATCCTCTTGCTCCAATGTGTCCTTACTGGCCAAAATAAACAGGTCATTTGTGCCCAGTTCTATTTGACTATAACTTGTTCATTTGGAAGTTAATGGCATTAATAGCCCTTTTACTGTTTACTGTATTTTTGTGTATTGCAAAATAGAAAAGATAGCTAACAAACAAGATTCATCCACTGAACCATTCCCAGTCAATTCACAGCACCAAATGTGACCAATATACCAGATACTGTTGGATCAGAAATCTTGAATTAACATACCTAACTAGGCAGTACCCCAGTATATATTTTTCCAGCTGCATCAGCTTTCTAATATAACACTTACTTTTTAAAATATATAACTCTGCACTACCCAGGTTTTTTTTACTTTTCCCTTTTTATCATTTTCTTCATTAAATATTTTCTAATGTTATTTCTTTATCTTTTGAAAAGTTTCTGTTGACTTATGTGCCTAGATAGTTCAGAAAGATTTACTCTATTTCTCTCACCTTGCCTAAGGAATAGTGAGAAGAAATAAACTGAAATGTCACACATTCTCTTTCTAGAACTGGATAAAAAGAAATGATGCAAAACCGCTTTGGCATTTAAATAGTGTATCTACTAGTCAACCTTATAAGAACATTTTGGAATAAACAATAAGGGACTTTTCTCTTCTAGTGCACTGATGAATCTCGGAATAACAGTTTCTGATTTATCAACCTTTCCCATCGCCTTGATTGCTCTCAAAACCTAATGGCCAAAATAATTTCAAAAGTTTCTGCCTAAATATCTTATATAAGTCAAGAAAGAGATAAATTCTTTACTAGCAATCACTCAATTTATATGCTGGCAGTCCCTCCAAAATTAGAGACCTTGCTCTTGGAAGGAAATGTGAAGGGCTACTTAAAACAAATAAAGACAGATAAAGCCTTACAGGACAAATATGGCCATGTTTACTTGTACCTGAGATGATTTAGCCAATATTAAAATATACCTAGCTTCTGAGAGCTGTTTTGAATCCATATCTAAGATCAGCAGAGTAATTAAGGAGGGAAGTTGTAACAAAACACACTGAAGTTCTGTCAGTCAACAAAACAAAGCAGCGACAAAAGATGTTCTAGGAAAGGGGGAAAAGAATATAATTCTTAAGTAGCGTTTTGAGAGCAGGAGTAAATGGGGAGAAGAAATGGTGCTGAAAAGAGAAAATATGCCAATTTGGTATGGAAGAAGAACTGGGGAATGTTTACTAGCTCATCTGCCCATCTTCAATCACAGAAAGGATAGGAGGTCCTAGAGACAATTCCAATTATTATTATTATTATTATTATTATTATTATTATTATTATTATTATTATTATTATTATTATTATTATTATTATTTAATGCTTCTAGACCGCCCCCTCTCCCAAAAGGGACTCGGGGCGGTGTACAGTTCATACAAAATATAACAGGATACAATAAAATTAAATATGTACAGTTTGACAGTTGACATGGAGGAGGTTAAAATACAATTAAAAGAACTGTACAAGCTAATATAGATATAAATTTAGACCCCTAAAAACAGATACAGTAAATTAAAAATCCCTAAAATAACCAGATATAATACATTTGCCAGGAGGGACAGTTGTAATTATGCCAGGCCTGCTAATCGGAACAGGTGGGTCTTCAATTTTTGCCGGAAGGAGCGGAGGTCAGAAGTGGTTCTAATGTCGGGGGGGAGGTCATTCCAGAGGGTTGGGCCCATCACAGAGAAGGCCCTACTCCTCGGTGTCGCCCGTTGGCATTGCCTAGTGGACGGCACCAGGAGAAGTCCCTCCCTGTGTGAGCGAATTGGCCGCAGGGATGTATGTGGGAGGATGCAATCCCGCAAGTAACTAGGTCCCGTGCCATGGAGCGCTTTAAAGATGGTAATCAGCACCTTGAAACGCACCCGGAAAACCACAGGCAGCCAGTGCAGCTCGTGCAGGAGAGGTGTTACGTGGGAGTACCTTCATTCAGCTACTTCCAAAAATGCCTGCTCTGCCTTTGTCTCCCATTTCAGGTGAAAATTTGTGCATGTATGTAGTATGCACCATGGGATTAACCCACAGATTGTCACTGTATTTTGATGTGGCACTCAAAAGTTCATCTGAAATAGAAGCACTGGCTCATTTTAGCCTTATGAAATCCAAAATGAAGTTTTTAAAAAACAACAAGAACAAAAACAAGAACAACAACTGGCTGAAAATGAAACAGTCTGCCAATCCTGATAACACTAGCCTCTTGCATTGCATTGGTTCTTTATAATGTTTAATTATATGAAATGTGAACACTTTAAATTGTATGCTTTCCTGCCCCCTCTGCTCGATTTCATTAGTTATCACATGACAAGCGTAGAAATGCAAAGTGCTATGAAGTCATGCCAATTGATTTGCAATGTTGTAGTTACCTCCAACATTTTCTCCATTAAAATAAATAGAAACTTCTGACATGCCTATTCTCATATTTAATATTGCTGATGTTTCCATTGTGTCTGTTAAATGTTATGTTCAATTGCTTTGCAAAAACTAATCTTGTTCTTGCAATGGTTGTTGAAGCTAAGGCTGGGCTTGTAGTTTAATTTAAAGATAAATTAGGGAAGCAAAACATTACAACCACAAAACTATAATCAACAGTAAAACTCATTGTCTGTGTCACATAATTCAGAATATGGCAAATGGAATACATGAAATTTACTTTTTATGCATGCAATTTGGCTGCATAAATATATACATACAATAAATGAAGGCATCTTCCCCTCTCTCCCTCTACTTCTGTTAGAAAGTTACTAAGACCAGGAGCTCTGTCACTTGGATTGTCCTCCAACTGGTAGACATCCAACTTTCCATCTTTTCCCCCACCACAGTCCAAATAAGTTGTTCAAATTATAAATTTCTGTCATTAATGGATGACGATGATGTTGTTTAATGATGTGATGATGTTTACTCTAAGATACTATATGCTAAACCCAAGGAATGTCTGTTTGTTCCCTAGAAATGCTAGATATAGTCATGATGGCATGCAACTTATATAAAATGTACTTTATGTGAAACTGGAAAACTTCCGCTGGTCCAAAATGATGAGGCAAGATCTCTGACCAAGCTGTAACAAGGAGCATGTGTGGTTTCCTTGTTACAAATTGAATGGATAAAAGTCTGCTTTAGAACACAGTGGACAGTGCTGATTAAGAGCAGCAAAGCCGTATGTTCATGAGACAAATCTGTCTGGAGAAGGGGAAAATCACATTGTTCTACATAAAGCTGCCCAGCTTTTAAGATCCTCTGGAGCAGTGCATCACTCTCTCCTGCTATTATCACAGCTTACACTTTAAAGAGAACTTTTTCAATTGCTGCTCCCAAGCACTATTGACACTTTCTTCAAGGGAATCTATGCCAGTTTCATTTTTGTTCTTTTTCTGCTAGGAAACAAGTGCACTTTTTAATTCAGAGAGGGTGACTTGCTGCTGAAAAAGCTGAAATCTGGTCTCAGAGTTCTGTACTTATCTACTCCAAAAAAATGAATTGTCTTCGCAAAAGGGGTGTTTCTTATGGGATAGCCGGGTGGTGATCCCAGAACCATTGCGGCCCTTGGTACTATCTACCCTGCAAGAGGGGCACTCGGGGGTGGTGGGTATGAAGGCTTTGGCCTGTAGTAGTGGCTAAAGATGGACAGCGACATCACTTGCCGGGTAGCCATTTGCCAGCCTTGCCAATCATCACTCCAGTACAAAGCTGGGAGGCTCCAGTACAAAGCTGGGAGGTGCCAAGGGCTCCATGGTCCATAATTCACCTAGATTTCACTCACCCTTATAGGGGTCAAACATTCCTAGTGACAGTTGATGCATTCTCTAAATGGGTCGAAGTGTCAGTAATGTCATCTACAAATGTGCAGTCTGTCATAGCAGCCCTTAGGCAATTATTTGCTACACATGGGATACCTGATGTAGTGGTATCTGATAATGGATACACAGTTAAGGGCCGCACAGTTTGCTGAGTTTCTAGCAGAATTAGGAATCCACCATGCATTTGTAGCCCCATTCAACCCCACAGCCAATGGTATGGCTGAGCGAGCTGTCCGCACCACTAAAGAGATCCTGGCTAAGTTGGAAGGGGGAGATTGGCAGGAGAAGATATATAAATATCTCCTCTGGCAGCATGCTACCCCATGCCCAACAGCAACCTAAGTCCGGCAGAGTTATTAATGGGCTGGAGGATTAGAATGACCTGGACCGTTTGCATCCTGAGTATGCCCGAGAAGCCTCCTGAGACCTATAGACAGCCTAGGGGATTTAGGTTAGAAGATTGGGTATATGCTAGAAATTATGCTGGCCACTCCTTATGGCTACCAGAGAAAGCCAGGGGAATCACAGGACCCTGTTCCTATGAGATAGTGCTAGAAGATGGCAGGGTCTGGGGGAGACATATTAACCAGCTAAGGGCCCACCACGTCACAACAGATGTCAGTACGGAATCATCCAACAAGGAACCGGAAAAAGTCCAACCATGGGGCACTGACAACTCAGCCACAGAAGAGAATGACCAGCCAGGGGACTTACCAGGGATTCCACAAGTGCCTCCAATGACAAGAAGTCCAAGTCCAGAGGGGGCACAAGAGTCAACACAGCCCAGTAATTCTGAAGCTCGGATGAACCCACCTACATCTCCAATGGCCGCCAGCACACCAAGAAGATCTGGGCGGATCTGGAGCCGCCCAGCATATTTGGCTGACTACGCATGCGCTGTCTAAGTATAGAGGGGTATTGTGTATGGCAGTTTCCTGGTTCCACTAGGGGGTGCCATATTCTGTTCTGATTGGTTCCTGCTTGACAGCCGGCATATATAAAGAGCTGTCAAGCGGCGTCTCAGTGTTGCCATTGTCTGAGACACGCGCTTAGTGAAATGCCATGTTGGCAACCTGTTAGCAATAAACTGTTAGCATTAAGAGATCTGGCTTGCCTTAGTCCTTCCCTCCACCTGAGTTCTCCCAGACAGAACAGTATTGTCTTTAGCTTTTACTTATATGCTTTGCTTATCTAAGGTTTTAAACTGATGAGCTTACTAGGTAGCTTTTTTTAAAATTACTATATTTGAGAGAGGGGGGAGAGAGGGGGGGAAAGGAGGAGAAAAAAAAAGAGAGAGAGATGATGTTAGAGAGCCCCATCCCCATTGTTTTATAGAAAGCTAAGTTAAAAAAATATTGAGAAAATACCAAGGCATCTCACAAGTCACACATGAAAGTGTTAATCAACTTTGTGTTTGCAATAATAAAAACCTGAAGAAAAACAGCCGTTTCACAAAAACCAAGAAAACCAAAACATAAAAAAGATCTTAAAGGTATGTTCAGTATCTATAAAATTACAAAAACATTAATGGAAATAAATTAAAAATCAAAATATGAAGAATTGTATGGAGTTCCATGAAAGAGGCCATAGATGGATGGCTGAAGATAAGCACCCTACGTTCCAATTATTAACTAGAGTCCCGCTTGTTAACATATTAGCCATAACAAGCTAAATGAGAAGCCTTAATTAACTGTTTCATTTGAAGCAACATAGTGCAGGAAATGATTTTACTAAGGTGGTATGGCTTTTTCCATGATTGTTTTTGACCCAAATATACAAATTATCTTTTTTTTCTCTACAATTATCACTTAACAAGCAACATGTTTTTATTATATCTGATAAGTGATTTTCTTTTAAATATCTTATACACTTACTACATGATCAATGCTCTATGAATTTCAAGGGTCAAAGCCTCTTTTCTGATCATTCTCTTTTTTTTTCAAGCCTAGGCCATTCCACCAGAGTGCTTAATGGCAAAGATGCAACGCATTTCTCAGAATTGGACAGGATTCAAATTTAACTGTATAACATAGCCTTTAAACTCTTCTTCTCCACTGTACACTTTCAGAATAAATTTAAAGTGAACTCTTAAAGTCCAGTGCCAGTATCATCATTACAGATCTTCTCTTTTTCTTTTTCATCATCTTCTTCCTCATATTAGTAGATTATGACGGCTTTTGAAAAATTCACAGCAGTTTCATTCTGTAGCAGATTAAAGTCTCCAAGAATAAATTAGAATGGGTTAAGAATATCTAACAGATTTTTAAGGCTTTTGCATAATACAGGCATCATAGCATTTCTGTTCACTTTGAAATGAAACTCTAGCTAGGTAAATAACTTTAGTGAGGACCTGGAACTTTAATTCTACACTCCTATAAGCCTTCTTTTATTAATATTGCCATTGCCATTTCTCATCTATGTGCTGAAAGGGATATTAAATAATTTTAGAATTTGCCTGAAAGGCCACTGAGCAACATTTTAATCAAAATGTACACTACCCTCCACTTCATATATATCACTTGTTGAAGACAGTGCCCTTTCTTAGATAAAAGTCAATTCAAATACTCAGCAGCAACCTATGAAATAATATAGCTCCAGCCAAAGTATTAATTCTGCATAAATAAGCAATACAAGCATGTTTTTCAAACACACTTTTATTAAATGAATTCCAGGCCTTTATTTTTATCACACCAGAGTGGACAGATTCCACTTTGTTGATATGATCCTACAAGAATATTCAAAGGACAAATGCTACTTTTGATTAATGGGAAGTAATGCTTCCTCTCTATTCTAAACTAGTTAGATGCAAACCCAAGTTTGTATCTGATTCTTGAAACTAAATTCTTGAATCTGGTCTTGAAACTAAAGTAGATTCAAACTATATAGAATGAAGGACAGTGAGGATGATGAGTAGATCAGTATAAAATTTGTCTAAGAACCATCAGAACTGAAAACAATCTAAAGAACAAGTCTATCTGAACTTAGATTGCTCAAATCTATGAGCAAAAATGTTAGAATGAAAACAAAGAGTGAGGCTGAATGCTTCAAATTTCTATTGAGAAATCTATGTTATCTGCGGGATCGCATCCTACCCCACACATCCCTGCGACCAATTCGCTCTCACAGAGAGGGACTCCTCCGGGTGCCGTCCACTAGGCAATGCCAGCGGGCGGAGCCCAGGAGTAGGGCCTTCTCTGTGATGGGCCCGACCCTCTGGAATGACCTCCCCCCCCGACATCAGAACAACCACCGATCTCCGCTCCTTCCGCAAGAAACTTAAGACCCACCTGTTCCAATTAGCTGGCCTGGCCCAATCGTAGTTTTAATCTTCAATCCTCCTGGCCGGTATTTTAAATTTCTAGGGGTAGACCTTTTAAGCTGTTTTTTAATTTTTATTATTATTGTACAGGCTTTATATTTAATTTGTTTTTAAGGAGTACCTAATATTTTTTTACTGTGTATATGGCTTTTTAGTTCTGTCTGTACACCGCCCCGAGTCCCTTCGGGGAGAGGGGGCAGTCTATAAATTCAATAAAATAAATAATAAATAATAAAATATGTGTAGACAAGTCAAGAAAGCTACATATTCACATCAATTTTCATTATGTTTTGACCAAAGTGCTTCCCTTCTGAGAAAAAGCAATATCCAAGATCTGAAACTTCTAACAGTGGAGCATGTTCAAGGAAACAAAAATAAAAATTATCATAATGGCCCTGGAATATATACACTATGGAAACCAGTTCAGGAAACAGAATCTCTGAAACTGATATCCTCACCTATGTTTCAAAATCCAAGACAAATTGGGATATTAAGACAATGATGCATTCATTTTTATGGACACCACACAGAATTGCAAGATGTATGGTGTCAAAAAAAATTGCAGGTGGAATGAGCTTCTTCAGAGATAACAATATCTTTATACTTATATAAAAAAAAGCTGGATCTTTTAAACTTTTCCTTATAATAGCCAAAAGATTAAAGATCCTGTAAGGTGTCAATGAGATATAACATGTAAACTTATCACTGTGCCTATTGAACCTAACTACCTACTTGTAAGGGTTATATATTACTTCACTCCAACAAGTCTCTGATCAATCAAGATCAAGAATTAAATAGCCAAATAACAACTGTATATAAACATCATACAAGTACATAATCACGAGAGCCTTTGAAAATTACAAGAAAACCCAAAATAGTTTTTAAAAAACCTGTTTTGTTTGAAAATTGTTTAAAAATACAAGTAATCCACGAATAAAACCCAGCTGCAAAATTGTTACAACTACGATAAAAGGAAATTAAGGAATAAAACCATGTTCTATTTTTTCCTGAAACAATTAATTTTAAGTGGGCTTCTTTCCACTTATAATTCCATTCTCTAGGATACAGAAAAGGCCTTTATCATAGATGTACAGCTCTTGAGTAGCAACATAGGAAGGAAGCAGTTGTGTCAAATAGTACCATAACAAATGAAATAAATGAAGTAATTTATTAACTGAAATAATAAATAACAACATTGTGTGTTTTGTTGTGCTTTTTTATTGTTTTGTGGTGTTTGTCATATCTGGGTTTTTTGTTTTTTTTTGTTATATGTCACCTGGAGTTATAATCTAGCGAGTTGGGTAGTAATATGAAGCTTTAAAGAGACAAGGTATCTGTATGGTCACAGACTGCCCAACCCTGAATTAAGATGGTTATTTATATCCTATGGTAGGGATCTCCAAACTTGACAATTATAGTACTTATGGACTTCAACTCCCAGAATTCCCCAGGCATCATGATCCAAAGTCTTAAAGTTGCCAAGTTTGGAAAGTCCTGGTCTAGGTAAAAGGTTTGGAATGGAACAACAAAACAAACCATTGAAATTCCAATGTTGTTAAACTATGCCCAGGTGGATTGTTTTGGAGTCCAAAAGATAACATTAAATGTATAGCAGAGGCAATCTATGCCTCTCTAAAAGAAAAAAAAGAGGTAGAAGGGATGATTGTACATGTCTTGATGAAGGCAGAAGTCCTTTCTATTTAGTACCTCCCTTCTTTCTTTCTTTTTCATATAGAATGAAAAAATCAAGAAATAATGAGAAAGAAGGGAGATTCTACCCAATTACCTGCAAGTTTCAGGAATATTAATTCTGCATTTATATTATTTTCAAATTTTGGAACTAAGCATTTAAATATTTGGAATGTCCTGCTTATATTCAGCTAGGAATGATCCATCCATTTAAACATCTATTACTTTTAGACAACATGCCATAGCTTTTTTTAATCACTGTACCTTACTTAATTAACAGTTTGAATTGATAGTCATCAAAATTAATCAAATTTAGTATGGAAAAGCTTGGCTCAGGAGAGCTTTGATTCATTTCCTAGTGCATAAGAGAGTTCATTAATTTAAGCTAGATGAATAGAAGGGCCTCGGGGTATTGACCCAGGAGTTGAGGGAGAGTGTTCAAATACTTAGTTGTCAATTTTTATTTATAGTGGCCATAGATGTTGATTGCAATTTTATGACTAGGAATCCCACTTTCTTTGTATATGAAACAGTACATTGAATCAAGCTCCCCTGAACATGTCCAAGGATTTTTTTTTTACTTTCATACAAAAATGGTTTGCAACTGTCACCTTCCAGAATGTATTTTTACCTCCCAGCTTATAGTATGGTATTCCCTAATGAAGTCCTATTAAAATATTGACCTGACCAGTTAGTATTTGGCTCTCTGAAACCAGATAGGCTGTTATGTGTCCATATAGTCACCAGAAACTGAACTAAAGTTTCAGGAATTCATATTTTAATATAATTAATTTAAACGATATTTACTAAGCACTTGCAAATACTGGACTATAACTTTAATAAAATATATAGACATTTATTTATTTATTTATTTTCAAGATTTATAGACCGCCCCCTCTCTCCGAAGGGACTCAGGGCGGTGTACAGGCATCTCATTAAAAACCAGATACAAAAAATAAATACCCTTAAATACCCTTAAAATCGAATTAAACCTAACAGCTGTACAAGATAATAAAAGTTAAAAATCAACCTAAAACTAACCCCTAAAAATTTTAAAATGCAGACTTGAGGGACTAAACTGGGATTAGGCCAGGCTGGCTAAATTGAACAGGTGGGTTTTAAGCTTCTTACGGAAGGAGCGGAGATCGGTGGTGGTTCTGATATCAGGGGGGAGGTCATTCCAGAGGGTTGGGCCCATCACAGAGAAGGCCCTACTCCTGGGCGTCGCCCGCTGGCACTGCCTAGTGGACGGCACCCGGAGGAGTCCCTCTCTGTGAGAGCGGAAGGGATGTATGGGGCAGGATACGATCCCACAAATACCTAGGTCCTGTGCCATGGAGCGCTTTAAAGATGATAACCAACACCTTGAAACGCACCCGAAAGGCCACAGGTAGCCAGTGCAGCCCGCGCAGGAGAGGTGTTACGTGGGAGTATCTAGTGACTCCCGCAATTCTCCGCGTGGCCGGACTGAATGAATGGATGCCTGCAAAGCAAACAGCTTTAGAGGAAGCTCATTAAACCCACAACACCAATTAAAATTAAGATATAAGAATCTGCTGAATTCTATATACTAGATGCAAGTAAGTGTGAAAATATGGTCCATTTAAATGCTTTGACCAATATATGAATTTAGATTTGAAGTCCATATAGGAGATCCTTATGATATGTGTGATTTAACCAATTTGAGAATCACACTTTAAAAAATGTATACAAATATATATGTTTGAAAGAATTATGTATGTATCTATTACAGCCGAGTGGGTTGCTCCCAGTTCAGCCCAGATCAGGCGAACCAGTAGTGATAGCAGTGGGAGGCTCTGCCCATCCGCTTGGATGCTTCTGCACAGAAGCATCACACGTGAGCACACACACATGCACAAGCAAATTAGTAGTAAAAAAAATTGGAAACCCACCACTGAATTACAGATAGGTATATTCAAACTGAATTTTCCAGGACAGCTGTTTTGCAAACAACACACTCGGTATATATAAAATGCAGGAGTAAACTGTCCCTCTAAAAGTAAAGGCATATTTGATGCAAAATGTCTAGGCAGAACTTAACAAGAAGAAAAGATACTTATTGGAAATGGAAAAAATAGCAGACTTAGATACCTTATATACTTCATAGTGCTTTGCAGCCTTTTCTAAGCAGTTTACAGAGTCAATATATTTCCTCCAATAATCTGTGTCCTAATTTACCAACCTTGGAAGATGGAAGGTTGAGTCAATTTCGAATCAGTCAGGACTGAACTTCTGGCAGTCATCAGAATTAACCTACAATACTGCATTCTAACCAATGCACCACCACAGCTCTCTTAATGAATGAAAATTAACATAATTTCCTATGCCTAGCTAGGTAGCAGATACGAACTACAGTATCTTCATCTGTTTCATTATCACAAGGAATCTATGGAGTGACAAGGGATAACTATAAGCAATGTTTGGTTAGATTTTTGGTTGGAACCTTCCATCATTTCATGTATTATTAAATAAATAAGGTTTATGCTTCTCACCTGGTCTAGCAATTTATTTTTCATTTTTTAATATTTATTTTTAAAGTAATGACATCAAAAGCTAACCTATAAAGCAGAAACAAAACCAAAGCAGATTTTTTAAATAATCTATTGAAAATCCCCGATCCTGAATCACTTTAAATAATTAAAAAAGGTAACATATGCAGTTCTGCAGTCATTTTCCTAACACTATTCATTGAGTATATCTTTGTAGTCCATGAGGATTAATTAATACATATAAATGCATTCACACAACGTATTTGCCATTTTTGTTTAGTTTCTTCAAGGGAACACAGATATCTCTCTTGTACATTGTATCACACAAACAAGATAATATATACCTTTATTGAGTAATAAGAAGTGCAATATTGCCTTTCAGATATAGGTTTGCCCAATCATGATGAGCAAGAATATCTGTTAAAGTCCCCCTTGGATTAGGTATAGCAGGAGAGGACTCAACAGGACTATCTATGGAGATTCTTAGTCATCCAGGTCATGGTTGTCCCAAAAGTCATCCACACCCATTTGCACTATTCAAATGATCCTGAGGACACAAATAAACCTCCAAGTGGTCCCAACAACTCTCAGAAAGAGTGCTAATGACCGTGGCTGCAAGGAAGACAAATATTTCGCTTAGCCACAATTCAGTCCGAAATGAAGAAGCTTCTTGGATAAGAGCAAAATGTCTTCGAGGAAAAACAAAGTCCAGTTGCCTTTTGAAAAAGCACCTTTGAAAAAGCACCTTTGAAACAGCTTAAGCTCAGAGACAAATATTGCTCCTAATTTTATCTAAAAGCTAGTAAAAATGGTTCTTTAAAAAAAAAATAAAGTCTTTCAATACTATTTGTATGGACTCATCAATACCAGAATAGTTGTTATTATTTTGCATTATTATTATTTTATTATTGGTGGTCATTGTGTTTTATATTTCTTAAAACACCAAAGGTCTATTGGAATTGAAATGGTCAATAGATTTTATAAATAATAATAAATGCAATGAAACTTTAGTTAATAAGCATGATTTTTTTTCACTTAGTAAATAGTGCAAGCCATAAATCTGAAGGAAAGTAATAAAATTACATTAGCATGCAACGCAGAACGGCATGCCACTGTAATATACTGCTTGCTAAATAACATCCAATATGTTCATATATTTAGGCATATTAAAATGTAAATGTTAAACAATTTGGAAGAGAGCTGGTGTTTCTTGAAGCTCTTGAAAATTCATTCAACAGTTCTTGTTTTCTTTTAATCAAATAGGGCATATCAATAAATGTGTTTATCAATTGATTGATCTAAATGTACAAGGTTTATCTTGATTTGCAACTCGATTAATAAGAATGAGGAAAAATACAAGTAACAGTCAGAATTTATAGTTTTACTTGCAAACTATCTAGATTTCAGTTACCCCACACTAACCCAATTAATTTTTCACTTTTAAAATGTAACAGGCAATTGATAGTGGCTACAATTCAAATTATACATAAAGAAAACTAGACTGCAACTCATTGAAACCAAAGGGCTTTAACGTCACTTACTTCTGCTTATTTTGCTTCATTCATGTTTTGCTTTGTTTTTTCCCTAACTTCCCCAAAATCTTTATAATACATTCAACATTGACTAATTACCTATTACACACATTGTCATTGTTATTAGGAACTATGATAAAACAGCTTGAATTCAGGGACACAGATAAGCAAATATTCCACATTGGCTGAGCACTATCAGCATTCTCCAAAGATTATTATTTAAATGTATAGCATCCTCAATTTATAAACCTTCGTTTAGTGATCATTCAAAATTACAACGGTACAGAAAAAACTGACTTAAGACCATTTTTCACACTTGTTCCAGCATCCCTATGGTCACATGATCAAAAATCAGATGCTTGCCAACTGACTCACATTCATGACGGTTACAGTGTCACAGGGTCATGTGATACCTTTTGCAACCTTCTGACAATCAAAAGTCCACAGGAAAGCCAGATTCACTTAACAATTGTGTTACTAACTTGACAACTAAAATAAGTCACTTAACAACTGTGGCAAGAAAAGTCCTAAAGTGGGGCAAAACTCACTAACTGTCTCACTTAGCAACATAAATTTTAGGCTCAATTATGATAGTAAGTCAAGGACTGCCTGTATTAAGAAGAACACTTTTCAATGATATCCATTGGGTTGCATACATGACATTCTTTTGAATAACCTGTATGGGATAATTCCAAGAAACATTAAATCAGCCTTAACTGGGTTTCCTCCAGACAAGAATTTAGAGAGTTGTAGTTCCATCATATCTGGAGGTTGATAAAGACATTACAAGCCTTCAGATTTGTTGTCTTCTCCATATGTCCAGGTTGGCAGTAAAGGCTTTCATCACTGGATTGCATTCATCTCTGATTGCCATATCAAAAGAGAGAGGTACTTTCTAATTCCCATGACCAGAGTTAATCCACTTAGAAGTGATCCCAATGATACTCCAAAGAAAGCAATATAAAGAGGCACTGCAATTTTTAATGTTCCTAAAGGCTGACCACTAAAATGGATGATTATAAATACTTGGGTAAAATAATATAAATAAGTTATGTTACATCCAATTCTGATTTTAGTTTCAGGAAGTGATACATGCAGACACACATACATATATATATCCATACATTCATGCTAGTTACTTTGACAGCTAGCACTCAGATATCCCTGCCTTTTATTCAGGATTTGCTGCCTGAAATTACATTTCTGCAGTGCCCCTCACAGAAGCTTTATGGTATAAATACTGCTTAGTTTATAGCGTTGGTCACCAGAGGGATGGCATTGCTATTCAGAGCCCTGTCTCATTACAAAAGATTTATAAACGCAGTTTGCTTGAAAGATTTATAAATGCACTTTGCCCGATTTCACTGAGGTTCCTTTAGTGTAGAGTACAAAACCTAGAAAAAGAAATTCAACAAATGTGCTGGGAATTTTATAGCCAATGACATTGATACCAAAATCAAAATCCTCAATTTAATTTCTGCCTGCAGTAAAAAGATTTGTTTTGTGATCTGTGACAAATTGTTTAAAAAATTCAGTCAGAAAACAAGGGGGCTGCCAACAGAGACAGAATACACTTAACAGCATAAACCTGTATTGTTGTACTACACTAGAGCCGTGGGTTATAAGATTAGTGTAAGAACATTATTCCTCTGAATTAATAAAATATGTCATATACACTGTCACTAAATAAAGCCTGCCACAGCCTGACTCATAAATAAAATAATGTATTGTAGTGTGCTGTCTTCCATAGTAGTTAAGATTTCAAAATTCCAACAGTAGCATAATTCTATAAATTTTATATAATCTTCATTGGCAATCTTTCAGTTAAACACAGTAGCCTTATTTTGGCAGAACTACTCAAGTTTATCAGTTTACTGGATTGCATGGTATAGCCTTTTCTACCAATCCTCCTTTGCTGCTAATGTTTAAATTGAAAGCATATGCATTTGATGAGAAAAGGCACTGCAGAAGAGGTGTCAGTAGATGTGATCTAGCACAGTGGCTCCCAACCTTTTGGGCATGAGGGACCGGTTCCTTGGAGAGAGGTTTTCTGCAGACCAGAGAGGGTGTGGTTTCCCTTGCTGCTAGCATTTCATAGATGGGGCTTCACTTGTTTGCCTGGACTGGTTTCTGGCATGCCTTGGACCAGTGCTGGTCTACGGACTGGGGGTTGGGGATCCCTGATCTAGCAGAGTATTTGTTCATTGAGTGCTCTACCCTTGGAATCCATTCATCGTCTGCTGTAAGTTTGCCATGTTGTGCTGTAACATGTTGTTCCATGTTGTGCTGTAAGTTTGCATCTAAGCACCCCACAGTCCAGATCCTGCTCCCAGGTCATGAGTTTGACACTCCTGTCCTAGGGGGTTGGCAGACTATAAATGTATTTGTAAAGACATCAATAACTATAATTGGATATTGAGAATGTAGTATGGTATCCTCAGTTGTAGTTAAGTTCAGTTTTAACATTATTAAAGATGGATAGCATGAACCAATATTTAAAATTTGTCTGGAAAAATCCCAGGTAATGTATGCAAATGAAGCTTTCTTCCATGTTTACAGGTACCATCTGGCGTTTCCATCCACATAGCATTGAAAATTACTATGGGTCATTTCCAGTTTAATTTGCACTCAACTCACTTCCAATCAATTTCTATATCCAGATCAGAGGAAGCACACACACCACTTGTGTGGCAAAAATATAGTTGGCATAAATGTAGTTTGACGTTTATTTATTAAACTTTATCAAAATGTCAAAAAAAAAAAAAAACCATCAGAGAAAATTGCAGATTAAAGCAGGAATAACTTGAACAACCAGCAAACATTTATTTACCAACAGTAATACATAATCTTGAAAGTAATATTGCGAGTGATCTGCATGGATGTTGATTGTCGTTCCAGCTTTAACTGACCTCAGCAGCAAACTGAAATATCACACCAAGGGATCTTTGTCTAATTTGCACCACTAAAGGTAAACTTGGATGGAAGAGTTATGTATCCAACACATAAACCCGTATGATTTTTTTTTTTCAGGGCGGAAAAAAATTGTGCCATAAGAAAAAATGAAAAACTTTAGATTTTAATGTTCCTAATCATGGCTTCTAGCTGTGATGGAGATAAACAACCTCAAGTTTCAATGCGATATGTCACCAAACAACAGTTTCTAGAGAAAAGAAATAGAAGACAATCACTACTTCCAAGTCTTGCTGGCGAGTTTCTGAATCATCTAATTAGACACTGTAAGAAAAATAAGGCTAACCAAAATAGAGATTAGCTTATTTTTATTTTTTCTTAATAATGGGAAGAGGTAAGGAGATACATATAGTACTTAGGCTTTCTTGACTTTCTCAACACCAGCCCAATTTTTTCGCTCTCCCTCATTCTCTCTCATACAAACATACACATACAAATGCACATACACATACAAATGCACATACACATACTAGATATTTTTATATCTGTCTTTGTATTCATAAAGACTAGAAATGTGGCTTCAAAACACAATGCTATTTTTCCTAATATGGCACCCAATACTAATTTCTGTTTTCATGCATAATTGTTTAATATGATATATGTATTCCTAACCATGGTTCTTCACTTAGTTTGAGAATTTTGGACTAGGCCTGTTATTTTTGCCATAACAGGCTTCTTCAACTAGTACATGAGAATTGCAAAGCCGCTTAGTCATGCTCTGTGGGAATTCTGGAAATTGTAGGGCCATTACATTGGAAGATATTTAGAAAAAGCTCCTGTGGATTAATAAAACATTTCTTGTGGTCTATTTCTCTTGGAGAGAGAAGGTATAAGGAAAATACAAGATGTTATACAAACAAGTGTCCAAAGAATAAGGAGACTTCTTGATCCTGGTTGGAGAATTCTGTAGGTTGGAGTCCATTTAAAGTGGCTAAGGTTAAGTAACACTGATTCAGAAATTTCTCTTTATTGTTACAGCCATGCAAGAGGCAAAGTCCTAACAGTTTACTTTATTCTTAGTAACAACAAGAACAACCCCCCCCCCCATTTTATGTTTGTATTTCAGCATATATATGGTTGCCTATATTTGAATGATCACTTATTTTGTTCTGTACACATGCACGTGAGGAATATATTTGTGTTTTATTTTTTAGATAATTATATGTCACTCAAACACCGAAGGTGCATGGAGCACTGTTACCTTTCCACCAAAGGTGGTTCCTATTTTTTTTTTACTTGCATTTTTTATGTGCTTTTGAACTGCTAGGTTGGCAGAAGCTGGGACAAGTAATGGCAGCTCACTCGGTTACATAGTGCTAGGGATTTGAACCAAACTGCTGGCTTTTCTGATCAAAAAGGTCAGCATGTTAGCCATTGAGTTCTGCTGACCAGCAGGGATTTGATCCTCCTCACTGACTAAAGATTGACTCAGCTTTCCATTCTTCCAAGGTCATTAAAAGGGGGACCTAGATTGTTGGGAGAAATATGCTGTCTCGATAGAGGTCTTAGAGAGAGTTCTAAAGCATTGTCAAGTGATATATAAGTCTAAGTGCTCTTGCTATTAAAATATCAATTAAAACTCATTTGATCATATAGCGTACTGATCCAATATAAAATTTCTATGTTTTCTAAAATGTCTAAAAAGGACAAGTAAAAATTACAAATCTTGAGCATTAAAATAGAATGACTTGCAAATTCAAATGCTGGCAAAAGTATTCTTTCTCCATCACAGATCCCAAATAAATTGGATGTATTGAATTAGGCATAAAAATGAGATATGACAGGAGAAAGTTGTAAAACTTCTTAGCAGAAGCCTAATATTGGCAAAATCATGTTTTAAAAAAGAGAAGGTTTTATAGTTTTTGTAAATCTGCAATCTACTGTCTGGAAAAGGAGGGTTTTGATTCAGTAAAGGAACAGATGTTTGGGAAGATAACATAGAGATGCTGTCAGAGACTATAAACTAAACTTGAAGGAGTGAAAAAGAAAAATGTTGTATATTAAACAAAAAAGCTGAAATAAGGTAAAATAACAAAAGGTATTATTTTTTGTTAAAAATAAGGGAGGGAGGGAGGGAGGGAGGGAGGGAGGGAAGGAAGGAAATAAATCATATCGTCCATTGCTGTCACTCATTAACCAATTGTGCCTGTGAAGAACTTATGGCTGTGTATTAATTAGACTCAAATAAAACAAACCCATGCCAGGTAAACTCTTATAGGACAGATTAGGAACATAAACAATTTGAGGATATTTCTATAATATCAACATTAACTAGGACTGAATATGATATTAGAATAAAAAATATCTAATTAATCTAATTAGATCAGCCATTAATAAGAATGTATGTATGTATGTATGTATGTATGTATGTATGTATGTATGTATGTACGTGTATACGGCTGTGTGTGAGCGTGAGCGCGGGCATGCGTGTGTGTTCCAGCATAACTCTAAATTTCAATTAAACTTGGTACACAGATGGTTTAGTCTCTGGACACAAATATTGTTGGGGTAAGACACCCCTAAAACTCCTTGGTGTTTGTGTTAAGATACAGCCTGTTGTGCCTTAAAATGGCTTCTACTGTACAGCGCAGTGGAGTTGCCACAGTAACATCTTCACAATACTCCACAAGTACTTCCCTCTGGTAAGAGGGAAAATCCGACATTAGAAATTACATTTGGTCTGGACATTTTCCTCCTATAAATAAATACCCGGGCAATGCCGGGGTATTGGCTAGTAGTATTATAAATTTAGGATTAGATCTCTCATACTTGGTACACTGGTCCATATCAAATCAGAATGAAAGAAATCAGGAATCTCTTAAAAACTTATCCTTGCCACCTGGAACAACAGTGAACAGATTTGTCCATTATTTCAACATTTCAAAAGATCGGCTTTTCACTAGGGCCCATTGGCAGGAAAGCTGAATAACAATTTTAAGAAAGATTAGGAGCAAAATAAATAAATTTGTGGAAAACAAAGCCTTCCAAATGATCATAGGAAGTCCATAAAACTTGACAAGGAGTTAGCAAGGATGTTTTGAAGTGTAAATTCACTGTGCAAACAGTAAGCATGCCTATATTCCGAATATCTCATCAGTGCCTTTATGTCATATTTTCTCCGTTCACAAATTGAAACAAGATCTTCCCACCTGCCAGAAAATTAAGATCTGCATATTAAATTGTATTTTTTTTTTCAACATTAGATTATAGCTACAATATTGTTCCTGGCATGGAAGTATTATTGCTTACACTGATGTTGAAACAACAGAATGTCCTTTGTCATTTTGTATATGCCATCAACTCACCAGCTTTATGAAATATTGAAAAGTGAATATCAATGGTTACATTTTGGGCGGGGAGGGGACAGTTGATTAATAAGAAAACTGCTGAACGCCCATATACAGACAGTTACATAGAAACCCTATACAAAAGGGTCATGGCAGGTTTTGACGTTCCTCGCCAGCATTGGTCAACTCTGAACTGGATCCATACCCAACAGAGTATCTGCCAGGACTCATTGTTTAAGTGGGGTCTTGTCTCTACTCTTCAGTGTGACTGTGGTGCTCCTCGACAAAATATCCACCACATTGTGTCTGAATGTCCATCAAGAGCTTACACCAGCCCAATGCCTGATTTTTTTCAATATAGACCACCCTGTCCTTAAATGGCTGGGTGGACTGGATGTTAACATTTGAACTACTATAAGTCCATGAATTTGCCATACTCTAAGTAAATGCAGGTGTTTAATATAATATTTCTATTATTGATTGTTTTTTTGAACCTGTCCAGATTATTTTAAAACTGTTATTCTTGTGGAAATGTAAATAAAACTTATTGTTTTCTGTTAATCAGTGAAAAGTTAATGAGATTTTGCTAGAAATCATGTGGCAGGTGTGTGACAACATGTAATGGAATGCACATGAAATTCATCATCTGAGAGGGTTCTTTGACAGCATCTATTTGAACAAAATAAATATCCTAAAGCAGTTATAATAAAAAAGATATACAATAAATATCAATCACCTGCTAAAGTGAATCAGAAAGGCTAAAATGTCAGAATTAGTGAACAAAGGGAAAATAATATGCTAAAGAAGATTTTCCCAGTCAGATACACTCCAGTGGTCAGCTGAAGATAATGACTGCTGGAGATAAACCCATTTAGAGAGCAATAATTTGAAGGGTATTAAGCAATAATGTTTTAGGCAAAATGAGACAACCACAATAGAGATCTGATACTTCACTTGCTACTGTAATATTGAGAGGTGAGAACCATTTCCATGCTCAGTCAGAGGAAGCAAAATATCTTGGCCAAGCCCTGAGCAATTAAAATTAGGAACAATCTTAAATGAATATTTTGAATCATTAAGCAGAAATATAGAGAATGAATGGCTAAATCTTTTTTTTCTTCTCTAATAAATCTATGAATTTAAAAATGGATGTTTGTTTACATATATATCTTCGAATCATATATTTTGAATTAATTATAGTAGATTTGACTTGCCATCAAACATATTAATTTTTATAATTCCTCTTCCTTTCATCTGTAATATGTGATATTTAAGGACTATGCATGCTTTACAACAGGAGTGTCAAAACCATGTCGTCACAACGGCATCATGTGATGTATCAGACTTTTTTCCCCTTCACCAAACAAAGTGTGGGTGTGACCAGTGCGCAATGCATCTAGGCCATGGGCTGTGAGTTTGACAGTCCTACTTTACAACAATGGTCTTCTCCCTAAAAATAAGAATATTAAATTTAATGGCGACTCAGATAATATCTTGACCCAGACTAGTTTCGATTGCTCATATAACGTTTAAGTAATATTATCCAAGTAGAATTTAGACAATTATAAAAACCAATTAGGCTTCATCCACCATAAATTCTTCTCAGCCTAGCCAGTATTTCAAGATAGCTACTCATTCAATGAGACGTTTATTTATATATTTTTAAAAATATTTTATTATTTCTAAAACTACCTGAAAAAGCAATATCTTGGGATGAATTTTTGAAGTTGTGGAACATCAATATTGGTCTTTAGGTCCCTTTTCCAAAACAGTAACATTTGCCTATCCAAATTGTTTCTATTGGCACACAACTTCATTGCCACTGGTACCGTGTTGGTTTTTAGATGAGTTCAGAGTGTCCGGGTGTCACTGTTTTGCCATAGACATCCAAAGGTTTTTTTTTTGTTTTTTTTTACACATAGGCATATTGTGGCTGTACTATGTTGAGTTTTATGTCAGCATTTAAATGTTCATTCTTGATATGGAATAATATTTAGAATTAAAACGTTGAATAGGCAAAGGAAGGTTAGAAGTGATATAGTTGGAGAAACAGCAAGCCTGGCAGGAAGCAAAACCAAGAAAAACGTACACCTTGCACTCCGAGGAAAAAGTGATTACTGATATATTCAAATTCAGACTATAAACGCCTAAGTTGCCACAACCTGTCTTTGTAAACTCAGGAAAGCTCCATTTACATCATTAAAATATATAAGTAATACTTATTACTTCTTTGTTAAATTTGTGTATCCCTCTCAAGTCATACGTATTAAAATAAATGATATAACAGTAATAATAATAATAATAATTTATTAGATTTCTAGACCGCCCACTCTCCCCGAAGGGACTCGGGGTGGTGTACAGGTATAAGTTTAAAAAACCATACAAACAATAATATACATAGCTAAAATTAGATTAAATAGCCCCTGTACGAATTTATAAAAATTAAAAACTTAGACCATAAAACCAATCATAAAAATTTAAAAATGAGACTGAGGTGGGAAAGGTGGAATTAGGCCAGGCCGGCTAGCTGAAACAGGTGGGTTTTAAGTTTCTGACGGAAGGAGCGTAAACATACAATTATGAAACATGAATAAATAAGAATGGTAAATATACAAAAGCCAGTGGATGGAATTTAAAATTACACTTAAAGCCATTGTGCCTCCTCCTCAAGTATAACTAAAAAAACTGAACGATCCTTAGATGTTTATGTGTTTGCACATATGTCTTTATGTTTTTATATGTTTTATTGTACGCCGCCCCGAGTCCTGTGTGGAGAAGGAGCGGCTAATAAATTCAAATTTATTATTATTATTATTATTATTATTAGAGCCTTTCTGAAGGTTTACAAAGCAATGCCTACCAAAATCTCATACAAAGTTCATTCCTGAACCATGGAGAGTCTGGCAATAATAATAGTCGTATATGAAATATATATAGATGACCTTCAAACTTATAATATAAATATACTATATATGTATTCTAGTCAGTTCTATTAACTGAACAACTTTGGCAAATAGTGTCCTTATTACCTAAAACCCATATTCTTTTTGCAACAATGTTCTTGCAGTTATTATGTACAGAACTAAGTAAAGTCCTCTATAGAAATTAATCCAGGGGTGGGCTTCAAAAATTTTAGCAAGAAGTTCCCAACCCAGTTGCTGGGTTGGCATAGCCTAGTCGGCCTCTTGCATCATGGGGGGGGGGGGATTTTTCTGGGCTCCAGAGGCTTTCTGCGAGCCTTCGGGAGGGCAAAAACGGCCTCCCCTGGCTCCAAAGGACAGAAACAGTCCTCCAGTAGGCCCATTTTTCATTCCCCCTGAGTCTCCATGCACACCCTGCACTTGCCTGCATCCAAAACAGGCCGCGTGTGGATTCCTGGGAGGAGAGGGGAGGCAGGGCCAGCCAGGAGTGGGATTTGGGGGTTCTCCAACTGCACAGAATCTTAGTTAGAGGTTCTCACAAATCCCCAGCAGCCCACCCCTGAATTAATCTCCATTGCCTTTATTGAAAACTTGTACAGAAAATATGTCTCTTCCTCTGGCCTTCCATGTTAAAAACCACAAGAATGTGAATTTTAGTCCAAATCTGGGGTTGAAAACCAACTACATGATTTTGGACTAGTCACTCTCTCTCAGACCAACTCAACTCATGGTTGTGGAGAAAAAAGTAGGAGAAGGAAGGAGTATTAGGTATATTTACCACCTTAAGTTATTTATAAAGTAATAAATAAGGATTTTTTAAAAAAATCAGGTAAATAATAATAAAGATGATTGGAACGGGATTATAAATGACATTCAATTTTTCAATAATCAGTTCATTCAATGCTGATAGAAGGAATTAAAAAAAAGATTTAGATGTACAACTATATGTACCTTGGTTTACATATGAGCTAGTACTCTGCATTATCAGCATCTGCCCTTATGCATATTGTAATTAATAAATATATAGGTAATGCAAATGCTTCCTTCAAGATATTACTCCTCACAGTTCTCTAGTGATTAAACATGACAATTTTAGAGTGGTAGGTAATGCTCTATTTGTAAAACTTGAATAGAGTTTTGGAATCCAATAGATTTAGATAATATGACCTTGGAGAAGGTTGTTTTAACTGGTGGGCTACAATAACGTATGTTATACATATTCCCTACAGAACATCAACATCACAACTGAATTATTTAGCAAGCCAGGAAGCCAGAAACCTATTTAGTAAGTTTCTATTTAGTGCTCTCTATGCTAAAAAAAAATATTTCTGAACACATCAGGATATATTTCTTAGTGTTTTATCCATCAGTCTAGATTTCATATAATATATAAAAGAATATTTTTTTATTATTTTAAATATAAGAAAAAGAATGTGGACTAGAAGAAAATTAAGAAAAACTGGAACAGAAAAAAAGAACATAAACATCTGAAAAGTCAAACAATTAGGGAATGAAGCAAAGAAAAATAGATTGTTGATGCAAACATAGAAAAGTGATTTTTCTATGTTTGAAAAGGTTTCAAACGTAGGAACCTTCTATAAAAATATTTTTTATTATTTAAAAGTAAAATAATAAGGACAATATCTGCCTATTACACAAAAAGGAAAAAAGGAAAATTAAAAATTGTACACTTTGTAATATTCAGTATTTTCATGATTTGAGCTTGTCCTTCCACACATCTGAATTTCTTTCTTTACCTAATTAAAATATTAAACAAATCCCTCTTCTTGAATGTTTGCTGCTCCTAATTAAGCAGTGGATTTTCTTTAGTAAAATTAGCATTCCTATCCTTTATATTGCTAAAATAAGATACGTAAACCACATTTTGAAAGTTTTTTTCTTTAAATATATTATATGGAATTTTAAAAAACCTTCCCAACTTGTTCCATATGTCCTGCATCTTGGAGAAAAGTAAATACATATCTTTTGTATTTACTTTTCTACTTCAGAATTCCAGGATGGGTTCCATCTGGTCTTGGAGCTTGGACAATCTAATATCCTGATCATCTGTTCTGGCATGATCCTGATTTCCCTCAGTATTTCTTGCTCCTCTCAGGGGAAATTTCTGTCTGTTTCCAGCATCTGTCCCACATCTTCTTTTATGAACACAGAGGTAAATCATTAAATTAATGTCTAGAGAGCCGGTCGATAAATTACCATAGTATTCTCTGTTATGGATTACTGGTTGCTATGGTGCCTAGAATGTTATTTCAGTCTGATCCAAAATCCAATGAAGCTGACAGGCCAGTTTGGTCCCTTGGCTATTTAAAACCAGTATGATATAACTAACAACATTCCACAAACACCATTATATCCCAATTCATTAGAATATTTGAAATGTGAAAAGGTCTGGATCTATTTCTAGGTTTCTGGATGATCTGCAGTTGATAGGAGAAAGAGCTAACTCAGGCTGAAAAATATTTGCCTTTCTGGGACCAGTCTCCCCAACCTTCCTTTGATAAGTGGGGAAATAGGAATTGTAAAAACACTTGCTCCATATCATAGATTATACTGTGAAATGAAGAACAAAAGCACCATTCAACTTCAAGACTCAATACATTCCTAAAATCCAAATTCTTTAATTTTAAGAGTGTGTCTGACTCCAGAAGTTAGAGTTCTAGTACAACAAACAACTGGATCCTACAAACCATTACATTAGTTGGAGAACTTTGAAATTCTCTTTATAAGGCTATATATAAGACTAATTAGCCAGTCTGGTCTAGTGGTTAAGCCACTACGCTAGAAAGCAGAAGAGCATGAGTATAAGGCCCACGTTAGTCATGAAAGCCAGCTGGGTGAGTTTGAACCAATCCCTTTCTCTCTCTCAGATGGTGGTTGTGGAGAGAAAATAGAAGGTGGAAGATTTTGGGATATGCTTTCTGCCTTGAGTTATTTGTAAAAATAATGATTGTAAATTTATTGTAAAAATAATAAAGATGGAGCCGAGGTGGTGCAGTGGTTAGAGTACAGCACTGAGGCTACTTCAGCTGACTGCTAGCTGCACTTTGGCACAAGGTTGACTCAGCCTTCCATCCTTCCAAGATGGGTAAAAGGAGGACCCAGATTGTTGGGGGCAATAGGCTGACTCTGAAAACCGCTTAGAGAAGGCTGTAAAAGCACTACGAAGCAGTACAAAAATGTAAGTACTATTGTCTACATAAAAAGCTATATATCTATGAACAATCTTTCACAATCATTTTTTCTTATATCGGCAATATTACTACAGAATAACTGGCAACAAACCAATGTTTGGTACCACATAGTAGACTACAGAGCAGTGATGATGAACATTTACAGCAGTGAGTGTCGAAAAGGGAGTGAACGCACACTCGTCCAGATTACAACCCGGAAGAGGAACTGCACAGGGGACATGCACGTGCTGGAAAATGAACTTCTAGTTTTTGACACACAGTGTGCCGGCAAGCTAGTCTTCCAGTTTCTAGCCCCTCTGCACAGGCAATGATCAGCTGGCCAGCACGCATACTCACGGCAGAAAACAGAAGTCCAGCTCTTCCAGTTTCTGGCACTGCTGCATATACAAAGGCCAAATGATCTTTGCATGCATGCCAAAAAAACAGAAGGGGAACAGGTGATGCTGCGTGTGCCAGGCAACATGACTTCACATGCACTTCAGGCACAAGTGCCATAGGTTCACCATCATGACTATAGAGTAATAATGAAAGGTAATTGGCGATGAAGCAAAGTTTGCCACTTCAGGACATCCTAAGGAAATATTGATAATTTTCCTCTGGGCAATGGAAAAGGACTTAATGAGTAAATATATGGAACTAGTAAGTAGGAAGAAATGTAGGAAGAAATATATTTTCTTTTGTTTGGATTCTTTTTCTTCAAGAAGAAAATAATTTTATCTTCTTAACTGCATGGAAAGCAATCAAAAGAAGCTGCTGTTTTCTACTGACATTTTAGACTTTCAGCTATTATCTTGTACAGCAGCTTAAACTTCATCCAGCCTTTTGTAGTAGTCATGTACATACCGTATTTATCGGCGTATAACACGCACTTTTTTCCCCGAAAAATAGGGGGCAAATGATGTATGCGTGTTATACGCTGATATAATGTTAAGAAGCCATGTTTTTACAGTTTAATACGGCCCTTTAACAGCCCTCCCTGCTCTATGTAAATGCAGCCCGCCCACAGCAAGCAGAAGACCTTTCAAATTTCTCTCCCACCACCTCCGTTTTGCGCTTTTCCTTTCCCTTTTCCTCCTTCAAGCTCCGTGCTCGCTGGAGGAAAAGGGGAGTGGGGGGGATTTCCGAGTTCCAAAAGCAGAAGACCTTTCAAATTTCTCTCCCACCACCTCCGTTTCGCGCTTTTCCTTTCCCTTTTCCTCCTTCAAGCTCCGTGCTCGCTGGAGAAAAAGGGGAGTGGGGGGGGATTTCCGAGTTCCAAAAGCAGAAGACCTTTCAAATTTCTCTCCCACCACCTCCTTTTCGCGCGCGCGCACACACAGGAAAAGCAGACACGCTGGAGGGAAAGAGGAAAGAAGGCAAGCAGGCAGGAAGGAGGCAGAAGGAAGGAGGGAAGGATGGAACTGGAAGGGAGGCAGGGAAGGAGGGAGGGAGAAAGGAAGGATAGGAGGATAGGGAAAGAGGAAAGAAGGCAGGCAGGCAGAAGGGAGGGAGGTGCAAGGAAGGAAGGAAGCATAGATAAGCAGGAGGGAAAGAAGGCAGGCAGGCAGGAGGAAAGAGGAAGGAGGGAACTGGAAGGGAGGCAGGAAGGAAGGGAAGGAGGAAGGGAGGGTGGAAGGAAAGTAAGAGGGAAAGGGGAAAGAAAGCATCTGAATGTACTAAACACGAGTCTTCAGGGAAAAGATGCTTCAAAGTTCTTTATTTGAAATTTAATTTTTTTTCCTGAAATTGCCCTCTTAAAATGAAGGTGCGTGTTATACGCCTGTGCGTGTTATACGCCGATAAATACGGTATGTGTTTCTGTATCCATGCTTTGAACGAAAGGGCAGCTATGTTAGACCAGGGATGGGATTCCACCAGTTCGGATCGGTTTAAGCAAACCGGTAGCTCTGATGATCAGCTGGGATAGAACCAGTTCACTCTGACTATCAGGTGGGCCCTCCTGCCTGACCTGAGCTATACTGACCTATAACTTCTCCGCTGATTTGCCCAGCAGAGCAGATTGCCGTGCCACAGTTGTATTACTCCTGCACACACTTGTGATCATCTAACCGGTTGTTAAACTGGCAGGATCCCACCACTGTGCTAGACTCAATATTTGTTTCCAAAATAGGTCTGGAAACCATTATTTTTGAGATTCTTAGAATCCCTTGAATATTGTCACCCATTTTTATTGGCAAATTAGTGAAAAAATATGTAATAATGTTATTTAAAAAGCTTGAATCTCACAACCAAAATTTTTAAAATCCACTAGAAATTATATTCTGTTCTACAATGTGCATTTTTGGAATGAATTTAAAGTATTTAATAAATATTGGGGGGGGGCTTAACTTCCATATCACACTACAATATTAAGAAAAATATAACAGACTAAGCAGGATCATTGTATCTGGAAAGATACATTAGTCTGGAAAATGAGGATCAGGTTGATTTACTAAATACAGGAACCAAATTAAATTCCCAGACAATTAAACACTTGCTATTTTTTGTTGTGCAATGTCATTCACTGTTAGGAAGGGGAAAGTTTCATAGTTGCAAGACAAATCCCAATTTTACAAGGTACTTTTTTGTACCTCTTATATTTTTACTTCTTTAACACTATGCTATGATCATTTTGAATGTGTTTCATATAATATCTCAATTTCAGTTTTTCTCTAGTGCTGTCTTGCTCTTTGCTGGATCCAGCGGTGGGGAAATGACCCCCTGAACCAGTATGAAGGATAATTTAAGCCTCTAAAAAATGCTGAAGCAACATCAACTGACATTGAAGTATTATAAGTATTAATTCTAATATCTATTAATTTGCTTTAAGCCTTTGATGGAAAATAAGACAGAAAATAGCAGTATGGCAACAAATGGGTATAGAAAGCTGATAATCCCTTATACAGACCAGGTTTAAAGTTATGCTCTATTTACATGGGATTATTATTTTTTTTGCATTTGCTCACAAGAGAGAAGAACAATTCATTTAAAGCACAACATTTCACACTTCATTTAAGTCCTGTCTCTAAATGTCCATAGTGGCCAGGCAGCCAAGGATGCGCAGTCACAAAACAAGGGGGATTTTGACTGAAAGGGATATGACCTGTTCTAGCTACAAAATGCATGCATCAACAGAGTTCATTTTATGAGAAAGAAGCATAAAAGAGAAACTGTAAAATGTAATGGCATGTGAATACAGTGTTAAATTTCAATAAAGATCTATAAACTGTGTCACTATTATTTAGAATATTATCAAGATTTTTAAACATAAGCAGGATGAAAATCCAGTCAAGTATGTCATAAGAAATAATATCAAATGCAAAGTTAAATGTGGGGGGGGGGGGTAAGAGAAAAATGTCTCTTAATAGAGATATAAAAACAATTCTTTCTCTAACTGCAATGGCTTAAATGTGGTCAAGCTATCTGCATTTTTTTTCAAATTTTGTGTTATTTTTCTTTGCAATTGGTACCTTTTTCACAATAGTACTCAGTTCCCTTATCATACACTATCTTTGTTGTAGATTTCACTGACACTAAAATACTAACCACTCAACTGACTTATGGAGACTTGGGTTGAAGAGATGCACAATTTTTTTAGTTTCATACATTATCACACTGATCATGGTTTTCTGAAAATGAGGGAGAAATGAATGAACACATTGATTTTATCTTTCCATTAATGGATGAAAACTCTTGCTTACAGTAAGATTTGAAAACTCATGGTCCTCTGGGTTATGGACATTAAATAGAGAAACTTCAGACAGTTCCCATCTAGTTCCAGTTACCTCTAAAAAGTTATGATTATTATATTTAAAATCAACTAAGAATTGAATTAATGTATACTAATTACCATTTACTTGCAGTCCTGCATTTCATGATGTATTACACATTTCTAGAACTAAGCATGAAAAAATATGACCTATACAATTAATGGCTAGCATAAAATCTGTACCACAGATCTCCTTTACTTGTTATACATGTAACCCGCCTTTTCCAATACCCCTCAAGAAAATTGTATATTTTTATACTATTTCCCACTAAATAATAGTTGGAGACATGCCAAGTCCAATCCTAGAGATTTTATATCAATGCAAATAATATTCTTATCCTCCATAAATGTATATAATCCATTCATTTAATATCTAAACTCTCATCATTTGGTTTTACTATCTGACCATATACAGATGAAACTCGAAAAATTAGAATATCATGCAAAAGTTCATTTATTCCAGTAATGCAACTTAAAAGGTGAAATGAATATATGAGATAGACTCATTACATGCAAAGTAAGATAGTTCAAGCCATGATTTGTCATAATTGTGATGATTATGGCTTACAGCTCATGAAAACCCCAAATCCACAATCTCAGAAAATTAGAATATTACATGCAATCAATAAAACAAGATTGTTCATAGAACAATATCGGACCTCTGAAAAGTATAAGCATGCATATGTACTCAGTACTTGGTTTGGGCCCCTTTTGCAGCAATTACTGCCTCAATGCGCGGCATGGAAGCTATCAGCCTGTGGCACTGCTGAGGTGTTATGGAAGACCAGGATGCAATAGCAGCCTTCAGCTCTTCTGCATTGTTCAGTCTCATGTCTCTCATCTTTCTCTTGGCAGTGCCCCATAGATTCTCTATGGGGTTCAGGTCACATGAGTTTGCTAGCCAATCAAGCACAGTAATTCCACGGTCATTGAACCAGGTTTTGGTGCTTTTGGAAGTGTGGGAAGGTGCCAACTCCTGCTGGAAAATGAAGTCAGCATCCCCATGAAACCCGTCTGCGGAAGGAAGCATGAAGTGCTCCAAAATCTCCTGGTAGATGGCTGCATTGACCCTGGACTTAATGAAGCACAGTGGACCAACACCAGCAGATGACATGGCTCCCCAACTCAACACAGACTGTGGAAACTTCACACTGGACTTCAAGCATATTGCAGTGTGTGCCTCTCCATTCTTCCTCCATACTCTGGGTCCTTGGTTTCCAAATGAGATGCAAAAGTTGCTCTTATCAGAAAAGAGGACTTTGGACCACTGAGCAACAGACCAGGTCTGTTTTTCTTTAGCCCAGGTAAGACGCTCCTGATGTTGTTTGTTGTTCAGGAGCGGCTTGACAAGAGGCATACGACATTTGAAGCCCATGTCCAGGATTCGTCTGTGTCTGGTGGCTCTTGATGCACTGACTCAGTCCACTTCTTGTAAAAGTCCCCAACACTTTTGAATGCCTTTTCCTGACAATCCTGTCCAGGCTGCGGTCATCCCTGCTGCTTGTGCACCTTTTTCTTCCACACTTTTCCCTTCCACATAACTTTCTATTAGTGTGCTTTGATACAGCACTTTTGGGAACATCCAACTTCTTTTGCAATTATGTTTTGAGGCTTTCCCTCCTTATGGAGGGTGTCAATGATGGTTTTCTGCACAATTGTCAGGTTAGCAGTCTTTCCCATGATTGTGATTCCTCCTGAACCAAGCAGAGAGACCATTTAAAGGCTCAGGAACCCTTTGCAGATGTTATGGCTTAATTAGCTAATTAGAGGGAACACTTTGAGCCTAGAATATTGCACCTTTTCACAATATTCTGAGATTGTGGATTTGGGATTTTCATGAGCTGTAAGCCATAATCATCAAAATTATGACCAATCATGGCTTGAACTATCTTGCTTTGCCTGTAATGAGTCTATCTCATATATTAGTTTCACCTTTTAAGTTGCATTACTGGAATAAATGAACTTTTGCAGGATATTCTAATTTTTTAAGTTTCACCTGTATTATGAGTATTGGAAGAAAACACTATTTCTTCAATGTGTATGTATCTGACTACTTGGTTCTATCACTTGTACGTAAAAGTACTACAGAGTACATAAAATGTGCTCATGTTTAAAATTATGCATAGGATTTAATAGATGATTCATAAACGAATGCTTTATAAATCTTCACGTTCGGTATGGAAAGAACTGCAAAGTGACGTAGGCACAGAGAGACATGAAAAGGCAGAAGTCCTATTCACAAACTTGTTGATTGACCAATTTTTAATTTATTAGTGAACTTAGGTAATTACCAATAAGTCCATTTAGAGTACAATCCAAAATAAAACAACACATTATTTAATTTGAAACAACTGGGCTCAAACTGGGCTGAAACATCTATTAATTCAGAAATCAAGGAAGTTTATTTATTATTTATTTATTTCTTAGATTTTTAGACCGCCCCTCTCCCAAAAAGGGACTCGGGACTTTGTTGTTTTCAACCCCAAAAGAAGGGTTTATAAATGGCCCATATGGGGCAATTGAAAAAAATGATATATGAATATTGAAATATTTTGAAGCTTGAATGTTATAAGGATATAAAGTTACTAAAAACTTTGAAAGTTTTCAGTTATATATTTAAAATATGTACTTATTATGTGTGTGTGTGTATTACAGTTATCTATATCACTTTTCTCAATGCTATACCTTATTTTAAATAGTTCTGTTAATTACTGTCTTGCTTGATTTGCTTTTTTATTTTTCTTAACAATACTTTTGTTACAGTCACTGATCGGAACATTGACTAGTGGTGTGAGCAACGTAAGACAATGTTATTTGTCTGCAGTTTTTATTTAATCAAAATTATACATTTGGATCAGTGTTGTATTTTGCATCTTTCCTATTGCTATCAATAACTATTTCATATCCTTCACTTTATCAGCGGCCTGAGATAGTTGTAAAATCAGATTAAACTAAGCTCCTTTATTATATTCAGGGTTTTTTGCAGAATATTATTATTTTAAAACTAGCAGATAAGATAACTGTTAACTGTTCATGAATTCTTTTTGGAATATTATTATTCTTATTTATTAATTCTGTAAACAAACCTAGTTATTGTCCTAAATCCTATTCATACCATAGAGACTGAAGAAAAACTAGATAGTGCTCACTCCCTCTCTCCTTCTCTCTCTCTCCTTCTCTCCCTCTTCCTCTCTTTCCCTCTCTCCCTCCCTTTCTTTCTCTCCCTCTCTCCCTCTCTCTCTCTCTCCCCCTCTCTCACACAGACAGGGAGGGAAGGACATAGAAATAAAATTTGATGTTTAAAAAAATTCCTTTTTATTTTATTTATATTTATTTAGAATTTTACACAAAGTAAAAAACAAATCTATAGAAGAAGAAAGAAATATTAAAAAGCAAACCTCTTTCAAAAAATATTCCTAGTAAAACTCCAGGGACTTGTCTAAGCAGTTACCAGAAGTCAACCATAAAAGCAATGACTTGCCCAGTATGCAAACAACAGAGAGCTAGACAATGTAGCAAAGATATAATTCGTAGGCTTCAAAATTAAAGTGGAAATTCAAAATTCAAACCTCCCTCACATGACGCTGAGGTTATATTTCTGAACTCTTTCACACTGAAAAAGTTTACAAGAATTGAGATACTGAACCAGTAGAAAAAACGGGGTTCAGGGCAAATTATCAAATCTTGCAACCCTGCAAAATCTTGTTGGATATTTGTATTGATAAATATGTACATACATTTTACAGCCTTTTCTTAAGCATTACTTTGCTCATATATATTTTCTTCCTAATCATGTGCTCTATATTCAAATAAATCATTTTCTCCATCTTTTCTACAGCTGCATTTCTAATTCATGATGGGAGACAAAAGGATCAAATGATCACCACACTATGAATTTTATTAGCATTCTTTGTTATGTTGAACCCATTAGATTCATCCAACTTAAAAATTCATCCTAGAGCTGAGAATACTTCACCAGTTTCAGCATAATATGGTCAACTTTGTTTCTAATGTTAGAGAGATCCTTCTCTTTGTTCACTTTGGCTAAAGGATATGGATAAGATGCATGTTTTTACCCTAGAGAAACAAAATTCAGGCAAATGTCAAGAAAGTTTGCATACCATATTTGTAATTTTCAATTAGGAATAATAACATTCATTTAAAAAAATATAAGAATTCTGACTTATTGACAATTTGCAAAGTGAAATAATGTTGTTTAAACTAGATATACTATGTTTAAATTGAAGGATAAGTAGCTTCGAAATGAAATATTTGACACTATGCAACTGGACTTTTTTTTTTTAAAAAAAAGAGAGACTGAGGTCAAAATTACCAGAGCTTGGTGGGTGGGCGGGTGTTAATAAATGACAGCTGGTAAGGTTTTAAATGAATAAAAGGGATAAAAGACATCAAACTGCTGTTATTTAGAAAATCAATATCTTCCAACAGTTACCATACAAAACAGAGAACGCAGCTGTTTCTTATTTATTCCAGGAAGCGAAATCTTGAAAACTGCTGTGTGTGTGACAAGCACAAATGTAAATCATTATCACAATCACCAGACATAGCAAACCACAATCATATGCTACTTCTCTCCACCCCCACCCCCCACCTTTCTTCTGGCCTCATAGATTTTGGCAGGATTTGTAATACCAGCAGTATAACTTCAGTGTTTTTAAAACCAGCCACTATATTTCAGTGATCATATAAAGTGATGAGCATACAAACATTAAATAATTAAAGCATGCTTTAATTATGGTAGGTGCCTTCCATAGGGGGAAAAATACACTTTTGGTATGGCTTCAAGTATTAGATATGCAGCATGTCTATATTATTATTTACTCCACCGTGCAAAAACTAAATTGTTCTGCTTATATTGCATTCCATTCTCGTATCACAGAAATAAAAATAAATTTTCTTCTTGATACTGACTGCATTTTGGCAAAGGAAACCCATATCATTGATTGTAGATGCTCAGCCTTATATTAATGAGAAACTATGTTCAGTGATTCCATACTACATATTACATTACATTCATGGAAGCCTTTGATTTCTGACGGTTGCCGTTTTTCCTTTAAAGCAATGTTTATCAATCTTACCAACTTTAGAATATGTGGACTTCTACTCTCAGAATTCCCCATTCAATTGAAGTCCACATACCTTAAAGCTGCTGGAGTTGAGAAATGTTGCTGTAGGGCTTTGATGGTTATATAAGATACAACAAGTAAGATATTAATACTACCCCAGGATGCTATAATAATGTCACTCTTTTGATTTCCTTGACTGTAATTTTATAGTCATATTTGTTAATAAATATTCTTGATTAAATAAATGCATGTACAATCATCTATGGGGATTCTAATTAATTTAATCTCATCTTTCATTAATGCCTTATTAATGCCTCGTTGATAGTCATAGTTCTGAGAAAATATATTGTATTCCTCCTGATAGGGGTAGCAACATTTTAGCTATTCAAGAACTGTTATTTCTCTCTGCCTGGGGACTCTAGGATGTACTATGTCATATGAATGGGAGAGATCAACCTTTTGGCTAGTTTTGGCACTATTTTTAAGATTGGGGAATAAGAAGCAAATTTGATTCTTTTACTCTTTCAGAGATTTAAGGTTCCTATTTTGTGGCAGAAGAAGGCCAGATCCTGTAGATGAAACTCAAATACTTTGACCACCTAATGAGAAGGAAGGACTTGCTGGAGAAGAGCCTAACACTGGGAAAGATTGAGGGCAAAAGAAGAAGGGGATGACAGGGAATGAGGCAGCTGGATTGAGTCACTGAAGCAATTGGTGTGAGCTTAAATGAACTCGAGGATGGTAGAGGACAGGAAGGCCTGGAGGAATGTTATCCATGGGGTCACGATGGGTCAGACACAACTTTGCAACTAGCAACAAAATTTTGTGGCATGAAAGCCTTTGAGAGATATGTACCGGACTAGAAACCATGAGACTTGGGTTCTAGTGCAGCTGGGTATCTCTCTTCTGAACTCTAGGGAGTTGGCAAACCCTTTTGGCATATCTCCTAGAAAACTGCATAGATTTATCCATATAGCTGGCAGGAGTGAAGGCTGCCTTTGCCATTTAGTTCCCCTCCCAAAATGAAGAAAATAGACTTAACTTGATATTGGCCACAAGATTTTTAGGGAGCACAGTGAGGATAAAGATACCCATTTCATCCTTTCATCCTTCACCAATACTCTTGGCTTTTTACAAACAAAAATAGGGTAAATATTTCAGACACACTTAATCTGAGTGGCCTCCAGCAGGAGCAAATGGGTTGCTAGAGAAGTGGAAATGTAGCCAATTTCTGCCTTAACAGAAAATGAACTACTGATTGCTCCAGAGAAACTCACAAGTCTATATCAAATGGGGATCTAATCCACATAGTACTCAAGCTGTATAACTTACTAGTAGCAAATTTGGGGATTTGATTTAAAATAGGCTCAGCCAGAAGTGGTATTCAGCCAGTTCTGACAGGTTCTGGAGAATCACTAGCAGAAATTTTGAGTAGTTCAGAAAACCGGCAGATAGGCTAGTCCCGCCTCTGCTGCCTCCCAATTGATCTAGTGGTAACTATCAGGCAGCAATAATGAACTCTTTTTCCACCTAAGTAAGGGAAATGCTGACAATTCAATACAAAAGAGAAATTAGAATGGGTATCTTGAGTTGTCTCAAATCTAGGCAGAGAAGGTTCCAAAGTTTGACTTCCCATTTTCCAAAACTTAACTGAAGTTTTTCCTACTGTTTTCTCAAAGTATTTTGGAATATCTGCGTGGTAGTTTTGACTTGGTTACACTATCATTCTCCATATCTGCCCACAATCTGAGAAAGTGTCATAGGAATAGTCCTTCATGAGTTTCATGTTTTAAATCTAATTCAAATATAAAGAGTGGGGGAAGACTGCAAAGTCCTGGTGAGATGACTACATAATTCAGGAAGGAACATTATTAGTCTTGCACTTAACTAAAGAAAGGGCAGTTCCCACAACCTAAATATGGGAATTCTAATCCTTAAAATAAAGTTAGAGAATGATTTATTTTCTATTAAATAGCACTTGGTGTGTGGAAACCTTTAAAAAAGTGGTAAATCATTTCAATTAGTTTCTTTTGCTTGTTTCCATGATTTTTCTGGTACTTTTGTACTGATCATTTGCTTTCCAACAGTCCTTGGGAATAAAAAGCTTGTCATGGATATTCATTCATTGTCAGCTTCTGAATATTTTTATTCTGGGAAGATGAATTGGCTCAGTTCACAGATGGTGCACTGCTGTAAATCAATTGTAAATAGGTTCCTGTCACTTTTGAGGATGGGAGAAGAGAGCTAATACAGTAAACACAGGTCATTCTCTTAATCCTGAGGAGACACTTACTGCTTTAAAGGGACACAAAATCCTCAGCATTCATATGCAAAGGCATCTCAAATGAAAGAGATTAAACTTAAGAAGGGTACAAGTTTATTGGTTAAAGGTGAGCCAGAGTTGAAATGAAAAGACTAAGCACATATGTAAAATGCTTTCAATGCTTTCAAAATGAGGAGCTATAAAATACATGCAGAACCAAATTATTTCTCATTGGAAAACATTAACAAGTGTGTTAACAAGCAGTATGCGAAACTGAAAAGCCATATGGTTTGTACGATATGCAAAGCCAAAACAGTTTGATTTTGGCTTAGTTGAATCTCTGTGGTTTATAAACCATGACTGTTTATACATGCTTTGTTTTTTAATCAACCAATTGTTGTTTGTTTCATAAATCATAATTAAGCAAACCATTGCTCAGTTTATTATGTGAACCTGATTCCCAGAAAGTCAAATTCATCTAAAATGTTTAATTAATCAGCAGTAACCAGAATGAGAATGGATCCATTGTACTTGGCTTGCTTCCCTATTGATTATCAAACTCAAATATCTACTATTTTAATATTGTTATGTGCTGCAACTAAAACAAATATAGAATAATGATATTTTATGGCAACTTATAATAATAAAATATCATTTCCTCTATATTTATATTACTTCTGTTTTGAATTTCTCATTCACTATTACAACATTATTGAAAATTACCTTATTTGATAACAAGTTACTGACCTATCTATTTTGCATTCCTTACAACAGGATAAGATAATTTTATATTTCCCATGTTTTGGATTATCAGTCCCAACAGCCAATAGTAAGGCTAATGGGAACTTAAGTCCAAAACATCTGAAGGATACTATCTATTTCTAATCATACTAACAGGAAAATAATTTCTCAGTTTTTGAGATCACTTCCTGAATTCTGCTCAGAAACATCTCAACTGAACCTGAAGCTATGATGTCATAGTGGTTGAAATGCACTATTGCAGGCTAACTCTGCCCATTGCCAGGAATTTGATCTGCATTAAGGTTGATTCAGACTTCCATCCTTCCAAGGTCAGTAAAATGAAGACCCAGATTACTGGGGGCAATATTCTGATTCTGTAAACCACTAGGAGAGTGTTATAAAGCACTGTGAAGTTATATATGTCTAAGGGCTATTGCTATCTCTATTCCTATAAAACATGGGTTGCCTACTGAAGTGAATCTTTTTTGCTGCTGCTTGTGTGTTGGCATAAGCCACAAAATCATAATAGGTTGTAATATAGCAACTATTTGGGGGAAAATGTCTAACTCATAAAGGAGTGGGGCAGCAAATCTTGTAAGCATCAAAATACTATTGTGTTTTAATATTCATGGGGGAAACACTTCCACCAGGCAGCAACACACTGTGCTGGACCACAAAACAGCTGTGCTTTCTTTTTCATTAACTTATTTTCTTGTTACTGCCCATTCATGGTTATATATTAGAATTAGTTGACTGACAAGGAAGAAAAGACTGCCACCATGCCCTGACTTCTTATATCTACTACTGATATAAATGGATCTGTTGATTGATTGCCTTCTGATAATTTTAATTTCAAAAATAAGACTCCTTGGATAGATTTTGCCCAACCTGGATAAACTGGAAATACTTAGTTATGACATTCACATATAAGAATAACACCCATATTGAAGAAGCCTTCTCTTGAACATCACTATTCCCATACCAAAAATCACGACCTGAGAACTGGTTACATTTTTAAATTAATCAGGTTTCATATCTGCTGCTGCTTCCATTTTCCTCGCAATAGGCTTTACTATACAAAGGTATCAAGTATAAGGGTATTAAGAAACTAACAGGTGGTTTGGGTGCATGGAACTGATGAAACATGAGTTGTAATTCATAATACAGCCCAGTTGACTTCATTGTGCCCCATGTTGGGACAGAAGCAGAAAAGGATAGGGCTTTCATTATGATGTCACATTTTGGTCATTAGTTCATGATGACAATTAAATAGAGGATTGCACTGTAGCTCACTATAACGGTGTGCTTCAATAGGAAATGACAGCTCTCATGATAGATTTAAGAAAGTGATTAATTGTTGCAAATCCAGCAAAAAATATAGTTGCTAAAACAGCTGCTATAAGGAGAAAGAGATACCTATAGTAAAGACTGTTTTCAAAATAGCCATTATTTTCCCAGAAAATAAATTGGTAGGTAAGTACTTTTCCAAATGAAGAATGTAGCTTCAACTACCCTTTTTTTGTCTTCTTTTAAAAGAAAATGTATAGAATAATTTAGAGATTAGTCTATGCTTTGCAGCAACTTAGTCTCAAGTAAGGATGGTAATATGGTGGAATACAAGGAAGCAATTCTCGAACCTATTAGATGGCGGTGTTACACTGAGGATCCTAGGAATGTTAATTTAATTATTTTCAAATTTAGACCCACACATCCTGGCAAGTCAGACTACAGATCAATAAATAGGTATAGTAATAAACGTCTTTATATTAGATCTATTAATGTCAACTGAGATATAAAATCACCTAGAACAGCACAAATTCTATGATGCCTCCAAATTGAATAGTCCAACATTGAGAATAGTCCAACATTGACAATAATGTGATCAATGGGAAATCAGACCTAATGTGTAAGCTCTAACTATACTCTGCTGCCAATTTCCCCTTTTTTCAGCTCTGCTTTCTCTTGAATTATTTCTCTAAGTAAATTTAGTCCACATAAAATTATATGGCACTTTAAAGAAACTTTATAGGGGGATGGGTTGCTACTTCACATATTTGTTATATTCTCCAGAGGTTCAAAAAGAAGAGGAAAATATGACTGGTGCTCATGAATCAAAATACTAGAAACTGTGAAGTATAGAACTCTGTTCCTACTATCCACTCAGGAGCATCAAAGGTTTTCATTTCTCCATGAAGCTTGCTCATCACATACAAGTTTGCCTCCAAAACACTCAGGAAATAGAGATCTTTCTGAATGCCTATTGAGTAATTAAAACTGGGTTCTATGTTAAACTTTTTGGAATCTATCCCAAGGCTTTGCATCTATTGAGAAGAGTGGATAAATCCAATATTTTTGTATGTACTCTTCCTTCAGACCTATTAATGTATTAATGCATACACTGATAGTGTTCCCAAGTAGAAATTTCCTTCTAGCTGATTGAACCTAATAGAAAATTGTGTTTCACTATTTCTGTATTGTTTTGAGTTAAGTAATGTGGGGAAACGCTACTTGTTTAACTGGATTGTAATTATTAAATAATCACTATTGGAAAGTGACAATAGTTCATCTTAGACTTAATTAAGACTGATTGCCTGATGCAAATCAAGCATCAACCTGTGCCTGAAGAATAGGTAATCTGTAGGTTGTGGATCATGACCTACTTTGGGCCAATGGCCAGAAGGCACTTTATTTTATTAGGTTAGTCGGTTAAACACCTCAATTCCCTTGAGAGCACTTCTAGACTGCATCTGTGGAGAATAAGGCTGAATTCTGCAAAGACCTAAGCCAAAACCTAAGCCATCTATGTACCTTTTTTTCTATTGTTCCACCAATAAAGTCATGATTTTCTTTTTCCATCTCTTTTAAACTAATTCATTGCTTTTGTTTTTCACTTTAGTGGTGGGATGATGTGAACTAACATGCATATTTCCATCAGGTCTGGGCATCACAAATCTCATTTTCAAAGGAATCAAAGTCAGAGGCAGATGCCACTACTAAGAATACAGTAGATAAGAACACATTTGTCACATTACAAAAGAAAAGAGTACAGAAATTGGGATTGCAGGAGCCCTAAGTAATACAAGTGGCAAATTAAAGCATAGATGTTCTTCAGTTTTTGCATATGTTATTGTAATGTTCATATTTTGCCAGGGTAAGAGTTCTAAGAAAGTTTTAGTCATTATTCTGCATCAAAATTATAAACAAATAATTTGTACATGCCCCCAAACAGGGACGTGTGGTCAGGGGAGGCAAGGGAGGCAGAGCCTCACCGCTCTCATCGTGAAAAAAAAAAGGGAAAAGGGAAAAGGTGCTGAGGAGCCTCGGGGAATGGGACTGCACGAGCCGCGGTCCCCTTCATGTTGACTCAGGAAGGTGGGGAATGGGACCACGTGTGCAGGACAGAGGGAGATGCAGGAGGCTCTTCTAGCCTCAGCCTCCCTCCTGCACACATGGTCCCATTCCCCGCCTTCTGTTGGGTTCTGACGCCGGAGCTCATGTTCCAGGGCGAATGTGCATGCACGAGCGGCTCGCTTCCTCACACTGAGCAATGGCAGGTTTACGGGAAGTTGCTCGCAAAAGCAGAAAGTGCGACAGACTTTTGGGACCGTCGGCTACCGTTTCCCTGCCAGCTCGCTTGCGAAAGGACCCTGAAAACTGAGTCGTGGCTGGCGCCTTGTTAAGAATTCCCCGCCTTCCTGATGACATCACCAGCCTCACCAGCCATAAATCTCACCGCACGTCACTGCCCCCAAATAATTCAATATTGATATGACTCAATCCACCCTATACTGATTGGGCAAGAAGGTTTGGAATTGCACTAGAATATCATTGTCTTCAGAATTTCATGCAAGGACATGAGAGATTTAAGCTTCAGAAAATGAAAAGAAAGAGGACAGAATATCTATTTAACTTTACTTTGAATTTTATATCTATTATACCTCATCATATTCATCCTCTACTAGTTACTTTTATCTATTATTTGTTTTAAAGTAACTCAGCAAAACAGGCTCTCAAACAAATATATTACTTTAGCTGATACAGCAACATCATATTAGGAGTCCTCAGTTCAAGCCTGATGACAAACAAAATAAACATCTTAATATCTCAGGTATGATAATGTAGGAGATGGATAATAACTTCTATGTTGTAAAGCTTTATTCACAAAATTGCTGACAACGGGAGAGATGTTTATGCAATATTGTTCTTTTTCAGGTTGCCAGTATACAGCACGTTTATAACATTTTGGGATCTATTTTAAAGTCTTTAAAGCAGAATGATTCAGCAACAACTGCTCTGTATGGACAACTAAGCAGGCAGGAACTGAGGCAAGACAGGTTATGCAATAAAACAAACTTTATTCTAACAGTTTAACAATGCAAAGTGCAAGGCAACTCCCGAACCAACAACAACTACATTGGCTATCTGACAGCACTTTATATAGGAGCTGTCAGACGGATGGACCAATGGGACGGCTGCATTTTCCCACTGAAAGGCTGTCTGAGTCTTAGCCGGCAAGGCTTCAGGCATCATCGTAACTCTGATGACTTAACATTTTGGTTCCAAACTGTTTCCAGAGAAATTAGACAATAGGTGTTCTAAGTATCAAGAAAAAGAGCTATAGAATGTATAGTTTTACTTATGTTAGATATAATGATGAATTTCTTTTTTCCAGAGTTGGCAACAGAGGAAAAGCAGTTAATGTTGGATGCTAGACCCAGCAGCTGGCACTCTCTCACATAATTTTAAACAATGGCAGGTAATAAGGGGCAAAAGGGTATCCAATACCCACAATAATACCACTAATAATAAGGGTATCCAAAAATAAGCAACTAACTTTGATTCCAAAGTTAGTTGCTTGTTCCCTAGCTAATTAGAAGTTGTTCCCATGTGCCTTAATGGTACAGCCTAAAACTGGTCAGCCTATGATTGGTTCAGTTAGGCCCATGTTTTAGTCTTTAGAGCTATTACTACTGGCACTGATTTCAGCAGGTTCTCGGGCACCCATGTAGTATGATAAACACAATATGCTATGGAATATTTGGGCTACATTCTTAAACATCTGAAAATAATTCTTATTAACTTCAGTGGGATTCACTTCTAAATGGAAATAAATGAGATTTGCAGAATTGCTTCAAACACCGGGAATACTAATATTCTTAGTACTTTCTGCAGTTAGACACATTATACTAGTAACTTACTAGTATAATGTGTCTAACTGCAGAAAGTACTAAGAATATTAGTCAAATCTAGCTGCATCTGCCTATCTATCCTACAACCTGGCAGTTCCTTCTTAGAAACTATAAGCAGGGAATGAGAATTGTCTTCTTTTTTTTTAGTAACTGGTATTTCTGGCTGGCTGGCTAAATATAGTCATCAAGAGTCATAGCTGCTGATGGTCTTATCATTCATGAATCCATGAATCCATTTGTAAAATCATCAGAATGATTAGCCATCATTTTGGTGATCAGAAAAATAAATAACAGGAAAAAGTCAGCTTTTTGTAATCATAGAATAACTTCATAGAGATAACTTCGTAAATCATATTTGTATTTGCTGCAAAGGGAATTGGAAGCTTCTTATTTCTATTTCTTTTTAACTTTTTTAACTTAATTCGTAAATCATATTTGTATTTGCTGCAAAGGGAATTGGAAGCTTCTTATTTCTATTTCTTTTTAACTTTTTTAACTTAATTAACTTTTTTTGCACTTTTGTATTTTTTCTTTTTTTTTCTTTTTCTAATTCCTTTGTTCTGAATTAGTTTTTGTTCATTTTTAAAAGTTTTAATAAAAATTTATATTAAAATGAGTTAGTAGTCATCATTTCAATAGATATTATCAAATCCATATTTTAAAAACATATTTCATAAAGAACCCCTTCCTTTTATCAGTCTTGAATCTCCCATTCCACCCTCACCTTCCAGACCTTAACAATGCAGGGAGAGAAAAAAAACCAGGTTCTAATATTGTGTGATAAAGAATTTTGGTTCGTATCCACATATAAAATTATGCCAAGTTCCACCATAATATTGCATTGTGGCAGTAGTGCTACTTCTAAAATCAATTTATATGATTTTATTTATATAATGCATTCAAATATCTGTTCTGCAGGAACTCTGTCCATATGGTCACTAAGACATTAGCTTTGTGGCACATAATGAATCAAATTTATTTGCCATTATTAGCTTAAATATGTGAGGTTCACAAAAGCTATTATTCAACTCCATGTGTGTTCATACAGAATTTGATCCAGTATGTGCTGATAGCAATGAGTTTTCCTAAGCTTTTTCAGGCCATTTTCAAATTAGTTATAAACTGAAATCACTGCTTCATTTATCTATCAAGCAATGGAAACAATACAGAGCACAGTTTCTGGAATTTTTTCTAACACGTTAAAACTAGCCAGGCTTTGTGTCATTGATGAGAAGGAGGAAGCTTAGAAGCAAGTAGGCATCAAACTTCTGAGCTACTAACCAACAATAGGGTTGTAATGGGGGATTGGGGAAGGGATTTATTTTTTCCAAAGCCCTGAATGTGGAACATTTGTTAAGTTAATTTTCCTTTTGTCATTTCCTTCCCTATAGTAAACCTAGCCCAGTTTAGTTTAGAAATAGTTATTTTGCTGACAGACTGACATTTACATTATCTATTTTCAACATCCTGCTGGGTCAGGGGGGAAAATAGGCAAAGAAAACTAGTAGGAAGAAAATCTGGAAAATGCAAAGTGCTTTAGTTTAAATAAACTGCATAAACTGCTAGTAAAGTTGAAATATAAGTACAGAAGTTACTAAAATTAAAATGTAGAGATCCTCCTTATATCCATAAACAAACCAAAATAAGAGTTCTTGCTTTTGAGTCCAATATCAAAGACCTGAGCTTCACTAAATAAATAGAACCTGTGTCGATTTGTTTCAACGAGTTTTGAGTTTCTGCTCCCTCTGTATGCAGCACCATGGAGTTGATTAAAAAAAACCTGACATTAAGCTGTTTGTACACCTGCTGTAGCTGAAATGAAAACATTAATTGACTTTCATAATTAAAAATCGTTTCCACAGTTGTTGGCCAAATACTAACTTGGAGCACAGAAAAAAAAAGGAAGGGGGGGGGAAGCATGCTTTAATGTAACCATGTCTGTTGGCAATTGTAATTACTGTGCTGAATATTAGTAATATTTTATTTTCTTATTTTTCATATTTCTAAGTCACTTTATTGAATAGGTTCATAGCAGTTTACCAAAAGGCAAAATGTTAGAGCAGTGTTTCTCAAACTTGGCGACTTTAAGTCCTGTGGACTTCAAGTCCCAGAATTCCCCAGCCAGCTATGCTGGCTGGGGGATTCTGGGAGTTGAAGTCCACAGGACTTAAAGTCGCCAAGTTTGAGAAACATTGTGTTAGAGTGAGGATTTGATAGCTGAGAAACCAAGAAACCATTCCATACATGATACAGGAAAACTTATGTTACACAATAACAACTGAATGATATCTCATTTTAGGACTTTCTATTTTAACCGGAATACCATAAGCAAAAAATATGTTAAAGGGCAAATCTTATTTAGAAACGTATATTAATTTCCATGTAGAATCCTCCCTTTCTTTCTCTAATAAGAACATTAATGCAGATAAGAACTAAAATAAGCTTTCAAAATGAAAATTAAAAATAAGACTGAACAAAACTGCAACTGATTTTTTTGACAGATTTCTCAAAGGGGTTTTATGAAATATAGAAGTTCAAAGAACCCATTTATACATCTCAAAATATTACTTGCCAAAATTTCTTACACAAAATGGATGGGAAGAAATAGGACAGAAATCTACATAAAATGTTGATTTCTATTTACAAAAATAGATTTTGAAACAATTATTACCATTTAAATCACAAATGTCAAATTCTGGATCGCAACAATAATAAATGCCCTTGATTTTGCCAACTAATAATCTAATTAATTTAGTCTGGTTCCATTTGTTCCATAGAGTGTGAAAAAAGACTAGATCCCTCCCTCCCATCTTCCCTTTCGCTCTCTCTTTCTCTCTCTCTCTCTCTCTCTCTCTCTCTCTCTCTCTCTCTCTCTCTCTCTCTCTCTCTCTCTCTCTCTCTCTCTCTCTCACACACACACACACACACACACACACACACACAAAAACACATACACAAACATAAATACCATATAACTGGTTTTCCATTCATCAATGGTCCCGTGTCCATAAAAGCAGTTTTATTTTCTTAGTCTTGAAAGGACAACATATATCCATAATTGTCCTCTTTTGCTGGGCTTACTTCTTTAGCATCAGTACATGACAACTTAGCAACTCTGCTGTTATAACCCCATAATACCAGGGAACCCTTAAGTGGCATGTATCACATGATTAAGAGGCCTTCAAGTTCTCAAATGCACAAACCACTGCAATTCTGCCTAGTTACAATGCCTCTTTTACTCTCAATGGACGTTGCAAAATGTAGTATATATGTAACTGGACTTAGAAAGGATGTGCTTCTGCTCAGGAATGTAATTTTTTTTTCTTTGAGCTTTCCATTAATACCCCAGATGAACTGGGTGTTTTTTTCCAGAAAGAATAAATAAAAATCTTCTTGTAAGTATCAGCATACAGAAAAGGTCTTGATATTTCTGTCTATTTAAAAAATTACAAAAGAAATAAAGGGTATCATTTCCATCCTTTAAATTGGTTATGTAAAACAGAGTGATAAAAATCAAAGTAGAAGTGATAAAAGCATAGTAAAATTCAACTGTCTTTCCTAATTTACCTAATCTTATATTTGCTTAAATATCTGCACTTAAAGTGGCTGTTGCCATTTGATTAATTATGTATCATCATATATGACATATCATCAACATTTGTAATACTAGTTCTGTAGAGTCCCAGAGAACAACATTACTCAGACCTTTGTAAATATAAACACAACAAATCATTTGAATAACTTTTTCAATAGCCATTCTGGCTATTTTACAAATATTAGTTTGTGGTATTGGCTCGGGTCTTTATACTGTTGATTGATGGTTATATTAAAGGACAGAAGTCAGGGATGAAATCCAGCAGGTTCTGACAGGTTCTGGAGAACTGGTAGTGGAAATTTTGAGTAGTTTGGGGAACTGTTTGGGAGATTTTGCCATTTCCTTCCCCTGCCACACTCACCAAGCCATGCCCACAGTACCCCTAGTAAAAAAAATTGAATTTCACCTCTGACAGGAGCTATCTTTTCACTGTGCCCCTTGTTTTGTTTTTTAAACTAGAGCTTGTAAATGCTTTGTGTTTTCAGCTACCAAAATAATGTAACCAGTCTAATGGAAGTTTGAAAACCATACCCAACCTCTTCCTATATGTTCACTAGTACATGGAAATGTAATGCTTTTGACAAAAAAATATGTCAAAATTTAAGGTGATGATGGGCAGATTCCCCATCTAATTCACATCTGGATTTCTAAATGGGTAGAGAGAATGGTTAATTTAATAAACCATAAACTTAATGGTTTACCATGACCCCCTCCTCTTCACTTATTAGTCTCTTATTAGTAATTTTTGTAACAAGATATAAAAAGATTTTAGAGATGCAGTCCATAAACTAATGGACTAGGTAACTTACAACATTCATCAAGATGTAAGATCCCTGACATAAACAATGCAGTACAACAAAATAAGCACATAGTATTAGTGTATATGTTAAATATCTTTTACAATACAATACAATAGTAGAGTTGGAAGGGACCTTGGAGGTCTTCTAGTCCAACCCCCTGCCTAGGCAGGAAACCCTATACCGTTCCAGACAAATAGCTATCCAACATCTTCTTAAAGACTTCCAGTGTTGGGGCATTCACAACTTCTGGAGGCAAGCTGTTCCACTGATTAATTGTTCTCATCTGTCAGTTTTCTTTTTTATAATGGCTGTTATTTTATGAATTTCTTCTAAAATATAATTTTAAACACTATAATTGATGTAAAAACACTAGAAGAATGAGATGGAGAGATATCAATCCACCTCATTCTGAATTTGAAGTATGACTGCAGGTGTAACTAATTCTGGAGCTAATCAGAACCCGATTGCTTTTATCCCAGTGTCCACTTCATAAGTATTACAAGTATGTTTTGATTTACACTTCTCTCCCCTTCCACTCTTTCTCCCAACAATAGATTGATTTAACGTGCTAAGACTGATTTCTCAACAAGCTGCCTCAACCTTTCTGACCTCATTGAAAACTCACTAGAATGGTACATTTCACTACTTGTCCTTCTACTCTTGTCGGATGCAATTTGTAATCTCTTGCCAGGACTACATAAGAAATCTCTTGGTTATACTATATATTTTTTCTTTTCTGATAGATCAGAATCTGTTAGATATTAGCATATATCGTGGCAAGTCTCCCCTCTGGTCCGCTGCTACAGCGGGAAACAGGTATCGTTCTGATTGGTCGAGGGGCGTACCCGATCCCTATAAAAGGGGAACCCTCCGACCACAGAGCAAGCTGGATCACTACTACTACTAATAAAGAGCTGTTAAGTCACTTCGTGTCCGCAGTCTGTCTCTCGTTGCCCAGATCTAACATTGGCGACGAGGATGGGATTGAGAGACAGATAGGACGAAGAACGCTACCTCCAGAATCTCCGGATTTGATCCAGCCCAGGAATTCGGCAGAAATTCCGGCAGCCATCTCAGGTCACCGCAGCGCGGCAAATTCAAGCAAAGAAGATGGCGATGCACGCTCCCCCCGCTCCATTCGACCCAGCGAACGACGAATGGGAAGCCTTCATGATTCGTTTCGAGTGTTTCCTCGAAGCGAACGAATACACGGGGATCACCGACGCCAGGAAGAAAAACATCTTCCTCGGCTACTGCGGAAAAGAAGTTTTCAACACGGCAAGAGACCTCACCACGCCAACTCCAATACAGGCAGTATCGTGGACGGCGTTGCAACAGGCCCTGCAAACTCATTACGCGCCAAAACCTTCCCGCCATGTCTGCCGCAAGGAATTCAACACGAGGAACCAGAAGGCGGGAGAATCCATCAATCAATATGTTGCAGCCCTACGAAAAGCAGCAACTCACTGCGAGTTCAGGGATCTGGACGAGCATATCTTAGCGCAGCTCATCTGTGGGTTAAGAGACATTTCACTACAAAAGAAGCTGTTGGCAAACCCGAATTTAACCCTACAGATAGCGCTAAACGAAGCAAGAGCGTCAGAGTCAGCAGAGAAATCATCGGTGACCATACAACGAGGGGCCAACGTAAATCAGCCAGCACCAAGGCAAACCAGAGTACACTACGAGGACACAAGCCCCGACTACGAGAATCCCGAGTTCGAGGACAGTCACCTGATGCAGAGCAGTCACTTGAGGCCTGGGGGGAGACCCGGATTCCGTTTGCCGCCCTGTGCAAGCTGCGGAGGGAATCACCCCAGGTCTACTTGTAGGTTCAGGAACGTTGTTTGTTCGCATTGCAACAAACTTGGGCACATCGCACGAGTGTGCCGGAGCGGAGTCCCTGCCTCACGGCAGCCACCCATGTACCGCCAACAGAAGCCCAACCCAGGGGCTCGGCGAAATCAAAAAGGGTGCCCAGAGAGAAATCCACAAGTGTTTACCCAGAGAGAAAATTTCCAAAGAGCTGAACGAGCGTATCCCCAGAGAGATTACTCACAAGGAGCTGAGCGAGCGTATCCCCAGAGAGAATACACACAAAGAGCTGAAAGAGCGTTCTATCAAGACGCTCAACGAGAGTATTTTCAGGATGTAGACGATGAGATAGAGTTGACCCAGAGAGAGGAGTTGCGAACGTATCTCACCACAATACATCAGGTCCGCCCTAAGCGGCCAAAAAGGCTGAGAGTCACAGTCCTCTTGGAGGGCTCACCTTGCGAGCTAGAAGTTGACACAGGATCGACCCTGACGATTATTTCATGGGCATCCATGAAACAGGCTATCCCTAGCCTCAGAAAGAGCCAACTACGCGCTCCAGACGTCCTGCTACGAGACTACCAGGGGAACCAAGTCCCCATCGTGGGCCAAGGCACATTCCAAATCCGTTTCAAGGACATCGAAGCCCAGCTGCCCGTGACCATCGCCAGCGCGCCATTACAGAACCTTCTGGGGCTTGATTGGTTTGAAGCCCTGGGGTTAGAAGTCACTGGAATCAACGCCGTGAGAAACAGCAGCGCTGAACAAATTTTTAAGGAGTTCGAGGATGTGTTCATCCCCGGTCTTGGTAAGTATGTGGGTAAACCAATATCATTCAATTTAGACCCCAAAGTGGCGCCAATCCGACTTAAACCGAGACGAGTGCCTTTTGCACTCCGCCCAAAAATAGATAAGGAAATAGATAAGTTAGTGGAGCAAGGAATCCTTGAGCCGGTGGATCACACGCGCTGGGAAATACCCATCGTGACCCCAGTCAAACCAGATGGATCAGTCCACATCTGCGCGGGCTATAAATGCACAATTAATGTCGCGCTACAACAGAGCACATATCCTGTGCCTGTAGTACAGCCCTTATTGCACTCGTTGGGGCCAGGAAAGGTATTTGCTAAATTAGACATGGCACAAGCTTACCAGCAACTGCCAGTTGATAGCGCCACAGCGGAGGCCCAAACTATAGTGACGCATAGAGGAGCATTCAAATGCAACAGGCTACAATTCGGTGTGAGTATTGCCCCAGGATTGTTCCAGAGCGTCATGGAATGACTTTTGTAAGGGATACCGGGAGTCATCCCCTATTTTGACGACATCTTGGTGTCCGCTGCAAACGAGGAGCAATTAAATAAAAGAGTCAGAACTGTTTTGGCCAGAATCAGAGAAAAGGGTCTCCGCCTCAAAAAGGAAAAATGCCAAATTAACGTGCCTAGCGTAGAATTCCTGGGTTATAGAATCGATGGTCAGGGAATTCACCCCACTTCAAAGAAAATTAAGGCGATCCAGGACGCCCCCACACCACGAAATCAGACCGAGTTGCAGGCCTTCCTCGGACTACTTAACTTCTACAGCGTTTTTCTGAGGCAGAAGGCGACCGTTGCTGAGTCACTACACCGTCTACTCCAGAGGAACGCACCATGGAAATGGGGACGATCCGAAGCTGCAGCTTTCGCCGGGGTAAAGCGCCTGCTCACCACTGACTCACTGCTTGTCCAATACAGCCAGACCCTACCGCTGGTATTGACCTGCGACGCATCACCCTTCGGAGTTGGAGCAGTCCTCAGCCACAGGATGCCCGACGGAAAAGAAGCGCCCATCGCCTTCTACTCCAGGACTCTTTCATTGGCCGAAAGGAATTACAGCCAAATGGACAGGGAAGCGCTGGCTGCTGTAGCTGGAGTAAAACGTTTCCACGAATACCTCTACGGCCGCGATTTTGAACTAATTACAGATCACAAACCGTTGTTGGGACTTTTGGCGGGAAACCGCCCCACTCCGGTCTCACTTTCTCCACGCATGACCAGGTGGACTGTTTTCCTGGCTGCGTACTCATACAAATTGATTCATCGACCGGGCTCCACTCTCGGACACGCAGACGCACTCAGCCGTTGCCCATTACCTGAAATTCTGCCAGACCCCACTCCAGAAGTACCGGTATTGCTCATTGACTGTTTGGACTCTGGACCGGTTTCTTCATACGACGTTGCAAGGTTCTCCTCTAAAGACAATTTAATAAAGCAAGTTCAAACTTGGGTTTGGAGGGGGTGGCCGAAGGGAAACGTGGGCCCGGAATTCAAAGTGTTTTGGTCAAAACGGGACGAACTCTCAGTGTTGCAAGGTTGTTTATTGTGGGGGGATCGAGTTGTTATTCCGTATGCTTTACGTAGGAATGTATTAGATGCTTTACATGTGGGTCATTCGGGGATTGTTAGGATGAAGGCGTTAGCAAGAAGTTACGTTTGGTGGCCAAACATGGACAAAGAAATAGAGGAGTGGGTGGCCACTTGCGACCCATGCCAGGAATCGACACCAGCACCCCCGGAAGCGCCCGCCACAGAATGGGAGAAACCTAAAGCACCCTGGTCGCGAATACACATCGACTTCGCAGGGCCATTCCAAGGTCAGACTTTCCTCATAGTTGTGGATGCATACTCAAAATGGCTAGAAGTAGTCCTAATGACTTCAACCACGGCAGAGGCAGTCATTAAGGTTCTACGGCGACTTTTCGCCACCCATGGCCTGCCCGACCTCCTGGTCTCCGATAACGGGCCCCAGTTCACGGCCATGCAATTTGAGACATATCTAGCAGGTCAGGGAATTCGGCACGCCCTCGTCGCGCCATTCCATCCGGCATCAAATGGACAGGCGGAGAGAATGGTACGATTCGCAAAAGAGGCCCTCGCTAGGATGGGTCCAGGTGATTGGCAAACACGCATTGATCATTACCTTTTAATTCAGCATATCACCCCAAGTGCAACGACGGGTAGGAGCCCCGCTGAACTACTCATGGGCCGCCGGCTACGGTCTCACCTGGACCGTCTTCACCCAAATTACTCTGCCACAGCTCCCCCAGACTCCACAAGCAAAATTCGGTCTTTTAGCATAGGGGATTCAGTATACGGCCACAACTATGCAGGGGGAACATTGTGGATGCCGGCAAAGGTCATTGGCATCACGGGTCCACGATCGTATCTGCTGGAACTGGAAGATGGGCGGAACTGGAAAAGGCACATCGATCAACTTCGGGGTCGTCTAGCACACTCAGACCTTCGAAACGAAGACGAGATTTTCCTGCCTACAGAAAGTCAGCCACGCGAGAGCCCCATCATAGAAAACTACGACACCTGCGAACCAAGCTCGGAACAAGAAAGCACGCACGAAACAGAGCAACACCCAGGCAATGAAACCGAGCAGACTCCGGAACGCCCTAGCAACGAGGGCACGAAACCTCCCGAACGTGGAATGGAAAAAGCATCCGATCCGGAAACCATTTCTGACCAACCAGAACCACGACGTTCCTCCTGAGTAAGGCAACCCCCAACATACCTAAAAGACTATGTTACCTACCGCAACGTTCCGTCTAGGAGGGGAGGGGTGTTAGATATTAGCATATATCGTGGCAAGTCTCCCCTCTGGCCGCTGCTACAGCGGGAAACAGGTATCGTTCTGATTGGTCGAGGGGCGTACCCGATCCCTATAAAAGGGGAACCCTCCGACCACAGAGCAAGCTGGATCACTACTACTACTAATAAAGAGCTGTTAAGTCACTTCGTGTCCGCAGTCTGTCTCTCGTTGCCCAGATCTAACAGAATCTAACCTTCTCCTCGTGTTTAAGAGAAGCAAATATTAGCTGTCTTCTAAAGAGGCTTCACTGAATCTCTTGAAGATGATCTATTATAAGCTACTCTCTGATCTTCCATGTTAGATAAACCGGACAAAGGAATGACAGTTTCCCATATGCTGGCAGTGCTAGAAAAAACATTGTTAGTCACTTCAAAGGGGAATTTAGAGTTGAGAATGCCTTTGTCAACCTGATTTGGGAGGGGAAGGGAAAAATTAACACTGAAAGTCAAACTTTCTGTTCAGCTTAGCATCAGCTGTTTATATCATTAAACACCAAGGTGGAATTAATCAATGGAACAACTTGCCTCCAGAGGTTGTGAATGCTCCAACACTGGAAGTTTTTAAAAAGAGGTTGGATAACCATTTGTCTGAAGTGGTGTCGGGTGTCTAAGCAGGGGGTTGGACTAGAAGACCTCAAGGTCCCTTCCAACTTTGTTATTCTATTCTATTGTATGCTATTGTATGAGATGCAAGGTCTGGCCATAAGGCCAAATCTAGCTTGGAGATCTTGGCAGAACATTCTCACTATCCTGCCATCCTATACTCAAGGTGTAGCTGCATTAACCATTTAGGTTCCTCCTTCCCTTCACTAATTCTGGCTTGATTCTAAGTTGGTTTAAGAAAATCCAGACTGAGACACTTGGACAGCAGCTGGCAATTTTTTTCTCCCAAATTGCAGGCCACTGCACCTTCCCACTGAACCATTTCTCTGCTGCAGGGTCCTTTCAGTTTTCTGCCCCATCAAAGGAGGGCTAATTGCTTTTCTTTTGGTAGACAAGTTTTCCTGGACATATATACTTGTGTAATATATACATATCTATGATAGACAGAGCAAGTTAAATTTATATTTACAGAGTGAAAGCATAACATTGCAGAAATATGCAGGTTCAACAAAGATTTTTAAAATCATTTTCAGTTGATATAGTAGGTTCTATATCTTCTCTTAGTAACACCAAAGATGTAGCACAGTCAGGGCCGGATTTTCCTATAGGCTAACTAGGCTTCAGCCTAGGGCCTCAAGATCAAGAGGGGCCTTTTATTTTTATTTATTATCTGTGCCACATTTTTTATAAAGGTTAGTACCAATTACAACATGTTTCATTTAATATATTGATATATATCACAGTAATGGTGTATTTTATTATCTCTCATGTAATTTACAAACTTAATAATGGGAGGTGAAAGGGCCCCATAAGTGGAATAGCCTAGGGCCTCTTTTCATCTAAATCCGGCCCTGAGCACAGTGATTAGAATTAAGACGTGACGGAGGTTAGGTTGCCAGTTTGAAACTTGGAAGAAACACGTTATATTGGGTAGGGGTGTGCCCTAATTATTATTTTGGGAATAGGCACTCTGCCTTTATTTATTAGCTATATAAAATTGTGATTTTTATAAGAATTATTGGAACTACAGTACTGCAATTAATAATCAGTTTTATGAGCATTTGTTTACATACATAAGAAAGGAAGAGACTTAGTTAAAATGTCTACGCCAATATCAAAGCATTATTCTTCTATTATAAACTGAAATAAAGTCCCACCAGCATTTGATAATGATAGTTTCTATCATAATTATGTAAAAGGTTAATTGTCTGATTTTTTTCTCTGTATTTTTCAAAAAAACTAAACCCTAATCGGTCATCCAAAGTCCCCAGTCAATCAAAGCAATGCATTTTTATTGCTAGTTGTAAAAGCCTGATATCAATATTCACATAGGATTTAACTGATTTTCTGGGAGGGAAAACTAATCCATTTCTGCCAGCACATAGATTATTATATATTTATTGTTCAAAAATAAGGAAACTATTGGAAATGACATTTTAAAAGTTCTGAAGAAAAAAAGTAAACACTAAAAATGTAACAAAAAGCTCAACAATACAGTGAACAGTTGTTTAATGTTTTTAAAACGAAAAAATTGCTCTCTATTTTTAAAGCCATTTACTGTAAAACCAGAAAAAAATCCTTTTCTCTCCCCCCACCCAGGTTTTCTGTGCAAAATATGCATTTTTATATATCTGCCAACCAATTAATCATAGGACATCGTATATGGGCATATTCGCTGTTAAATATTCTTTGCAGTAGATTTTTCTTATTTCTCTCTTCAATTTATTTGGGGATTATGTTAATCACACAACAGTAAGTTAAACCAGTGGCACAAGCTTACGCTCTTTTTCAACCATGTATAATCATTATTAGTCCATCACTATCTGTTTTACTTTAACTTATCTGACAGTATGCATGCTACATTAATCTTTAAAATAAAATAGGTTGTAAATATAGCTTATAATTAATAATTATATAATGGTTATTTTTGTAAGATGAGAAAACTCATGGAGTTATATCAAATCATAAGTCAGATTTAGGCAATTTTGTTGTAGCCAAGATGTGTAATATTTTGGAGACCAAAGCTATGGCAGCTCAAATGTTGATGAAATATAAATTGGGGGTGGGGGATTCAGATTAATTATTTTATTTTATTTTCTCTCAAACAAGTATTGCATTACCTGTTTAAAATATTTTACACCTTGCATTATCTATTGTTTGCATTTTCCACCTTAAATATCAAGAAACCAAGCCAATGTCCAATTACTATTGCCAAATAAGATTTTGGAGGCAATAAAAAGGACCCTTCCTATATGGTACTTTATTCACCCTACTGTATATAACAGCACACCATGCTTGTGCTTCTAGTTTGCAAAGCAAAATGTGGTATTGTAAAAAGGTGGCTGCAGATTAATTCTTCAGATTCCTCACATGGCAAGATTTTAAGGATCATTGCATAGGCAAGCTATAAAATAAATCCACTCATAAAGAAGAGAACGAAATATCACACAGGTGACAAGAGATATATAAAACAGAACAGAACTGTATTTTGAAACACTTTGTCAGAGGCAGTCTAGGATACATGCATTTCAACCAGAATTTTAGTATGGATTTCAGCAATGGCAATTTTGTAATCCCCACCAAATGTGAGGTCTTATGAGAGATGGTACACACGGAGGGAGAGCTGGAGTGATGAACTATAAACAGTTCATTCAACAGTGAATGACTGTTTCCCAGGAAAGAGGGAACATATCCAAAAAGGGGAAGGAGACAAGAAGCAGCACAGTCCAGGGATGGCTAGAAGACAGAGGGAGAGACCTATGCCTATTCCCTAGAATCTCCCAGTGTATACTCATAGGTTGGAGATAGTAAGGATTTAGTCTGGCAAGATTCTGCTACATGTAAGCAAATAAGAACTAAACTCTGGCTAAATTATTTTATGTCATTCTTGGGCTTAGCCTGACAGACCTGATGTCCTGAAGATTTTTTGTATTTAATAAAATCCAAACCTGTCATATTTTACATATTTAATCACCTTTCTGCTATACAATATACAATTAGATGATGATACCAGTGGGAACTTCTTGGAAACCTACATCAGATGCTCCAAATCTGTGAAACATAATTTTTGTTGCAGCCAATTTGGAAATGGGCCGCCTGAGCGGCTGGCTGGCACGTGGGTACCCAGCTCAACTCAGACAAGCGGCAGGCCATTGTGTGTATACATGCTAGCATCAGCCCATGGCTTGCATGGGCCAGTTCCCCATGGAGACCGTTATGCTATAGCTAATAATTTTACTTTCTAGTGCCATTTTCCCCAAAATTCTTCCATGCTTCTTTTGTCATCAGTGCTGGATACAAATTAGACTAGACTGCAAACTGGAAACCAAGTCGTCCATATTAATGACTATCTTCCTAGATAAAAACAGCAAGATGAACAAGATAAACTTTTAATTAGGTATCGAGCGAGAATAACAGCATTAATAATCTGGCAACTGTTTCCACATTTTGGATCCCATTTGCTCTTATTATTTATTGGTTCATTCATTCATTCATTCATTATCTCTTTCTTTCTAGTGTGTGTGTGTGTGTGTGTGTGTGTGTGTGTGTGTGTGTTTATCTATCATTCTAATAATTCTGGTTTGATTTGGTTTGGTTTTGCTTCATTTCATTTTGTTTCATTTCATTTATTTCATTTCAGTTTAGTGTTTTCTCTGAAACAATTTATTCCATAATCCATGATTAAATAAAATATAGTTTAGGAATGATGTATGAATCAAATCACTGAATAAGCATTATACTAAGGATTCGACTATAGACTCTATTTCCTAAAGGTAAATTCAGATTTGTGAAACAAATGTAAACATATTTCTGATTCAATATATCAAATACAAAGTTTAAGAAACTTTCTAATGTTGCTAGTGACAAAAGTTTTGAAAAGATAATTCTAGGGATCATTTGGTTCTGCCATGATGCCAAATTTCTGCCCAGATGTATCTTCCAGTTTGTGTTTACTTTTGGAGATTAATAAAAGATTGTAAAAAATGCAGTTTTACTTTCATCTCTGCAAATGCAATTTGGAAAGAAGAACAATAATTCAATATACTGTCTTCATCTAAGGAAGCTATCTTAAGCAAAGAAATTACAGCCCTGAAAGTGATTGAAGAATGAGCACAACCAGGTGTGAAGAAGATTCTTGTGAAATTTGTAATCTCAAGAGCATTTATTCTTATATATTCTAAAGAAATTGTGTGGATCATAAATATTAGCAGTAATATACAAGCAAAGGTAATAAAAGAGAATGTAACCAAAACTCTTAAAGTATCAAACATTCTGAAGTTTTAGAGTGCACTCCATAAATTAAACTGCTTCAGAACATAAAATCTATTAATCAATGTTGTTATCATTGATTTAGAACAAAATTGATAGCATATTTACAGTTCTATGGCATTGAAGATACTAATTTAGTTTAAATGGAGCACTTTTTGTATTGAAGATTGTTTTATTGCAAAATTAAATTAACTTTGTTTTATTTATTGAATTACAGCTCTGTTTCATGCTTAGTTTCTTCCAATTGAATTTCACTATTTGGAAATAATGTCTACGTCAATAAAATAAACTGTATTAAAATAAAATTATGGTAATAGAGAAGGTCCTGTGGTCTGTAACTAATGTTGCATTTCCACTTGTACAATAGAATTTGCCCTTCTGAAAATCTTCTTCATTTCCAGCAATAATCTGATGGATCAACAAATATTCCAGAGTAGATTTGTAGGAATGAAGAGATATTAAGAAATTTGCTCTATTGGCAATTGATGGAGAATCACACACAAGTGTGATTCTCCATCAATTGCCAATAGAGCAAATTTCAAATTGATATCAAAGCAATAGAATTAAACATTGCCCTTGTCCATCCTCTTCATCTTCCTTGTTATCTCTGTTTGGATAGTGACTTTGAATTTAACAGGAGTTTGACATGTTCATTTCACCATTGGAATTTAGAGTACATACTGCAAAGAACATGATAAAGGGGCTAGAGCAGGGGTGTCAAACTCGATTTCATTGAGGGCCACATCAGGATTCTGTTTGACCTCAGGGGAAGGGGGCATGGTCAGTTCAATATCACTCATCGAGGCTCAGTTTTACAATACAATACAATACAATACAATACAATAGTAGAGTTGGAAGGGACCTTGGAGGTCTTCTAGTCCAACCCCCTGCCTAGGCAGGAAACCCTATACCGTTTCAGACAAATAGCTATCCAACATCTTCTTAAAGACTTCCAGTGTTGGGGCATTCACAACTTCTGGAGGCAAGCTGTTCCACTGATTAATTGTTCTCACTGTCAGGAAATTTCTCCTCAGTTCTAAGTTGCTTCTCTCCTTGATTAGTTTCCACCCATTGCTTCTTGTTCTACCCTCAGGTGCTTTGGAGAATAGTTTGACTCCCTCTTCTTTGTGGCAACCTCTGAGATATTGGAATAATGCTATCATGTCTCCCCTAGTCCTTCTTTCTCTTAAGCTAAACATACCCAGTTCCTGCAACCGTTCTTCATATGTTTTAGTCTCCAGTCCCCTAATCATCTTTGTTGCTCTTCTCTGCACTCTTTCTAGAGTCTCCACATCTTTTTTACATCGTGGCGACCAGAACTGAATGCAGTATTCCAAGTGTGGCCTTACCAAGGCATTATAAAGTGGTATTAACACTTCACGTGATCTTGATTCTATCCCTCTGTTGATGCAGCCTAGAACTGTGTTGGCTTTTTTGGCAGCTGCTGCACACTGCTGGCTCATATTTAAATGGTTGTCCACTAGGACTCCAAGATCCCTTTCACAGTTACTACTACTGAGTAAGGTATCACCTATACTGTACCTGTGCATTCCGTTTTTGTTGCCTAAATGTAGAACCTTACTCTTTTCACCATTGAATTTCATTTTATTAGATAGTGCCCAATGTTCAAGTTTGTCAAGATCCTTCTGTATCTTAAGCCTATCTTCTGGAGTGTTGGCTATTCCTGCCAGCTTGGTATCATCTGCAAATTTGATGAGTTCCCCATTTATTCCCTCATCCAAATCATTGATGAAGATGTTGAAGAGTACTGGGCCTAAAACAGAGCCTTGGGGTACTCCACTGCATACTTCCCTCCATGTAGATGCAGTTCCATTGAGAACTACACGTTGAGTGCGGTTGGTCAGCCAGTTACCAATCCATCTGGTGGTGATGCTGTCTAACCCACATTCTTCTACTTTATCTAGTAGTAGGTTATGGTTTTCACCCATGACGGCTTCCTACAGCCTTCTGCAGTGAAGACTGAATTCGGAGAGGCTGCCTGGGCTCTGTTTTCACTGGCAGAGGGCTGCAGGAGGCTGTCATGGTTGAAAACAGAGCCGGGGCAGGTCCTCAAGCTCTGTTTTTGCTGGCAGAGGGTTGCAAGAGGCCATTGCAGCCGGAAACAGTGTCTGGGAGGGCCGCATGCAGCCTTCCCCAGTTCCATTTTCACTGGCAGAGGCACCCCAGGCTGATCCTTCACATTTCCAGGATGGCCCTGCAGCCCAGATCTAAGCACCCTGTCGACCAGATCCAGCCTGCAGGCCTTATGTTTGACAGCCCTAGGCTAGAGGCTAGATCGTATGAGCAGTTGAGGGAGTTAGAGATGTCTAGCCTATTGAAGAATAGGATTGGGGAGGGGGGAGCACATAATTGTATTCCAGTATTTAAGCGATTGTCACAAAGAAGAGGGGATTGACTAATTATCCAAAGCACCCTAGGGCAGGACAAGAAATAATGGTGTTAAAATGTATTAAAGAGAGATCCAATCTAAAAGAAAGGATAATTTTTATACAGTGAGAACAATTTATCGATGAAATAGTCCCCCCCCCGCCCCCCCGCCCCCGCAGACATGTGGGTACTCCAGCAGTGGAGGTGTTCAAAAGTAGATTGGACAACTATTGGACTGGGATGATATAAGGCTCCTGACTTGATCAGAAGAGTTGACTAGAAGATCTTCAAGGTATCTTCCAGGCTATGATTCTATTTTCTATTTATTATACACCCAATTTTCATATGCCCATTTAAAAACTTCAGTTCAAATTAGCAGCCTTTTGGAGTGTGTGTGTGTGTGTGTGTGCATGTCTGTGTCTCTGTGTGTATGTGTTTTAAAAGGAGAAGTTAAAATAATTAAAGAGATGTCTTTAAAAGTCAAAATGCTAACTACAGACAATGAATGCCAAATCTGAAAACAGGCATGCTGTTTTCACTTAATAGAAACCAGATATGAATTAGCACCTTCTTTGCAGGTCTGTAATTAGATTCAATCTGAATGTTCATGGCCAATGGATTCTAAGCATTTATTTTACTTTTTAATATTCTAACTATTTAAAGGCAGAAAAGCTAAAGTATGGCTCTCCATCAATCTGGTTTGTGCAGCATTACAGTATTTTACTGTAAAATAAAGCAGTAAATTGAGCAACACTGAGACATAAAATGTGTAGCAGGACTAAACTCATGGGACAGAGAGCTTTCATGAGCCAATGTCACCTCCTCCAAATCTCTTCAAATCTTTATTATTTTTGTGAAAGTTTAACAGAATATCCTGGATTTACATCAGAAATCATATGATATAGAAAACTGTGTTGTGCCAAACATGCTGTAGGTCAAGCTTTCTATGCATGGATGAACCAGTGTTGGACAATTCATGTCTTGGCAAAGCCTGAAATTTGATTCTGAGCAAAAAGTGGTTTGAGGTAGATTAGGAAGATACAGGGATGTGTTCAGCATCACTCAACAACCAAAGGGAGGTTAGAAAAAGGGAAGCCCTAGAAAGATTGGGGGAAGACCATGTTGGCCAACGTAGGGCATATATATGTTATACTTTAAGCCAAGTATATTGGTAGCTACAGATTGGTAGGAAAAAGAAAGTGCTGGGAAGATGGGAAGGGATATTTTTAAAAACCGGAAACAGATTTTTTATATTTCAACATTTTATTGTACACCACCCAGAGTCCCTTTTTGGTTGAGAAATGTGAAAAAATAGAATTTAATATTTTATTAAATTTGCTCAATTTCAATTCCATGGAACCCTGGGTCCTGGATTTTAAGTGCATTCTATAAATTAGCCAGTTTGGGTCATCTTGATTCAAAAATTGTTGCCCTATGAACACCCTTTTGTCCAGTTAAAGGTTACAGACTGAGATTAATTTAATTTAATAACCAACCCTAGGGGGAATCAATTAAGTCCTAAAAGAAACTAGAATGCATAGAAATTGTTCATATTTTCCCCTGCAAGCATCTGGTTAAGCTTTTAACCATTTGTCTGAAATATTATAGGGTTTCCTCCCTGAGCAGGGGGTTGGACTAGATGACCTCCAAGATCCCTTCCAACTCTGTTATTCTGTATCTACTGCAACAGATGAGCAGAGATAGGGAAGCTAAAGTCACTGGGATGATGAGCAGGCAGATCAGGATATGCAAAGGAAGATGGGACTGTGTAACAAGTATATCAGCACTGCTTTACTCATCCTACAAGATACCTCCAGTTTCTTTTCTGTGTAAAGCTTTTATTTGTGTCTTGGAGTCAGTGTTGCCTTCTGGTGACTATCCAGACAGGTTCCTGCAGGTTTCTTAGCAAGTAGTTTGCCAATGCTTCCTTCCTAGAGCTGAGAGAGAGTGGTTGGCCCAAGATGATCTAGCTGGTTTCGTGCCCAAGCTGGGAAAGAACTTACAATTCCCCAGTTTTTAGCCTGATGCTTTAAGTCCTCCACAATCTGACCTTGTATGTGTAAAGCCTGGAATAATTCAAATGTTTCATATTTCAATTTTGCTGCAACTGCGGCCCATCCAAAACAGCATGGCAAGTGTAATATATTTGTTACATTCCTTATTTCCTGTATACCACTAGCAAAGAATACATGAATATATGAACAATAGCCAATTTCCTGACCATACAGTTCTATGCAGCAGTGTGTGGATATTCAGCCTTTATACTTGGAAGGTTAGAGTTGGGTTACAGGCGCAAATCCCTATTTATTTCCACAACAAATCGTTGTTGTTTTTTTCTCACATTTCATGATTAGCTATAGATCTGTTCTTTCTGTAGGCTGCAATCATGCATTTTTGTTCTTATATTATTAATATGAGTAGCGTTGAAGTGGTGGTAGTGCAACTGTGGATTACCTTAATATTCTCTACAGGGAGCCACTTTTGCATATCATTTGGAAACCACAGTCAATCCAAAATGTGACAACAAATGTAGTTATGGTGCAAGCTGGAATGTCTATGTGACATCTCTACTTTGGAAGCAGCACTGGTTATTTCTTGATTTCCAAATACAATGCAAGATCCCAATAACTTAGGACAATAACTCAGAGGCTGATTATTTATTGGACTATCAATCCTTGGTTTTCTGCCTCTCCTATATCAAACAGGATGTTCTAGTTTGGTTGATTAAATATCGCCATCTTGTGGGACCCAGAGACATGTCTTCTCTGTCACCACTCCAGCACTGCACATTCATGAAGTCTCTTCTGATGCTTCAAGTATTGAAAAAAGATTTATGAACATTCATATGTACAGAAAAATATCTTCCAATTACTGAAAGTTATATTTGGATGCTACATGTCTCACTGAAGAAAACCACATCACATTTTCACCTGAAAATGCAATATTTCCCACTGAGAATTCAAGGTGCTTCAGATAGACCTATTGGTCAACATTCTCTTGAAGTATTTTGCCACTGCATTAAATTAATTCATTAAAAATGCACAGAATTTTCATTACCAGGAAATTAATGGAAAATACTAAGTGTTGATGTCCACTAACATGGGGGACATCCCCAACTAGGAAAGCATGCAAAAGATGAAGATAAATTGATATCTTATATATTAGGAAAGGTAAGATAGGAAGGAAGAAAAGTAATCAATATACCAACAGTTAAGGAAGACTATAGCAGGTCAGAGAGGATTTGCTGAACCACTAGAGTGTTTTTTTCATTGTTTTGAACCACTAAAATTTTCATAACCTATTCATCCTTTCTCGTGTTTTTCTTAACCAAGCAAAATTGACCATTCTACTTACAGTTTCCTCTTAAACTCAACCGACAGTGTTCCAACTGTAATGCTGGATTATTTTCCATTAATCCACCAATGGATACATTGTGCAGGAAGTTATCAATTGTGAGGGGAGGGGGGTTCATAATAAAGATATATCAGTGGAAACTAAATGTCAAAGTCACACTCAAAGAAAAACAATTGGTATTTGCTTTCCTGGTAGAAATGGGAAAGGGAAGAGAACCCAATACTCAAGGATTGTATAACTGCTCACCAGAGAAAACACTCAAATACTTTAGCCACCTAAGGAGAAGGACAGACTCACTGGAGAAGAGCCTAATGTTGGGAATGATTGAGGGCAAAAGAAGAAGGGGACAAAAGGGAATGAGGTGGCTGGATGGAGTCACTGAAGCAGTCAGTGTGACCTTAAATGAACTCCGGGGGATGGTAGAAGACAAGATGGCCTGGAGGAATGTTGTCCATGGGATCGCGATGGGTCAGATATGACTTCGCAACTAACAACAAGAGAAAACACAGGGACAGGATTTGCAGTACAATACAATACAATAGCAGAGTTGGAAGGGACCTTGGAGGTCTTCTAGTCCAACCCCCTGCCTAGGAGGAAACCCTATACCGTTTCAGACAAATGGCTATCCAACATCTTCTTAAAGACTTCCAGTATTGGGGCATTCACAACTTCTGGAGGCAAGCTGTTCCACTGATTAATTGTTCTAACTGTCAGGAAGTTTCTCCTCAGTTCTAAGTTGCTTCTCTCCTTGATTAGTTTCCACCCATTGCTTCTTGTCCTGCCCTCAGGTGCTTTGGAGAATAGTTTGACTCCCTCTTCTTTGTGGCAACCCCTGAGATATTGGAACACTGCTATCATGTCACCCCCAGTCCTTCTTTTCATCAAACTAGATATATCCAGTTCCTGCCAACCGTTCTTCATATGTTTTAGTCTTTAGTCAGTAGAAGGGATCTAAATACAAACAGCAATTTCTTAAGTCAGTTTCAGCATCAAGGACAAATAGATTAAGGTTGCTGGATGTAAGAAGCCTGCCTACTAACTTCATAGCTGAACAGGGAATCCAGTTCAGAATATGCTATTCTGAATATACTAAATCAATATAATCTAAAGACAGGTCTCCAAAGGACATATTAAACAATCCCATTCATTTTATGAAACAGCTGAGTCCAACTCTAATACAAGACACACTGAAACCAGTCTCTTCTGCCTTAGATTCACCAATGCATTCACAGCTTTCAATAACAGAATATAGAGATATCCCTACAAAATAGCTTAGAGTAATTCAGTCTGTATGCATGATTTTGTACCCACATCAACTTAATAAACACCAAATAAGTAATAATAGAGAATAGTAGCCATTTCTTGTATAAACAATAATGTTATATTTACTGTTTACTGCCCTGATTCTACTTTTTCTGCCTAGTTTCTGCCTTCTGGCACCTTACTAGAATTCAGATTAGTTTGACTTTTGACTTCTGGTTTAGATTTCCCAATTACTTTGCTGTGTGTATCCATAGCTATAAGTAACATTTTTTCCTGTTTCTAAACAGGCTAGCCAGATATTCCCATCATTCTGCCATGTGGTTCTAAGGAGAATGTTCTGCAGTAAGGAAGTTATTTTACAAAGTTTATGTGTAAAATTAAAGTTTGATTTACCTAAGCTTCCAAATCTATTTTTGTATCTGAAATTTTCACATCAAATTGCAAAAGAAATCCAAAATGAACCTTCATCCATTTGGGCAGGGGGAGGGGGTGTTGTAGAAAATGCAGCCGATTTATATAACTTTCACTAACTAAACTAATAAAAGAAAAATTATGCAGGCGCCATGTTTTTAACACTGCAGGTGAATATTAGTCCAAGGTAGCAAGATGAATGGACCATCACGATAATCCCAAGGGTTTATGAAATATATTACTCACTCCCTGCATTCCATAAAATCAAATTAAAAGCAAAACAGCAACATACAGTACAGAGTTCAGAGTTGGACTTCTTTGACATTTTAAAAAATACTTGGAATATTTGGAAGAAAAAAAGATACTAACATTTAAACAGTTGCATTTTTATCTTAATATTGATATGTACATAGATTCCATTGAGGATTGGCTTCCTGCTCCTGATAATATCTATAGGAAAGGTCGTCAAAAGATATTTTTAAAGTTTCAGTGTTTACTTAATGTGCAGTTTGAATAACTGTCTATTGAGAAATGAAGTGACTATGTTTGATGGAATATATTTCCACATACTGTAGATATATTAAGACTTAATATTTAAGCCTTCATTAAATGTTTAAATGTGGTTAAGTAGGAAGCAGGTTTTAAAAATAAATCTCTTTTACATTTAATTTGAATTATTTTTAAAAAATGAAAATACAAAATGCTATTTTCAAATAGCGTCTATATTAATGAAAATTCATTAATTCTTTTACTACTTTGGTTGTCAAGAGAGATACAAAGTTCCAGCTCTTCTTCTTCTGGTGGCCTCAACGATTGTTAACTGATGTTGTTGTAGTGTGTCTTTGATGCCATCTCACCATGTTCTTCTGGGTGTGCCTTGTGTTCTTTGAGCTTCTCCTCTTTTTGTATTTACTTTGTATGGTATGGGGTCTGGCAACATCTTCTCCAGGTGAACAAACCACTTTATTTGCCATTTTTTTGAATGTAATTTAACATTGGTTCTATACAAATTCTTTCTCTGGTGATCTCAGTTCTGATGGCTATAAAGCAGTTATGCATCATCTAGAAATAAAATATATGTCGTCTTCAGATTATGATCCTAACTGGGATTGGAACTTCCATCACTAATTGAAGGAACATTAAGCAAAGTGTCACACAACTGTGCCACTTAACAATGGTAACTCCAACAGTCTCAGTTACAATTATTGGGTGACTTGGGGGCAGCGGCATCAGAAGAGGGTTGAGTCAGGAATAGGTAGCAGAGTGTAGGGTAACCAAAGTAAAAGTAGTTTGCTTATTCATTCACAAGAGTGCCTTCCCCAACTTAGTACTCACCAGTCATGTTGGATTACAATCTTCACAACCACCATCAGCCACAGGATGACAACTAGCTCTGAATTAACCATGAGACGTATTTAAGAAAATTACATGATTTCTTTGGTGCTTTTAAGGCAGCCGGACAAGGGCTCAAGACAAACATGATTCAATGCAAATCAGGAAAGATGCAGGATTGCTTCTGCAGCTAATCCAGAGGGATCCAAAGAAAGCTCCCCGGATCCATTGTTTCCTTCCTCCGTCCCTTCCATTTTGTATTGAATTTAACCAGCCAAATAAACAAAGCATAATCTCGTTTGGTGCATACCTCAGTGCTGGCACTTAGACTGCCTCTAATGTGCCAGCTGCTTCTTTGTTTCTTCTTGCTGTATTAATGGATTACACATCATTCTCATTACTTAGTGAAAGAACAAAAAGGGGAAAAAATACCCAACACTTGGGATATAAGAATAAGAAAATGGTGTTGCATGTTAGAAAGCATCCTAGATAAGGGGATTGGACGGGGCATGTTTTGAGGAGATTTCTCTTTTAAAAGAAAGGAATATTTTCTTGTGACTGTATGTGCCTCTGCTCAGAAATATACACCAATGACATTTATATCTGTATACCAGCAAATGTTCCACTTCTTTCTTTATTTTTTGCATTAGGACATTCCACACAAAGAATGTCAGCCGTTCTGGGCTGAGTATCCATCTTCCAAGGTTCCTTAATCACCATTTTCATTAGCAATATTAAAGAACATGGAAAGGAAAGAAAGTGCACTTTTGGATGCTAAATTGTTTTGAATAACATTGTTTTACAACTCTGCTTTGAAAGTTAGTAAACTAAGAAATATTTTAGCATACGTTTTATGCTATCTGAATGGACCCTGACTATGAAATGGAAACTTCAGCAGGTTCTCAACAATACCAAGCCTGTAGCTTATTTTGCTCTAGTAGAAATCATCTAATTTATCAAAAACTGAATGCTAACCCATCTGCTCAACAGCATTAATTTTTCCATGTTTATTTTATCAGTCTTACCTATCATATTAATTTTTTTTTTACCAATTTCAGTTTTTTGTCTCTTCACTGACTGCACTTATAAGGTAATTTGTTTGCCATGCTGGAGCAACAGCAGGTGACTCTTTTAGCTTTGCCTCCTCCATTGCCTGTACATCATCCTCGCCACAAAAATGTTTAAGTGCAACGGTAGCAAAAGCCCCCTAACTTTTAAGCAACCATGTTTTTAGGGGACTTGAATCCGCTTGAAGATTACACTATAGGTTTTTGTTCCCTTTGTGATTTTTTTTTTGTATTTATCTATTTATATGGCTGCCCATATAAATAAATTCTTACACAGGTGACTCTGGATGATATATGAGGATTAAAAGAACAACTATTAGCCATGGCCCATCACAGCCATGATTAAAACAATAAACCACACAATCACAATCACAAAAACCGCATCAGTAGCAGAGGTCACCTAATTTCACTTGACTCAACACCTTGAAAAACAATCAAGTCTTCAAAGCCTTGTAAAAGACTAGCATACAGATCCCCTATGCTCCAAAGGGATGTTCTATTGGAGAAATGCTGCCATAGGGAATGCATGACTCCGAGGGCTAATAATATGACAATGGATGGGAGGAAAGGGAACATGCTCTTTTGCTATATCTGGTCAGTTGAGCAGAAGTAGTGAGGGAGGCCCTGTAAATAGCCTGGCTCTTTGCTTTAGAGGTGATAACCAACATCATGAATTGAACCCTGTCAGCCAGTGCAGTTTCTGTAATGATAGAGTTATATGTGAATTAAGAAAAATACCAATAACTGGCCAGGCCAGTACATTTTGGACTAGCTGTAACTTTCAAATATTCTTCAAGGACATCCCTCATATGGAGCACATTTCAGTAATCCAAACAGGACATGACTAGGACAAGAATCACTGTTAGCAAAATGTCCTCATCCAGAAATTGGTACTTGAAATGAAGCATGCAAAGGTTCCCCCTAGCCACAGCTGCCACCAGGTCTTCAAACATTAAAAAGGTACTATGACATAAAATCAAGATGGCGTCCAACACCTTGGAGTGAAAAAAATGTCCCCTCCCTCATTTTACCTGTCCATAAAATGAGCAGATTTTCAATTATTGCAGGTGCCATGTTGACTTTTTTTAACCCCTTGTAGAAGCCCAGGTGTAGCCCTTTAGTTAACTTTTGTTGAGTCACTGCAGACATTTCTATTATTGTAGTATCTAGGTACAAAATTCCAAGGACTATTTGCACAGGTCCAAAGTACACACATCTTAAAGCATGAATATAATCGCAACATTCCTGAAAATGAAGGAGAACCAAGTATTTTCTCAGACTTTCTATTCATTTGTTCTACTTGTTTTATGCAGTGTAAGGAGTAAGATTACATCATCTTTTGTGAGACGGTTGTTCAACTATTTGAAACTTGCCATCAGGCCATTTAATCCAGGAGTTGGCATCTGAATCCAAGAATTGACACAAAAGACAGCTCTATAAACTCTTGAAAATGCATGATACTCTCCAAATCTCTCACCAGAACTGCCAATATTGATGGGTGATAGAATCTGAAGCCTAACAAGTTTTAGAAAACCATATTTTAACCATTCTTGTTTAGTAGATATTTGATTCTTTGTGTGAAACAATCCTTAATGGTTCTCCTCCATCTTTCAAACATAATGAAAAATTGTACCCTAAGCCTATGTATTCAATATTTCTAAACTGTTTCAATCTATACGTAACTAAAACTTCATACATACTTAAGCCTATATGATTTAGTTTCAATTTGCCTCCAATTGACTCCACAAGACGTTTAAATGGGGGGGGGGGGAAATGCTCAATTATTACATTATTTCAACACATTCACCTAGGAACATACACAGAGTATTAGAATCTATTTTTAAATAAAAGATTTCTCAAAGTGCAAGTATTAATGTGTTAGTATTTCTGTATAGGCAATATGAAATGAGTGTGCTATAACATAAATCAATTGGAGTTCACTCTGGGGAATGCCACTTAGCCATCAATGTTCAACAGACTGCATCTACAAGGCATCCACAATGTAACTGATTTATTAATTTTTTAGTTCTGATTTACTTTATCTTAGAAATCAACATTATGTTCTTTCTTACCAGACCAGCTATGCAATGTCATTCTTGGGGGATTCTTTTAGTTAGCACTTTAAATAAAATCATTTGGACAATGATCAGACTTGATGCATTTATTTATTTATTTAAAGTGGTTAAATTTGTTTCATTTGATTTTTCCCATCACTACTCCAATGTTCCTGACAACCATGAGAGTGGGATAGAAGATTCAGTTGTTTTGTAAGAAGGTACCCTATCACAATTCCCAAAACCAGCAAACTAGCACGTACAAAGAAAAAAGACAATGCTTAAATGATTATCAAATGTGTAGGGTTAGGGCAAAGTGGTAGAAAAGAAGAAAAATATATTGATCTCTTATTCTAATTTCAGGGGGGAAAAGAGGGTAGAACGTTTTCACTTTGATCTCAGAATTATCCTTCCTTAAGAATCTGAGCAAAGCCAGTTGATAACTCCATTTTAAGATTATGGTAAACTGTATCAATTTAAGCTTTTCACAATACACTTTTTTTATTCCAGCATTTTTTTGTTTATTCTAATGAATTCTTGCTTTTACTTATGGCTAATAAGATTATTGCCTGACATCTATTTTCCAATGGACAAACAATACCATCTTTTATTTCTAATTATGTTTTGGATTTGACTGGAAGATTAAGAGCATCCCAAAAAAATATAGCATCAGTTACCAATCTTGTTATATCCAGTTGTTAGTGGTTACTTCGAGGTTTCTCTCTTTTATGCTTATTTACAATGTTGTTGTGTTGTGTCATGTTGTGTTGATTTATGTTATGTCATGTCATGTTAAAAAAGAATATAAAACATTATAGCCAAAAATTTACAAAGTATTAATCAAGGACATTAAAACTTATAGTTCCCACTATATTTCAAAATTTTTCTCTGCTCATAGATTTAAAAGTATTTACTAAAGCCATAAGGAATTCTATGCATGTGAAAGGAAAAAAAATGACTGCATGTAAAATCTAGTCATCTATCTTGGAATTTCTACTACATTTATTAACATATTTTAAAAATATTTCTATTAGTGTAATGTAAGTCTAGAATATACAATAAGGAGTAGATATTTAATACCACCTTCTTATGGAAAACAAATAGCAAACAAGAATAAAAAGTGAATAAGTTATTATTTATTCTTTGCCATTAGTGAATCATTTATGAAAGAGTTAGTAGCAATATATTGATATCAATATGTCAAAAGTGTGTATGGCAGTGTTTCATCTACTTCGAACTATCAGTCGGATTCAAATTTGAAACAAATGCTAAATGTAAGAAAACAAGTATGATTTTAAAAAAGAAAATGTTAAAGTGGCAGATTTGTGTACATTAGAAAATATCCAAAGATCTCTAAGTCTAGCATTTTGTCTGCACTGCCTAGAGCTCTGAAAAAGTGAAGTATACCAGAAATAACTATAGACACTAAAAATGTGGTATTTGAGAGTTGTTGGTTTCTTTGTATTTGGGCCTTTAAAGCAATTCATTCAAAAATTTGTTATCCTATAAGCTTAAGAGCAAACCTTTATTTTATTTTGTAGTTAGAAGTTAGAATAACAGAGTTGAAAGGGAACTTGGAGGTCCTCTAGTCCAACCCCCTGCTCAGGCTTGAAATTCTATTCCATTTCAGACAGGTAGTTCTCCAATCTCTTCTTAAAAACCTCCAATGTTGGAGCGCCCACAACTTCTGGAAGCAAGTTGTTGCACTGATTAATTGTTCTAATGGTGAAGAAATTTCTTCTTAGTTCTATGTTGCTTCTCTCTGTGATTAGTTTCTACCCATTGCTTCTTGTCCTATCCAGGTGCTTTGGAGAGTAGTTTGACTCCCTCTTCTATGTGGCAACCCCTGAGATATTAGAACACTGTTAACATGTCACCCCTAGTCCTTCTTTTCATTAAACTAGACATACCCAATTCCAGCAACCAATTTATTTATTTATTCTCTCCACTTCCTTGGGATATGATGATAGATCTGTCACCAGAAGGAATGTAGCCAAAATTGTTTTGTGGGCTTTGGAAAGAATTGAGATTCTTTTCAGTAAAATGAATTCATCTGATTAAAAGAGGAGCACAATTGTACTTCTGATTTTGTAGGAAATAACAAAAAGCACAATTCTGTAATTCTACAGGTCTGGGGACTCTGGTGGTAGAAAAAAAGGAGCTAGGTTGTATATAACATATGAGCAATTAAATGTTTGTCCGTCCTATAATACTATAATTTGTTATAAATGAAAGGGATGAACATAGCCATATACTACTTACATGTTATTGAATCTATCAGATTTAATATACAGTGTTCTTATACAGGATGTCAGTGTGAGTCTATATAGTTACAGTGAAATTTAAAATAGATTGCAAATATTCTTCCACATGATACTTGCTCAGTGAGAATATTTATTAAAAATGCAGCCCAACAGGGTTACATATTCATATGCTACAGATCACTAAGAAAGAAAGCAACAGATACAATTTTTATTAAGAACAATAGATTGGGTTGAAAGAGCAAGGCACTTGTTTCTTCAAAATATTAGCTGCGCTTCATTTTATAATGTCACTAAGGGTGTGCACAACACATAAGAATAGTTCTAAAAAGATATGTCCTTTGAACAAACCAAATGAAAACCAGAGTACTTTTTCAAATTCTGCCTTTATACAGGTAGTCCTCAAGTTACAACCACAATTGAGCCCAGAATTTATGTTGCTAAGCAATACATTTGTTAACCATTTTGTCCCATTTTACAACCTTTCTTGCCACAGTTGCTAAGTGAATCACTGCAGTTGTGAAGTTACTCACACGGACACGGTTAAATGAATCTGGCTTTCCTATTGAGTTTACTTGTCAGAAGGTTTCAAAAGATGGTCACATGACCACAGGACACTGCCATCATCATAAATATGAAGCAGTTGCCAAGCAACCAAATTCTGATCACATGATCATGGGGATGCTGCAACAGTTATGTGAAAAATGGGCATAAGTCAATGATCATGCTATTAATGGTCATTAAATTAACAAATTAATTGAGTTGGAAGGGACCTTGTAGGTCATCTAGTCCAACCCCTTGCCCAAGCAAGAGACCCTACACCATTTGCCACAGTCTCTTCTTGAAAGCTTCCAGTGATAAAGCTCTCACAACTTCAAAAAGCAAGTTGTTCCATTGGTTGATTGCTCTCACTGTCAGAAAATTTCTCCTTATTTCCAGGTTGAATCTCTCCTTGTTCAGTTTCCATCCATTATTCCTTGTCTGGCTTTAAGGTGCTTTGGATAATAGCTTGACCCCCTCCTCTCTGTGGCAGCCCTTCAAATATTGAAACACTGCTATCATGTCTTCCCTGGTCCTTCTCTTCACTAGGCTAGACATGCCCAGTTAATGTTACCATTTATCATATATTTTATTCCAATTCCCTAATTTGTTGCTCCTCTGAACTTTTTCTAGAGTCTCAACATCCTTTTTATAATGTGGTGACCAAAACCGGATGCAGTATTCTAGGTGTAGTCTTACTAAAACTTTACAGAGTGGTATTAGTACCTCACTTGATCTTGATGAATGGTGGTAAGTCGAGGACTACTTGTATTGGTCTTGTTTTATCTACAATTAATTTATGTAATAGCCACCCCCAACCAGATATTTCCTTGTTTCCTTTGTTTTATTATGTGTTCTATTGTTTTATAATGTAAGGCTAAACTCATTTTCATACCATTGTTGGATTCAAAATGGAATGCATGCAGACTTGAAAAAAAAATTGAAATATAAGCAATACTAAATTTGTAACACTATAGATATAAAATCACTTTATAAACTTTGTAATTACATTAATTTGCTTTTAAAATCAAGGAGAGAAGCAACTTAGAACTGAGGAGAAATTTCCTGACAGTGAGAACAATTAATCAGTGGAACAGCTTGCCTCCAGAAGTTGTGAATGCCCCAACACTGGAAGTCTTTAAGAAGATGTTGGATAGCTATTTGTCTGAAACGGTATAGGGTTTCCTGCCTAGGCAGGGGGTTGGACTAGAAGACCTCCAAGGTCCCTTCCAACTCTACTATTGTATTGTATTGTATTGTAAAAGTATTTTAATGTCTAAATTAGAAATTTTTAATTTATTCAGATCATTGAAAATGATTAGCAAAGGTGCTTAAATTTACCTCATGTTATTGCATTTCCAGTTTGGACCAGTGTTTCTCAACCTCATCAATTTTAATATGTGTGGTTTTCAACTCCTAGAATTTCCCAACTGACTGGGATTGCCAAGATTGAGAATACTAGTTTGGAGGCTAGATATAACATCCCTCAAGGAGGGTTTCGGCCTGTCTTCGACTTACGATGACAATTGAGCCCAAAATTTCTCTTACTTAGTGAGAGAGTTGTTAACTGAGTTTTGCACCATTTTATGATCTTTCATGCCACAGTTGTTAAGTTAGTAACACAGTATTTAAGTGAATCTGTTTCCCATTGTCTTTGCATGTCAAAAGGTCACAAAAGTTGAGCACATGATTCTTGGACACTTCAATGATCATAAACCAGTTGCCAAGTATCTAAATTTTAATTACCATGGGGATGCTGCCACTTCGTAAGTGTGAAAAACAGTCATAAATCACTTTTCAGTACCATTGTAACATTGAATGGTCACTAAATGAACTGTTGTAAATTGAGGACTATCTGTACTTGGCTTTTCCAGTGTAGATTTTGGGACAGCGAAAAGGATGAATAAAAGTACCTGAGTCTGTTTCTCTGGCATTATATATTTTTTTCTGCAATGCAGTTGATGTTCTTAAAGCATTCTAAATAAATTAATTTGTAACCTACTGTCCTGACATGTGAATGGTTTTGCATTTATTATTTTACTCTAATCAAAAGACTTTACCACACCCGACTTGGAGAGAAGACGTTTGGTTATACTTTCTGAACAGTCCTTTTATCAATACTGTGGCAAGTCTGATCAATATTTTTCAGTATGTGCAAGGTTTAACCTGCCTTCTAAGTCTTGAATCATTGTTCTATACATAACCATTTCATCATTGTTTCCTATTTAAAATTGGTCTTTCGTTCTTTTTATTTATCTCTGTGGATTTTGTTTTGGTCTGATACTGTTTGATGCTATATTTTTTCTGTTTATAGATCAAGAATGTTAAGCATTAGACCCTGACAAGAGCCTGACAAGTGAAGTCAAATATGATTATATGTTTCCTACACTCTGGATCCCACCAGCTATGTCTCTTGCTTCTTTTCTTGAAGATAAGCAGAAACTCGGTTGTTCTCATTATATTAACTCTGCCTTTCTCTGTCTTTCCCTCATGGCAGCTGTAATTACAAGAGATTGCTATTTAGTTATTTCTCCTGGGGCTGTCTGATCATCCTGGCCTTTAAGAAAGGTTGGATCTATAGCTCTGTGTATGTGTGTGCATCTGAGGGAGATTTTTTTAAAAAAGATGTGAAAAAATATACAACAGGTAGAAGAATGCTGTGGCAAATCTGAAATGCTTTCTTGATTTTGAAGTTTCTGATTTGCATCATCCAAAGACTGGGAAAATAATATAAAGTCAGCTTTGGTCTCCTAATTGAAGACATGTTCTCTTATATGTTCCATAAGTCTTCCAATGGAGGAACAGGTTGCTTTAAAAACATGCCAGATCTCCTGACTCATTTTTAAACTTCCCCTGTGACATGAAGAAATTTTCCAATTGGAATAGGCATTTTTTTTTAAACTTCAATGGCTTACAAAATAAGAATGCTTTCAGAATAAAGGCACATACTAAATATTATGCCACTTGAAAGAAAAACCTCTCTAGGAATATCCCTTTGTTGTGACACCCTTGTTTAAATAATGAGCACAAGTACAAGCTGTGTGTTTTGCTTAACCATGCTATTAATCTTTTATCACCTGTTATGAAAAGCAAGCAAATATAAAGTTGATTCCTATAAAGGTATATGTCAGCTGTGTATTAAATCATAGCAACAATAAAAGAGCTATAAAGGATGTTTGCCTGGGTGGAGATTCATCAGAACTGTGACATTCCTTTATGATGCATTAACCTTAGCAGAATGCCAAATGGTTAAGGTAACGGTTTGCATGCTTACATTATATATTAGATAATGCATTAAACATTTGATCCAGCATGAAATATCCAGGGAATTTTGGACCAAGTCTATTCAGAGTCTGATTCCATAGCAGAGTGGTTGGTGATCTCATAGAAAAAGTCATGCTGTTTCAGAAAACAAATGGCAAAAATACCTCAAGCGAGACTTTTTTCATTTTGCACTCTGCCTCTGCTTCCTGCTTGCCTCCTGTTCTGCCTTTTGAGTAACTATTCCCATTCAGCAATGTGAGTTACAACTGGCCTAAGGCTTTCTATTATCTCTGTCCTTCCAATCATGGTCTTCTTTCTTGATTCCCTAGTGCATTCTATACTATTTTTGCACAGTTCTACACTTGCCACTCTCTGTATCCATACATGTCCAGATGAAATCCTATTAGTCAGAAATGGCAATAAAAGGGCCATTAAGACCAAAAGACTTTTCTAAGGTCAGAAAACATCTTCTCAGAGAAAAATTCAACCCTATAGACTAGCTCAAGAATAAGCTCTTTGATTTCAGGATGGGCTTATTTCCAAGCATAGCAGCTGGCTATGCTTAAAATTGTATTTTAACCATGTATTTTGTTCAGAGTCACTGCTGTGAGATGGGAAGCCATGTTTAAATAAATAGATGATAGATAGATAGATAGATAGATAGATAGATAGATAGATAGATAGATAGATAGATAGATAGATAGATAGATGATAGATAGATAGATGATAGATAGATAATAGATAGGTAGATAGATAGATAGATAGATAGATAGATAGATAGATAGATAGATAGATAGATAGATAGATAGATAGATAGATGATAGATAGATAGATGATAGATAGATGATATAAATTTTCCTTTTTACAGAAGGACATTTTGTTTTTTACATTATACTATGACATTGGTAAAGTTTAGTTATTTATTAAATTTGTATGCCACCCATCTCACTATACAAAGGAACTCTCGCGCTGTATAAGAAAGTCAAAACACAAAATAAGATTTTTATGCCCTGCCCTAACTTTGGAAATTTAAGGCACATTGTAGTGATTTGTTTAGATGAATGTAGATAAGCACCGTATGTTTTAGTGCTTATCTATCTATGGTTCACAAATAAGCAAAAGGGAAAGCAAAATCACTTTACACATGATGATACCGGTAGTGCATCCAAAGCAATGTTAAGAATCAGGAAATGTATACACGTGGCTTCATGGAATCCACAATAATTTAATCTAATACAAATGCTCCAGTTTTTTCTTGAATTTTGAGGCTTTGAACTGTTGAGTAAACTTTAGCCCTACTTTAAAATCTACTTTATCCTAGATTTGGGAACAACCTGCCATATTCCACTGAATTTCTTTGATCATAGCTTTTCAGGGAAATTAATTTAGACATAAAGATAAGTATATATAAACTAGCACTAGATAGGCCAACTGAGAGGCAACACCTAGCTAACTTTTAATTTTGGAAGAACCTAAGAAAGATCAGACTCAATTTATAAATCTGTTCAGCACTTTGGATTCAAAAGCAAAATAAGTGCTTCAGAGCATGTGTAAGTGCTCACATAGCCCCCAGCTGCAGCTCCTTCAAGCAGCTGAATTTTTCCTGTACAATTTCCTGTACAGCTGCAATGTGTTCCTGGAAAAAAAAACCAAACATTTGATTGAAGGAATTGGAGAAAGATGCAACATGCATTCCAAAGTATCTTTTTGCCTTCAGATCTGAAATACTGAAAAGACTTACTGGTAAATACCTAAATGGGAGCCCATTAGAAGACACTCAGTGTCAGACTAGAAAATAGGGGGGAGTATCCCCCAAAAAGCAATATAAAATGATGTCTTTATTATTTGCCAAGAAAAATTACATGGATATACAGTAATTCACCAATAGCTTGAATCAAGTTTCAGTCAAATCAGACACTGGACTCAACAGAGATTTTATTCTATAATTAGATGAGTAAACCTGCTGTAATTCCAAACAAAACAACTAACTATAAATAGGAACATCTGGTAACAAATTACTGGACTACAGCATACAAAACATGACTGCTAGACTGATTAATAATTGTCTGGCCAACAAAAGATTAAGATTAAAGTTATCAAAGACCAAAGTAAAACAATACAATAAGATACAGAAAAGAAGACAATCATGAGATCAGGGGTTACTTTTCACAATTGTAAAGAAGACATAAAGACTGACATCTTCAACAACTTGCAGATATACAACAATGCTATACAATTAGCACTAACATCTACTAACTCAAAACAGCATATTGAATGTATGAGAGGCATGATAAACATGAGCGGCATGGTTTCCCCAATTTTCTGAGGGAGGTCAAGGTTAAGATAGGGGGAAGGCTAAATTGGGGCCTTAATTCAGTGGGGGATTGCTTTTAGATACCTTTCTGAGCTTTCTAGTTACAAATATTGTAAGATTAAGACTATCCCATATTATTTGGAAGGAAGGCCACTTAATCCCCCTTCATTATTCTGATACAGACTACCAATAATTTGTACTAGTGTAATAAGGATTGGCTAATCCAGGATTTGTGCCTCACCTTTCACCGAAAATCTATCCAACTGACTTATCACTTTGCTACTGATCAGGACAAATGTTACAAGTTAGCAATGTGGAATGAAAGCTGAATGCCTGATTGCTGGCTCAAGCACTTTCTGGTATGGCAATCCACATGTTACATCTCAAACTGCTCAGGTTTAATCTTGGACACTTTGACTAGTTAAAGTGTCCAGGACACTTTCCAGGTTTGGCAAGATTCCAGTCTGAGAGACAAGAAGTGGAAAGAGGACAGTTTTCTGATTTCTTAACATCATAAATTGTCTGGGGGACCATTATTTTAAAAATGTGGTGTCTTGAAGCATGCACTCTGCAAAGGAGCTTGTTTTTAATATCAAAAACTGAGCTCCCAGCTGCTCTAGGCAAACAATCCATTTCTAGTTTCACTCAAACTACCTTATTTCAGCAAATGAACTTATGATTTTAATAACTATTTAGCTATTGCTCTTATTAAACAATGAGAGTTTACATTTGAATAAATGCTTTTATCACCAAACGCTCAAAATAGGTACCTGAAATATTCTGAAATACTAGGGAAAATATAAGATTTTATGATTTAATATACAAAAGCTTCTTCACTCAGTCATTTCTCCTTCACCATGCTTAATAATTCTAATTTATTTTGCAGGATGACTGTAGGGATTACGGCTCGTTAATGCCCATGAAGTGCTCAGAACACTTGAAATGCTTTATAAAGGTTAGAAAATGTTATCCATGGTTGTTCTGATAACATTTCAAAGTAAAATTTTCTTTCTAAGGAGCTTGTCTCCCAACTACAACCATTTCTAGGTTTTTTCCTGGATCTCTACTTCTAGATTTATATCTGTAGAATTGTCCAGCAGACTCTTGCAATATGAGGCTATATAAAGTCTCAAAATAAATTTAATAACTATATTATTTTGTAGGCCACTCAGTCAAATGTGTTCTTAACACATTAATTTATTGTCACTGTCTTTTACAATTAATATTTTATGCACAAATAATCTCAAATGATTAAGCTGAGAAATAACTAATTAGACTTCATAAAAATGAAGTCATAGAGCAGCAATGGCGAACCTTTTTTGGTTCGTGTGCCATAAGTGGGGGGAGCGTAGGGAGGTCGTGTCCAGGTGTGCCGCACCCATAATGCAATGCGCAACCCCTCGGTGCGCATGAGCGCACTACAGGTGCAACCCCCCCATTTTTGCATGCTTTTTTTGCCCTCCCCAGGCTCCAGAGGCTTTATAGGAGCATGGGGAGGGCGAAAACAGCCTCCCCCGCCTCCCGGGAAGCTCTCCGGAGGCTTCAGGGATCTTCAGGAGGCTTCCCTGAAGCCTCCGAAGCAGTCAAAATGATCCTCCGAGCAAACTGGTTTGCTCAGAGGGTCGTTTTAAGCGCTCCGAAGGCTTCAGGGACCTTCAAGAGGCTTCCCTGAAACCTCCAGAGCAGTCAAAACGACCCTTCGAGCAAACAGGAAGTGCGTTCCTGAATTTCTGGTTTGCCCATAGAGCCGTTTTTTTTGCACTCCGGAGGCTTCAGGGAAGCTCATGAAGCCTCCGGAGGGCCACCAGGAAGAGTGGGGGATTCTCTTTTCACCCTCCCTAGGCTCCTATAAAGCCTCTGGAGCCTGGGGAGGGTGAAAAATGGCTTTAAAAAAGAGTGAACTCAGCTGGCCAGTGCGCACATGCGTGCTGGCCAGCTAACAGGGCAGCGCCTCGCGTGCCCTGACAAATGGCTCCACGTGCCACCTGTGGCATGCTTGCCATAGGTTTGCCATCACTGTCATAGAGTATAGAATGGGATTACTGACTATAACATAAAGGAATGTGAGAATGACTTTGGGGAAAGAGAGCAAGAGATGCCACAGTAACAATCAAACAAGAGAGGAAGGAGCCCCCCCCCCGGCTTAAAAATAAAAAAAAGAAACTTGGGAATAGTCCCTAATGGATCGAGCAGTTAAAAGTGGCCGCTGGAAATTTGTGCTTTCTGTTATATGTAACCTTACAATAGAGTAGAGCTAATTCATCTATTCTAGGCCTATGTCCTGTCCAGTTTATTTCTCTGAGGGCTGACAATAACTCAGACATATGGGACTCCTTTTCTGTCGATTTTTAGTCATGTTCCTTCAAGTCGGGTGGATATATACACAGTTCTCTAGCCTCCTATTTATTTCTATCCACTTGAGATAACACTGCTGAAATTTGCTAGCACATAAATATAATTTTAGTGGCATGATTTTTCCCATTCTACATTTAATCGCCTCACCAAAGTCTCAATGATTCCAATTACACTTTTAAAATTGGACATTTTGCAGACAACTTTTGGTGACATAATTTTCAGCCTCTGGGGAAGTGTTTGGAGGGAAGAAATGCTTAACCTCTTTGCTCCCCAGTGGTTTTCCACTCCCTTACTCAGCTTTACCAGCACTATAATGAAAAATAGTTGTGCCCTTTTCTTCCAGCTGCCTGGATGAGAAAGTCTCAACCTCTTAAGCCAAGATAATGCATTCATTTCACCAATCAGGACTCTTCCAGATACTGTGCTCTAGAATATCTATCAGTTCCAACCAAAACCTCAGCCTAACGAAATAGTTCACTTTAATCAGTCTTAAAAGAACTACCGTATTTTCGGAGGTTAAGACACACCAGCGTATAAAACGCACCAAGGTTTTGAAGAGACAATTTTTTAAAAAAAAAAAATTGCACTCTGCAAACTTCCCCAAAACCGCCCATTTTTTGCAAAAACAGGCTTGTGTTTTTTTTTTTTTTAAAGAGCATGAATAGGCCTTAGGAGGCCTGTAGAGCACTCCTGAGGGGTGGGACCCCCAAAATAAGCAAAAAATGGCCCATCTTTTGCGAAAATGGGCCCATTTTTCATCAAAAAAAGGGCTTGGGTAGCCCTATGGAGGCTTATAGAGTGCTCCTGGAGGCTGGAGGGGGGGGCAAAATTGAGCAAAAAATGGTGCCTCCCCAGCACCCAGGATCTCTCTGAAAGCCTCCATAAGGTTATGCATGGTCATTTTGGTTAAGGCAAAAAACGCTGCATTCAGTGTATAAGATGCACCCAGATTTTCAGCCTCGCTTGAGGGAAAATGGTGCATCTTATACCCCGAAAAATACGGGTAAGCATTTTTAGCTTCAAGCATCTACAAGTAGAGGGGACCTGGAACCTTCTTTTCCTTCTCTCCTTACTGCCTTTCGCTATTGTGGAAGAACAATATCAAATCAATATTGTGTTGAAATTTTTACTAAGCTGCAGTGTTGCAACTTTTCCATTTTCTTTCTAAACTTTTCTTCCCGTGCTATAGTGTGGAAGATAAAAGAAATCTTTAGTAGCAACATAAGAAGTACAGCAAAGTTATTTAGTGTAGTTTAATCATGACAAAAAGCTATTAAAATCCACAATTTTTTTCTTATTATTGAAACATATTTTGGGATATATATTCTTGTACTTTGCCTCCACACTGCCTCCCAAGAGCACATTTGTTTTATGTGAAAGTTCTCTTCCAAAACAAGGCACATTATTAATTTTTTGCATTTAAACATATGCAATTTGTTTGATAACTTCCAGAATAATTATAGCCCAACCAACCTCTAAATAAGGTGTTTAGTTTGACAACATACATTTTCCAGAGCCTGAGAAGGCAAAACATTTTTCAAAAACATTATGAGGAAAGGAACACCATATGAAAAAGAACTCTCCTGGTTAAATTGCTCTGTTCTATCCTTTCCTTACATTCATTTCGTTCAGATAATATACACTGAGGAAGTGGACACAATGTGTGCATAATTCAGTATGTAAATTTACCTCTTTCACTAACCCATCAATGTGGGTTTCTTGTCAGACATTCAAATACATTTCAACTACTTTTAATCATACTGTTGAAATAGTTCAAGAAACTTTATTGGTTACCCTAATGGTACAAAAATGTGAAAAGTCAAGGCATAACTCATAACATGTAACTATTCTGAAATGTTATATTCATTTTCACCTTTGACTTATAATCATTGTCTTATAGATGCCAGAAGAAAACACTAAGTTATCTTAAATCTTCATACATTCTAGCTTGGTAATTATTTAGTTGAAGTCCACATATCTTAAATACTGATTGATTTCCATTGATATCTCAATGTTATTTAGTTTAAGCCCAGCATATTTTCTCCTTTCCCTTTCAATGCATTTTCTCCAAGTTGTAAATCAGATACAAATTTTTAAGCATTTCCATTTTCAAAAGGAATGAAAAATTTTAGTGTTTGCAAAATAATCATATTTGATGTATTATTCTTTTTCTAATATTAAAACATCAAGCTTGGGCAATTAGAAAGATAGCAAGGATTCTATCAAGGCTTCCATTTTATTGTTCCTATTAAAATCTTATCTGATTGCTATAATTAATCAACTAAGAAGAACAATGTAAGGATATTCCAGTACCTCCTCACCACCCAAATCTACCATGCTTAATATACTAGGTCTGAAGTCTTTGAGTTGAGTTTGGTCTATACACATAAGATCCCCATGTAATTTATAACCTGACAATGGCTTCCATACAATATTCCCTATTGCAAATCTCTTGAAGAACATAACAATTTGATTTAACAACAGGGATGTGATATAAGAAACAACTTCTCCATATCATGTATATATTTTATTAAAACCTTTAAACAAGAAGATAAAAATTAATAAAAATAATATAAAAAAAGAAAAAGGCATAAAGCAAAAGTACAAGAAAATAAAAAAGTTGAAGAAAAAACAAAAGAAAGAAAAAAGAAAGATATAAGTAAGTTTCCAATATTCTTCACAATAGTCATAGATATATTTCACTTCTTTCTCTAAAGTTACATTGTGTTTCTCTTCTTTTTATAATCTAGTTATCCAATCATAAATCACAAGTTCATATTTTTTTTCAATTCATGCAAAAAGTTATGGGACTTGCAGTCATCAATAGATGTGGATAATGTATTTTCTCTATTTAAAGTCAATTTATCCATTTCATATGTCAAATCCACCAACTGTTCATCCATAGTAGGTAGTGTTCATACTTTCCATTTCTATACATATAGCAATCTCTGAACAGTAATCATATATTTAAATAATCTTTCATGGCTTTTTTGTCTATCTCATCCTTTAAAGACATGAATATTTCCATTTTAAACGATTATTGTCCTTATCTAAGCCCAGCTACTGCTCAGTATTGCACTGAATGAATGAACCAAATGAATCCAACATTCTATTAATTAATTATTATAATGATTATTTAGCATTAATAATTAATCAGTTAATTATCATTAACTAAGCAGTCTCTTTGTATGCTCAGGACTATTTTGAAATGTGAGTGATCTTTGCTAGAAATCTCTCAGACCTCCAACAGGCTAAAGAAGTGATAAAATATTGACAATTTAAAATGGTGTGCAACTATTGTTTCCAGGAACAATAATAGCAAATAGAATCCATATCTTTTCCAACGGATCAAGATTAATGCAACATTGGTGGACCCTAGTGCAACAATCCTGGCAAGATACATATGTAGCCCTCAGTGTATTAGCATTTCCCATTCAAAATAATATTGAAAACAATTATGTATATAGTATACATAAAGCTGCTGCCCCAGGAACATACAATGGATAAAGAAATGCATGTTAATTAAATATTGTCTATATGTGATACATACAAAGTTTTCAAACTGATTTTTTGCATCTATGCAGTATGTCACCTGAGAAAAAAATCATTTTACATTAGTACAGAGATTATAATAAGATTCACAAACCAGAAGATCCTAGGCATCTCCAATTGTGGTTGCATATCCAAATGAAAATTTGCCCAAATTCACAGAAGAATTTCATTGTCCTTATTGTCCTTATCTAAGCCCAGTTACTGCTCAGTATTGCACTGCATGAATGAACCAAATGAATCCAACATTCGAACAATAAAGGCATTGATAGGCAATAAAGTAATAGTGTTTGATTGATAGTAGTGCACATAGTCCTTGATTTATTATCACAATTGGCACAAGAATTTTCATTGCTGAGAAAGGAGTTTGTTAACTGACTCACACCCAATTTTGCTACAGTTGTTAAGTGATCACTGCATTTATTTAGTAAATAATGAAGTTGTTAAGGGAATCTGGCTATACCCATTGACTTTGCTTATCAGAAGCTGGCTGGAAGGATTATGTGATGCCAGGATACTCCAATCATTATATGTACATCAGGGAAGGGTTGCTGCCAGCATTACTGCCAGTTAGATGCACGCACAATTTTGTGTGTACTTTGTGCGTGTGCACAGTCTGCGCATGTGCAAAACATTTAAAAATGAAAAAAACATGCCACACCAACTGGGGAACCAGTTCGGAGGTGTGGCAGGCCTGGGTTGCTGCCAGTTCCAGCGACACAGGCCAGCAAACCGCTATCGGTTCGGCCAAACTGGTCTGAACTGGTAGGAACTCACTTCTGATGTACATACTGACTGCCAAGTGCCTGAATCTTGACCATATGATCAAAATTGTGTTGAGGATCTGCAACAGTTGTAATTGCAAAGATTGGTTGCAGGTTCCTTTTTTCAGTGCTATTGTAACTTTGAATGGTCACTAATACATGGTTATAAATCAAGGACTACCTGCATTTTAAATTAGTTGCTTTCCTAAATACTTTGAAGGTATTAAATATTACTGTGGAATAAAAAGAATCTCTCCAGGGGAAAGAGTCTCATATTAGAAAGTGAACAGCTGAACAAGGGCAGATTAAACAATCATCCTCTTTCTAATCATCCTTCTGAAAATGCAGAAACAAAATGCTGCAAAAGCTCATGTACAGTCCCCGTATTTTAATAAGCTTCTGTTTTTATCATAATCATCCCTATTAACATATCCCAGTGACAGTGTTCAAATTGCATCCCTCATTATTGTGATACAGGTTCTTTCATATACACATCACTAGTATGTATATACTTCAAAATGCCAGGCTAAAACAATATAACAAACAACTTCAGAGAATCTGCTTTAGTTGATAAGAACAAAATCATTCCAGCCTATCAGATGAATATCTTCCTCTGCTGTGATAGTCAAAAGTGCTGTTCCCTTTATCTGTAACACTCATATTTATTTTTCCCACCTGGCTGTCAATGCAGCTTGTCATTCCTCTTTAGAATAGGTACCTTTGGTAGCTCGGCTACTCTGCATTTTCATAACCAGATAAAGGGAAAGGCTTTTCCATACTACTGAATTTTCCATCTTTAAGGGAACTAAATAAATCATTTTCCTTCTGTCCTCCAACAGTATGAGTATTATTTTTCAGTTACTGGAAGAAATCAAGATGTGCCTTCCAAATTATTCTCAGAGCAGAGGAAAGCAATTGAATATGCATATCTCTAAGCAATCCATAATTCTCAAGGAACCTTCAGACTGTTTAAAGTGTATTCCAACCATATCTGACAAATTCTCACCTCTCTATTTTGCAGGGATTTGTGCTTTAAGATCTTTATCTTTGATTTTTATTAATCTCTTCTTACATGTTTAAATAAAATACATGACTTCCCAAATAATACAAAAGGGAAAAGACTAGCGAAGTTGGGTGATCAAATATTAAGTAGGAAGGGTGGATGGTATATCAGAAGAATCAGACACCTACACTACCAAGTATAGCAGACAATTGGAAAGACCTGTGTGTAAAACATTCAGTTTGCAAAATTCTAAATAGAATTTTAATTCATTATGGATTATAAACATATCTGTAGCAATGGAGCCATTAGCACAACTATATTTCTTGCACGGGATTTTAAGGTAGGAGAGATAAAAACTGTCAAAGAGAATGGCTCAAAACTAAATACAGCATGTGTAGAGATACTGTAATAATTCAGTCTTTACAAGATCCTATGCAAAACAAATTGTTTCCATTTTTCAGGACAAAATTGGTTTATTTGGTTTATCCATCAGGTTAATTTTATTATTGTTCTATGAAAATTAATATTTCATTCTTGTACATCATCCAGATGGAGTAACTTCCATTAAAACAAACCGAATTGTTTCTTTCCAGCAGAAAATAAAAATAGATATCAGATAAAGCATGTTAAAATCTGATGGAGATACTTCTTCCACAAAAAGGAAAAGAAACCACAACAATGCTTCAACCTATATGCATTTTACACTTGTCTGAATATTGTTGTTGGCATTATCATTGGCAATTCTAATGCATAAAAAAATTCTCATGAAAACACACATTTGAGGAAAAAAATCTTTAATAGATACTTTAATAGATACTTCACTGAATTTCTTCTAGATACTTCACTGAATTTTAATAGATACTTCACTTAATTTCTTCTAGGTCCTGTTCCAGACAATGTTTCCAAATCCAGAACCTGTCACACTGTAGAAATACAATCCTGTACATATACTGGTTCACTACCACTATCATCTTCTCTAATCCATTTTCAGGTGAAATAAAAATTCACAATTCTCACATTCATTTCAGCTTCCGTAACAGCCTTACTGAAAAATAAGTTTTTTTATATCAAAGGGTGACATCTAAATCATTCATAATTCTTTGCCAGAAGGAAACAATTGCCTTACTGTTTTGATGAGATCCGCTCTTTCTTTCTGTAAATAGCCTCTTGCTTCTAGATAGATAACTGTTGAAGCTTTTTGTTTTTCTACCACTACTGTACATAAAAGCTGTGTGTTTTGTTCATGCTAAGAGATGAGCTTATGCCTGTATGTAATTGATTCTTTTCTACGCATTTCAAAATGACTATATAGACTGTCATTCTCACATTATGATTGCTGCCTTTCATATTTACAACACTACTGATTTTCCTACACTTTTTCTACATGCAGTTTAAAGGTCTTTAAATAGTCTTAAATTTTCTCAAAACAGTTTGGTTCATTTCCTTCAAATGTTTATTTAAACAAATTCTGAAATCAACACCATGCAAGATTGTTTAATATAGTTAATATAGCATTGTGGGATTATCATAGCAAAGTGGGAAGTTCAGTAATGTAATGAAATATTCATTGAGAAATTAACCCAATTCTACATGCTGTGCCCAGTTCTAAAACATTCCGCATTAATGAAATTTTTTTGTGTTACTGTACTGTTCTTTTTAATGAAGAGTGAAATTTCTTGCCACAGCTATACCAAAATTAGTTCTGTGATTCAATGATAAAACATTTTTAAAGAATTTTGTTTAAACTTCATTAGGATATTATGAACAATTACCAAATCATGCCTTAAAGTATTTATCTTTTACCTGAGTGCCTGATTGTTTGGTTGTTGCCAGCTGCATTTAGATAAGAGAAAATTATGCTTTATCTAACTCCTTTTATTTGGAAATTATCTTGTTTACACACTCTCAAGATAAACTATGCTGGGATGATTAGCTTGTTGCCAAAAGTTAGCTATCATGAACACTTACGTAATCACCAATTTCATTGTATTTAAGTACAATGACAATAAAGATTATACAAACATACAAATACTATTGCAAGTCTAGTTTGAATTAAGATTTCCTATAAAGTTGTACACTTTGCCAATACGTGACATTCATTCCCAAATCATTACATTTATCAGAATAGTTTAACTATGCTTTGACAATGGTTGACCTAAATTATTACATTAAAAAAAAAGAAACAAGCTAAATATTTCTGCTTAATCTACCATGTGAATAAAGTTTAAATTATTACATGAGGAACATAATCATGTTGATGTAATCAACAATAAAGTGATTAGTTCTCCAGTAAATTATAACCTTTTCATAATTCTATCCTCAGCCAGGAATAATTTTACAATGACAAACATTTATTGTAACCATTTGTATGGAGTAGATCAGTTTTAATATGATATGAAACAATTATTTTTATTAAATACCTTCCTAGAAGAATGCAGCACCAGAGGCCCTCAAAAACTTGGGAACAGCTCAGAGTCCTTCTAAAATTTGCTGGCATATTTTTTAATAAATAAAAATAAATTATATTAAGAATGTCCAAGTGACCTCTATGTAGTTAATAAATAATATAATATTTAGTTAAATTTAATTTTACCCTATCAATCTTCTTTTTGCCTTCCATCCTTCTGAGGTCAGTAAAAAAAGGACCCTGGCATTGTAAAGCACTCAGAGAGTGCACTATAGAGCAGTATGCATCTATAGTACTATCTTCTTTGTAAGATGCAACCACTAATCCTTTATTCAAAAACTGAATAACACTGTTAGACACCACCACCCCAAATTTGAACGTCTACTGTAGAATGCAATATTATAAGTTCAAAAACTCATGGCCATCTCCATGATCAAACTACCTTTTAAAGTATAGCAATATTCAATGGTTTGAGAAACAAGGTGTAACAGTAAGTCAGTACAATCTTTGGTCCAATATCCTAGTTTCATCACCATTAATAAATAGTTATTTTTAAGGTATCACAAATTCATACATAGCACTAAGCCATAGTTAATGCTATGTTTGAATGCCACTGGTTCTAATATTTATCCTCTATTTCCTCATGGGGCAAAGCAAATCGCTCTTTGAAAATTGCAATTCAAGAAGACCTTGGACAGTTATAATAAGTTCAGTGAGCCAAAGGTAAGTCTCTGGTTGCAATTTTGGTTTTTAAATATAGATAGGTTAAAAGAGACAGTCAAAGATCCTTCCAACCACCCAGGGTAATAAATAAGAACATTAAAATGTCAAAGGGTTAGTAGGTACATTATAATAAATTCATTTTTCCAATATGTGACAAATAGATCATCTGGGGACCCAGAGCATAAACTGGAAATTTTTCATTTATGCTCTGATGTTCCATCTGATGACCCATCCAAGGATGTGGGTCAGATTGCTATGATTTGTTTCCAGTGTCTAATGTTTCTTGATCCATCCCTTTAGTCTGCTGACTGGCTTTCCATGGCTTATCTCTTTCTATGTAACATTTAGATTATGGGTTGAACTTAACCTCCAAATGAAATTAACAGAATTTAAATAATGATTAACTTTTCAAAACGATTTCACCAGGATCAGTGAATTTGAATTTGTCCTGACCTTTTTTCTAAGAGAATTCTTCAATACCTCTTGTATGAGAAGAGCATTCAGAAGATTAAAAGAAAGGATATCAGTTGCCACAGTAAGCAATTTTAGAACACACGAAGAATAAACAGTGAAGATTGAAAAGGTTAGAACCTTAAAAAATATGTATTAAAAGCACATTTAGAATCTTCCAGTTTTTACAAGATGTGGCTATTTAATATTGATAAATAAATAAATGTGCCAACTTCAGTGCCTTTGTGTTATCGCTTGTGGATGTTCAACAGAGAAAATAAAGAAAAAAAATGTCCTATGCCTTCTCTGCATATTAAACTGAGCTTAAATGATGAAAACAACAAAATGCTCAATCCTGTGATTATACAGGATCTAGGCTTAACTATTTACCGTATTTTTCACCCTATAAGACACACTTTTTTACTCCAAAAAAGAGGGTAAAAATCTGAGTGCGTCTTATTAGCCGAATGCAGCCACCTGGGTCCACTGTTCCCTCTAAGGCCATGATGGCGAACAAGCAGCACACGGAGCCATTTCTGAGGGCACGCGAGGCATTGCCCTGTCAGCTCCAGTGCGCATGCACCCACTGGCCAGCTGATTTTGGATAGTTTTTTTTAAATCTCCGGATGATTCCCTGAAGCCTCCAAAGGGCGAAAAACAGCCCAATGCAAAGAGAGCTGCCGGAACGGGGAAAGACAAGCGGCAAGGAAAGAGGCTTCTTTCACTCGTGCTGGCTGCTCTGTTCCCCCCTCCCCCCTGCTACTAAAAAGGATCCTGCCCGATCGTAGAATCCACAGGGAAATGAGAGAGCTCCCAGAAGGGGGGGGGAGACAAGCGGCAAGGAAAGAGGCTTCTTTCACTCATGCTGGCTGCTCTGTTCCCCCCTCCCCCCTGCTACTAAAAAGGATCCTGCCCGATCTTTTGAATCCACAGGGAAATGAGAGAGCTGCCAGCAAAGGGGGGGGGGGAGACAAGCGGCAAGGAAAGAAGAAAAGAGGCTTCTTTCACTCAACTTGGCTGCTGTTGCCCTTTTCTCCATTTCAGTGCTAGGGCATCGAGGTTGCCCCACCCACCATCGCCCAGGTCCTCGCTTCTCCCAAACATTTCTTTGCCTACCTGATTTCCAGCTCCATCGTGTTTCTTGCCATCGTGTGCAGAGAAACAAAGTTTGTGGGACTAAAAAAAAACTTCAATCAATTACAACTTGGGGAGGGGGAAGAGATCTCGCAAAGTTGGAATTGATTGATTGAAAGGAGGTTTTTTTAGTCCCACAAACTTTGTTTTCCTGCATGCTTCAATGCCAGAGTTCCTGACCCAACATTTTGGTTACTAAGCAGGAGCATTGTTAAGTGATACTATATAACACTTTTAATTAAGCGGGTACCTTGAATAAACATAACTTTGAGTTTCAAATAATACTGATTTTGTTGTTGTCTTAGGTGACATCTGTGAAAAAAATTCAGGTGCTGCTCAGGCATAAAAATGTGACGCTCAAATAATATACTTTTCTGCTCACACTGAAAAAAATTAGAGGGAACATTGCCTGGATCATCTAAAAATGGGGGACATAAAATTGTTCTTAAACTGCTGTTAACTTTATACAGTTGATATAAAATATTTTACTACAGTATTTGGTTCAGAATCTTTTTTTTCTAGATTTTCCTCCTTTAAAATTGGGTGCGTCTTATATTCCGGAGCGTCTTATAGGGCGAAAAATACGGTAGGTTGTATTTATCATTGTCTCATGCTCCTAGATAGGTTAATTATTTGTCAATAGCAGATATGCCAAAATAATCAATATTCAATTAATATTAGTTTTAGATACTCCTATTCATAGATCAGTTCTATCCAATTTAACATCATTTGGTATTATTATTTTTAAATCCCACTAAAAATTACAGTTTATAGTATTTCTCCTATTACATATATTTTGTATGCATCTTTTCCTAAGATGTTTTATTTTGAGCATAACATGTGTATATTTTTGTTCGCAATTTGTAAGTGAAAAATTTAAATACGCAAATCCACAATCTTAAGAGTAACCATCATAATCTATGTATTAGTTCAGAAAATATAAATTAGCTCATAGTTATTAAAATTGACCCGAATTATATTGTCTGGCATCTCTAACTCCAGGATGAAGAAATTACCACTATTTAAATGATATTATTTGGTATTTTATAGTGATGGATGATTCCAATAAATGAGCAAACTTTATTTTATTATTACTTTCCTTATTTGTAGAAAAAATAGACAGTAACTGATAATTTCAATTTCATTAATGAAATTCAGGAATCAACTCAGCTCTTAGCAATTGACTAGCATGATCAAGTTATTCACTTAGTGCAATTGACTAACACTGTCAAATTATCCCTAATTTCAAAGGATCCTGCTTTTCAAGTCTGAAATATCAGTCTTAAGTGAATATTCAATAGATATTGATTGAGAAACCATTGAATTTTGAGACTCAGCCCTCTGGCATCTCCTGAGCAAACATGCATGAGCCAATAAAAATAATACCTGGATCTGTTCAGTGCTACAGGCATCCTTCATACATGTGAAAATCCAGACTGCAACATGCATTTAGCCCAGCAGACAATAATTTTTCAGATAATTATATTTCATTTCTGCTAAGTTAGTGTAATACATTATAATGCTATATTGAAGAGGGCTACTTGATCTTAATGAGACTACATTTTGATAAGAGACTCTATTGGGATAAGAAATCATAACAGTAATGTAACCCAAGGTTTTGATTCTTGGTTCATTAGGCAACATAGATAGCTCTTCTGAAGCTTTGTTCCCAAAACAGAGTACAGATAACCAGGACTTTTATGTTCCCCTGAGAAGATTTCTCTGTGTATTCTCGTTGCTTAAGAAATCAGTCTTTGAAATAGTGGAATAATTCCAAGTTTTCAACCATTGCTGTTAAAATTCTTCTTTTTCTCCTTGCAACCTCGAGATATTGCATCCTTTAGTACCCAAATTAATCACTCAGTTGATAGTGATTGTCTGGTAGAGAAATACATGTTTCTGCCAAATACTCTCTTGCTGATGCTCTACATCAAGAAAGTCAGAAAACAATGAATTCTTCCTGTTCTATCAGGTTATTGTCTCATCAACTTCCAGCAGACAAGCAGCTTTCAAATTATGTAATATTAAAAACTGACTCATAATAAGTGAAACCATCATGATACATCAAACCTGTATTGTCTATTTTAGCTTCACTCACTTGAAATCACCTAAGTCACCACACTCATCTAAGTGCAACCAACTCCTATGGTTCCCTTTTCCAAATAAGAATGGTAGATATGTATCTAAGGGATACCAAGTTCATGGGTGCTATTTTGCATCCCACAACTTTCACCAAATAGTTGTATCATTCTGCCAATAATAAAGCCAACTTCTATTTTTCCCAATTTTTCTTGTAAAATTATGCTCTTCATTATAACACAGAGAGAGGAAGAGAGAAATTATATTTTTTTTAAAATGATAAAGAAAAGAAAAGTAAAATTATAATACAATTCATGTATCTTGTCTATAGCCAGAGGAACTTTTGCACTAATTTCTACTAATTCTGTATTCTGTTTTATAATATTTCCATTCAGAATAACTGATATGCTTGCTGAGAAATTGATGGTGTCCAATGAAACAGCATTTCATCAGGTCTTCTATATCTATAAGCTTCCTGACTTTTTCCACTTCTGATGCTAAATGAGAGGTGCTATTTTTTGCATTATAAGATTATTTCTCATCCTTAGTCACAAAATAAATGCCAGTGAACATAATTGACTTAATCACACCTAAAACATTATCAATTTAGAATCTCATCTGGCTAAAAATTGCAAGAATTTACATTGCTTTTTTTTATAACCAAAACAAAAGTGTCAGATTTTTAAAAGGGGGATTTAAATAAGAGATAATCAACTTGCAGATCTAAACTACAAGTTGCTGCCAATCCTTTCTTCCCTACCCTGACAACATTTTGGCAATTCCTAAAGAACCCCTGATCCCATTACCACATGTTAATGACACAGTTGCCAAAACTAGGGCTTTCAGTGTCCAGAGGAAACAGAGGAAATATGTAAAAATTATACTTTGATCCTAAAATAGAGTTGGCTACTATGTATAATCACTACACTCATTATTCTTCTTTCCCCAACAAAGAAAAATTGAGTCAATTTCAGTTAAATTGAGCTTCTGGCTAACAAAAGGTTGAGTGGACCTGACAAAAATAGAAGTGACACACTCATCCATCATACATACAGGTCTCACTTGTAACCATTTGAATCACAAATGAATTATATATATTTGAATCACAAATGACCTATATGTTTTTTACTTGGGATTAAACAAGGAAAATGGTGTCTAAAATATAGGGGTAAATTCATTGCTACAGTTAACTGAAACTGCCAAATCTGCAATTGTTAATATTTACAATTGGTGTGCTTTAATTACAAATGTAATCAATAAAACAGAATTGTGAATGGGTATGAGTAGGAGAAAAGACAGCTAAACAAAACAAACTGTTAATTAACCTATTGATTAGAGAGCAAGAGAAATATATTCTGTTTGAACAGCCATTCAATTACACAATGATTCACCCATAAATTCACAATGCATTTAGGACTATAAGCATATAAACTATCTTATATTTTAGTGACAATATACAAAGAAACAGACATGAGAAACAGATCTTGCATATTTATAGTCAGTTCTAGTAGCTACTAAAATAATTAGAACATATTTTGATAGTGCTTAGTCCAAGCCTCAATACATTTTGATTAAATAATATATTTTAATCTGATTCATTCCTAGAGTCCCACAGTTCCCAGCCTCACCCTACAGTTCCAAGCCATTTTCTTTTTTCAAAATTGAGTTAGAATCATCGTTTCTGTGCTTATCTGTGATGGTATATAAGTATGAACTAGGAAGACAGGAGAACTCATAGTCTAAGCCATGGATGTCAATCTCGCTGTGTCAAATTGCTGTCATGTGACGTATCACGGTGTGTGTTTTTTTCTTTTTGCAGAGCTGGGGTGGTGGCGGCCTGTGCATGACCATCTGGCAGCAGGCCGCCATTTTGACACCCATGGTTTAGGCAATGATCTCATAGGAAACAGTTCAGTTTGCAAGTGAGGGGAAATCATGGGCAGAATTTCAGAAGGGATTCCCCCTAGCTTTTCCAAAGTCTAAAAAGAGAGGAATGAAGAAATACTTTATATCTTCCAAGATTTTGTTTAATGTAACTTTATACTAAAGCTAAAATAACTGATATTCCCAGTTAATGTTTCTTGCGTGGACTATTTCAAAAGGCTAAGATGATCCCCAATTTTTTTTTTTAAAAAAAAGGAATAATTTCTAAAGTCCTTGAGGCTAATCTATTCCATTAATGCTAGATGATGATCTAAGGGCTGGGAATCAGCATTAATTATAGAACTGTACTATACTGAGAGGAAGCTATATTGCCAATCACACCCCAATCCTCACTTGTTTCCAACTCCAAAACAATGATTCCATTTAAAATAATCCTTCAACACATGCTCCCATGGCACCTTTTTAGGTTTTTGTCCTCCTGTTTCTTAGAAAGACAAAAATGAAGACTTTTTCTCTGGGTGGGATGTCTGTGGAGACTTGCAATTATCCAAGTCATGGTTGGTCCCACGGGTGCTTTTTCAACAGGCAACCAGACTTTCTGTTTTTTCTTTGAAAATGTTTCGCTTCTCATCCAAGAAGCTTCTTCAGCTCTGACTGGATAATGGGGAATGGAAGAATTTACACTCCTTGCAGATAGCTGGTCATTTTCATTCTTTTAGAGAATCATTGAGGCCACCTGGAGGTAGCCTTGATCTTTATTTGGCATAAATGGATTATTTCACTCCTCTCTCAAACTATCTTTCTTGTCCAAAATATGAATATTATTGTTCTCAAAAGAATACCTTTTTCTTTTAAATGAAGGTATACTGCTCATTTTGGTCCTGTGGTGTTGTTTCTCCTGTGCTGAGCCTTCTGATAAGTAAAAGCTGTTTGGTTTTGAGCTATGTAGAGCTCTGAACACTCATTGCTGGACTGTATACATTATATTATTCTTATGTTAAAGAATATTCAACTTAAGAAGAATATCCTTTTTATGTTGATGTCCAGTTTTTAAGGTGGACAAGCCACTGTCTTCATGTTAGTGAGTTTGAAATATAAAGCTATATGGTATTTTCCAAATATCCATTTTAGCTTCTCCGATATACCATCCATATAAGGAATGAACTCACTCTGAGTTTCAGCTCTGCCTGCCATTCTTTTGTTGGATCTCGATGGTGACTTAATAAAGGCCCACTTTATTAAGAGCACAGTTCTTAAGAGCTGTCTTCAGGTGTCTATTTTCTTTCCCCAGAAAGCATTTCTGGGGATGCTTTCTGCCCTATGATTGTGTTTCCTGATGACTCCTAGTTTGTGTTGAAGTGATCGTTGGGAGTCAAATAGCAGATATTGGTTTGAATTTTCTATACATCTTTATTTCTAGGTTGCCAAGATCCCAATCAGAACCTCACATTTTAAGAACATCAGCCTGTTGCCTTGGTGTTTTCCCTGATGAATTTGATATTTGAATCCACTGTGCTTATATGGTCTATGAAGGCCTGTTCTTCCTGGACTCTAACCCTAACCTTTCAACTATTGGCTCTTGTGCCAGTGGGTCAGAGGTGGGCTTCAGCTTCTGTTACTGCCGGCTTGCTCAGGGATGTGCTTTGGGCATGTGCTACGTGTGCATGCACAGTAGTGAAAAAAACAAGGTGACGGCGCCTACAGGACTGCTGATAGAAATGGTTCGGGGGCATGGCTGGCCAAGTTACTACCTATTCAGCCGAACCAGTTTGAACTGGTAGGAATTAACCTCTGCAATGGATGCACTTTATCTCACAGGATTCCATTCCAAAAAACAAAATTATACCAGGAAATACTGTGCATGAATGATGACATATCATTAAATTACATACAAAATATCAATTTTATACAACTTTTAATTTTTTGGCATTTTCACCAGAAATGAATAAAATGTGATTTCATTGTTTTTCAAATTTTTGATATTTAAGCATTTTTATTGTTTTAATTCAAGTTGAGCGATTCGTAGGCAATATATCTTGCATCCATAAGTCTCATATTATTAATTCATTTTTCACTAATCTTTTAATTTCTGATATAAAAGAAAAACTTTTTAATAAAAGCTGGCCATGTCTGATTAAAAAGAAAAACTCGTTTAATATTATTTACGTATTAAAATTATAGGCACAAAGGCTCAGCAGCTTAAAAGAGATGCTGGATTTGTTGATAGAAAAAGTTGGCTCTTTGCATTTCAGCAATTCCAGTCCTAGCACTACATGACAGAGTTGAGCTGCCAGCACTCACCACAGGTTCTGCCAGCCTAGCAGTTCAAGAGCAAGTAAATGCAAGTAGATAAATAGATACCACTTTGGTGGGACTAACAGCTAAAAGAAAAAAGAAAAAACCTGGTGTTAAACTGGCCTGAATGTCATGTGAAAACCATTAAAGAAAAAGGCCCAAATGATACTGATACTCCCACAGAACTCCAGGATGCACTATGGGGGTGAATTAGCTGCCTTATGTTTGAAGCTGGTTCGCTCCCTGTAGTGCACCCTGGCTAATACAAGTATGAACTGAACAAACTATAATAGTAGTTTATTAGTCAGACAAACTACTATTATGTTGTAACATTGTAGACTCCTAATGCCTTGCACTAAATAAATAATAAGTATTAAAATAATAACCATGTTTATTAGAATAAAATTCAGTTAGTTTCTACCTATCTATAGAAAAAGGCAATTTCAGAAATTTTAAAAAAAATAATGATATGAGAATTTGTCATTTTGTCCATATCACACTAATAAGAATTTGTTTTTAAAAAGACAAGGAGCAGACAGCATCCAAAAGATATATTTCCATGTTATTTATTAGCTGGTGTTTCTGGGAATGTTAATGTAATATCAAAACTTAAGATCAGAAAAAAATTGTCATTGTAATCATTTATTACAGGAGGAATTTTGAAAAAGTTATTTTGTGATATATACCGGACAACATATTACAAAATTCAATTAATCAAATAAAGTAGCTGATTGTATCTGCAACCAATTTTTTTAGTATGAAAAGCTATGGTTGTATTTATTATGTTTTTTTATATTTATCCTTCCCAAATATTGTCTATCTGCACAGATGTCTCATGTTGGAAAACATGACAATTTAGAAATACAATAAGCCATATATAAAATGTCAACATATGCTGAAGAAATATGTCTTGGGTACAAACATAGCAGGCTTCTGTCAGTGCTTTTCAAACAGTGACAAAAGAAAGTGATGTCTCAGGTGGTAATTACAATGATTTTGCATGATTTTCCTTCAGTCAGGAGGAATAGGAAGAAGAGAGACAACTACTTTTCTGCATAAAAAAGCATACTTTGAGAATAAACTGTCACTATCAGAACTAATTCTCCAGTTCTACCTTATTGTTTGCTCTTCAATTAGATACAAATAATTCAAGCAATTGTTATGGGTTATTATTGTTGTTTTGGTTCATTGCACAAGATGTTCATTCTGAATTTGGCATTCTTATCCACCTATTGAGGGCTTCTCAAGGATTTGGGGATGTGCAGATATTGTTATTTTATGATTTTAAAGATATTGTAGCAGAATGTAAGCTTTCTGAGTAAAGTTGCCTTTTACAATTAATGATGGTGATTTTATCAGTTGTGTTCAAGTGGTGCTCCGGTTGTTTTAGGATTGCATCAATGGTGTCTATTAATATTGGTATTACCTTTGCTTTCTTTTGCCATAGTCTTTCTATTTCTATTGCAGGTCTTTGTATTTTGTGCTCCAGTTCTTTCTCTTCTATTCTGCTGTCTCCAAGTTTTCCACATCCATTAGCCAGACATTTTGTTCTTTCTTATTGACTATGATTTAGCCTGAGTGTTATGTGGTAGATGCTTGTCTGTTTGAATTCTAAAGTCCCAGAACACTTTAGCTTCTTCATTTTCTATTACTTTCTCTGTTTTAGCTTCTTTATTTTCTATTACTTTGTCTGGTACTATTATTTTGTTTATTCTACTTCGTTCATTTTCTATTACTTTGTCCAGGCTAGCTGGGGAATTCTGGGAGTGAAGTCCATACACCTCAAAGATGCTGGGATGAGAAACACTGATTTAAAGAAGGAATTCAGAACACACCAAACCCAGCAGATCAGACTAGTTGGACAGAAACTCTGGGAGACATGGTCCCTTAAGTAACCAAGCTCTATGACATAGACAATGACCAGCATTTTATATTACACACCCAGAAGCAAATTGTTAGCCAACTAAGGCATGCCCATTACCACCTTATCATAATTATTTTATATTTATATTTGTTCTCTGTCTGTCTCTGTCTCCCTGCATCCCATCCTCCCTCCCTCCGTGTGCACGTGCATGGGTGGATGCGTGTGAAGTCTCTCATACTCCTTCTTACATTAGATATATACCCCCACAGAATGATGAGTATAATCAGTTTATATAGCTCTCAGATCATTTCATTTTTATTTTTATTTTGTTTGCTTGTTTTCAGGGCAGTGGCAGATGGCAGCATTTTTCATAGGCTATCAGAAAATGAATCTTCTTTTTGCCCTACCTTAAAAGGATAGCCTATTTCTTATATAAAGCAACTGTTTTTGTTGTTTTGTCTGATTGATCTCTGCCTCTCCTTTTGAAAAGCAAAATATTTTCTCCTTTCAAATAAGACATTTCCATAATGTACAGCATGCGGGCACTTTTCTAAAGGAGCTATCTTGTTCTACAGAGTATCCACTTTGGTTTATTTTTTTCATCATATCTCTAGCTGTTATAACTGCAGAGAGAACTCAGAAAATGAGAACTGTGATTGATTCAGAAACAACTCTTGGATGCTGCATCTATTCATCTCTATGAGATGTTCTCAAATACCCAATAATTTAGATGTCAGCTAGTTAACAATATACTTCCTCACTTAACAAAGAAGTGGGCTTGTCATAAATCTAGAGACCTGGCAGGAGTGATATGTAGTAATATTGAGATTTGGAAGGTTTCATGTCCTCACGCTTTTTGGGGGGGGGTAGTATTGAAATGTACTGCACAAGGTCACATTTCAGTTCATGTTTATTCTAAGGAACTACAGAAGAATAATAGGAACAGAGATTTAAAATATTTGACACACAGAGAAGCCTAATTAAATCTTGTTATAGAATTTAATTTCTCTCTACCCAAAGTAGTAATGATTCCAGGCATACCAGTTACTTACATTTGACTATGTTTGGGAAAGGGCTTCACAAAGGAATCATCAGAATTTTTACATACAAGAATATTTGCAGATATTTGAGGTAAGACTTAGGCAGAATACATAGTACAATTTTTCTAAAGCAATTAATTATTATCCCAAATCAATGTTCAGATTAATCCAACTGTTCTGGCTGTTTTCCAGACATTAAAAGTTTATTCTGAACAACTTTAGAGAGTGATAGATGACCACACCCTTTTCCACAACATAGATCCACATTTTAATTCCTTCATCTTTAGCTAGAGCGGTATCCAGCCAGGCAACTTTAAGTCTTGTAGAATTCCCCCATGTTGGCTGAGGAATTCTGGGAGTTGAAGTCCACAAGTCTCAAAGTTGCCAAGTTTGGAGACCCCTGACCTAAAAGTAAGAGGTGCTACTACAATAGAGAGCCATTTTATCATTCAGGACAGGGAAAAAAAACCCAAGCATTTATTTATACAATGCATAATTAAACTATGAAACTCACTAGAGAAGACTACAGAGATTATTTTCAATTAGTTTGAGAATGGCATTGCTTTTGTATCTTGTTTGAAGTGAGAGATTCCTACCTACTGGTTTCTGTAACAACAGATTGGTAGACAAATAAATTTATGGTTGGAGTTCAGAGAACTCATTTTACTTTGTGAAAGAGCAGTGACAGGTAATGTTCCCTCCCCTAAGGTATTTCCAACTATTGTCTACTGATGTTGTTGTATATAGCTGTAGTTTGTTTATCAACAATGTGTTTGATTCAGTAGGCTTCTGATCACTTACTTATTCTCATCACAAATATGACCTCTGAATAATTTTCCTGCTATGATTTTAAAGTATATTTTCCTTTTAATGCTTCCTTGAACACACCAGTCTAGTTTGTCTTTACTTTATGGTACGCTTTACTTCATTGCAGATTAACCCAACTGTTCTTGGCTGCTTTACAGAGTTAGGAACACCATGTCATCTAGGTCAGTGGTTACCAGGGTCATTTACTACTTTTACAGCTATTTTTACCACTAATGGTACAATAATTGTTGCAGACATTTCATTATCAAACTAGGCAACATCATCAGATAACTGTAAGGAGTAGGGTTTGCTCTTATTTTATACACTAGTGGCTTGCCTTGTCAGAGTTGGGAGTAGTCAATCTTGATGGTTCCTTGATTGGTGTTGTTTACTGTTAGCTTGTCTGGTTTCTGAGATGTTTTCAAAACAGAGCAGTGTTATCCTTTTTGCAGCTTCTGTTGGTTGTGCTATATTAAGTTGAGCAATCAGGCACTTTTGGATGAAGTTGCATGGATATCCATTTTGTTGTATAGATGTGGTATAGATTATCTGTTTTCTTTTTCTGATGTTTAGGGTTTCTGAAGCATGTTTCTACTTGTCTACATAGAGCAGTGTGGTGGCCTAGCGGTGAAGGTGCTCATCTACCACTTGGAAGGTTGAAAGTTCAACACTAGGCAACAACAGTTGTTTTTCTCTCAGGGCACAAAGAGAAAATATTTGCGGTAAATTCCATATAGGCGTCAGGAATTGCATCTAGCCAGTAAACACTGAGCTCTATTCAATTACTATGATTCTATCCCAAGTTAAGGGTTACAGGGTTGTAAAGAGGAAGTTTGTACTCATCTAAATAGTATTCTTAAAGCTTCTCTTGTGGGAGGTTGGCGTGTTACTATAATAGTACAGCATTTGATTTGTGTGGGTGGTTTTATGATAGATGATCTCAAACCCCACACGCAGACTATTATAACCACACCAAAAAGTTTAAAAAAGTAAACCAGCCCTTTCCTAGATTATTAAAGACCAAACCCTGTTGTTACCTGCAGATCTTTCCATTCGTTCCACAATGGACCAGTGTTCCTTTTCATTAGACAAACTTAGCTTTCACTAAAATGTTTTCCAACATGGTACTAAACATTTTTTATGATTATGAAAAATATGGGATATTGCTGACTATTTTAATCAAGAGGGTAAAATAGGGTAGTTCCCAGGAACTGAGTATGCAAATTCATTATGGTTTTCACTTAGATTTGTGCTATTCTGCTACTTAGAATAATTATGTTCATTTCCAGTGCAGGGTAAATCCATGTTCTTTTTTCCCCCCAGTGGCTTAAAAGGGATCCAACCTTCAATGTGCAGATTGTCACTCTGCCTGGCATCATTCCTCCAGGAGCTTTGTAGTGCAACATTTTTGGACAGCACCAAAAATTGACTATAGCTGGAAAAGCGTAAAATTTGGCTTCTGTTCTATAAGCTATTTGCTATAGACTCCTCCTGATCTGCCTTCACAATTTTCTGACAGCTTCTCTTCTCTGGTAGAACAGCCATTTCTGTCCTGTCTTTAATGATAATAGACTGACTACTGTACTTTATTGACATCAACAGCAGATGTCTTTGTTTGGCTTGAGTCTCCTTCACCACCTGTCAGCGTATCCTCAGTAATACCATCAAGTTCTGAGAGCCTCATGCATAAAATCCTCCAATATACTGACAGTTTTTCAAGCCAGAAGCTTGAAGTCAGAAGAGTTTAATCCTTTCCTCAGATAGTTCTCCCCCATTAAAAATCCTTTCAGCATCTTGTCATTTCAAAATCTTCCTAGTTTATGTGTGTGTTGAATTTTCCCCTACCAGGTGCACAGACCAAAGCAATGGGAAGCTAGTGCAATAGGAGGAATATCTATGCCAGACAACAATGTCTCAGAAAACAGGGGGGTGTTTAAAATTTCACTTCCTGCTCTCCCCCCTATTTTATTCTGCCCTAACTGAACAGGTACACCTTAGCTGGCATTCAATTTATTAAGTAACTTTAAATTAGAGTAGTTATATCTGAGCTGGTCAGCTACATGATAGCAGCAGAGATGTACAGAAAACTCAGATTCTAACAGGGGTGAAATCCTGCAGGTTCTGACAGGTTCTGGAGAACTTGGAGCAGAAATTTTGAATAGTTCGGAGAAACAGCAAATACTACCTCTGGCTGGTCCCAGAGTGGGGTGGGAATGGGAATTTTGCAGTATCCTTCCCCTGGAGTGGGGTGGGAATGGAGATTTTTGCATTATTCTTCCCCTGCCACACCCACCAAGCCACACCTACAGAACCGGTAGTAAAAAAAAATTGAATTTCACCATTGGATTCTAACAAAGTCTCATTAGTTGGGTTTATTCTAAAAATATGAAACTAAGTTACAGAATATTGGAAATTAGTAATTTTTGAACTATAAGCCTGTTTTATCAACAGGTCCTTCCTAATATCCTTGATTTTTCTTCTAGTGATCATGATTTAAGGGGCAGTTTATACATTTATGAGATACAAATAGAATGTCCACTTTTTCTTGTTCTGCAATGTTTTGCAAGGCTCCCTGCTTGTTCCCAGGTCCAAAACATGTCATTATATCATTTAATCCTGTGGTCCTGTTTTACACAGAGACCAAACATATACTTCAGGCATACTGCCACTCAATAGGTGAGCTCCAGTTAGTTTTCATAGCTCATAACTGTTCATAGCTCTACACTCCATGAATTTGCTTAGTTCTTCTTTGAAGCTATCAAATCCAACAACCATTACTGAGTCTTGAGGCAATGCATTGCAGAACTGAATTTCCTAAAGGATTTCCTTTGTTTCTGTCTTATATTTTGGCTTAATCAATTCAGTTGAATGACTCCTGGGCAGAAAAGAGATGGGGGGAAATGTGTGTCCAATTCCTATATTCATATGAAGAACCTATGGCCCTCCAACAGTTGCTGGATCCTGGCTACAATGATCAGTGTTTCAAAATCACATACAGGATCAATTAGATATAATTACAATAGACAGGAACTAAGGGCAGGGAGGAAAGCATAGAAATAAGCCTAAAGCTGAAGGATTACTCTAGCAAAACAGTGAAGATGGTCTTAAATTTAATCCTAGATGTTCATATGATTACAACATAATTGACTTCTGGAAAGTATGTAAGTGTTTCCCAATTGCAAAATGCTATTTAACTATCGATATTTTTTATGGTCCCATAATTGCAAACCTTCAAATTGGTTTATAGGACCAATTGGTTTTTAACTAATTTTTCATTATAAAGATATTTTGCTGTTATAAATTGATTTAGTGCTGAATTATTATTCCTTTCATTTCAGTTGTCCTATGGTGAAAGGTCTCTAGTTATTGCTATTCTTTGCTGATATATCAATCTTATTTAAAATCAAATAGAATCACAGGGCTAGGAGTAGTCACACAAATCATCAAATCCAACCTAATCCAAATTAAGCCACCTCTGATAAACGTCTCTCCAGACTTTATTTCAAGAGAGCCAATAAAGAGGTCTCTATGTGAAGTCTATGCCATTTTTATTTTTATTGTAATTTAAGATAAGCCTGATAAAAGTCATCATGTGAAAAGTTGATCTTACAAAGATGATTGTGGAAACATTTGAAATAAATAGATAATTAGTTGGGAGGTCATTGGAAAGCTCAACAGATCTTCCATAGATGACGCCAGCCATGGATGGTTAGAGTAGGTCTGTGGGCTTTGCTATCTGGATGTTCTGAAAAAGCAGCCTGAGAATAAAGTTGACAAGATGGATAACATTAACTAGACAAAAAAGGAAACAGATAGTATAAAATGTACTTGCAGTGCCTACAAGGTTACTTACCCTGTATCTTGTGACACAGGGAAGCTGTTAAGATGAATTTTCAAGCATTTTAGCATTTTGAATTAATGGCTGCTTCATTTTGCCTTTAATACTCTAGAGGAGAGAGGAAGAACTAGCTTAAACCAAATGAGCAGCATTGGCATCATTCTATTTAAAATGGAGACATAAATCCTTGAGAGCTATCATGTAGCTAAAATGCCATTAACCTAGGTACTTCGCTAGTGTGTAACTGAAGTTGCAGTGGCATCCTCTGATTCATAAGAGGAGGAAACTTTTATAATCTTCCTCCTGTTGTTCTAAATCAGGAAGAGAAAAGAAGTTCATCAGAAATTATTCTTTGAGCCTTATGACAAACATGGAGATTATACTGCTGTTGGGACAAGATTAAGACGAGGACCCAGCTACTATTCCTAAACATACACTTGGCATTTTTCAGGCTCCTGCAAATGGAGGTTGCCACAATAGTTCCCCCTACCTCCACAAGGCCATGTCTCTGTCCAGTTCTCTGAAAAGAAGTCAACTTTGTAACAAGGGGATCCAATTTGGCAGCTGTCAAGCAGTGAATATGACAGGCCAACCACACAGTGTTTGATTTCCTGAGCTATAATATTAGTATCTGACTGCTTGTCCAGCCTCTGCTCAGCTTTTGTAATAATGCCTGACTTACAAAACACCCTGCAGGTCAAGCCCTTTGGAAGTATTTGAGAAACCCTAGTAGGCCTTAAATCCATTAACAAATGGTTTCCTAGCTTCGTGCAGACCTACAGAATAATAAACCCTGAATAAGTTTGCTTTTAAGCAAAAGCACTGTAGGCTTGCTGTGAATGAATGTTTCCCTTAATTGTTTATGCAGGAGTGCAGAGTATAGAATCACTGAGCTGTTCTAAATACAAGTACTCCAGTGAAGAGGCATGTGGTTTCTGAAACTGAGAGTGGTAGGACATCTAAAAGCCTTTTCTTACAGCCATGTTTTCTTAAATAGTATCTCTGGTCTTTTGGGGGGAGGGCAGGGGGTAGATTTGTCGATTTAATTCTTAGAACTTACTAGCTAGTGTGGTCATTGCAGAGAATCTTCTGAGCTGAGTCCTCCCATTTGGAAACTTCTCGATTTGAAAAGACTGGCTGAATGTTCTGGACAGTCCAAATTCAAATCTGAAGATTCAATTATCTTATCTGTTATCTCAATTAGCATCCTTCAGTCAAGAGGAAGTTTCCTACCAGTTTGGACCGGTTCGGCTGAAACAGTAGTAACCTGGACTACTGGTTACTAGAGTAACTAACAGTAGTAACTAGAACTATCAGCGACCCAGGACTGCCACATCCCCAAAATGATTCTCCTGTTGGCGCCATAGGTGCCGTCATCTTGTTTTTTCTTCCGCGCATGTGCAGAAGCATTTTTTAGTATTCCGCATGCGCATGAAGTGCACAGGTGCACACTGTGCAACCACAAGCAAACCGTGACTGCTGGAACCCACCCCTGCTTCAGCCTCATATTTGTCAAAAAGATAGTGCTGTACCTCTTTCTATAGGTCTGGGATAGGGAATATCTGGATTTATGGGGCATCATGTATTTAGCCTGGAGAGTCCGTTGGAGCTGAATCTTGCCTATCTGACAAATTTAGTTCCATGCAATGCTTTTAAGATTATGCAGCCTAGAAAAGAAATACCTTTTCTTAGAATGAAATGAGCTTAAAATAAGGAACTGTTAGCAAGGGCTATTTTTGATCTGATTCACTAACAAAGATGCCATGGGACTTGCTTTACAAAGAATAATTCCCTGTCTGATGAGCTGCCTAATCCAGTTCTTGAAGGTTAAAAGTTTAAAAGTAAGAATGCATTTAAAAGGGGAAGAGGGCTTTTGATGCTGCCTATTCTTAGCTATTGCAGTGTCGGAACAGTAGACTGAGGAGGAGTTTATATCACCTGGTCACAAATTTCTGTTGCAGTGAGACATTTGCACTGCTATTTAAATCGTAATTATTATTTACAATGTAATCCATATATAATAGCACATACAGATGCTTAAGATGGGCTGGTACTAAGGATTCCTAGGTCCAGAGTCAGCTGCAGAAGCCAGTTGGCTGATTTGGGGCCAGTCATTCCTCTTCAGTCCAAACTACATGGTAGGGTTGTCATTGTGGACAAAAAAGGATAGTACCTTTTATCCACAACAAAATAATTTAACAAATAAATAATTTCTTACATGAATAGCAATAGTAGTTAGACTTATATACTACTTCATAGTGCTTTACAGACCTCCCTAAGCAGTTCACAAAATCAGCATATTGCCTCCAACAATCTGGGTCCTAATTTTACCAACCTTGGAAGGATGGAAGGCTGAGTCAATCTTGAACAAGTCTGAATCAAACTGCTAACAGTAGACAAAGTTAGCCTGCAATACTTCATTCTAACCACTGTGCCACCATGCCTCATACATTAATTTCCCTAAATATATGTATAGAACCTTGATTAAATGATCCTCAATGGATATCTCCACTGTTATGCTGCATACATAATGAAACCATTTAAAAGATAGCTACTATTGCCAACTATCAACCAACATAGCCCTGAGCAAGGGGGGGGCTGACCCCAACCCTACCCTAATAATGACATTGTACAGATGCATAGCAAAAAAAGCCCAATCCTCTCTTTCCCATTATCCTAAAAGGGATCTGCTCTTCTCATATTGTATGTCCTAGCTTTTTAAAAGAGAATCTGGTTTGAAAAGAAAATATGGTGGTGGAAATGAAAGGAAAAGAAAGATAGAAGAGACAAAGAATTGTGGAGAAAAGCAAAAACAAAGAAAGGAAGGGAAGGGGAAAGAGTGTAGACTTGAGCTGAGATCAAGGAAACAGCAGCACTTCTGAATGAGAAGGAATACTAATGGAAAGAAATTAGGAGGAGGAATGACAGTGACAACAATTATGATGGTAGTATGGTAAAAGCCTCAAGTAACCCTTTCCTAATGAAAAGCAGATTCAGGAATTCTGAACATCTAGGGCAACTGCTGTCAAGATGAAGAATTCAGCAAGTGAAATTCCTGAATGGAAAACACAGTTACCAACTTTCACAAAAGCTAAATGCTAAAATGACAATGATATCATCTTCCACCAAAGACCTGGTCTCCTGAGACCATCCAAGGCATGGGTGTCAAACTTAATCACATCACGTGACGTATCATGATGCATCATGACTTTTTTGCCTTTGTGGAGCCAGGGTGGGCATCCACCAGACTATCCTGGCTCCACATCCAACCTGCAGGCCTGATTGTTTGGCAGGCCTGATCCAAGGGTAGGAGCCCAAGAGCTCAGAAGGAAATAGGCCAGGTAGGTATAAATAGAAATAAATTAAAACAGTTTAAATACACATAATAAAAAGAAAATGTTAGAGTATTCTGTTTTATAAATCCATATTATATGGTTAAGAAAATAGATTAATATACAGTTATAAATAAATAGAACTGGAAAGAAAGATAACAGAACAGAACAAGAGCAAGAACAAGAATAATTCTTGGAAATAAGAAACTAAAATTGGTTTATTTTATTATAAACAATCTTGGATTGTAGTTTAATAATATAATTCTTTTCAAGATGAATTGTTTGGCTTTTTGTCTGTTTCTCTCACCCATTTCCAGTAAGGGTCCTGTAACATGCTTTCAGCAAATGCCCCATCTGTGATCCTGCATCTATCTATACTATTCGTTTTTAATCTAGTTAAAAGAAGAATCAGATTCATTCTGAACATATGTTCCACATATAAAGGCCCGGAGAACTATAAATTATGTCATACAATCTCAATAGACCATTACAGTATGACAGATTGCAGTAACAGGGTAACATATGATATTCAAGGACAAAAAAAAAATCCTCAGTTTAAGCTACCATAACTAGGTTGCAAAAATCCAAAATACCACTAGGAGACAGCAGAAAATTAGACTTTCTATGCCTTATTGCTACCATCCAGAGGTTTTTCCTTTTTTTTTTTTTTACAGAGCATTTATGGTAGTCTTATCCATGGCTGGCTGGATGAAAAATACACCCAGGCTGACAAATGTTTGTGTAAGAATGGAGCAAATGTCAAAAACTGCCTCAGAGACTTCAGAACAAGTCCTCCTCAAGAGTCTATGGATGTTTGGATTTCAAATTATTTTCACCTTCAGCATATTTTCATCTTCAAAGGCAATCAACTCTCTTTTCTTTTCTCTTGTGTAATTTTAGATGAATTTCTAGTTAAGACAATAAGTGTAGTTATCAGGGATAATTTTTTTGCTTATGCAAATCTATCCCTAATTCATACCTACTACTGAAAATGTACATCTGGTCCTAAACACTACTTCCAAATAGTGCAGAATTTCTAAAATCAACCCCTTTTTTTTCTTCACGTTTTTATTTTGTTACACCTCCTCCTCCCAACTCACTTCACAAGGTTAATATATATATATATATATATATATATACAGTACAAAGTATACCACTGTTGGTGTAACAAAAGAAAAGAAAAAGGATAGGATTAAATTTTCTTCTTCACTGGTCTTCTTCCCGTAGCTTTTGCAGCTCTTCCACTGCACTGCTCTTTGAAGCCCTTTTCCATTGAAGACTTAACATTAGACTAATGGTAGACTACCATAAAGAGCAGAGAATTATTCCTTTGGATCATCTCTTTGCCTAGCTCTCTTTTGATAATCTAAAACATTCCATTCTAAATCTATAACCCAATTCCACAGAAACATAAATAAAAAGTAATCAGAGCACAGCAAAAATAAAGATGTTGAGCTATTAGAGGTTATAATGAACAAAAATGAAGAACAAAATTTCTTTCTAAAATAGGAAAATCTATACTCGGCCCCTTCCCCTAGTTCCTAAGAGGACTTGGGCAAAATTAACTTGATAGGGAATGAAGTTCTTGGTGCTCTCTGAACTTGGTTGTTTGCTTGCTGACATTTCATTACCTAGCTAGGTAATATCATCAGTGCAAGTGAGTAAGTGTGTGTGTGTATATACTCCTAAGCTCCTTTGTGTGTGCATATATATACGTAGTTTATATACAACAACCACTACAGACAGGCAGAAAACTAACAGAGTAAAACTGCACCAACTAGCAGTCAGTCAACACAATAAAAAAAAATCCTTAATCACATGAGCAAACATAGTTTCATCTGGAAAACTGTAAATGTCTTAAAGCAAGCTAAATTCAAAAACACTAGGATATCAAACATCCATAGAAAGCTAGAAATATATATGTGCTATTCAAAAGAGACAATAAAAAGTTAAGAAAGAAAAAGAACATAACATATCCTTTCGAGCCTGAAGTCCCAAAGAATCAGGGAGTTACAGCAGACAAACAATCAAGCACCAAACAATGCATTAAACAAGGAACTACCAAGGAGGAAAAAACCACTTTCAACAACACTGGCACAGCAAGCTACTGTATATAAACAGAGAGCAAATCTCATATTTACTGATACTGAAGATGTTACATAGTTGGGTAATAAAATGTCTACAAGCAAACAATCAAACTTAGCAAGCACCAAGGTTTCCATAATTCAACTTTAAGCTACATATATTGTCTTCTATTGAAAGGAGTCTCATAATCTAATTTTCACTGTTAAGAAAGTCTTATTCTTAATACTTCTTAGAGTTGCTGTCTTTGTGTTCTTATTCACACCATTTAAATTATATAAGGGATGTAAAATAGTGGAATACCAAATGGTCACATAATATATGGAATGCAAAAAAAACCAGATGACCACTAGATGACCAAAAAAAAAAGACAAGAGGTGCAAAACTAGTTAATGATCCTTTTCATTTTTGCAGCCCAGTTTCAGTATTCTTAATATCTCAATACTACCTCAAACTTAATTGAGAGTTTGGGATATCATGCAAAGAAACATGATCCATGGTTTCATTCATGTAGCACAAAACCCAGTTACTGACAATCTATTTTCTGAATGCCTACTATATATTGAACCATGAACTGTTGGGTTCATTCGTCATGTGAATTTAAATACAATACTATTCAAGTTCAGCATATTGAAAAAAAGAAGCTGACAGCTCTTTAATTAACCTTCCTGGATATATTTTAGAAGCCCTCTGTGTAACCACCCATATGCATTGTTGGAATAACCACATAAGCAATACATCTGCCATACAGTATAACACAGGTAAGGATCTCATGGACAAAAGGTAAAGAACTAATGAGATTTATATAAAAGGCTTGGCAATCCTTAACAGAATTCTAACTCACTTTACAACATTCTGACCAAACTTTTCTTGAAAGTAACATCCAAGTGATGTGAAGGGCTTACTATCCAAGGAAAAACAAATTGAACTTCACACACATCCCAGTTTTGTTCCATCCCATTGGATTTATTGAATTATATTTCACTGCCCTTCCTAATCCAGATCTATAAGTGCAACTTCTGATTACATTGACATCACAATCTATTCTGATTTCTATTTATTGATTTCTATTTTGTAAAAACCTTTTGGAGAAAAAAATCATTTGAGAATCAATGGTGGATGCCTAAATCTTAATATGAGTGCCTGCCATCTTCAAAGAAAGCAGACTAATCCTTTCATTTCCAATCCTTGTTATTTTATTGCACTCTTGACCAGATCAAAATATTTGTTAACTGTAATTATTTAATCACCAAAGAAATCTTAAATTCACAATATTAAAATATGTCATAAGCATGCAAGAATGAAACTAAGTGAAACTTCGCCCAGATAAACTGACTTCCAAAGAACCTCACTCTTTTTTAATACATTACACAGATTTCCAAGAGAATTCAGCAAATTATCACTAGTTGTCCAAAATCTCAGGGAACATGGACTCTGAAATGGAAAGTGTCAGCTTAGTGACTTTGCCCTGCAGTCTTTTATTTGAAGAATTTACCTAAGACTCAGTACTGAGAGATCAAGTAATAGAGGTTTGTTCTTTGCAAATAAAATGTTTCACTGCTCAGCAATTTGTCCGCGACTGGAATTTTAAAAGGTATCTCCTAAGACATCCTCATTACCTGTTTTATACAATAGAGCCTAACATTGCAATATGTGTGCAAAGGAGACATGACTTTACCTTTGATAGCAGCACATTTCTCCTGAAATACGGGATTTGTGAGGCTCAACTAATGTAGTGTTATTTATTACAGAACATTATTTTCTATTACAAAGGGCAATTTCCTAACCACAATTAACCTGCTGAATATTTGCTATCATACTTTGGAAATATGTCTTCTAAAATATTTGCATTTTCACATCAGGGACAAGCATACTAAAGCCAAACATTTTCTTCAGCTTATTATTCCCTACACAGTGATGTCTGCTATTGAAGGATTGGTAGAAGGCATTAACACACCCACCTAGAAAAGTTTTGGAGAGAAAATGTGAGTTCCCAATTTATAATTTTAAAAAAGTTCAAGATCTATCCCCTCTCATTCCAGAATGCATGATAAAATAGAACAAACTCAGGTTGCCGGATGGCAGATTCGCAATGAATGGCAGAGAAAATAAATCTAATATGAAGACTAGTTTATACTAGTTCAACTTTATACTGCTAGTTGAATTCAAGTAGAAGCTAAATTGCCTTTTGTTAGAAACAGAAGCCACCTAGAATTGCTTTGAATCTCAATATGGGTGGCATATAAAATAAATAAATAAATAAAATAAACATTTTAATTTTGATTCTGTGAATGATCTGAAGCTTGGATTTCATGGTCTAAATGACCCCTTTCAGCTCTATAATTCTATGGAATAATCATAATATAAACCAGAGCTGTACATTATATAATTTGCTGGAAACAATAGCTAACAATGTAGCTATAATTCAGCATCTGGAATGTCATATATTGCCAGCCTCACCATGCATCAGATTTCCCCAACCTGAATTATCTCCCAATGTGTGGACTTTTAAGTAATGGTCATCTTAGTTGGGAAGGCTGACAAAGTTATGTAATGACTAAATACTTTGTCTTTATACTGAGCATCATTCATGCACAAAGGTATCAGCAAAGACTAATGAATCGTGCAAATGATAAGTAGTTATGGCTAATATGAAAATCTATCTAGAATCTACATAGCTTTGATATAGCATGATTCTCCTAAGTTCCCTAGTATGGTTTCCATTTGAAGATGATTTGACAAACTGAATCTCCAGACTGATTTGGTGAATCCATTTGATGTGTCAAATTGAACCTAGTTCTTTCAAGTCAATTTGCTGATTTGATGGAGTCACACACATGCATGAACATATATGTTATTGATTTGATTCATCTCATTGAATCAGTTTGACAATTGAAACCACATTTTAGTTTACAGTGCTTTCACTCTTTTCCTTGACCCTCATTATCCAGTAAATGTTTTTGTATGCCCCTCCTTTCAATTCCTTCCACCTATTATTTTTCTTTCTTGGATTTCAGGACATATTCATATGCTTGAACCAACTTCTTTGGAGATCAAAAATCTCCTTTCCTCAGTGAAAGTCAGCACTATGCAGCTTTATTTTCAGAGCAAAACATTCTAAATGATCAGTCAACTAGTGTCAAACCACTGCATGAGCAGGAATGTGTTAACAGACTGATTTCTTTTTTTAAATCAATCTCATCTTATTGCTTGTGGAGTATATCACCCATTATTATATCACCAATCTGTTTTTTTTCACTAAGAGCACCTTAAAGATCCACGCTTCCACACACTATTACATCTAAGATTGTTGTTGCAATCTGCTTACATCCCTCCATCTATCCTCCATTAGTAGTGCATTGACCTCCATCCAACTAGAGCACAATATGACAAAGCAGTTAAGACGGGCATCACTCTATTTGAGGACCATGTTGAAAAACAAAATCAAAGATACAAGGTAGGGTCACTCACTGCACACACACTCACACACACACAAGCCCAAGGAGAAGAGAAGAGTTCAGGTGATAGCTCATTATTAATGAAATTATAGATCAATCCAAATAACCACATATTTCCTTGAACTTATACTCAAGGGTCCTTTTGTAAGACGTTCAGCCAAGAAGATCAATACCACTCTGGAGGTAAGTGGCATAAATTATGTCCCAACATATACACCACAGGAGTTTTACTGTGTGTTGTATACAGTAATTGCATTTTATAGATGGTTGTTGAAAGCTTCAGTCCTCATTGATTTTGATCATAAACTAAAAGGTAATAAGAAGAAAAGAACAGCACTTTGATATGAATAAGTCAGTCAGCTGAAGCTGCAAAACCAAATGAAAAAAAATGGCATAGTGAATGTGATCAATTCATGTTCGCCAGAAAAGGAATGCAGATATCAGAGCTCTCATTATATGAACTGGTAGGAGAAAACTTGAAAGCTGAATGAAAATCTCTGTTCATCTAAGAGCCAGTGGAAGAGCTGAACAGCAGGATTTTAAAACTATAGGAAGCCTTCCCAAATTATAGTACTTTTTATTCACACTTTTTTGCATTATGAATGTCATCCTAATAGCTTATGAACTAAGGTACCAAGGGTATTTGTGTTTTTATTATTATTCTTAATGTGTCTGCATTCAAATGTAAATGGAGATTTGTGACATAATCCACAATCATCTATGTGTTGCACATTTGTAACTTTCAAAGGCACACTTTAAAAAGCATTCCTCTTTTGATTTCCTTGGTTTTTCTCGCGCCCTTCACAGCAAGCAATTCAGGAGGGATATTAATGCAGCATAACAACTCTTTACCCTTTTTCAAGGCCAATTTTGCAATATGGGCAAAATGATTGGAAATGGAGTCCTGAAAAAAAAAAGAGCTTAAACCATCTGTCAGGGACTCAGTTAAGAGATCCACACTGTTTTACAGCCAAAGATAGGGATAAATTATGCCTGGCAGGGAACAGCCAAGGCATGGGGGCTACTGTTCATGGTTATAAGGATGAATTACAAATTTGTTATTGTCCATTACCCTAGTAAAATCATCTTTTCAAATTACAATAAGCAGTAAACCAGGCAGATTGGAAGAGAAGCAAGAGATTTTTTAAAAAAATGAAATAGTTTTTTTTAAAGGAGGGAAGCTTGTATCATTTATATATTATGTGCACACATGCATATTTATTCACGTTTTCATACATTTCAAGGAATAGATAAAGCATTTGGACAAACTGTAGCAACTACGTCTTAGATATTTTTCAAATAATCAGTTCATAAATGTTTAATCAATAACTGATATTTATTCATGAGTTCTTTTCATTTAAACATTAAAGAACTCTAAGGTAGAGCACACAATATGAAATTACATAGCGTTGGTTGTACAGCAGAGGGACAAACTTAATGCTCCAAGGGTTAAAATGTAATTTTTCCCTGCTAAAATCTGAATCACTTGGGAAAATCTTTCTGGGTCAAAGGAGGGGAAACTCAACAAACTGCAAAAATAGGGTTAGGTCTGAAGAAGCATTTCCTCCTAATTATAAAACTTTTTTTTTAATTGAACACTGGGTTTAATAAATACTATCCACATATAGTATCCACAGATCCACCAACATGGGATGTAATCTAACAAAATGATTAAAAAAGAAATCATGGGGAAATTATATATAATTAAGGAGAAAAAAAATAAGAATACAAAATAACACATCAAGGAAAGGAGTTTGAGAAGATTACTGATCAGGAAGATAGCACCAGAATACCAAACAAAAAGAATAAAGCAAAATGCTATCCCGTGGTATTGAAAAAAATAAATGAAATGTTTCATCTGCTTTACACATTCATACCTTCCTTGTTAAATTTTCAAATCAACTGAAATAATAAGAAACTAATTAGCTAAAATGATCATTATAAAAGTTATAATTAATGGAATGTATAATCCAATACATCTGAAGAACAGCAGGTTGGGAGAGGCTGGTATATATGAAGTTTTTAATTCAATGAATTTTCACAAGAAGAACTACTCATTCCTAGATTGCATTTCTACTGTCTAGTGTGGTTACTTTATGAAAATGCTTCCTACACAAGATACCTTGGAGCAAAAATGTTGTTTATTAAATGTTTCAGTATTTTTACAATATGCTTTAATTATTTGCTTATTCTACACCCTCCAAAGGAACCTTGCCTGAAATGGGTAGCCACATAAGATAGATGATTAGGAAGTAGGGGAGTGGGAGAGGGGAGAGAGAGACAGAGAGAAAGAGAAAGAGAGAGAGAGAGAGAGATCTATGTGCCCAGTTTGTCACACACTTTATTAAATGTACCAATTGACTCTACAAACCTTCTACAATGTTTACCTTATGAGCACATAGCACCAGGATTCACACTTCAAATCTTTGAAAACACACACGTATCAACATATTGTGATCAAAGCTATTTATTTACTAAAAGTTAACTCAAGCTACACATGTGAACCCAACTAAACAGTCCCAAATACTTTTACAAGGCTCTAATAAGCAATCAGTGACCTGGTTTCCTGCCCCCAGAAGTCAGTACAACAGAAATCTTGCAGTTCTCCCCTACTTGCCATGAGAGGTCCTGAAATATCTCAGGGTCATTCCTCCACCTTAATGCATCTTTTAGTGTCACCCAGCCATCACTGAGGGAAGGTGGGAAATGCCTGTCTTATTAATCTTCTGTCTATGAAAGAAGAAAAAGTCGCATAGTGCTGTAAATTTTCTTTACGTTTTTTTTTCTTTCACCTCCAAAGTGATGCTGGTTTTTTGTTTTTAATTATAGGTTCTAAAATTTTGTTTTTAATTATAAGTGCTATAATAAGTGACCAGATATAGCAAAAGAACATGTTCCCATCCCTCCCAACCGGTGTCATATTATTGGACCTGGAGTCACATCTTTCCTGTGGAAGCACCTCTTCCTTGGGAGTTTCTACGAATCCTGCATTCTAGTCTTTTAGAAGGCTTCGAAAACTTGGTTGTTTCTCAAAGCATTTGGGTCAAGTGAGGTTAGGTGAGCTCTGCTGCTGATGTGATTTTGTGATTGAGGGTTTGTGTTTTAATCATGGCTGTCATCGGTTATAGCTTATAGCTGTTCTTTTATCAATAGCAACAGCACTTACACTTACTGTGTTCTCATGAAAATAACACAGGTGTTATTTTCTTTTGACCGCGGAATATGGCTGTGGTCTTATTATTGGGGGAGGGAGGCAGAGGATGGGCCAGGCCGGAAGACTCCACTTAAGTTTCCGAAAAACTGTTCTTTTTTGCCAAGCGAGCGAACGAGTGAAGCTGGCTGGATGGCTGGCTGTAATGGCTTGGGCTCATCCAAAAAGAGAGGGGGGGAGAGGGAGAAGGCAGGAGAGGAAGGGAAGGGAAAAGGAGGGAGCTTAGTGGGATATTCGATATCCTGCAAGTGCATTTCCTGCCCTGGGACTTTTTTCCCCTCCTTCCTTCCTCCTTTTCTTTTCTTTGCAAAAAGCAGAGGCCCGCCAGCTGGACTGGGTGGAGAAGAGGCAGCTAGTGTACTTGGGAGGGGGGGAGCAGCACTTTCCAAAAGGCGCTGGAGGAAACAGCGAGCAACTTCAGTGGCCGTCACTGAGCATGTCCGTTCACTCATTTGTGGATGCTTAACAAAAACATAGAAAAGCAACCTGGCTGTCAAAAGGAGGCACCGCACCCACTTGGCGGGGGCTTTGCCAAACGATGTCCTGAGAAGTTTAGGGACCACGCAGAGAGGGCAATAGAGATAGAGGGGAGTGGGGTGGGTGGCAGGGCTGTTGGGTTTCTTCCCCGAACTTCTTCTATATGACCATCGGGCAACATATGAAGGATTGGGCAGAACGCTTCATTTCTCTGGAGTCTTGCCAACCTTTGGGGGCAAGTTTCCTCCCCCACTTCTCCCACCGGGAGATAGTGGAGGGCAACAGAAGGGCTGCGTCCACCCAAACTCTACTCCCAAATCACTGCAACCATCCAACACAGGGCTGAAGGGGACCCAATGACACATTCAAAAATGTGCAAAAAAAAATCACAATGCTCTCCTTTCTTATCAACACCTTCCCTCCCTGCATTACCCCTACCTTTCAGATTTGGTGAACTTCCAAAAAGCCTGCCATCTGTCATCACGCATGCATTTAAGTAGTTTGAGGGGGGGCTTATTTTAGGGCGGACTTATTTCAACCCATGTGCTGAAAAGCCCGATTGGGCTTAGTATCAGGACATGTCATACTTTTGGGAAAACATGATATATACTACCCTGTAGTGTTTTCTCGCACTCTCTAGGCCAGTGTTGGCAAACCTATGGCATGCGTGCCGGAAGTGGCATGCAGAGCCATCTCTCCAGGCATGCAAGCTGTTGCTGATTTCACTTTGGGATTCCAGCGCGCCACCAGCTGGTCTTCACACATACGGGAGCACCAGAAACAGGAAGAGTAGCTGTCCGGTGCGCATGTGCACCAGCCACCTAGTCTTCCAGTTTCTGGCACGCATGCATGCACCAGAGACCAGAAGATCATTTTCCCTGGGGCGCACATGTGCACAGGTGGCTGCTCTTCTGGTTTCTGGCACGCACACACAAGCGTCCCCTTTTGGCACTCAGTGCCAAAAAGTTTCGCCAACACTGCTCTAGGCAGTTTAAAATGTCAGCATTATTTTCATGTTGTCCCCAACAATCTGGATCCTCAGAAAGATGGAAGGTTAAGTTAACCTCAAGACCCATCAGGATTGAACTCCATAGTGTGGACAAGTTTACCCACAATACTGAACTTAACTACTTTGTAAGATGGGCATCCATATAAAGAAATAAATTCAAAAATCCCTAAGGGGGCAAACATCTTTTGCACAGAACTGTATCTAATGGTATATGCAGAGGAGATTTTAAAAAACAAGTCATGGCATCAAGTTCAAAGATATATCCCTTTGTACATGTATGGCACATCAACATGATGTCAAGTCTAGATTGGTCCATAGCAATTGATTGAATGATGTCATGCAACCATCTTAAAAACTGATTGCTTAAAAGTTAAGGGGCATTTTTCTACCATTGCACTTAAATTTTGTGGGGCAGATAATATACAATCAACGGAAGACACAAAGTTGCTATTGCTCCAGCAATGGGGAGACGAACAGAAATTGGTAAGTGGTTATATTTTTTTCTTCACAAGATTATGATAGGTAGATTGATGGAACATCTAAACATGGAAAAGATAACTTTGTCCCAAATAGCAGCTGTTTCAGATTATGGTAAAGCAAATTTTTGTAAATTCAACTAGAGCAAAACCAGCATCGGGGCTAGTACAGGTAGTCCTTGATTTATGTCCACAACTGAGCCCAAATTTGTGTTGCTAACAGTTGTTAAGAGAGTCTTGCCTCCTTTTACAACCTTTCTTCCCACAGTTATTAGGTGAATCACTGCAGTTGATAAGTCAGTAAAATGGTTCTTAACCTGGCTTCTCTACTGACTTTGCCTGTTAGAATGTCGCAAAAGGGGATCCTTCAACACCAGCACATTACCAAAATAACTGTCCTAAATATGACTCACTGCCAAGCATCTGAACTTTGATCATGTGACCATGGGAATGCTGCAACAGTCATGTGGGGAATGGTCATAAGTCACTTTTTTCAGTACTGTTGTAAATTCAAACAGTCACTAAACAACTGTTGTATGTCAAGGACTACCTGTTCGGTACTGTTGAAAACCTGCTGCTGGTCAGTTCCCATTGATATAGTCCAGAATTTATACAGTACTAAGATGTAATGCATCTTAGTTTGATTTAACTTTCAAAGCAGAGTTCTAAAACAATGTTGTTCAAAACAATTTAGCATCCAAAAGTGCATTTTCTCCAGCCCTTTCCTTTCCATGTTCTTTAATATTGCTAATGAAACTGGTATTAAGGAACCTGGGAAGATGGAAACTCAGCACCAGAACGGCTGACATTCTTTGTGTGGAATGTCCTAATGCAAAAAAAGAAAGAAAGAAGTGGAACATTTGCTGGTCTATGATATAAATGTCATTGGTGAATATTTCTGAGCAGAGGCACATACAGCCACAAGAAAATATTCCTTTCTTTTAAAAGAGAAAGGAAAATCAATCTCCTCAAAACATGCCCCGTCCAATCCCCTTATCTAGGATGCTTTCTAACATGCAACACCATTTTCTTATTCTTATATCCCAAGTGTTGGGTATTTTTTCCCCTTTTTGTTCTTTCACTAAGTAATGAGAATGATGTGTAATCCATTAATACAGCAAGAAGAAACAAAGAAGCAGCTGGCACATTAGAGGCAGTCTAAGTGCCAGCACTGAGGTATGCACCAAACGAGATTATGCTTTGTTTATTTGGCTGGTTAAATTCAATACAAAATGGAAGGGACGGAGGAAGGAAACAATGGATCCGGGGAGCTTTCTTTGGATCCCCCTGGATTAGCTGCAGAAGCAATCCTGCATCTTTCCTGATTTGCATTGAATCATGTTTGTCTTGAGCCCTTGTCCGGCTGCCTTAAAAGCACCAAAGAAATCATGTAATTTTCTTAAATACGTCTCATGGTTAATTCAGAGCTAGTTATCATCCTGTGGCTGATGGTGATTATGAAGATTGTAATCCAACATGACCAAGTTGGGGAAGATGCTCTTGTGAATGAATAACTGTTCAAAGTAATGGGTTGAGGAAATAACAATTTAAAAATTACATGTTTTTCATATAATGTTTTCCATATTTGGCTTTCCAGTGTTCATAATTTCATGTCTGTGTAATTACATATGAAATAAACATATTGAAGAGGGTTTTTCCCCATTTTCATGTTGTTAAGAAGTCTAATTAAAAACATGCTGTGTATTAAAAAATCAAATACTACTTTTTAAAGATCTAAATGGAAACTTGAATATACACAGTACTCAAATATTAAAGATGGTACTCAGGAAATTAAATATTCTCCTCTTCTTCTTAAATAGTAATGCCCGTCTTTTCAATATGATTCAAATATAACCCAAGCCTTTCCAAAGTACAGAAAGTTCAAATGCAAGATTTCCAAGGAAAAAGCATGATTGTATCAAGCAAAAAATAATGACATTGGACTTGTAATAGATGATTAATTAATATATTGTGACTGAATCACACAATGCACTAAAATATAAATCTTGGTTACCAAAACACAGAGCTTAAGTTCATATAATAGTTTATGTCCAAACAGAACGAAAACAAAAAGGTATAACTTAATGTAATGGCCTGATACATCTCCTTCAAAAATAGCTGAGTTCATACAACATCCTAAATCTAAAGCTACCTACCAACCATTATCATGGTCTAATTCAGTCTTTTTGATGCTGTTTTGGGAATTCTGGGAATTGAGGTCCACATATTTTAAAGCTGCAAAGTTTGAAAAACACTGAATTAACCTGTTGCATGAATCTAATCGTTCATACTGGGCAGTAGCATGTGCAGCATAATTTAGCAGAATATAATGTACTACTAAATATGAAGGACCAACCAGTGATGTAGCAGGAAATAAATACTTAACTATGAACCTTAAAGCAGTAGGTCCTCAGTCTACCACTTCTATCCCTTTTCCACAGGAGACAAATCTTGTCCAGATTGTGCTGTGATTCACAGAGTCACAATTAAAAAAAAAAATTTAAACAGACTGAACTAGTTGGCAAGCTAATTCTGCTTTAGATCCAACATTTCTTCTCAGTTTTAACAGGCTGCCTTCAAACACCATTTACTTGACTAATTCCAGAGCTAACAATAAAAACATCTGCTGACCTGATTGTTTTGCTATCAAGAGATTAACTGTTAGTTGATGAAAAGGAGGGGGGTGTCCTTTTGATTTATGCTCATTAATTCAGATTGCTGCTTTATGTGGTACAGTTAATGTTGCAAAGTTTTTTTTTAAAAAAAATCCTGCACCTCATGTAAATGAACTAATTATCTAACCTCTGATCTTTATGCACTTAATTTACCAGTGACCTGTTTTATATCTTTTTGCCTCTCTCTTTTCTACTTTAAAATCAAAAACTGTGTCAGACAGAAGGAAACTATATTTACATTCATTTTATGAGTTCTGCCTCATAATTAATTTGCTACCCGGATTGAATAAATGAATGTGCTTCATTTTATGCAAAGTAAATGCTTTCTTTTTTTTTTAATTATTGAATGACAATGTGGATTGAAATCATCCACCAGGATAGAAATTCTCTGCCTAGTGAAAATATATGTTCTAACACCTCTATGTCCACATTCATCAATAATAATGCTGCATTTTCAACAGCCACTTAAAATGGAGGATTAGAAATCTCCATCAGTTTCCATATCTCATTAAGCTTTGGTCACAGTATCTGTGTTCACTTCATCATTGTATGGTAATTTACAAATGGTACATTTCTGTTCAGAGCATTCATATGCAAGCTTCTGTCAGTAAGTGAAGGGCACAGCATTAAAAAAAAAAGCAGCTAACAATGGAGTGTAAAAATGGAGGGGGGAAATGGGGAGCTATTATATTGGTAGCATCATGACACAATGATCTGGGTTAGGAGAGGAGAAAGGGGCTATCCAGTAATTTTCAGAGAAGTATAAGGTTGGTTTCGTAGGATTGATTAGCAAAGAATTGTTCTCTAAAGCAGAATTTGTCAACCTGGATCCATAGACCGACACCAATCTGCAACATGCCAGCAACCGGTCCGTGCAAACAAATGAAGCCCCATCCAGGGGATGAAGGCAGCCCACCAAACCAAATCCGCTCTGATCTGTGGAAAAACCTTTCTCCCTGATGCCCAAAAGGTTGGGGATCACAGCTTTAAAGCATATATAACTTATTGGATTGTTTTGCTAGCTGCAACACAGTAGATGAGCTGCAAGCAAATACAATACACTATATTAAAAACGGCAACAGTTCTTGAGAAGCTGCATTTCGTAGTAATTGCTTGCTTCTACTTTTAGTAACCCAGCGTATATAGAAAGACAACACAATTTGCAATTTAATCTACTCAGATTTATTATCTAGCTCCTTGAATCAAGTACCACAAAGATGTGCTGCCTCTCAAGTATCTCAATAGTATTGGTAAACAATTGCATTTGCAATAAAAAGTTTTGGCATATTGTCTATTGTAAATAAACACAATAGTGTTGTTCTGTTGTAAACTGTTAGTGGTTTCAGCAAGCCACTCAATTTCTCTTTCAATTTTTAAATTTTCTTTTCCAATGATATTCATCCTATCATTCTAGTGATCAGAGAAGATGGTGTGCTTTGGAGAGGAACTGTTTCTAGAATTATATAAACATTGCAATTCCCCCCCCCCAAAAAAAAACATTATTCTAGCCAATTTCAGAGAACACAGTCCAAATTAGTTATACTCATTTTTTTAGGGATGAGGGTTCCCCTTCATGTTTAATTAGCATTATCAATTAGCATTTCAAAAAGGAGTAGATGAATTGAATTTTTTAATTTACTTTTACATTTATATTTTGTTCTGTCACATTAAAATTACAAGAATTTGTTAACGAATTACTTTTAGAGGCCTCCAGAATGATCCCTAAAACTTTGGCAGCCATATGCAATCTTATGCTACAGACTGTAAAACTCTGTATATTTCCATGTGTAGAATCATAGACCCTATCATCCAGTTAATTTTGGTTAAGAACTTTCTTGCTTCCAAAAATAGAGCCATTAGTAATGTCTAGGATATAGTCAGTGCCAAAAGCATACAATTTCACAGTTTCTTAGATGACCTGCTTCTGAGTCCAAAGGAAGACTCTGCAAAATATCAAATGGATGGGGGAGTTCCTTCAAGTGAAGCATCTCTTGGGAAATGATTCATAAAGCAGTTCTATCTACGCTACGTCTAATAGTGAAAAAAGCTTTGATCATTCATTTCAGAGCCTTTTCTGACATATTGACTGGTTGAAGTCTACACAAACTGCCATCCTGAAGCAAAGAGAGTTAATGTTGATCTGTTGTAGGTTCTGAAAATCTTAAGGAAGTAGGCAGGTTTTCTGGCCATAAAACAGATTTGTATCCATTCTGTTCATCCCATAAGAACTGAGGGTTGGCATGCTCTGACACCCATTTATCAATCGATGCCACCATATGGGATCCAGGAAACCTGCTTCTTCTAGAACAGCACAGATGAAATAGCATCATATTTGATGCTTGACATTTGAACTGCCATGAACCTAGTTCCCCTGAAGACTTTTTCTCCAGGTTTGGACTAAGGCAGTTGCTCCACTATGCAATAGGCTTTCTATATTTATATTGTGTGCTTGTTCCCTTTTATGCCATCTTTTTTAAAAAAATTGGAGCATTTTTATGCATTGTTCTTTTAATTTTGTATGCTGTACAAAATTGTTAATAGTTGGGCAGCTATTAAAAAAAATCTACATAACTGAACCAAATGATTTGTAGGTTTCTGGTTACTCTTCTAATTACACTTCTAGCAGTATTTTATGACCATATGGCAGACCTTTTGTAAAAGAACCGGTATTATACTCTTCCAAACTGATCACAGACCTAAAAAAAAAGAGAACCCTTGTCGAAGGCCATAATATCTTTTCTAAACCAACTTCACACGAATACCAATTACATGAATGAGCAAATATTGGCTAATAGTCTACTGAAGAAATGCATTTTAATGGAAGGGTTGTTTAGGCAAACAATTTATAAATATAGATTTTGGAACTGGTTTAGTCAATGGTTAGCCCCATTCAGTAACCACGTTTTAGAAGGATATAACAAATGCATATAATAGGTTATTAATTTCTCTGCAATTTCCTTATGGAAGTACTCTTTCCCAAAAGACCAGCTAAGTATTTAAGTTTTATAGTAAGAGCCATTTTAAAGTAGTCAATATACCAAGAGATCAGTTACTTGTTCAACTGATGGTGAATTTTAACCAGGTGATTGTCCAAAGTAGTTTTTACTCTGTAATAATTTTCTTAGTAGATTCCATTCAAATCAAAATGACATATTTTGCACATGAATGAATAGGGGGGTGGCAGTTTAGAGATTTATAAATATCTAATTAAAGTGAGAACTAAAAAAATCAATAGAAAAGATAAAATACCCAAGTCAGATATCAACTGTTTATGACAATATATTTACTTTTAATTGGATCTCAACTGTCACTTGGAACTAGAGATATGTGATCCAAAGGAGTCACAGCATATCTTTTTGAAGTGCTTAATTAGATGTCCATTAATTGCTGACTTCTTTAATATTATGGAGACTTATGTGTGCCAAAATTGTAAACTAAGATTTGATGGGATGTTTCCTCTGAAAATGAAATGCAGAAATCATGTTGTTGCCATCTTCAATTACATTCAAAGCAACATATGGTCTCCTTTCAGCAGACCATATGTTCATTTTTACTGTTTTGTACTGTTTCCACCAATACAGCTATAACTCTAAATAAAACTATAACTATAAAAAAATATCAAAAGATTTTCAAAATAATTGAAAACAATATGATTTACTCTTCTAAACATTAGGAATTGCCTTTCCAATATGATTCTGCTGTTCCTTTGAGAACATCTAGAGAAGTCTTCTTTAAGGTCCAACATAAGCATGAGATCAGTGGAGCATGGATTAGAAAGTAGAGCCTCCACTGTGGTTGCCCATATCATGCAATACATTGTCCTTGTAACACTGAAAAGGTTTGAGGAGATCTTCAGGCTCTCTGAGCTTGGTTGTTTTCTTGCTGACATTTCATTACCCAACCTAGGTAATATCATCACATTGATACTTAGTTGATGGAACCTTGCTAAACATTATTTTAATCAGGTTTTTACTGGGAGTTTTATGTACACAGTATGCAGAGGTGGTAGCGGTAGTGGTAGCGCCCATCTCAATGACATCCTATTTAGGCCCCTTTTTTTGCCAAAAGCACACGTGCAGAAGGATCTGCGCATGCACAGAGGTGGTGTGTGCAAGCAAAGCATGCATGCACGTGCAAGCTCACATTTGTGAACCCGTAGGGAAGGTAGGTGTATACCACCCCTGACAGTATTATTATATTTATGTCAAGCTTATATTTTACATCAACTATCATCACCTTGTAAGTGACAATACAATTGTTCCTCCTCACAAGGAGATCACAGGACAGTGGTCTTCCATGAATTTGAGCACAGAGAAACAAAGTGATTAGCCATCTTGTTCACAGCCATGGGAGCGCCTTTTAAAGCACAGTAAGTTTGCAAGCTTAATCGCTTTCTGAAATTTCTTTTCAACTGTCTTAAAGCTATAGAGGTTTTCAGAATGATAAGTTTGAAAAAATTGCCAGGTGAGTTTATTTTCAATTCTGAACCAATTAAGAATTAACTAAAAGCTAAGAAATTTAAAGCATTTGAAATAAATAGCAAAGAGTTTTTAAAAACTTTGATTTAAAAAAGTTACAAGTGCTTTAAGTGTCCAGTTAAATTTGGAATATTGACTTTTACCATTAGATTTTTGCATTAACAATAAAAAATAAAAAGCTTCTTATGGGAGTTATTTTGGCTATTCTGGTTCATAATAAAGATAAGCAACTTTATGATTTAGAAAGTAGACCAAAAAAAAAGAAAATCCCCCTTTTTAAGTTTAGTTTGAATCAATTTCCATTAATCAAAATCCTTAATTAATTGAAAAGTATATACAAGAAATATAACAAAATATTAACTTTAACCCCTAACTGTCTTCCAAGATTCACCCTAGTGATATCTTATTAATACTGGTTGGAAAATTATGAAATGCTTACAGCTTTCACTTATAACATTATGTAACAATTTACAATCAAATGTATAAACTGTGACACAAGTACAGTTGTAATGTAAACCAACATTAAGATACTGAATGAACGGTCTCCTTGGAGATGCAATATCTTTTTAAAATCAAGGACACATTAAAGCCAAACGTTTACAGCTATGCTCACTACAATTGTCCTGAGATAAAATTCCTCCCTTCTTCCATCTTCCCCCTTTTTCTCTCTGCCTATTTTCTCTGGTCCATCTAAATCTGGCCTGTTTCTTTTCTACTATGTGACCACAATCAATTCAACACGCTCTTTCACAGAGGAACTTCCTGTTCCATACTGGTTACCTGAGAATTGATGCTTCAGGAATTTTTGCACAAATGTGAATATAAAGAATTGGGTTCCATATAGATTTTTAAAATAACTTTTCTATACTCAAGATTCCAATTATTATTTATCAGAGAAAAGCATGGTTTGGTTTGGTTTGGTTTAGTAACTTGTCACTGGTCAAATTCTACATCCCAGTTTTGTACTTGTTATGAACTTGTTATTAACATTCTCTTAATATTACTTGCAGGTGTGGTGCTGGGCCCATAAAGAACAGAGTGATGCAGTTCTTCACCTAATTCACAGCACTTTAGCACAGCAAAATATCTCATCTAGTAAGTACATTGACATGAAAACAAACCAAGTGGTATAGATAATAAATAGGCCTGAGTGAGGTGACTTGTTTTGCTCAGGAAAGTACTTGTGTTGCAAAGACAATTCAATTTGCTTCATTGAACAAAAGAGGCAACACAATTAGTCTCAGTAAGATCTTTTGCATCACCACTGGGGTTCCTATTAGAGCATTTGTGCACAACAGCTTAAGCTGCTTGTCTTCCATGCTGTTTCTGTCTTTTAAAAAAAACTAACTTCAGAAATCCATGTCCGGATTGCTGCCGATTGACAATAGGATTGACAATAGGTGCTCAGTTCAAAGCTGATTGGCCATTCCTCTGCTTCTTGTCCTTCCTACCCATGCAGGAAATCTAAGTATTATTGGATGACTATGGTGTGGGGGCGTCTCCCTCTGCCTCCCTTTCCATTTAAGAGATTGGTCTCACCGCACTGATTTCCTCAGTTTAGAATCACAATTGGGATCAGATTTCTGGTTGTTAAGTCACTGCAGTCCTAAATTGATGAATTCACTGAATCCAATTTTACAACATTTTTTGCAGTGACTATTAACCATTGTCTTGTCATAAATGTGAACGCAAGCTTCCAAATGGACATTTTCTTTGCCAAAAAACAGCCAAATTCCAGAATTCCATAAGATGATCCTGTTTAACTGATAGGAACTCAGGCACAGTCATCCTGTCTTGTCTTTAGGAAGAACATAGGATAGGATGGGATGGGGTGGGGTGGGGTGGGGCAGAACACGGGACAGGATGGAACGGAATGGAATAGAATATAATACTTATTGGCAAAGTGTTATTGGACACACAAGGAATTTGTCTTTGGTACATAAACTCTCGATATATATAAAAGATATGAGTGATAAATCATGGGGTACTCCCATAAATAACTAGGTGCCAAATTATGCAGGACTTATAAACTTATACAAAACCAGTACTTTGAATTTCAAGGTGGTAGTTGTGCACTGATCAAAACCATTAATAAGCTACTGGTAATCAGTGCAGCTTGCTGAGAAAAGGTATCATATGAGCACACTGGGATGTCACATAATTGCTCATATACAGTAGCTACATTCTAGATCAGCTACAGCTTCCAAATTTTGTAACCTTTATTTTGATATCATCAGGAAACTCCCCCAACACCAATTTACTCATGTATAATCAAGTATTATGAATCTGCATTCTTGTGGTACCTTGTTAAAGCATCCGCTGGATCTCTCAAATCTCGCAGAAACTAATCATATCCATTGCCATCTAGGGCAAAATATATTGTATGTTAGAATATTAAGTAAAAATATCATACTTCTCAGAAGTAACTTCAGAGCAGCCCTTCCCTGTGGCTATAACTTTCCCCGTAGGTATGCACTGATTCAAACATTTATGAAGATATTACTGAACATTCCTTCATTTAGTTGCATTTGAAGGAACTCACTATTTCATAAAAATGATGAAAACATGGTTGCAAATTCACAGCACAATCTCTGCTCCATTGAGATACGTGCGCATGAAAAGGCAAGGGACTTGGTCACAACATCAGACTGTCCCTTGCCCCCTCTACCCTGAGGTTGTTACTGATCATATTTGAACTGAATCAAACATTTGAGTATATAGACATTTAAACTTAGCCTTGGGATTATATCTAGAAGTATCCCAAAATATTAGATGAAAATGGATGTAAGAGCAAGACTGGGAATTTTTCAAGTGAGTCTGGGCATAAATGTATTTTTGTAATTCCTCATCAAATGTATGGGGAGAAAAATTGGGCAGATCTAAGTAGTAACTACAGATTCTGACATATCCAAAAGAAACAGTTCTCAAAATGTTTTCCTCTGGAATTTAACAGAACTATAGAAAGAGAGGGACAATCTAGGCTGCTGGAGAGAAGACAGAATGTTCATGAATATCCCTTGGCCATCATACCAATAGACAGTTTAGTGGCTTCCAGCTGAGTAGGATTACAACAGCTTATGCTCCTGCTAGCTACTACTTACCAGCATTTTCATCCAAACCTTTTAGATGGCACTAGTTGTACGAAAAAAAATTATCTCATACTTCAAATGCAATTTTATACATTAAGTTGTCTGAACAGCTTTTCCATCTCATACACTTCCAGATTCTTATCCTTATTTCAGTGGCCCAGTAGGTGCTTTTTATTATCATTTCCCACAACTCTGGGATGAGGGACTCTCAATGCTTGGTCTCCATGCAGCAGCATCTGATCCTCCCATGCTGCTACTTCCAAACATAAGGCTTCCAGGATGAGTAAGTGGTTATCAAAAACATTATTCCATCTGCTTTATCAAAAGCAGCAGAATGATAAAGGAAATAATGTGTAAAGGTTTATGTGCTCCATAAGGTAGCCAGTTCATTCAGCAGCATCCTTTAATTCCAGGTCTTCCTTCAATGAACAGAATTCTATTGTGATTAATGGCCATGTTCACACAAAACCCTGCTTTCCCTGTCTCTGATTCTGATCAGCTGGCAAGCAAAAATTGGTTCTGACTTTTATAATCACAGATTGGAAAATGTAGCCCATTGCCAGAAAGAAAGACTGCTGGTGTTTGTTTTGCACCATGCTCCAGAAAGGTTGATTAGAGCACCATCAGCCTCTAGAAGACCTTCATGTGTTTGATAAATACTGCAGAATAAATTTCTCTCTTAAAAATGAGGATTTCTGGTGGTGGTGCTGCTGCTAATCACATCACATAATCCTACAGGGTGGGCATGCTCTTGTCATTTTATGGGACCTATATGTGTTTACTAAGGCTGCCCCTGTTCTATGAAACAATATTCCCCCAAATATATGACTGCCTCCAACAATACTCACTTTTAAGAAAGCTGTCAAGATCTACCTTGTCCCCCAAATATTTGAATCCAGTTGAATATTCCACAGTGGTTGTTTATTATTGTGTTTGCTCTCTCTCCCCCCCCCCTCTCTCTCTCCCCACCCTCTCTCTCCCTCTCCCTCTCCCCCTCCCCCTCCCTCTCCCTCTGTGTGTGTGTGTGTGTGTGCATGTGTGTGTGTGTGTGTTGTTAGAAATCAAATTCAATCCAAATAGTATAGTTTAAATTCAAAATGAATAAAGGAAAGAGAAATACAATGAGATAAATATACCTTAAGTTTTGCACAAACAAAATTATATTTGAAAAAAATAAATAAATGTTTTGAAAAATAAATAAAAAGACTATACTTGCATTATCAGTTTCATAATAAATATAATCCTAGTTTTTAGAACAGTAACAATTATGTCTTTTTTATAATACAATATTTTGACAACAAGCTCTAGTTTGGTATTTGGTATTTGACTAAAAAGTAAGGATTTCTTTCCTCTGAAAAATGAGAGTTTGGTGAAATTCAAACATTAGGATACTGAGAAGCAATGGCAGCATACTCTTAAAGCATTTAAACCACAAAAGCAGGATCTATACCTGTATGGATACCACATTTTCTTTTAATAAAATGGCTGACTTAAGATTTTACAATGAATGAAGTTTACTATAATGGTGAAGAATCTTCCCTACAAGTTCATGATTTATCTCCAACATTTGGAATTTTCTTCTTCTAAATTAGATTCATCTGAGCTTGTATTGTCACCCCCAGCTCAGTAAACTGAAACACTATATGTTTAAATATGGATTTAGTGGAAATTACTGTACTTGTGAGAAAGTATGCAGTAGTCTGACTCTTATGAACCTTCATTGCAACACATTTTAGTAGTTTCATCAAAAATTAATGCCAAGATACTTTTCCTTCTGAGTTCTAGGTCAATTAAAAAAAATAGATCTCTCCAGGAAATTGACTTTTTAAATTACCCCTGAGAAATCAAATATCTGAGAAAACATAGTACTATTCTCACTGATGTCCTATTTCTTGTATGACTTCATGATTATTATTGTTTTTCATTTTTTGCTCCCAAGGTTTCTCTGAAAGGGTCAGAATCTGAAATGAGCTAAAACTGACTATATTATTATTATTCAGGTAGCACCAAATCACAGCAGAAACCAGATTTCATCAGCTCCTGTTTTGTAAAACTGGTACCATTTATTAATGTTTAAAAAAAGCATTAGCATTTGCACTGTAACATTCTTTCTGTAGAAGAAGTCTCAATTGCAACCATGCAGCAGCAACCTATAAAAATATCTACTAACTTTGTGGTCAATTGCCTGGTATGTATGTATGTATGTATGTATGTATGTATGTATGTATGTATACATGCATGCATGCATTCATTCATTCATTTATATCTCGCCTTTATTATTTTTACAAAGAACTCAAGACGGTGAACCTATTCAACACATCTTACTGCTACTACTACTTTCCATAAAACAGCAAACCTTTGAAACAGGATTGGGCTGAGTGACAGTGATTGGCCGAAACTCACCCAGCTAGCTTTTATGACTGAGAGGGATCAAAGAACTGATCTATGTCAAAATTGAAGAGCCCTCTCTCAACCGAGGAATATGACATCCTCTATCTCCAGTCTACAACACAGTCTTTTCAACAGTTCCAAGAAGACTGCACACTCATTTGCACCACTCAGGTGACTCTGATGACACAGATAAACCTACCACAGCTCCCACCCTTTGGAATATCTTCCCCCCATACCCGAGGTGGATTGCTCCCGGTTCAGCCTGGATCAGGTGAATAGGTGGTAGTGGCAGCGGGAGGCTCCACCCATCTGCTTCTGCGCAGAAGCATCACACGCACACATACAAGCGAATGTGGGAGCACGCCCGAATCGGTAGTAAAAAAAATTGGCAATCCACCACTGCCCCATACATGAGCTCTACCTCCACCCTCCTGGTCTTTAGGTGAAGCCTTAAAACCTGGCTCTGTCAATTGGCACGGGGCCGTGAGGGAGAAGCTGTAGTGTTGCTGCAGTGACAGAGAAGGCACCAGTACAGCGCAGCTCTAAAGCTGTGGTCTTTTATTTATGATTTAAAGTTCTGTCATTATAATTGGTTTTTACATTTATAGTGTTTTTATACCTTTACCTTTTATTACCTTTACCTAGAGTCATCCCAAACATCAAGATAGGCAGCATATTAATTCAATAAATAAATAATAGGATAAATATATAAATAAAGAGGGAAAGTTTTAATTTTGATCAGTCTGGTGGCAAAGAATAAGGATATTTTTTATTTTATTTCTATTTATGCTTTCTTTTCCTCTAATCAACCCAACCTATCCTATTTCTAAAGAAATAGCTACAAGTCCAATTTGTAGGTGGAAAATCAGGCACTGTACAATTTTTTCTACAACTATTGCAATTTTTGTCTTTTAATGGAATTGCTATAGCTCCTGGCAGGTTGGTTTCAGTTGGGAATTGAAGAAGAATGGCAGAAGGAAGAGAGAAAAATCAGAAAAATGTTCAGAGTCAGAACAGTTTCACTCTCTGGAAATTTGCCATCCTGTTGTCTATACACATAGTTGTCCCTCCATTCTTCTATTTCTAGAGATCCAGTAGTTCTGAAAGAAAGCTCTACGGAAATAATTCTCTAAGCCAAGAAAGGTCTTTTTTTCAAAAAAATGTCACATTAATTCCATATTTTATAATAGTGGTTACTTGTATTGAATGATGCAGATTGCTAATAAAATAAAATGAACGCTTGCTAGTGTAAAGTTATGTGGACTGTCCTTGTGAAACAGGAAGAAGAACCACAGCCTACACCATGGTCTGATAAATGAAAGTTGAGTCCAGAAGAGAAGGGATGGTGAAAACACTTCTTCAAAAGAGATCCTCCCTAATTTATAGGAGAGTAAAAGTGAGAGATGACTTGCAAGATGCTGTTAGTATAACTTTTCAATAATAATAATAATTACTGCATTCAGTTTTGGTCGCCAGATGTAGAAAAGAAGTGGAGATTCTAGAAATAGTGCAGAGAAAAGCAACAATGATGATTAGGGGACTGGAGGCTAAAACATATGAGGAACAGTTGCAGGAACTGGGTATGTCTAGTTTAATAGAAAGAAGAACTAGGGGAGACATGATAGCAGTGTTTCAATATCTCAGGGATTGTCACAAAGAAGAGGGAGTCAAACTGTTCTCCAAGGCACCTGAGGGTAGAACAAGAAGCAATGGGTGGAAACTAATCAAGGAGAGAAGCAACTTAGAACTGAGGAGAAATTTCCTGACAGAACAATTAATCAGTGGAACAGCTTGCCTCCAGAAGTTCTGAATGCCCCAATACGAATCTTTAAGATGATGTTGGATAGCCATTTGTCTGAAATGGTATAGGGTTTCCTGCCTAGGCAGGGAGTTGGACTAGAAGACCTCCAAGGTCCCTTCCAACTCTGCTGTTATGTTGTGTTGTGTTGTGTTGTACAGCTAATCTGCCTGTTTTTGAACTATTCCACAAGGCTTCTTGACAGGAATACCTCACAAGCTAACATCTAGAGAGGGAGGGGAAGAGTATAAAAAGTTGTGCCTCTGGCATGCATAGCTAGCTGGTGAATAGGTCTCAAGGCAAAAGGTTAATTAGAGAGCTAGAAACTACCCACAGGAAGTTAAGTGAATGCCTATTGCTCTTCTGAAACAGTAAGATGGAGAGCTCAGTGCCAGGAAAATTATCCAGTAGAATACATGCTGTGCAGACTGCAAACCATTACCAGAGGATCATAGTCTAGGCAAGATTTTTTTAAACCAGCTTAAAATCAAACTGATAATGCATAAGACAAGAGCAATTTGAATATTGAGTGTGAATATGTCCCATATGTCATGAAAGCTTAGCAAATCATTTGTTTCTTTTCTATTACTGAATTTTTACTTTCAGATGTTGGGGAAAGCCCTTGTAAAATTTTATGACTCTTGAGCCTCTTGTTGCTGTTGAATGTCACTTTGTATGGAAAAAATACACCAATCTAAATCAAAACAAACAAGGATAATAGTAATAACCTCTTCAAGTCTTTAAGACCATTAAAATGAATCGAAAGTTGTTTCAATTATTACCTCACTGGACAGATTATGAATAATTTTCATCCACAAATAAGGAACTAAAATTTAATTTTCTCAAAGATGTGAGCCTTTGGCAAAGGAGTTGAAAGGCCTTGTTAGCTTGAAGTTGATGCAGCTAAACCAAGAAAATGCTGGAAAGATCCACAATTTAATTACTTATCTCCCACAGAATAATACAATTTAGCAGTAACCATAAGTAACTCAGGAACCTGGTTTAGAGATTTTACACTACATCTAGAATGAATTGAAGGCCATATCCACTCATATATATATTCATTTATTTTTTAAAAAATTGCTACTTTTAGTTCTATTTACAAAACAATCAAAATATTTAGTTTCTGTAGGGAGAACGAGGCAGACAGGGACTGAGGCAAGGCAGGTTGAAACTAATACAACCTTTACTAACAGTGACAACAGCTCATAAGTACGGCAAATCTTGGACCGGCAAAGAGTGGCAAAAGACAGCTGACAGCTCTTTTATAGTCAAGCTGTCAGGCGTTTAACCAATCAGGTAGCTGGATTCTCCCGCTGGCAGGCTGCTGCGTCTTAGCCAATCAGGAGTCAGCAATGCAAGTCTATGGCAGGGAAAGTTCAGTACATAACACCCCTCTCCTCCTAGTTAGCACATGCGTAATCCACCAAGTACGCTGGCCGGCGTCGGATCTGCCCTGATCATCTCGGTTCAGGGGCGGCCGCCATAGGAGGAGTCTCTGCTGGCTGGGCCTGCAGAACTGCTGGAGACTGAGCGGCTGAGACAGCGGGACCAGTGACCATCGCTGGACCAACTGGACTACCAGGTAGGGTTGAGGATGAGAATTCGTTGGAGACGGGAGTGGAAATGAGTTAGTTTGCCAGGGTAGGATTGGGCCTGCCCTGGTTGGAAGTCTGAGGCACCGGTCGATCTTCGTCGAAGTTGATTAATGTGTCGGCGCCACTCCCTCCCATCGTCGAGCTGGACCCTATAAGAGTAGGGTCCAGTTAGCTATATTATTTGTCCAGGGAGCCACCCTGGTTTAGCTCCGAAGTTCTGAGCGTAGAACATATCTCCCAAGTTAAAGGCTCGAGCAGTGCTGTCTGTGTTGGGGCTTTTTTCTGAAACATAGCTGGGGTGCAGCTGGTCCAGGGTTGTCCGGAGTCGAACATTTGGAATGGTGCCAACGTGAACTGGGGCCTGTTGTCGGACACCATCACATCAGGCAGCCCATGGGTTGCAAAAAGTTTTTCCAGTACCTTAATGACGGCCTCTGAAGTGGTGGATGGCATGAGTGCCAGTTCCACCCACTTCGAGTAGGCGTCGACTACAATTAAAAAATCCAAATGGACTCGTGTCTATGGAGCCCTGGGCATGTCCCACTCTCTGATGGGCACTGATGGGGGAGCTGGCCTTGACTGCTGGCACTGTTGGCAGGCAGCCACCCAGCCCTCTATCTGCTGGTCAATTTTGGGCCACCACACATAGCTCCTGCCCAGCGCTTTCATGCGCACCATTGCTGGGTGAGCAGTGTGCAGGCAACTCAAAATTGGCGCCCTGAGCTTGGGGGGAGGTACTACCTGGTTTCCCTACAGCAGGCATCCATTGAGAATGGATAGCTCAGGCTGGCGTACATAAAAGGGCTGGAACTCCTGACCTACTAGCCCTTGTGGCCACCTCCTGCGTACCAAGTCCAGCACTTTGGAGAGGACAGGGTCAGATGCAGATAGCCTCACAATATCCCGGGCAGATATTGGCATGGCTAATTCCTCTACAAGGAGGACTGAGGCAGCGGGAGCAGGCGCTGGCAAGGGGTAGTGACTGAGAGCATCTGCATGCCCCAAATTCTTCCCTGGCCTATAGACAAGCTGGTAATTGTATGCTGCCAGGAAAATGGTCCATCTGGACATTCTCGGCGATAAAATTTGTGGGGTCTGGCGTTCTCCTGCCAAAAGATCCAAGAGGGGCTTGTGGTCTGTAACCAACTGAAAGAAACGATCATAGACGTAATCATGAAAGAGCTTGACCCCTGCTACAGCAGCTACAGCCTCTTTGTCTAGCTGGCTGTAGTTTCTTTCTGCACCTGAGAGGGTGCGGGAATAATAGGCAATTGGGGCTTCTGAGCCATTAGGGAGGACGTGCCTCAGAACAGCCCCAATGCCAAAAGGCGATGCATCGCATGCCAAAACCAAGGGAAGGCGGTCACTATACTGGACCAGCAGTGACTGGGACGTGAGAATGTCCTTGACTGCCTTAAAAGCATGTGCTTCCTTAGGACCCCTTCCAGGAGCCTGTGAAGAGGCTCTGCCAATGAAGCCTTATAGGACAAAAATATGGCGTAAAAATTGAAAAGCCCCAGAAAAGCTTGAAGCTCCACTTTAGATGTGGGCGTGGGGGCTTTTTTGATTGCCTCTATTTTGGACAGGATAGGGTGGGTGCCTTTGGCATCCATGAGGTACCCCAAAAATTCTATGCTGGGGACTCCTAACTTGCATTTGGCTCGCTTAAGTTTAAACCCCGCTTGGCAAAATCTATGTAGGACCGCCCTTAACTTGACGATGAGGTTGGCTTGATCCTTGGCGGATACAAGCACATCATCGAAATAAGGGACCATCCAGGCAATCGCTCCATTAGGCTTTGAAAAATGCCTGGGGCAATGCTAACCCCAAACTGTAACCTCTTGCACTTAAAGGCTCCCTGGTGGGTCACGATGGTCTGGGCTAAGGCAGTGGCCTCGTCCACCGGGAGCTGCTGATAGGCTTGTGCTAAGCCTAACTTGGCAAATATATTATCCTGCCTCAGGGAGTGGAGCAGGTGCTGCACCACAGGTACAGGAAAAGGGTTGGCTTGCAACCCCCTATTGATGGTGCATTTAAAGTCACCACAGATCCTAATGTTCCCATCCTGTTTGATGGGTATCACAATGGGGGTCTCCCAAGGAGAGTGGTTCACTGCCTCTAGCACCCCCTGCGCAATTAGTTTGTCCAATTCTAGGTCTACCTTGGGCCGCAGGACAAATGGCACTCTCCTAGGCTTAAGGCGGATTGGTGCCACCTGGAGGTCCAAATTAAAGGAAATAGATGTCCTCGTATATTTACCCAGCCGGTCGTTGAAAACGTCTGCGAACTTGCTGGTCAGCGCAGTGAAAGGGTTTGGAACTACGGAGTAAATGCCAGAAACATTGAGCCCCAGCGCGGAGAACCAGTCCAGCCCTAGGATGCTGAGAAGCTGTCCATTGACTATGACGAGAGGAAGAGGCCCTTTGAAGTTTTGGCAGGCGACTTGGAATGTGCTACAGCCCACAATAGGAATTAGTTGCCCTTGATAGTTCCTGAGGCGAATTGAGCATTGCTGGAGGGCAGCCTTAGCAAGGCTGGGCACTATCCGCTTGATAGTGGCCCACTAGACAAGGGACTTGGAAGACCCAGTGTCCACCTCCATTTTACAGGGTTTCCCCTCAATTTGGACAGTCATATAGATTTTGTGAGCTGGCTTTGAGAGCGATGCGTGACTGACAGCTCATTCAGAGTGCTGCTGGTCATCTGCAATGGCGAAGCAATGCAAGCGGTACATAGGCGCTTGTCTTGTGGACTGCCTTGGCAAGGCGTGTTCAGGAGGCCAAAGAGCAACTGGCATAGCCACCCTGCACACCTTGGCCCAATGTCCCTTCCTGTCACAATGTTGACCGATGGCGGCTGTGAACCTGCAAACCGACCTTGCATGGTTTCCACTGCAACTGAGGCAACCCAGCTGAGGCAAAAAGTCTATCTGAGTTCGTTTTTTCTGGGTTGTCAGGTTGAGGCGGCTGATGTCTTCTTCGATGTCGGAAAAATCATCCGCATCGACTTAGTCGTGATGGACTGCATGGCCCCTGCTGGCATGGGTGGCTGGAGGCAGAAATTTTTGAATCTCTGCAGTAGATTTATCAGGCATCTCGTATGCTGTGGCTTTGTCCACGGCTGCCTGAAGTGTCAGCTCTTTTCGCGCCAGCAAACGCCGCTGAAGTCTGAGGTCTATGATTCCACAGACCAGTTGTTCTAGTAGGGCATTGTCCAGCACAGGGAAATTGCAGTGTAGAGCCACCGTTCTGAGGGATGCCATGTAGTCCGACACGGATTCTCCTTCTTTCTGGATCCTCTGTCGGAATGCATAGCACCTCACCATATGTGAGGGAGTTGGAGAATAATGTTTTTTTAACTTCTCCAAGAGCATCTCCCAGGGCATTGAGTGCACTGACTGAGGGGCTGCTAAAGCCCTGGCTCTGCCAAACATCTCGTGGCCACAGGCGCTGAGGAAATAGCCTCTTTTACAGCCACTAGAAAAACCAGTGAAGTCGTTTGCCTCCAGGAAGCACTCAAACCATTCGAGGTAAGCGTCCCATGTTTTGGTGCTGGGCTGAATGCTGAGAATGCTGGTTGGGTAGCCATCCTGAGAAGGACAGGCATGAAGGATCAGAGAAAAAAGAAAAATCAGTGATGAGCGACGTCTCGTCGCTTAGTGACTTTTGAGACAGCTCTAACAGTGACTTCGCCTTTGTCCTTTACCTCAGACCTTATCCCACCTTCGTCCCCAGTGTTCTGTAGGGAGAACAAGGCAGACAGGGACTGAGGCAAGGCAGGTTGAAGCTAACACAACCTTTATTAACAGTGACAACAGCTCATAAGTACGGCAAATCTCGGACCAACAAACAACGGCAAAAGACAGCTGACAGCTCTTTTATAGTCGAACTGTCAGGCGTGTAACCAATCAGGTTGCTGGATTCTCCCGCTGGCAAGCTGCTGCATCTTAGCCAATCAGGAGTCAGCAATGCAAGTCTATGGCAGGGAAAGTTCAGTACATAACAATTTATTTTTCCTAAATTGTCCAGGCGCATTCATAAGGGGAACTGTCAAAAAGTCACAATAGTGGCTGGATCTGTGCAACTGAAGTCACCATCTTTCTTTTTTTTAACCTCCTTGTGAACACCCCTATTTTGTTATTATTTAATTATTTTTAATTGCCTTCATTAAAGTATTAAATGATTTTAGTTTATGCTCCCCTGCCGACTCCGGTCGCCCATCGGAATGGCACGACATCCCCATCGATGACCCAGTTCCGCAGCCCTGGAACTGGAGAGAAAGTTGGGCTGCCTCCCTGCACTGTAAAACCAGAGGCCCTTCCTGGACTCAGAGGGCGCTCGGCATTCCCAGGGCTCGGGTGGCTGCTCTTTCAATTTCTGGTCCTTCCATGAGCATGAAGACCAGCTGGCTGGTGCACTGTAACCTGGAAGAGCAACCTTTTGCTTCCTTTCTTATAAATGAATGGCATTTTTCTCTTTTGATAGAAGAAAGTGCAGCCCACTGAAAAACAGTTTAGAAATAACCCATGGAAAGAAATCACTTTCCATGCTCAAAGACATCCATCAAATGATGAAGGCATTAGATCAACCACAAGTGCTGAAAAGAAAGCAGGTCTGATAACTGAACAATTAGATTGGAAGGTCAGGTTATTTTCTTGAAGCCCCCATTTTGTTAGAGAATTATTATGATATATTCATTTAGTTAAATCTGTCATAAGAAGATACATTGTACTGGGGAACAAACTGAAACCATTGCAATGGAGATAATGCAATGCATCCTGCTGTAGCAAAATTTACCTATGCCCTCAGCTAAGGTGGAAAATTCCAAAGCTCAGGGATATTATACTATGAAACTAGAAATTAGACTCCATCTATCTAGGTGTCAACAGATCTGCGGGCTATCCAGGTTCAAGCATTTCCACCCTGCGTTGCTGACAAGCTGAACCGTGACCAGAGAGGAGGCCTTCAGGGGCAAGAGACCTTCTTTATGGTAATTAATTCTCCAGGAGAGCTAGGTCCCAGATGGGGGAGGGAAGAAAATGTGTGCAGAAAAGTTACTGCTAAGGACCAACCTCTATCCATCAACTCAGGGCAGAACCACCTATGGCAGATTTTAAATGTTCCAAAATTAAAAGACTGGCAATTCCTGTTGCCGGAACACACTGAGCCATTTAATGCTTCATTATTTATTTATTAGAGTTTTCGACATGGTAGGGGAGCCACGCAGCTTTAAAAATAAATGAAAATCAGCATGACATTAATATGACCAGAGAGAACATCTCACTCTGACTGGAACATTACAGTCCAAGTTGACTTTCCTATTAGTTTGTTCAGAGAGATTGTTGTTTGCCAGGATTAAGAAATAGATTTTAAGATTTTCTTACAGGGCAGAATCTAATACCTTTAGTTAATGAGACACTATGCAATTCAACTGGATTACACAAGGGGCATCTTTAAACATCACTAACCTGGCTGGGATTGATGGAGGGTCATCTCTATATTACTATAGTAAACAGTAGCGTATCACTTCTTTGACTGGAATCTACAGATCAGTGCCACTAGAATACACCAGGAAGTTTGGAGACCATGCCTCTTCTTTGTGTTTTCTATTCCATATCATAACAAACATTAAAAGTTATCTGATACAGGTGAAACATTGGTTAATATAACCCAGTACTACCAAGACTTCACAGAGGACTCTCTTCCTGCCTTTCTTGTAGATCCAAGATATTGAATTTAGGATCCTCTATATGCAAAATATGTTTTCTTATTTTACTCCTAACATTGTACTCAAATTCATCCCTTCATGTAGCTAGTTCATTTGAAACTGGGGGGAGAATTTTAAAATACTTTCTATACTGGGATGGAGGAAACATTAATTATAAGGGTTGAGCAAGCATTAAGAATTATTCATATCCCCATCTTGCTCTGCTAAATTTACTTACTCTTGAAAATATAGAAGATAAATGATCATAAAAATTATGTGATTGTGCCCATGAAGTCACCCGAGTCAAAGCAGATACTTAATTAATATAATATACATATATATTAGATGTCCTGTAGCCAATAACTCATTCAACAAAATCCAGGATCCAAGTAATAGAAGAACTGATTTTAAACGAACATTACTAGAAAAGGCTAAGGCAAGTCTCATAAGAAGATCTAAGAGTATGGCTGAGATACAATAACTTTAAAAATATCTGCAAGATGATATAAGGTGAGGAACAGTATTTAACTGGTGTTTTGTCAGTCAGATCACTCTGAGAAAAGCATCCCTTGCATCCCTTATAAAAAGGCTTTTGCCTAAGTAACCACTTATAGTACCTTATCATGAACCAGCACTTAGAACTAGATATTTAAAGAGGATCTCAGCATTCTATAAGTTTAAAGGTAACAAGAATTTTATGTTTACTTGTGGGATAGTATAAAGAGATTTCTAGAGTGAAGGAAGGTGTAAAGTTAATACATTACCAAAATAATTCAGGAAGGAGAGTTCTGTTAGCCTTATGATGCAATTAGCCTAATGCTCCTAATTTAATATGGCCTTTTTTCCCCTTCCTTCCGATTTAACTCCCTCAGTTTAAAATCAAGCATTGTAACATCATTGTTGCTTTTCTCTGCACTATTTCTAGACCTTGCAGGGATAACGGAGACCTGGTTGGGCCACGAGGGTGGTTTACCCCTCGTGGAAATGTGCCCACCGGGTTTTCGTGCATTCCATCAGCCTCGGGCCCTGGGTAAGGGTGGTGGGGTGGCGGTGGTTATGCGGGAATGTTTAGAGCCGAGGGAGTTCACTGTTCCTCAGATACCCGGGTGTGAGTCCCTTGGTGTGAGCTGGGGCCCAGGGAGGCAGTGGGGCTTGCTGATTGTATACTTGGCTCCTCGCTATGCATCAGCAGCCCTGCCGAGCTCCTTGAGCTAATCTCAGCGACGGCAGTTGAGACTCCCAGACTTTTGGTCATGGGGGACTTCAACTTGCCGTCAACGGGAGCGGCTTCCGAGGTGGCTCGGGAGTTCATGGCTTCCATGACGGCCATGGACCTGACCCAATTAGTGCAGGGCCCCACTCACGAAGGGGGCCACACACTGGACCTCATTTTTGTATCTGAACAGTGGACGAGTGATCTGGGAATAGGGGATTTAGTTATCACGCCCCTGTCATGGTCAGACCACTCATCCCTCCGGCTGGACTTCCCTGGCGCTATCCCCCACCGCGAGGAGGCGGAACCAGACTCTATAAACTGGTACCGCCCCAGGCACCTGATGGAATCTGATAGATTCCTGACGGAGCTTGGGCCAATACCTGTAGCCTTGTCCCGCTCCCGTTCCGAGGACCTAGTGACTGCCTGGAATAGGGCGACGACTGGGGCCTTGGACCGGGTTGCGCCTTTGCGACCTCTCCTGCGGCATCGACCCACCCGGGCTCCTTGGTTCACTGAGGAGCTCAGGGTGATGAAGCGCCACAGGAGACGTCTAGAGAGCAGGTGGAGATCCTCGCACTCCGAATCTGACCGAACACAGGTAAGAGCCTATTTGCGGACTTACCTTGTGGCAATAAGAGCGGCCAAACGTAGACATTGTGCTGCTCTTATTGCGTCCGCGGATAACCGCCCTGCCGCCCTGTTTAGGGTGACTCGCTCCCTTTTATCGCAGGGGGCGCGGGGGACACCCTTACAGGGTAGAGCAGAGGAGTTTGGGGAATATCTTCAGGACAAAATCGATCAGATCCGGAGCGGGTGGACCTCTGTCAGTGGACCAGACGAGCCGCCAACAGCGAGTCTTGAGAGACCATTCTGGGAGGAGTTTGACTCTGTTGCCCCCGAGGATTTGGACAGGTTGCGTGGACGGCTGCGACCCACCACTTGTTTAACGGACCCGTGCCCCTCCTGGCTGGTACTGGCAGCCTGGGAGGTGACACGAGGCTGGCTCCTGGGCCTGGTGAATGCCTCACTGAGTGAGGGATACTTACCAACCGCCTTGAAAGAGGCGGTGGTGAGACCCTTGCTCAAGAGGCCTGCGCTCGACCCAATGGAGCTAGCTAACTATCGTCCAGTCTCCAACCTCCCCTTCTTGGCGAAGGTTGTCGAGAATGTGGTGGCGCAGCAGCTCCCGCGACACCTAGACGAATCCGACTATCTAGACCCACGCCAGTCCGGCTTCCGACCCGGGCACAGCACTGAGACAGCCTTGGTCGCGTTGGTGGATGATCTCTGGAGGGCCAGAGATAGGGGTTGTTCCTCTATCCTGGTCCTATTAGACCTCTCGGCGGCTTTTGATACCATCGACCATGGTATCCTATTGCGCCGGTTGGAGGGGATGGGAGTCGGAGGCACCGTTTTGCGGTGGTTCGGCTCCTACCTCTCCGACCGGAAGCAATGTGTGTTGACAGGGGGGCAGAGATCGTCCCTGAGGCCACTCACTTGTGGGGTGCCACAGGGGTCGGTCCTCTCGCCTCTCCTGTTCAACGCATATGTGAAGCCGCTGGGTGAGATCATCCGTGGTTTTGGGGTTGAGTACCATCTTTACGCTGATGATACTCAGCTGTATATTTCAACCCCAAACCACCCCAACGAGGCTGTTGAAGTGATGTCCCGGTGTTTGGAAGCCGTCGGGGTCTGGATGGGGGACAACAGACTCAAACTCAACCCCTCCAAGACCGAGTGGCTGTGGTTACCGGCACCTCGGTTCAGCCAGCTGACTCCATCGCTGGCCATAGGGGGCGAACAATTGTCCCCTGTGGAGCGGGCGCGCAATTTGGGCGTCCTCCTTGATGCCCGGCTGTCAATGGAGGACCATGTGGCAGCCGTGGCAAGGGGGGCGTTCCACCAGGTTCGCCTGGTGCGCCAATTGCGCCCCCTACTGGACCGGAGTGCCCTGCGCACGGTCACTCATGCGCTGGTGACGTCTCGCCTGGACTACTGCAATGCCCTCTACATGGGGCTTCCCTTGGGACGCATCCGGAGACTGCAGCTAGTTCAGAACGCAGCCGCGCGGGTTATTATGGGAAGTACACGTTACTCCCACGTAACACCTCTCCTGCGCGAGCTGCACTGGCTACCTGTGGCCTTTCGGGTGCGTTTCAAGGTATTGATCACCATCTTTAAAGCGCTCCATGGCAGAGGACCTAGTTACCTGCAGGATCGCATCCTACCACACACGTCCCTGCGACCTATCCGCTCACACAGAGAGGGGCTCCTCCTGGTGCCGTCTGCTAGGCAATGCCAGCGGGCGACACCTAGGAGCAGATCCTTCTCTGTGATGGGCCCAACCCTCTGGAATGACCTCCCCCCAGACATTCGAACTACCACCGACCTCCGTTCCTTCCGGCAAAAGTTAAAGACTCACCTGTTTCAATCAGCTGGCCTGGCACTTTCTTAGTTTTACCTCCCAGGGATTTATTTTATTTTAGGGTTTGGGGTTTTAATTGTGATGTTTTAAGATTAGAATTATTTATTTCTTAGTACAGCCTATCTCCCCCTCCAAATGTATCTTAAATGTAGTTTAAATGTATTTAATTATTATGACTGATTTTATAATATTGACTGTACACCGCCCCGAGTCCCTTTTAGGGAGAGGGGCGGTCTAAAAATCTAAGAAATAAATAAATAAATAAAATAAATAAGAAATGCACAGGTCCTTTTCTGTCTGGTTTGGAAGAAAATTAAATAGATATAGCTATAAGTTTGTGCCTTTGAATGACTGCCTGGATGAGTCTCTGCACTTTTCTTGGCAACATTTTCTTATGTTTATGTGGTTTACCATTGCCTTCTTTCAATGGCTGAAATAAAGTAATTGATCACAAGTAGGGACTGGAGACTAAAACATATGAAGAACGGTTGCAGGAACTGGTTATGTCTAGTTTAATAGAAAGAAGGACTAGGGGAGACATGATACAGTGTTCCAATATCTATGGGGTTGCCACAAAGAAGAGGGAGTCAAACTATTTTCCAAGGCACCTGAGGGTAGGACAAGAAGCAATGGGTGGAAACTAATCAAGGAGAGAAGCAACTTAGAACTGAGGAGAAATTTCATGACAGTTAGAACAATTAATCAGTGGAACAGCTTGCCCCCAGAAGTTGTGAATGTCCCAACACTGGAAGTCTTTAAGAAGATGTTGGATAGCCATTTGTCTAGAACGGTATCGGGTTTCCTGCCTAGGCAGGGGTTTGGACTAGAAGATCTCCAAGGTCCCTTCCAACTCTGCTATTGTATTGTATGACATGCTATTGTATTGTATGACCAGATGACTTTCTGTCCAAAGCATGACTAGATCTCATGATCTCCTGATTTCTAAACTGGTGCATTTCATCATTAAATCAAACCACCTCGTACACATGTAACATATGTGATTACAAACTAGCATACATTATATATTCAATAAATCATCTGAATGTACCAAAATAATTATTTTTTATTTGGGAAATAGCATTATTTGTTTCCAAACTGATAAAGATGAGTTCCTCAGCTATTGCTGATGATGTGACAGGAATTACATTAAGCTACCATGAGAGATTGGTTATAAAATTTAATGTCATATAAACAAAGAAGACAGTTATATCCTTTCATACAGTTACAGCTAAATAAAGTATTTCTGGAACCAACTCTCTAAACTACTGTCATGCTAGGGCGCATTTAGAACAGAAATCTAGCAGGAGCTTACATTAATCCAATTGCTTTAATAGCATTTTAAAGTCTGATTCCGTTCAATCAATCTTCCTTAAATTAGTCTAAAGATCCAGTGATTTTCAGATTCCAAGTTGGGAGGTGTGAGTATGAACTGTGGTATATCTGGAAGGCAACTTGTTGGAAGAGAAAAAATTCTTATGAATACACCAACAGTAAGGTTTTCATCATTTTGAATTAGCAAGGCAATATACTTTCTCTTTTTTTCTTTATTTTTTTTTCAAACACAAATATACAAACAGTACATATACAACTGAATAAAAAAGAAAGACAAAATAAAAAGGGAAAAACATATATTACAGCGCACTCCCCACCCCAGGGGGACCTTTTTTCCCCTTATATTTATTAGATATACAATATATTCCAATTGTGCCCTTATACCCTTCAAAATAACATATATTCTTGAGTAGGTTTATTCCCTTTGCCTTCCACCAACACTGATTTTATAAAATCCCCCCATATTTCATTATAATTCTTTACTTTAATCATCCCTTTTTTTAAGTTTAATTTCTGTTAATTTATCATTTGTTGCCATACTCCAAATTTCATTATACCACTCATTTCTTTGAATATCCCAATTTCGTCCCCAATATTTAGCCATCACTAATCTAACAAGACAATATTTCTAAGATGTTTAGTGGGCATAAGGAACTCAGGAGTGAAAACACTGTCTCCTTAATAAAACAATTGTGGCACTCCATAAACATACATATAATACATACATACATACATACATACATACATACATACATACATACATACATGTGTTGTATTTGTGCTGATAAATAAATAAAGGGAGACATATATATATATATATATATATATATATATATATATATATATATATATATATATATATATATATATATATATATATATATATATATATATATATATATATATATATATACATACACACACACACATATATGAATAGCTGGTATGGCTAGCTGATGAGAGCTAATTAGCTTGAAATAGATCTATACTAGTCTCCCTTTATTTATTTATCAGTACAAACACACACAAATATTAAAAAAGGCAACATTAAAAATAAAAATATGGTTTTCTGCCTGCATGGTCTTCTGTGATAAGCCGAAGGACAGAAATGAGGGAGTAGTGACCTTCCTCCCATATTTAGGCATACCAGCGGTTGTAACACAAATACATGCCTATTTCCCTGGCTCAACTGATAAGGAGGCGAGCCTGTGGCTTAGTGGCTAAGACTTCTGTATAAGATATAATACAGCCCAGGTTCGAATCCCAGTAAGGGTATGGCTAGCTGATGAGAGCTAATTAGCTCGAAATAGATCTATACTAGTCTCCCTTTATTTATTTATCAGTACAAACACACACACACACACACATATACATATACATATACATATACATATACATATACATATACATATACATATACATATACATATATATATATATATATATATATATATATATATATACACATACACACACACATATATACACATATATACACATATGTATATACACACATACACACACACACACACACACACACACACACAAATACACATATATATAATGTGCTGAGATTCAGGACAATTCTGTTCAGTCTTCCTTGATCCACTGTCAGAGCTTGAGTCCAGTACTATCAAAGATGACTCCTCTATGATCATAATGATCCAGGATCCAAGTAATAGAAGAACTGATTTTAAACGAACATTACTAGAAAAGGCTAAGGCAAGTCTCATAAGAAGATCTAAGAGTATGGCTGAGATACAATAACTTTAAAAATATCTGCAAGATGATATAGGGTGAGGAAAAGTATTTAACTGGTGTTTTGTCAGTCAGATCACTCTGAGAAAAGCATCCCTTGCATGAAAATCTTCCTTGATCCACTGTCAGAGCTTGAGTCCAGTACTATCAAAGATGACTCCTCTATGATCATAATGATCCTATGTAGAATTGCAAACCAGCAAGCCTTTGCAATAGTGGTGAATATATGTAGGTTGTAAGTGTAGGATGAGGGTTAGGGTTCATTCTCCAAGCTTGTGGGTTGGTTTTTGAATGTATCATTACCAAGCTAGGTAACAGCTTCAGCAGAGTTTAGGGCAGAGGTGTGAAACTCACATCGTCACAGTAGCATCACATGACGTATCAGGACTTTTCTTCCCCTTCACTAAACTGGGCATGGCCGTGGCCAGCTTGTCATGCATCTGGCCCGTGGGCTGGGAGTTTGTTGTCCTTAGTTTAGGTGATGTCAGTGTCAGTGTTCTTCTGTTTATAAGGACTTCAGGTGTCAAGTGGGGGGTCTTTGATGAGTCAGCTGTGAGTCATCAACGAGTCTTGTGATGGGACTTGTGATGAGGAGATTACATGGTAAAGCTATTATTTGAGGAATCCACCTGCTTCGGAGTTTGCTTGCTGTGGGTCTATTACTTGGAGCTCTGACAGCCAGGGTCATTGGGAGGTGAACTGCTGGTGGGGGAATTGCGTGGGTTGATTGAGGGCCGGTGCTGTCTACTTGGCTGTGTGGTTGATTTGGATTCTGAGGGGTATGTAGGCTGGTTGTAGGTCAATGTGTCTGCTGATGGAATTTTTTATAGAACGTGCCAGGCTTCTGTGAACTCTTGAGCATGGCAGGTGGTAGTGCGAAGCTGAAATCTTCCATTTCCATCTACTTAGTCCTCACTAAGTTGCTGGTGCTGCCTGTCATTGCCATTGTGAAAGTCCAGTAACCTAGGCAGGACATTTCAATTTACTCAGGATATTGATTTGATTTCTTACATTTATCTCCTTGCTTTCTTCCAAAGAGCTCAAGTTGTCATTTACGTGTCCTCAACTTTATCTTCCTAATAATGTTGTTATGTAAACTAAGGTAGAAATAATGATTGGCTGAAGATTATGGAGTGCGCAGAGTAAGAATGTGAAGCTGAGGCATTTTTTTGGTCCAGTGCAAAACCCTTCGCATTGTAAGCTGCAATTTCAGTAATCTGGTTATTATTATATTGGAAACTTAATCATCATGATAAGTCTGAAATAGGTCTTAAAGTTCAGACTCATTTTTCTAACCACCTATAAATGCAAGGCATATAATCTGTCATTCCTCTTGATAAAATGGCAATTACGTTACTGAATAATTCAATTATATTTGTGTTTTGTCACTAGAATGCATCCCTCGGGAAGTTACATTAATGCAATATAAACATCTTCAATATTTTCCACAAATGGTATTTGTATTCATTTATGAAATTGTTGAAATTGTACACGAGATAGATATATCTAATTCTCTTTCTTTCATCTTTTCACTTAGACAAACATGTTTTAGAGGCATTTACACTGCATATATTGCAGCTCCAAGAATGAAGGTCCTCATGTAAACATTTAGATCATACTTTTCAAGATACTAAAAATCCACATATTAGGTTTGTAGGATTCGCTTGCTCTTTTTTATAAGTTATACTTTAATTAGCTATCATAATAAAGAAATAATTTTGTTTTGCTGTTATCTCCCTCTGTTATTTAAGGAACAATATGTATCCTATACTTGGAAAATAAAGAAAACAATATCTTATGGAATATTAGAAAACTAAGATGATGGCATCCGACCCTCTCAATTCCTGACAAATAGATGGGGAAGAAATGCAGGTTGTGACAGATTTTATTTTCCTGGGCTCCTAGATCACCGCAGATGGAGATTGCAGCCAAGAAATTAAAAGATGCTTGCTCCTGGGAAGGAAAGCAATGGCAAATCTAGACAGCATGCTAAAAAGAGGAGACATCACCCTCCCAACAAAAGTGCATATAGTCAAAGTTATGATTTTTCCAGTTGCAATGAATGACTGTGAAAGTTGGACCATAAGAAAGGCTAAGCACCAAAGAATTGAGGCCTTTGAACTATGGTGCTGGAAAAAACTCCTGCGACTCCTTTGGACTGCAAGGTGATCAAATTGGTCAATCCTAGAGGAGATCAACCCTGACTACTCTTTAGAAGGCTAGATCCTGAAGATGGAACACAAATACTTTGGCCACCTAATGAGAAGGAAGGACTCACTGGAGAAGAGCCTAATGCTGGGAAAGATTGAGAACCAAAGAAGAATGGGATTACAGAGAATGAAGTGGCTAGAAGGAGACATTGAAGCAGTAGGTGTGAGCTTAAATGGACTCCAGAGGATGGTACATGACAGGAAGGCGGAATGTTATCCATGGGGTTGCAGTGGGTCAGACACAACTTTACAACTAACAATAACAACAACAACAACAACAACAACAACCATGGAACATTTAGGGTTTAGGACAGGCATGTCTCAGAATGTCAAATGTTCAAAAAAATGCCTACTTATACTCCGCTGACATGTGTACCCTAAACAAGAGAACTCTCTGAACCATCTTTCTAGACTCTCCTATGCTCTCTCTGGACTCTCTTGTCTGGACTCCTCTCTCTGGACCCTCTGGAAGTGCTTTCAAAGGATCTTTGGAACCTCAGAAACATACAGAAAAAATCTCAAACAGTTTTTGCACATCTCTGGTTTTTTAAATTTATATTTGCTAGTTAAAAATGTATAGATTGCTTCAGAAAAAGTTCCAACATAAGACATTATTTTCTTTTAAACAAATAAACAATGTAGCTACCTAAACAGATTTGAGATCAACTGTGCCGTTTTCTAAGTGGCTACTCAGAAGGAGGTCCAATGTCTTCTGTGAGATTTATTTCCAGGTAAAGTTCCCCTTGCACATATGTGCTACTCATTCCCAACTCTAGGGGATGGTGCTCCAGTGGCGTAGCGTGGGGGGTGCAGGGGGGGCCGGCCGCACCGGGCGCAACATCTGGGGGGGCGCGCTCACACTCGCAGCTCTCTGCCCCTGCCTGGCTCACTCACTCTCTCTCACTGCAGTGCTGGCTTAGGTCACCCAGCCCAAGTTCCCGCTGGGTGGAAGTTGCCCCTCCCCAAACGCCACTCCGGGCCGACCCAGCACGCGAGTCCCGGGCATCCCGTGACGCGTGCGCTCTTGCTGAGCTTCCGCGATTCCTCCCTCCGCGACTCGTCCCCGCTGGCGCCCTTCGCCGCTCCTCGGGCAGTAGGTAGCCGTTCTCCTCGCTTGCCATTGTCTGAGACGGTGGCCTGTCTTTTCTGGCTCACGTGGTGGCCGGCGGGAAGGGTCTGTGGGCTCCTTTTCTTTTGGGCTGGAAAGAGGTGGAAAGCGGCTCTCCTTGACTTTCTTCTCTTCTCTCTTCCTTCTTCCAAGCCCCTAGTGTCGCCAATCGGCAGCACTTTTCAGAAAGGTCTACCGGCTGGGACGGTAGTTTGTAAAGCGAGAAAGAGTGCCGGGCTGGGGTTGGGTTTGGGTTTTGCAAGCAAACGAGAACTGGCAGCCAATTAATAAGAATTATTTTTAAGTAGTAAGTAGCTAGTAAATAAAGTAGTTAAGAAAGCACGCGAAAGGGTATCCTCCCCAGATTTGCTGGAGGCGGTATCCACGACTGTCTTGCTGGAAGCGGAGTCTCTTCGTGGGAATGCGTCCCAGCCCCGAATTTGGTTCTTGTTCCTCATCCTGGTTTTAAGGCAAAGTGTAGGCCTTAGGGTTACGCAGACCGGTTTCTGTATTGAACCCAGCCTTATGAGGCTGAGGCTAGCAGAGAGATGGGTTCTTTTTCCGATGGGTATGATGCCAGATTTTGCAAGCCTAGATTAGTTTATCCAGGAACGAACCCCGCTGAAGTCTATGGGAATTTGATTTCTTAGCTCCATGCAGTTTTGGAAGCGTTGCACTGATTAAAAAAAATGCACATTGCATCTTGTGGAGAATTGCTAACAAATCCAAAATAGTTCGTGTTTTGTCAAAAATAGGGTGTGGGGGAGGCAGAGGAGGAGAAAACTTCCCTTTGTTCCTTAGACCTCTTACAAAATTCTCAGTCCCTTTACTAAAGGTATTAAAAGGAGATGACATTCGTGATCAGATTTTCTAGAGTATTAAATTGATCTGTAGGTGTAAACTGGCTGAACTGTGTTTGGGGAAACCTTTACTTCTAAAGGCATTTTCAAGGGAGAGTTAAGTTTTCAGACCACTTAGCAGAGGTTGCTACTCATCTCCCCCCACCTCCCTTACAAATATATACTTTATTCATTTTGGATTGAGATATTATCTCTTAGTAGATGGCTGGAGGAAAGTACACTAGCATTGCTTGAAACTGCTTCTGTTTGGAGCAAGTAAGCGAAGAGACTTATTTGCCAAAGCCAGTATTTTGCTGACTTCTGGCTCATTAACACTGTAGAGTTTATCCAATCTCTGCCTTTCTCTTGTCTGAGCTAATTGAATTATTAACTTAAACAATTTTTTGGGAGATGAATTACTATCCCAACAAGTCCTGACAGATACCAGTCTTGTTGGAAGAAACAAATAATGGATGACATGGTTCACTGTAGTAGACTCTCCCCCCCCCCCCAAGTCATGCTACGCTTGGTTGAAACCTGGAAAGAAGTAAAACAGAATTTTAGATGTTGTTTTACAAAAAATAAATCATTTTTCACCTCTGTTACAATGTTAACAGAGTCCCATTTTACAATCCCCCCAGTAGCTGTCTCATTTATTGGTTTTGTTTCACATATATTGTCATATTTGGATGCTCTTAACTGGGTGGAGCTGATAGAAAGATACAATAGTATTCCTTATGAAGACCATTGGTATCTCTGCTCAGACTTTGAAATTGAGACAGTAGTACACCTGCTTCTGAAATACCATATCTATCATTTTTGGAGGGCAGAGTTAATCTCCCTCTAATTACAACTATCCAGGCTGCTCTCATATGACAGTTGGGGTTAGGGGGCGCAAATTACTTGCCTTGCCCCGGGTGCTGACAACCCACGCTACGCCACTGTGGTGCTCATCTCTGTTTCAAAGCCAAAGAGCCAGCGCTGTCCAAAGACATCTCCGTGGTCATGTGGCCGGCATGACTAAACACCAAAGGCACACAGAACACTGTTATCTTCCCACTAAAGATGGTCCCTATTTTTCTACTTGCATTTTTACATGCTTTCTAGATTGGTAGAAGCTGGGACAATAATGGGAGCTCACTCTGTTACGCGGAACTAGGGATTCAAACCGCCAAACTGCCAATCTTTCTGATCAACAAGCTCAGCATCTTAGCCACTGAGCCACCGTGTCCCTTTATTTCCAGGTAAATTATAGCAAAACACTTTGAGCTTATTAAAAATGGAACTGGATCACTTCAGAATCACCATAGCTCTCTCAGAAAATGGCAGTGAATGTAAACGCATAGCCGAGATGTATTTGGTATGCAAGGCTAGTAGCAGAAGCAGAAAATTAAATAAATTTGCTGAATAAAAATGTGACTTTCCTGAGACAAGTAGCCTGGAGAAAATCATGGAAGAAAAGTTTCCTATCTGTTGCTTTTCCCTACAGCTTCCTGTTCCCTGAAAAGTTCATCTGTGAGGATTGCTAAGGGAGAGATAATCACTCACATTAGGCTTGGATCCTAAGGCAAATTAACAGAGAGATATTGATGAAAGTAAATATTCCCATCTCTACTGTTCAGGGCCATCCAATCTTCTAGAAAGGCTTTCTGGGGGAATCAAGTAACTGCCTAGGAAAGGATGAGAAATATTAGCCAGTTTTATTCCTCATGCTTTGAATTTCAATGCGAATGCACGTACGTAAAGGTAAAGGTTCCCCTGCACTTGAGTGCTAGCCGTTTCCAACTCTAGGGGACAGTGCTCATCTCCGTTTCAAAGCTGAAGAGCCAGTGTCTCCATGGTCATGTGGCCAGAATGACTAAAGGCTCATGGAACACTGTTACCTTCACACCAAAGCGGTTCCTATTTTTCTACTTGCATTTTTTACATGCTTTCGAACTGCTAGTTTGGCATAAACTGCGACAAGTAACGGCAGCTCACTCTGTTATGCGGCACTCAGGATTCAAACCACTGAACTGCTGACCCTCTAATCAAGAAGCTCAACATCTTAGCCACTGAGCCACCACATCCCTCACTTATATACATACATGTATACACACATGCATACATATATGCATACAACTTAATCATATTTTAGTAAAGGGTCTTGTGCAAACCCAGTCCACATGGGCAATACATGATTCAGTGTGTCATGCAAACCCACAAAAGATGGTTGGGTAAAGGTGGTTGGTCCATTTAACCACAGGTAAATTTCAGGGGCAGAGTGTCATCAAAGAAGAAATAAACTAACTAATATGCAAATTTTAAAAAACAAATACTTATAATGAAATCCAGGATCAGCAAGATCAAAGAGGGGATTGTGATAGGAATCACAATCTTTAGTAAATTACTTTCATTTTAATGTTATTTAGAACAAAAGGAACATTCCAACCGTGGTGCCAAAGGAAGCTTTTTTACAACACAAACTTGTATGTATGTATCAGTGGTGGGTAGCAGGCGGTATGCTCTGGTACGGATGTACCAGAGCCTGCCGGAGCACAGGGTACCATTCCGATATGGTGCTCCAGAGGGCCCATCCGCCCACCCGAGCTCCTTACCTGTCCTTTAAGTCTTTGGCACTTCCGCGCACATGCATGGCGCGTATGGCGCCTGCATCATGCTCCATCGAGCAGTTGGAGCATTGCGGAGGCTTGTGGAAGCGTTGCAGGCAAGTATGATGCATCCATATAGGTGACGCCGGGGCCGTTCCAACCATACCAGTTGGAACAGAATCCGGAACCTACCACTGGTGTGTGTGTGTGTATTTCATTTTTATGAAAAGGAAGTTATTCCCAACTCACTCTTTGTTTGTCATGATTCTATAGTGTTTTTCAGCATAAGATTTTCTCCCTGTTCGAATAACTTACCCAGAAACCATTTTCCAATTAAAGCAGTACTAGAAAAATTTAATGCCTTTTCATATCTACTGAGGTCCTCGTTTGGATCTATCAATACATGTATTTAGATTTAAAAATCATCCACATAAAATGTAAAGACTCATTAACTTTCATATTTAATGCAGCATCTACAAAGGTTATTGCATTTTGAAAAGACCAATTAATTGACCACAATACTTTTGAAGTTAAGAGCACGTTTTTAATTTACTGTAAGTTTCTGCTCAGTACATTTTGCAGCAATAAATATTAAAATTATTCAATCTGTAGCAAATGGTCTGTGGTCAAAAATAATAAAACTTAACGACTGCATGTTCTTCAAGCATGTTGCATCTGTATGTCAGACACATATTTGAAGACCTAAATCACATTAAAATTATTCTTCCTATACTAAATAAAAATGTATACACTTCATAATTTGAAATTGCTAATGACACATTAAAAGGAAAAGACTTTTAGATAAAGGCCCTTTGTACAGACTAGGTAACTGTAGGTAATGGTTAAATCTGCATGACTTGTTGAATTGGAAGCAAATCAAACAGGTTTAATTGTTAGATCTAAGTCTATATGACTAGTTTATTCTTCAGTGTGTCATACCACCTGAGTTAATCAACTACATTAAACCACAGCTAATTTAACCATGTTAATCATGAGCAGAAGTCTCATGAATGGGCAATCAGTAGATGGCATCAAAAGAATTTCTTTTATGAACCACCTTCCTGTCACCTAGTGGTTTTCCAAATGTTTGTAGCATAGAGCTGGTACTCCTAGATAAGTGTATCATGTGAACCTGACCTTTGAGTTCCTCAAGATATTCAATTTGGCTATTTCTAATTCTTATAGCAAAGTAAGTGGTCATAAGTATCTGAGACTACAGGTCCCATTATCTCAGCCAATATGGGACCTATAAGCTAAGCAACTCTTGGACCCAAAGGAGAATATTACAATTTTTTCAGCACCTTGCTCTAGAATGCAAAACCAAATATTTTTTCTACCAATTTGTTAAATGTGTAGGTAGTCCTCACTGGAATTTAAATTGTAAGTCATTACAGTCATAAACCAAGATATCACATGATTGGGTTCGATTTCATAACCATTTTTACAATGCTTGTAAATTGAATCACCATGATCATTAAGTGAATCAAATGGTCTATAAGCAAACCATATGGTCGTTAAGCAAATCCAGCATATCCAGTGGACAGGGCAGCTTGCTGGAACACCCTCCCCCCCGGATTCAGCGGCAGCCGGCGGGGGTGTTTCCAGCCTCACCTCAGGAACCGGGGAGCAGAGGGGGGGCATGGAGCAGCATTTGGCTGCCTTCCCTTTCGCTGAATGGGCTCCGGGAGGAAGGAGTTAATTTAGGAGGAGCAGCTGGAATGCTGGTGGGGGGAGATCCATCCTAATCTCCTTAATCATCATTAATGGATAAGCAGCAGACTATTGTAAATTCGTGTTCAATCTATTTGAAGCTGGAAGGTTAGAGGGGTGTTTTTCTTTCTCTCTACCCCCTCGGATAAAGCGGCATTTGAATTATCTCTGTCTACATCAGAATGGAGAGAGAATAAAGGCTGACTTGTCACCTGTATTAACTATGTGAGGAAGATTCATATCACAACTGCAAGAGGTGATTGCTGAGCTGTTTTCTTAAAGGGAAAAAAACTTTATGTAAACCTTTGTTCTTCTCCCTGTGAAAGGAGGAGCCAAGATGGCTCCCCTCCGTCTTTGTCTTTGTACTTACAAATGAAGTCTGCCTTTTGAAACTACCATTGAAAAAATCGCTGGCATTGTATTTACCACCACCCCTGAAGGACCCCTGGATCTCTCCTGTTATATGGTCTTCCTCGATATAGACTATTTGATTTTCTCCTTTCTGGTTTGCCTCCATGCCTTGGAACTATGATACAGAACTAACTTTTCACTTTCGGATTTCCCTGCCTTCTTGGATTGGCAGAGCTGCACACCCCACTGACGCCATTTCCTTTGTAAAAGATTTATACCATCTCTGAACTCAGAAAAATCGGACCCAAAAAACCACCAACCTGCAAGTCAATCTCGGCTCCCACATCTGCCACCTTCAGCCCAAGTATGCATCAGACGAAAATTACTTCATTGTTACAACAAGAATGGGCTGGAGAGAGTTCAAAAGACTTATCCATTACCCAAATATTTCAGGAAATTATGAGGGGTCAAAATGAGTTGAAAAAGGAGGTATCAGACATCAAAGATGAACTCAGAGGTGTAAAACACCATATATCAGAAAACAAACAAAGAATTAGGGTGTTGGAGGAGGGGGAGGCTGGGCTGGGGGAGGAGGTTAAGGCAGGCTGGATGGGGAATTTAGAATTGGAAAATTTTATGGCAAAAATAGAACTTGAAAGAATGTTCTTTTTTCTCAGATTCCAGAACCTACCAGAGACAGAAAATGAAGACCTTAGGGAAATTATGAGTACAATTTTAGCAGAATATATTAAGAGAGACAAAAAACAGTTGTGGTGAGATATGGATCTGGTTTACAGGATTAATTCAACATATGCTAGAATACATAATTTTCCTAGGGAGGTACATGTTAAATTTCTTAGGAGGACCACGAGGGATGAGGTGCTAGGGGCTGAAAGGGGGGGACCACTAAAATATAAAGACAAAGAAATTACCATTCTTAAGCAAATTTCGAAAAAAATAGAGAGAAAAGGAGGAAGTACTCCTTATCAAAGAAATTGTATAATAAAGGAATTTGGTTTAGATGGTTATTGCCAGAGGGAATGCTGATCTTTTGGGAGGGAAACAGAGTTAGAATTAATACAGTGGGGGAGGCAGAAGCCTTCATTAAAAAACACAGTTCTCTCCTAGAGGACGAAAATATGGGAGATAGTGAAATAGGTAGTAATGTACAAGATATGAAGGAGGGAAGAGATGTGGCTCCATCTGGGGACAGGGAGGAGGGAGCAATATCGAAAAGGCTCGGGTCACAAAAATAAATGCATTTGAAATATTATTGTAATTGTTGATATACTAGAAAGTGACAAAGAAAGAGATGATTGAACACATGGTTGATATAATGTAGAACAAGATTCTGTTTTTGCTTATCTTTTATACATTGTCTTTAACATTGTAAAAATTGTGAGATTTGGAGGGATTTCTATCACTAGCACGGGAGCTGCCAAAATTTTCTATGTACTCTTTTACCTTTCCCCATAAATGTTTAAAAACCAATAAAATTCTTCAAAAAAAATGTTGGACTATATATCCCATCATTCCATGAATCAGGCTGATTAGGAAAGACTTTCCAACATAGCAAACTATGGGATAAGGAAACTTAGCCACCATAAAACCAGCATATTGAAATTAAGAAATTGTTCTAGTAGAAATTGAATCAGAAATTGTATTTGAAGAAGTGATTTTATATCCCATGGTAGCATATGCTAAATATAAACTATGGTTTGGAATAATATCTGATTATTGTAGAATAGAATAATAGAATAAATTTAATTTGTTAGCCGCTCCCTCTCCAAAAGGACTCGGGGCGGCGTACAATAAAAACCCATACAAATATACATATACATACAATACATATACACATACATATAAACACATACACGTACATGTACATGGAGGAGGTAACAATCGTTAAAAGCATACAATAGTAATCATAGAATTAAAATTAACAATTAAAATACCCTCAGTTAAAATTACAAATTTAAAAAAGACAGTCAAGAGCAATGGGATAAAACTATGGTTGAGCCAGGCCAGCTAATTGGAAAAGGTGGGTCTTGAGCTTTACACGGAAGGAGCGGAGATCGGAGGTAATCCTGATGTCAAGGGGGAGGTCATTCCACAATATATATTATATATATTGTGTGTGTCTGTGTCTGTGTGCATGTGTCCGTGCGTGCCTCTGTGTGTGTGTGTGTGTGTGTGTGTGTGTGTGTGTGTGTGTGTGTGTAAAAATACCACTCACGCTTCATCACGAAATCTCCAGAATCATAAAGCCTACAAACTTGAAATTTGGCACATATGTTCCTCTTGGCTTCTAGGTGTTTGCTAAGAAGGGATTTTTTGAAATGACCATCAAATTATTAGTATTTCGTATATTATTATTAACATGCTCTGAAGCTAAGGAGTTAGACATTCTACTTCCCCTCCCCACCTGAAAGAGAAAGAACAGGATAACATAGAAGAGGCTTCTGTGGGGCAAGTCTGAGGGAGAGAAAGGGAGAGGAGAGGAGAGGCTTCTGTGGGGCAAGCCTGAGGGAGAGAAGGGGAGAGGAGAGGCCGATCATAACTACTCATTAATGTTCAAGCTTTAACTGTCAATTTATCAAGCCCAATCACATAGTTCCATAACAAAACATGGATATCCAACCAACTAGTCTGGTTATAATATTATAACCATAATTAATCCATCACTCTACTTTAACACAAACATTGCTTTAATCTGGATCTTGGGGTAAACTTTTAAACTTATACAGCCGCATGCTACAGCACTACAGAATCAAGCTACCATAAATTATTTGCTTAGTTGCTATTTTGGGTGATTTATGAAGTCAGTCATAGACATCAATTCACATATTATACTAATCACGTATTATACGAATGAATCTTCATGTGATTCATTTGGTTTTGACTTGGTATATTATATTAATTCAGCCATTGAGACTTCTACAGCATGGTTGTGGCTTAATATGTTATTTGAACCCAGGGCACTATGATTTATTCAGCAAACCATAATTAAGCAACCATAACTACCTTAGTGTGATGTGTATGATAGTTTAGTATTTCGACTGAAAAAATATTTATAGCCTTATTGTTTCACACTCTTGTTTATCGTGATCTCATGACAATTCCTCTTAAACAACAGATTATAAAATGTTCAAATTAAACCATGAAATTTTTTTTGTAAGTTCCAAGCAGGTTTTCAGTAGGGAATGCTGACAGTGATGAAAGCCAAGGGCATTGACAAGAATAGTGCCAAAATGCTACAGCCAGTTTGGATAACCAAGCATACAAAGCTGTAGATAATAAGGAAGATTAACTTGATGGAGATAAGCAGGTAAGCCTAGGGAAAACATTGGCTGTAACATTTTTTTTTAAGTCCAGAACTATGACATAATATTTGGAAGTGGCTGAAGGAGATGCCTACCTATTTCATTGAAGTATAAGGATAAGGGATCAAATATGTGTCTGACATAAAAATGCAGACTTCCCAGTTTCTATTATTATATCCCATCTGAATAAAAACTTTGAGTCTTCCTGGTTTGGTCTCCCTGCTGGGATAGGCTATTTGTGGGAGAAAGAGAAGGAAAACCCCTTGCCATTCTTATCATGCCATGCAGTTGAGTTTGTTAAATTTGAGAGATTTCTAGACCCCCACCCCTGTGCTTATAAAATAAATTAACCACCCTTTTCTTCTATTTATACCCCGCTTCAAATATGCTATTAATGCTGTACCTGACTCCTCGGAAAAGGGTAGGAATAAATACAATGTATTAAAAACACAAACATTGATTATATTATAGAAAATCAACTCTCTTAAATGAAGAGCAGACAGGAGTAAAAAAGGCAAAAAATTCAGATGCCTCCCAAGTAAGACCTCCTACTGCTATATGTTGCTACTTAAACACTGAAGATAAGTATGCAAACAAGGGGCATATTTTCTTGAGATTCTTGGGGGGGGTGTCTCTTTTTTTTGCTTCATTGGCTTATAGTTAAAACCTTGCTGAATAGGAATGGTGAGGGGGGTTTGACCCCTTTGCAATGTTCATTAATTAAGAATAACTCCCAAGCTGCATTTCTTTGCGTCAGCACACAGGGCTATTCTTAATTGCTGTGTTTCAGTATCTGAACTGTAAGGAGAGTCAAAAGGGGGCTGAGTCAAGTCTAAAGATTCCTGAAACCATTTCTGAGCCAGCTGCTCAAATGAGGTGAAATAAAGCATAGTCAAGGGCAGTCTATAGCCTTGACTGATTTAGGCTAAAAGAAATCAGACAGGCCACCGCCAAAGTCCAAAAATCAATACAGATAGTTCTAACCTAGTAATATTTTTCTTTTTCCTATAGCATTGCATGCTTGCTCCTTTTCAAACTAGCCTATTTTCCCTGAATGAAAACATTATCTGTTCTAAACTGCTTAATTCTGGAGGAGTTGGTTGCAAAAATCATATAATAGAATTTAAAAGCATCAATATGAAATGAAATAAAGTGAAAAGAATAAAATCCATATTTCAAAAAATCATTAGCACAAAATCAATGACCTTTTTCATACGATTTCTACCCCCATGCTGTTCAAGAACCTGATAGACCCATCCGGCTTCAGTGTAAAGATTCCATTTTCGATCTTTCCTCCTGTTAATTGTTCTCAGTGGGTGAGAAGTTTCTGCCTATATATGAATGCAGTTAGTTGGAGCCTTGACAGCATCCTTTCTACAGTCATTGTGACATAAATTTCAAATCTGCATTCTTCATCGTAATATATAGTTTTCCTTTTTTATGAAAATGATATTTTAAACCTAATTAGGCCTGCTTCAAATAACATCACAGAAGAGAAGATGGATTTTTGGGCTACCAGATCTGGACTGCAAAATCCGAAGAACGGTTAAATGACAGCAAATACTTTTTCATCATCTTTTGGTCATCCAGTTATCTGAAAGCCAGATCCAATAACTGTGTGCATAACCAAAAAGAAATTATTCATACCAGCAAAATAGCATGTAAGCAAACATTGTTTAAACCAGAACGTATATATCTGTTGTATACAATTTTATGACAGCACAAATTTTCAAGTACATACTGTACACTAGGCAACCAGTCAACTTCTACCCATATCATTAAAATGTTTACTACTGTAGGTCTACTTCTCAATTAAGTATGAATTTAATTTGTCTCCAATTTGTTTGTTTGAATTTCAAAAAGTGAGTGTCTCCTTCAAGTCAAACTCAACTTGTGGTGACTTTATGGACATGTTCAGGATGTATTTGATTACATGTCCTACCACTCTCAGCTCAAATAGATTATATGCTAATTTGGGATGTTGGTGTGGTCCAATATCTCCAGAGGATTTGAATTTGAGGCCTAAAGAATTGATTAATATATTATGAAGAAATGAGTAAATTCAGGTTTAGTCATGAAATCATGGGTCTACCTGGTTTTCCTTAAAATTCAACATGCAAGTTTTATAAATTATGAACCCAAACTATACCGGAAGCATTTGCTTAGCAATTATGATAAACACAAAATATTACCTGTGCAAAAAATATGTCTGCTTTTGTTTGGTAGCAGAAAATGATAGCAAAATGAAAGGGTCTATTTTGCTGTGGTTATGGTGCAAGAGGAAATAATGGCTAAGGAAGCTAAAGATTTTCCTTCTTTTAAAGTCTAGCAAAGATTGCTCCAGAGCTTTCAAAAGCTGTTCTTCCTATCTCTACAAATATTCTGTACTGCCATTTTGCAACTAAGAAAATGTAATCCAGGAAGGCTTGGCATTTTATAAAGTTCATTGCTTGATACGCTGGTAAGTCAGGATATAAATATACCCACAATGAAGTTCTTAAAGGTTTATTTCAGTTTTCTTATTTCCCAAACTAGAAACTAGGGACATAAATATTGGCCATAAAGTGCTTAGAAAAAGATTACTAGAGAGCAATAGACTGCCTTATTGTCTGTTCAGGCACTGATGAATCAAATGCTCTATCTGGTTCTCTTTATGGAGGATACTAGTGTGACCTTCAAATATTTCATTTACCTCCAGCAATTGTATTTACGTTTTTACATCCACATAAAGATGAGAAATTACACTACCTCTGAAAAGAATACTTCAGGTTTCTAACTCTCCACGTTTTTCTCTAAGCATAGCAAGTTTTTTTCAAGGTCATATTCTCTACAAAAGTAAAACGAAGCAGAATCATTTGTCTCCTCTGATCTTCAGTTTAGCATTGATGCAAACGATCTCCTTTCACTGTCCAGAGGAAGAAGAAGTCTCTTATATCATATGCCTTATGAACTTTTGACCTTCAAGATCTTGCCAACATTAACTCCCATCATTTATCATCATTGATTGTCCTGGTTGGGTTTTTGGTACAGTACAATACAGTAGTAAATATCTTTAGATATTCCACTACTACCCTGTAGTAGGACATAAAATTATTCTTCTCTTGTTCTATTGTCTGCTGCAGGTCTATCCTTACTCATATAAGTTTCAACCCAAATCAGGGATGAAATCCACTTAACTTTGCTACTGGTTTGGTAGCAATGTGAGCCTGCGCATGTGCAGAACATTAAAAATGGATGTGATGCAGTGATGGGTTCCAGATCCCAGTGCAACCGGTGCAAGAGGGCCATGTGTCCACTACATGAATGTTCCCAGTGTGCGTGCGCACACACAGTGCACGTATGCGCACTTACCACCCGTGACGCTCCATGATGCCTCTGTGATTCTCCAGCTGCTCAGTGGAACATCACGCAGACACCATACGCTCTGTGCAGGTGCACAGAAGCCCCAAAAACCTCAAATACCGGTAAGGAGCATGGGTGGGCAGGTGGGCCCTCCGGAGCACCATACCGGAACAGTACCTGGTGCTCCTGACAGGCCCGTACTGGGGTGTACCCCACCACTGATGTGATGACGTCCTGATGGGGTGGGTGGAGCCTGCTATTGAGCACCTGCAAAGGTAAGCGAACAGGGAGGGGTGAATCTGTTGTGCCACACGATTTAGATTAGCTAGATAATAGTAATCCTTCGTGAGCTACTTGAATTCTGACAAGGATATGAAATAAGAATTTATTGTAGACTGCAAAATTGTATTGATATAGTGAAGCAGATTTATATGCAATTAATCTCATCCATCACATTACAATAATCTTTGGTGGTTTGTAAAACCTCTATAGATCCAGTGTTTCCAGAAACAGATAAATTTGAGAAGGATTGAAAAATGTCAAGATAGTAGTTGTGTTTATTTCACATGTGGGCTTCAATTGCATGTTTGCATTCTCTGGTGATGCCCCCATCCAGAAACATTGCATAACAACACTTGCACAGATCATATCACCCCCTCATCCCTATGAACACCAACAGAGAAAACTAAGGAAAGCCAAATAAGCAAATGCGGCATGATCTATATATCTTTAAAGAATCATTCAGAAAAGCTTGATAATAAGGGATGATTAGACTGCTACTTGCTTGCTTTATTCAGCTTAGGCACTGCCTTATTTCAGTCTATCACTGCATGAAAATCCAAACTAATAAACAATAAAAAACAAGGACATAACAGTAAACAAAATGGCAAATCCAGCCAACAATAAACATCTCATACAATATATTCCCGTGATGGTGAACCTATGGCATGCATGCCAAAGGTGGCACGCAGAGCCCTCTCTGTGGGCACATGCACCATCACCAGCTGTTCTTCTGGTTTCCGGCACACCAGCTGGTCTCCGCAGGAGCACCAGAAAATAGCCTGAAAATAGCCCAAAAAACACGCTGAAAATGGCCCCAAAACGCCCCTAAACTGCCCTGAAATACAGCCAAAACCAACCAAAAAACAGGCATGCGTGAGCCAGCCAGCTGGTTTTTGGGTTTCCAGTGCTCCAGCACACATGATGACCACGCATGCACATGCCGGAAACCTGAAGACCAACTTTCCGGCATTCCAGCGCTCGCACATCCATGCACATGCATGGCCTCCAAATTTGGGCGCATGCTTCCAAAAATGTTCACCATCACTGGTATATCCAATAAGAGGTTCTACCACTCTAGCCCAAAGCTTTGTAGAAAACAAGCCTTTAGGGCCTCTAGAACTTCCTATATTTATTATTCTTACTTATATAGCATTTATCAGAGTACTGTGTACTATATATGTAACATTTTAGTTCATTTGGTCTCACAGTGCATATGAGTTTTCTTCCCTGATGGAATCCATTATGGTGATCTCTTTTTATTTCCACAGTAGCTTTATGCCCTAGATTAGAATGGGCAGAATAAAGTGGTTGCCTCAATCACCCGCTGAGCTTTGTCACCAGAGTTGGAATTCACTTCAAGGTCTCCCCGACCAACTCTAACATTCTAACACCTGAAACAGATTCAAAACAGAGGGTCTTGAACCTATTCTACAGGACACATAGCTTAATAATTGTTCCTATCTCAGTTGTCCTTATCTTATGTGATTACCATGGTACATTTTTATGACCAACCAGGCTCAATGCCAGAAGACATAAGAAGCTATTTTAAACCCAAGCAGTTTTCCCTGTTGGCATTTTCAGATGTGATGTGATTGAAATTCTCTGCCAAGAAAGTATTTTGTGAATAATGCATTTCTTTATTCAACATATACACAATGATATAAAGTAATATAATTGTGATATAATATACAATTTTAAAAACTAATGCTTGCCTTTCCCTCCTCTGTCTCCATCCCTTTCTCCTTTGTTTGTCATCTGTTTTAGAATAGATTATAAATATGAACATATAGAATATATATTTAATACTGAGCCCTCATAACTTACTTTGGGGACCTTTGGGCAAATATGCCATACATAAATAACTAAATGTTTCTCAAGCCATTGTTAAAATGAAACTACACAGTGCACTTTGCTAGATTACATTCTAATAAATTATGCAGCATGCAAAGTAATTAAGTTTACAAATCACTCTTTTAAAGTCAACACAGATAATAGGAATAAAACATTTTTGGCGTTTATAAATAAATCTGTAAATTTATCACTCAGATTCTGACAAGCCTCTAGAACCAAAATCATATGTTATCGTGATACAATGCTGCCTAGAGTTCTATTTCTATGAAGAACTATCTTGTGAGTAAGATAAATTGTGTGCCAAGATCTTTCTGCTAATAGTGGCATGGTAAAGGGGTAAAGTCCTTTTGTTTATACAATGATTTTTTTCTTACAATTGTTACTGGCACTAATTGGAACTATAACAAATAGAAACATTTTACACATTTTAACTTATCATTAATTGATAATCAGAATGAATTTATTAAATTTATTCATACAATTTACCAACTGCTCCTATTGAAGTTTTAGTCTTAGAATATTCTCATTAACTAGAAGGAAGCCCAAATTACCATATATACTCAGGCAACTTTCCCCATTTGGTCAACTTAAGGGATAGATTCCCAAAACATAGTTCCATATAGGTATATAGTGATCCTATTTAGGACTTTAGCTGATTTCAAATTGTATCTATTCCTAAAAACGTTTCCATTTGAGCAACAAATTATCTGAAACAGCTCATGTGTATATCGTAACAAGCTTCACTTAAGAAATTTTGCTGCATCATAAAAATTCCAACCAAGCTTAAAATGTGGTAATTCATTTTAGAAGCTCTTCTTTTAATCTCAAACTCTTCTAACCTTTGTTGTTGTTCTGTAAAATATGTATATTTATTGCTTTACTATCCAATATATCTCTCAGCTTATAAAAATGAAACAAAGCTTTGCTACTCTGAATATGGCTCTGAATATCACAACCAGCAGCAATAGAAGGAGCCTCCATGCATAAATTGTGCAAGCTCAGGAACTTCTTCTAGCTACTGGAATTACTAGACAATATCTTAAACAAACCTGACTATTAATTATGAGAATGCATAATTTTATGGTACAAAACATCTTTGTCAAAGCATAACACAGTTACTCCATATAGCCCTTCCATTTTACAGTCATGAAACGTCCATGAGATGTCATTAGGGAATCACTTACAGCACTGTGTATTATCCCACTCTGGTTTTGCAGACAGTCTCTTACACTGAATATATTAAATATTGACCAGGACTAGTAGTTTCTAAGAGTCACTGATGACTCTATCCTATGTTTTTCTTAGCCCCTCTAAAAGTCATAAGGCAAAATGATGGTCACCAAAAATTGATGGCCATCATTTACCTTACATAAAGGACAATAACTAAATTTATTGCTTTTAAATTTCCTACCTTTTTTCAACATTCTTGCAGCATATATTACTTCCTTTTCACTTATCTCTTCTTGAGGAAAAGAACTTTTTCTAAATTACTGTAACATTTAAAGTATTACAGTTGTACTCTTCAACATATTCTCTCTCCTGTTCCTTTACCATCCCTCCATCTCTCTATCCCTCTGTCCCTCTATCCATCTATCTATCTATCTATCTATCTATCTATCTATCTATCTATCTATCTATCTATCTATCTACCATCTATCATCTACCCTGTTTCCCCGAAAATAAGATCTCTGTGGATAATAAGCTCAATCTGGCTTTTGAGCACACGTACTAAAATAAGCCCTCCCCCCCAAAAAATAAGCCCTCCCTGAAAATATTGCAACACAGCAGCAACCATGTGGTGACCAAGCTTGCTGCCTCCTGTACCTCAAAAATAATAAGATCTTCCCAAAAATATGGCTAAACGCTTATTTCGGGGGTCAAAAGAAAATAAGACCCTGTCTTATTTTTGGGGAAACGTGGTAGCTAACTATGTGGGTAAAGTGTGAGTTTAGCTTTGAGCAGGTCTGTGTGTAAGTATATGGGTTTGTGTGTTTCTCCTGGTAATCCTGTCAATCACATGGATAAGCCCCTACAGTTTCCTTGACAAGATTTTCAGAAGTTGTTTGCCATTGTCTCTTTCCTAGAGCTAAGAGAGAGTAACTGGCCCAAAACTGTTGTTTTGGTTGTTGTGACTAGAATTCTTAGTCTCTCAGTTTCTAGCCTGTGCCTCAACTAGTACACCAATCTGGCTCTTGTATTCCTTCTAGTTTGTCTAAAATACACTTTCCTAAATTCCCTCACTTGGTGTCAAATCAGTTAATCTTTTTGTTTTTCATAAATGTTTATCTATTTTTAATTGCTCTGAAGTGCATTTTTCTCATCCACGGGATCTTTCAATTCATTATCTCATCAAGCATTCTTTTTCAGAATTTCCATTAACATAACTCTGCATACCTCTATGGCACTCTGAAATTCAGTTCTTTTTTCTCTGTGCCAAGCAGTCTTAATAACTTTTTCTTTACATCCACTTTTTGTTCATTCTATTGAGAGAAGATTTTTTTCCCCACATGGGACTTACACCTTTCTCATTCATTCTTGGATCCTCAAATGGCCCAGAAACCTTTTTGCACATTCTTATGCATTCATTCATGTAAACAGTAAATAATAACAGAGTTGGAAGGGACTTTGGATATCATTTAGTCCAATGCCCTGCTCACACAGGAGACCTGTACTAAGGATTTGAACAGCTGAATTGCCGACCTTTCTGATCGACAAGCTCAGTGTTCTAGCAGAATAATATTTTCCCTTAAATCACATTCATTTGGAACATGACATAAACTCTTTTGCTTCTTTCATTATTCTATGCATGCTATTCCATCGTTCCATGCACCATGACACGGCAGTAGTTGGAATGCAGTATTGCAGGCTAACTCTGTCTACTACCAGGAATTTGATCCTGACCAACTCAAGGTTGACTCAGCTTTTCTATGCTTCCAAGGTCAGTAAAATGAGAACCCAGATTGTTGGGGCAATATGCTCATTCTGTCAACCGCTTAGAGAGGGCTGTAAAGCACTATGCTGTTGCTATTACCACTTTTGCTGCATACATAAGTTTAGAAATATGTAAATAAATATGATAAATCAATGCATCTTCCTTCCACTCATTCTTCTTAAATTGCAAATCATAATGCTCTTAGTTATCAACATATTCATAATTTTTTGCATTCAATATTCCTGCTAACAAAAAGTACTTAATTTTATTCCAAGCATGCTTATGCCAGTCTATGCAAGCTGGATCTCTAATTTAAAGACACCTTACAAGCCAGTGTAATACTTCCTGCATTCCACCAAATAAGAAATACCAGTATGTAACATATTGATACATGGCCAATGCACTGCAAATACCAGTACTAAGTAAAATAAATAAATAAATAAATCACCTTCTGTGATTTCAAGATATTGTTCTGATCTACCACTTCAAATTTATTAACATCCTTAATGAGATCCACCAATATTTTATATTTTTACCTATCATATTCATAGGGAAACAAATTCTCGGTTTCTATATTGTATTGTTTGTTTTATTTGTATCTGGGGGGGAAAAGGCAAAATCCCAAACCCAGATTTAAAAAATAGAGAAGAAAAAACAATAATTCAAGAAGAAAAAATAAAATGAAAACAATTAAAAAATAATGTGTAGATATATATGTGCAAATGCATAAGGAATGAAAAAAAGATGAATTCCTTAAGGAGAAATATTATTAAACAACCAAGATCATTATTTCTGACTCAAAATTACAATTGTAAAGACAAAGCTAATGCATTAGGCAAACCATTGTTACAGTAATATAGTTAATAACTTGCTGCCAGATTTGAATAAATGTATTGCTCATTGCAGGGTTTTTCAAAAGTCTTTTCAGAACCAAAACAATTTCCCTTGCTGATCCATGGAAGATGTACGTTACTCTTATTGTGCTTGCTAATAGCAATCTTGGAAGCTAAAACCAGAACTGAACCTATTTCTTTAATGGCATAAATTTATATGCCTTAAATAGTTAGTCATTTAAATGAAGGGAGTCGACTTTCTAAATCATGGGCAACATACTTTTAATAAACCAATGCTAGGGAGCACCATGGAAGAGAGCCATCTCCTTTTACCCATGTTTCCTAGCTTCTTCAAAGATCTTGGTTGGTCCTGATGTGAATGTTAAATGTTGGTCTAGAGGAGGGGCACTGGACAAGATTCAGTAAGACTTTTTAATACTGCTGTTCTTGTAACATACCATTTTAGACTGCCTTTACCTACAGAAGTACATGCAAAGGTTCCACCTCATTTATATTCATCCTAGACAACCCATGGCCCACTGGGTCATCGTTTCAGAGATAACTTTTTACCTAAACAGAAACAGAATGAATAATGACAGGCAAAAAAAATGGTGGGAGGAGGAGCAATTTCTGACTTCCTGCCAACCTCCCCATTGAGCATTGGAAATCTCCCTTCCCATCCCATCCCCACTGGCAGGTAAGTAGCTGCTGTTGGATGACCAAAGGAGCAAGAGATTAGAAGATTGGCAGCGTAACGTTGAATATGAAGATCATGTAATTGCAACCAGTAACACTGAAACAGTTACAACTTTCCCAAATTTAATTGTGTTGACAGTCATGGGTCCTGGATTTTGGACACATGTAAATTAGTCCATTTAAAGGTCATGGCAATGTTTTAGAAGTATATAGAAAATAATGTTGAGAATATGATTATCCCCAAGGTTATATACCCCTTGATGGTGAACCTATGGCACATGTGCCGTAAGTGACACACAGAGCCATCTCTCTGGGCACACGAGCCATCGCCTGTTGCTCTTCACATGTTCTGGAGTGCTGGAAACCAGAGCATTATCTTCCCAGTGTGCATATGCACACCGGATGGCTGCTCTTTAGGTTTCCGGCATGCATGTGCAGATGCTCCCGTTTCAGAACTCGGTGCCAAAAAGGTTAGCCAACACTGTTATATATATTCACTACCACACATATCAAGTTGAAATTTGTACTAAGTGTTCTGGTAGCTAGAAGTAGTTAGCATTGCTATCTTCCCCAATATATATAGAAGTCTTTGCAATCCTAGAGTTTCAGCAAATATCCTAAATAATCAGTTAATTCCAGGTCTTCATACTTATGAAAACCTTAGCTAAAATACTTTGAAACATATAGAAAAATCATTCTGAATTGAAGCCATGTTTTTAAAAAAGTATGCATTTTCAGAAGATACATGAGCATCCAAATTGTTGGGGGCAATTTGCTGACTCTGTAAACTAGTTGGAGAAGGCTGTAAAGTACTGTAAAGTGGTATATAAGTCTAAATGCTTTTGCTATTCTAATGTCGCTTTATGCTTGACACTATTCTTGATATTCTGTTTCCAAAATTTCTATAAAATCTATCAACACATATATATAATATGTTCAAAGCAACTATTACTAATGCTAGAAATGACTTTTTGACTATTGATTAAATGTAAACCAACTTGCATTGCACTTATTTTAAAATATATAAATTGTTGTAAAAAAACAATTCTGACTTTCTGGTTGAGATTATAAGGTAAATTATTAACTGCACTTGCATCAATAGTGACTTTAACAAATACATGTAATCATGAACACTGATAAATTCACAAATTTCTATCAAATAAAAGTAATCCACCTTAATAATTAAAACCACACGTAAACCTATATTAAAGTATTGTTCTGGCTCTAAAAATTTTTTGATTAAAATCAGAGGCTAAAAGAGAAGAATTTATACTTTCTGTACTACATTTAAAAATTCTCCTACACTTTTTTTCTAAATATTTTCATTTAATTCTTTTCAAAGAGCATTATATTTTAAAATGTTACCCTAGAATATTAATAAAGATTATTATTTAAAGAATTATTTGGGGGGGTTAATCCACTTGCTCTTATTTAGCTATGAAGTGGTGGAGTTCTTCACTGTACAATTATATTTCGGGTAGTGTTGACAATTCAAGGCAAAACAACATGAAGAAACATATTTCCACAGAGTTTTCTCAAATTAGGATGCGCAGTCAGGAAAGAAGTGCAATAGAATACAATACTTCCCGCCATCTCCCAAAAAAAGTTCAGAAACAATTATAATAGAATTTTCAAATAATTTCTCCAGCACCTAAAAACAAAGGTAGAAAGACATATGCTTTTTGAAACAACTTTTCAAAAAATTTAATTTCAACGTAGTATTATATTCTACCCATTTTAAAGCCTTGTGCCTGCATATCCTGGTGTTAGAATGATAGAATAACAGAGTTAGAAGGGACCTTGGAGGTTTCTAGTTCAACCCCCTGCTTAGACAGGAAACCCTACACCACTTTAGACAAATGAGCCCCACACATGCCTGCCCTCGTGGCTGATTTTCTGCCTCCACGGCTTCTTGCAGCACACTGCCAGCCAAAAACAGGCCAGGGGGGAACTCATGTTCCCTCCCCACATGGCCCATTTTCGGCCTCCAGGACCTCTTGCAGCACTCTACCAGCAGGCAGAGGCACTGCAGGCCGGTCCTTTGATATTTCTAGGCCAGCCCCACGGGCCGGAACTAAGCATCCCACGTGGTGTCAAACTCCCCTGCATTATCGTAACAGCAATTAGGTCCTTGGTTAGAACTTGAACTGTTAATTTTTTACAAGTCCCAGATTGTGAATCGAATTGAAGTTTAAATCTTAAATTAAGATTTAATTTAAACTGAATACCAAAGACAACAAGAAGAAATTATCAGCGGATTCAGAATGAAACAAAAACTCACTGTATCTTGAAAGCAGTGATTGATGATTCTCACAAGCAGAAATTCACTTTCTTTGGGTATATGGAATGAGTAGATACGGTAATAAACTAAGAAAAATAATTGTGATCAAAAAGGTTGAGAATAATAGAAAACAGAAAATAGTGTACAAAGTAGATAGGCAAAATGAAAGAGATCACCGAAAAGTTTTAAAGGCACTATGAATTATCATCAGTGATTCATCAAGATGGTGGATATTTAGCCAAACTTTTCCTAGGAGACAAAATTGGTTAATTGAGAAATAGAAAAAATGCTACAAACAAGACTTTTGGACCAAACTTTGAAACCTTGGGCTAAAAAAGAAATGTTTATGGACTAACAAATTTATCCCCAAATCTACATGTTTTCTCAGAAATCAGTCCCAGTGTGATTTTCAGAAGTATAATATTAGATTCCAATCCTGATTACTCTTTGGTATACTCCAGTCCTGAGCCAGAAGCTTAACATCATGCCATGTAACAAAATAATTGCCATGGTAGCACCCTATAGATCTCTTTGTGGAGCTTACCAATCATACTGTGATGCTTTTCATACTACTGTAATTGAAACTATCTAAACAAGGGATGTCAAACTGGCAGCCCACAGGCTAGATATATCACATGCAGCCCACCCCAGCTATTCCCATGAAGGGGGGGAAAGTCACAAAACATGACATGATGGCAATATGATGCCGCAGTTTGACACCCGTGATCTAAACCCATGCAAAGTAACTTGATTCATATTTTCTATATAAAATAGATTAAAAGTGCATTCTGCCTACTAAACTTTGAAAATCAAGCCATTTAGGTAACAATCTTTTTTTAGAACTTTAGTTACTTGGCCTTCCAAGTTGGACCGTACTTATATATAAGATTTTTTAAATGGAATTATCAATATTGTACAACAAGAAGAGACTAAATATCATCAATGCATTATTTTGTGAAACCATTTTCACAAAGCTTGATAACATGCTCCTAATGCTTGTCTATTTCCTCAAAGTCTTTCTGTTTACTTGAATAATTAGATTTGGCATAAGATTATCAAAATTGTGCTCCTTGATTAGGCCAAGAGTTCATCTAATCCAATCTTCTGTTTCCCCAATGACATGACTTATTATTGATTGCCCATCAATAAATATGTGGGCAGTTTAGAAATTAAGGCAAACCAATAAAATGCAAAAATAAAGAACCAAGAAACTATTACTCAAACAATAAACAATAACAATAAACAAGCATAAAAATATATCTTACTTTAAAAAACTACATTCTTTTACTATAGTGGGAACATAGTAGTAGGTAAAAAATCTGGGAAAATAACCATATCTTTATCAAATGCATAAAGCACAAGAAGACATCAGATTAACTTCTCCAGGGAATATTCTAATAAAACTCAGATGCCATTATCAAGAATACTTAATAACCACACTTGGCTCACTTCACTTGAGAAAAACACACAAAGCAGAATCTTTGAAAGCAAATCATAAATAAAACTCGGTAAGCATATACTGAGAAAGGTGTTGGTTTAGCATCTTAATTCCAAAGAGTTTATATCTTTGTGGATTCACCAGCATTGGTCATTTAGATCTAAACACAAACCTGGAGTCACTGTGCCTACTAAACATCAGTATCGTATCATTGAAAAGTCTAATTTCAATTAATGTTCTTTTGATTCTATTTTTCAGTAAACAAAATATATGGCCCATAATTTCTTATAATGATTTGAATTAAAGTTTACAAATACACAGATACCATGTTTCCCTGAAATAAGTGCTTGCCCTTATTTTCAGGAAGATCTTATTATTTTTGAGATGCAGGAGGTGGCGAGCGCAGCCATCTCGTGGCTGCTGCTATGTTGCAATATTTCCGGGGAGGGCTTATTTAACTTGTGAGCGCAAAAGCCCGATTGGGCTTATTTTCCAGGGAGATTTTATTTTCAGGGAAACAGGGTAAAAAGTATGCTGACTAAGAATAAAAAACTAAAAGTGCAGAAAAAAAGGGAGAAAAAATAAGAAAAAGATGCGTAAAGAAATTATTTCTCTCTCCCATCAGACAAGTGCAAACAGTAACATCACTTTCTCTAATATTTCAATAAAACATCTCTTCTTCCTATATCTCATCTCTTATCAATAGACAAATTATAAAACCTCAATAAATATTGAGTAGTTCAGCTATTAAGGCAACTGAATAAGATGTAGAAAACAAAACAAGAAACAATTACTCGGGCAGCAGACCATAACAAAGCAACAAGCTTTAGAGGACAGTACTGTATAAGTATAATCTTTATTGTCATTGTACTTAAATACAACAAAATTGGAAACTGTAGAGGATGAAGATAAATCTGTGTAACTCTTGCCATTCCAGTAGTTCCCACAGCAACTGGGAAAAGATACTGGCATGATTTTGTAAGATAATAACGTGAACTAAACAAAAGCTTCAATTCCCCACAACTCTGGATAGGGTTACTAAATCTGCAGCTATATTATAATCCTTGGCCATATTGGCTAGGAATTCTGGGAACTCCACTTCCGACATACAGTATGTATAAAGAACTTGCTTAGCAAGGAATATTTAGATTCAGTGAAAAGATTTACATCTATACTGCAGGTCTCATCATCCACATGCATACAATTTTTTTCTTCTTCTTACTAAGGTGCCATGTTCCCCTTCAAAACAGCACATGTAAAATGGCTGGATTAATTCTTTTCTCTTCTTTTGTCTATGTTGAAAAAAATGTAGAGAAGAGGCCTATAATTTTCTTGAGGGGGAGCCTTCCCTTCCTTTCAAAGCTGTTGCTTTGACACTATCTTTTAAATAAGTATTCAAAAGTCCTTACATGAAATATCAATATAGCAAGAAATATCAAATCAATACAAAATGATTCAAAGCATCAAATCAAACCTCTAAAGCTGCTACTTCATATGTAGGACATTAGACTTATCACACTGTCAAAACTAAATCCTGAAAACCCCCAATAATTGTTTCACTTTACTACTGTAAACTAATTCAATAACTAAAGATTTTCTCTTACCATGGAGCTGTAGAAGGGTTCCCCCCCCCCAAAACAAGCCTTCCTTTCAGATTATATCTTAGCCACTGATCCTCTGCACAATTCCCACTGTCCTGCAGAAATCAGTGATTGACAATGTAGCCTGGGTATCCTTTTCCTGCAATGGATGTGCTGCTAAATGTTCCCAAAATCCAAGTTATTCCCTCTCCTAAGGCGGAGAGCTTTAAAAAACACCAATCAAAAAAATGCAGAAGTATAGGCATTATAATGGCTTTCAAAATTTATCAAGAAAAGAAGAGACAAGACACCAACAATTTTCTTTTTCAATCATTTGCTAGCAAGGAGTAGATTCAAAGCAGCTGCTGTGTTCTTCATTGTTATTGCTGCGGCCACTAATAAGAGTATAGTGGAGAATTGGCTGGACCTGGAGTGGCTGAACAGGCTTCCCCTGTTAAATGACAGACCTGCTCAATGAACAATTCAATCTACATGTGAAAAGGAACCTGCCAGCACAAGATAATATAGCAAGCAAAACAAAATGAAAAAAAGCCAAAGAATAGGATGGGATGGGATGGGATGGGATGGGATGGGATGGGATGGAATGGAGTAGAGTAGAGTAGAGTAGAGTAGAGTAGAGTAGAGTAGAGTAGAGTAGAGTAGAGTAGAGTAGAGTAGAGTAGAGTAGAATAGAGTAGAAGATTTGAAAGGAACCTTGGAGGTCTTCTAGTCCAATCCACTGCTTAGGCAGGAAAACTTGCACTACTTCAGACAAATGGTTATCCAAACTCTTCTTAAAAACTTCCAGTGTTGGAGCATCCAGAAATTCTGGAGGCAAGTTGTTCCACTGATTAATTGTTTTAACTGTCAGGAAATTTCTACTTAGTTCTAGGTTCTTTTTCTCCTTGATTAGTTTCCACCCATTGCTTCTTGTCCTGCCTCCAGGTGCTTTGGAGAATAGCTTGACTCCCTCTTCTTTGTGGCAGCCCATGAGATATTGGAACACTGCTATCATGTCACCCCTAGTCCTTCTTTTCATCAGACTAAATATACTGAGTTCCTGCAAACGTTATTCATATGTTTTAGCCTCCAATCTCCTAATCATCTTTGTTGCTCTTCTCGGCACTCTTTCTAGAGTCTCAACATCTTTTTTACATCAAGCAACCATACCTGGACTGAAAATGAGGACGGACTACCCCAAACAAAACAAAAAATAGGAATCATATAAAGAAGAATATATAGACTTCCGAATCTGTTGGATTACTACCAGGCATCATTCACCATTATCTCAATTGTTTGAGGTTGTTAGGAGTTGTAACTGGGTAATATTTAGAATGGCTCACTTCTATTGTAAAAGTTAGCATCACTTGGGGATTTAAGTTTGAAGAGCAACTTGATGACACAGGTTTGGTTTCCTCAACCATGAAAACATATATGTTGACATGAGGCCAGTAATTATCTTTCAAACCACAAAGTTATTCTTGATAAAATAAAGATAAATAAATATAAGATAAAATAAAATAAAACAGACCACTGGGGAGAAAGTAAAATATAATAATAAAGAAAAAAGAAAAATCTGTGAAGCAGAGCAACCTTTCCCAATCTTGTGGTCACAAATTTATTGGATTACACCACATATCACTTTCAGCATGGTTTGCATGTTGTTTAGAAAATGATAGAGAACAAATATAAAAGGCAAGATTGGAGAAATTTACTGGAATATAGTGCTGGAATATAGAAAGACTCAGAGTCAAATCCTGTCTTCATCTTGGTTCACAGTAGCTGTGGGCTAATTCTGTATGAAAATGAATAATTGGGAACATCAGAAAAATGATTATACAGTACATCTAAAATATTACACATTTATCACCAGGAAAGATGAGCTTAAGAAAAGATAACCATGTACTTGGGAGTTGCTAGGATTCACTGGGTGACCTTGAACAATTATATCCTAGATTATATGAGGGTTGTTGCAAGGATATAGGCCACTTTCTGTTTCTTATGGAAGATGTAAAAAACCCTACTATTTTGCTTTTCAAAATGTTTGTTAAATTTCCAGGCACTGAACTGCATCTCAGACACCGCTTCACTCCAGGCAGTCTTCTATCCATTTCACAGATAGCAAAGTACACAGGTGGATAGCTAAGATAAGTCTTGACATTTTCTTAACCAGGTAGCTTTGTTTCACAATCTCCAAAGAGCTTACAACATTCTAAGTGGTTTAGCTTCTATTCTTTACTGCCCACAGTCCCATATATATTCTTCATTAGAGTTTGAATAAGACTGATTCAAAACAGTTCTTCCATTCTTTATTGCATGGGCCCTATCATTCTTCCAGCTACGCAATCCCTTGAAATTTTCTTGTATTTTATTGGCAACCACTTCTTGGTGGGCAAAGCCCTTGGGGAAGACCTCTGTCAATATTAGGTAAGGATTTATGTGATTGAGAGGCAAAGTCAGTGATTATGTTTTACTTAGCAAGGAAATATGCTTGTTGGAATGCCACCTCCCTCCCCAACCCAACTCATAAACAGTCATTTATGTTTAGATTAATTGGGCAAACACTTGTCCTAAATGTGTTGATTTCCATAACTATGGCTAGTTGATTATAACAGCTTTCTTGTGGCATAATTCCTGAGGTTTGGCTTTGAGTCAAATGAGATTTGTTGCCATTGTTTTTGCAAAGGCCAAGGTTAATTAATTATATTGTTATTAGTTGCTGATTTAATGAAAGGCTCAATAGAAAACTCCCTCATTAACTATGTTTTGGTGAAGGTCATTAAATGTTCTCTGCCTTCAACTTTCTGAAGCTAGTTCATTGTCAATAATCTTTCAAGTTAATCTTTCCAATCTATTACAATTTGGTTTGTTTGTTTGTTTGTTTTAATCCACTCAAGAAAAGACTCTAAAAATTATGTATCCCCAAAGCCTTTCCTTCCACGTTTAATCCTTTTAATGGAGCACTTCATCCAAAATCAATTCAATTCCTCAATTTCTATTCATGTTTAATGCAAATTAATTAGTTAGGTAAAGAAGGGTGAAATAAGTGAATTCTGACTGATATTTTTAATTTCAGCAATTCTTTTCTTTTTTGGGAGAAGAGGATGAGCTCCTAGAAAATGAAGGTGCTTACATTCAAATGTTTAGTGGAACCTGGGGCTTGGTCTACCTTGACTATTTCTTTATCTTTTGTCCAATGTCTTAAAAACAAATTCTAAAAGAACTGTTAAAATGTATATATGGGGAAGGAGAGGGAAAAAGCCTGAAAGAAAAGTTTCTCAAATAGACATTTTATTCCAGTTGTTTCACTTAAAATCCCCACCAATGGTTAATAAGACATCAATCTTAATTATTTGTTGTCTTTGTTTCTAAAGAAAAAGATTGCATTCTAGAGCCTTGCTTTTCAACTACCCTTTTGTACACGCACTAGAATCAGAAAGTGCCATTACTACAGGCATAGATGCTGAATGCAACATACTTGTGATCCTTTGAGAATATGACACTTAAAATTCTATCCATGTTTAGAAGAGGAAACTTTCTCCTTTTGTATCAGAATTTCACAGAAGAAAATTAATGTGACAGTTGTCCATGGCACTGAAATAACCACTCAACAGGCATTCTTACTCAGTCCCTTAGAAAAGCAAATAAGGTGCAATAAGATTGGGATGAGAGAAAAGTGAGTTAGAAACAGTTTGCATTTTAAAAAATCTACTTTAGTTTCTCTCTTTAGAGAAGCATGAAAAAGAAAAAATTCACTAGAGCAACCCTAAAACCACAAAAGTGAGGGATATATAGGATATACCCCTGTGTTTTCTGGAGTATAAGACGCACCTTTTTTTCCTCAAAAAAGAGGCTGAAAATCTTATACACTGAAAACAGCATTTTTTGCCTCCTGAAGCTCCTCCCCCTTCACCAAAATGGCCGTGTATACCCTTATGGAGGCTTTCAGAGAGTTCCTGGGCGCTGCGGAGGGCAGAAATGAGCAAAAGATGGAGTATTTTTTGCCCCTCCAGCCCCCAGCAGCACTCTATAAGCCTCCATGAGGCTATGCATGTAATTTTTTCGACAAAAAATCGGCCCATTTTCGTGAAAACCGGGCCGTTTTTTGCTTGCTTTTGGCCCACCCACCCCCAGGAGCACTCTGCAAGCCCTCCAAAGGCTATTGGTGCCTCTATTTTTGAAAAAAATGTGGGGGGGCGTTTTCGCAAAAGACAGGCCATTTTTCGGAAGTTTGCAGAGTGCAAAAACTTTTTTTCCCCTTTTCGAAAGCTCTTTAACTGATGAGAATTACATTTATCAAGTGCTGTGCCAGCAGAAACAAAGTCTTAGGTGCTGCATATTGTCAGTGATTTCCTTCTCCAGCACATGGATAAATACACCTGGAAACATCTACCTACCTACCTACTTTCTCCCTCTCTCCCTACATACCTACTGTATTTCTCTCTCTTTCTCTCTCCCTCTATCTATCTATCTACCTACCTACTCTCTCTCTCTTCCTACCTATCTACTGTATTTCTCTCTCCCCCCTCTATCTACCTACGTACCTACATATGCTCTCTCTCTCTTCCTACCTATCTACTGTATTTCTCTCTCTATTTCTCCCTCTCTATCCCTCTGCCTACCAACCTACCTACTCTCTCTCTTTCCCTACCTATCTACTGTATTTCTCTCTCTCTCTCTCTCTCTCTATATATATATATATATATATATATATATATATATATATATATATATATATATATATCCTTCTACCTACCTACCTATCTATACTCTCTCTCTCTCTCTCCCTACCTACCTACTATATTTCTCTCTCTTTATCTCTCTCTATTTCGCTCTCTCCTCTCTATCCCTTTATCTACCTACCTAACTACTCTCTCTCTCCCTACCTACCTACTGTATTTCTCTCTCTTTCTCTCCCTCTCTATCCCTCTATCTACCTACCTACTTTTTTTATTCGCCTCTTCAAAACCTTGGTGCATTTTACACTCTGGAGCGTCTTATACTCCAGTGTGTCTTATACTCCGAAAAATACGATAGGTTTTTTCCTCCTTTTCCAAGGATAAGAAGATTCCCTCTCTTTTTTTAAAACCTTCTTACCCTTGGGAAAGAGGACAAAATATTGATAAAATATTCTGATAAAAATATTGATAACTGATAAAATAGTCCTAATTGGTTAAACAGATGTACAGGAAAGAGATGGCTCTGATATAGTGTTGGTTATTCACATGCATAAAGGCATACATGATCTATCTTAAGGCTTATTAATTCCTTCAATAATTCTAAGTGCACATAAGATCCAACAAAGCCTTGGAATTGAATAATATGAAAGTTTATGTATCAGTAAATTAGATACTTAATATATCTTTGAAGTGTCAGGTAAAGTAAATACCTTCTCATGTAAATATATTCACCCAGACTACCCATAAAAGGTGGACATTCTGGCTGAAACATTTACTCTATATGGCAAAACAACAAAACAAGAGGGTGTATATAAAAGTTCACAGTTTAAGTAGAATATCTTCAGTGGTTTATTGAAAAGTCTTCCAGAGATATATTGTCGAAGACTATATTTGAATTCATATAATATACTAGGAGACCATGAGTTCTAGTCCCATTTTAGGCAGGAAATCCAGTTGGGTAACTGGTCCAGATATTCTCTCACAACTCAATCCACCTCACAGGGTTGTTGTTGAAAAAAATAGGAGAAAGAAGAATATTAGTTATATGCACTACTGGAATAAAAAAGGTGGGATGTAATCAAATAATTATATAAATATATAATAAATGGAGATGGATATTACATTAACGCTAAGGAGAACACTAACTAGAAATATAAAAGTTTATAACGAGATGAATCTGAAGCTTCAAGGCTGCAGAAAGTTGTTCAACGATCTTTAAAATTAGAATCCACTATGAAGGGAGTGGAAGTCTTCATCCTGAACTCCAAGCTCCGTTTTAGGCTTTCGGGTTTTTAAAAATCAGATTATGTCACACTATTTTTATGTATGGTGTTAACTTTATGAACAATCACAGACGGTCCTCAACTTTCTGCCCAAAATTTCTGTTACTAAGCAAGACACTTGTTAAGCGACTTTTGCCCCATTTTATGACTTTTCTTGCCATGGTTGTTAAGTGAATCACTACAGTTGTTAAGTTAGTAGCATGGTTGTTAAGCGAATGCGGCTTCCCTATGGACTTTGCTTATCAGAAGGTCTTAAAAGGTGATAGGACACTACCACTGTTATAAATATGAGTCAGTTGCCACACATCTGAACTTTGATCATGTAACCATGAAGATGCTGCAACAGTTGTAACTGTGAAAAGCAGCCATAAATCACTTTTTCCATTGCTGTCGTAACTTTGAATGGTCACTAATTAAACTACTGTAGGTCAAGGAGTATCTAGAAGCACCAAACAACTGAATGAAAAATAAATAATAAGTTTTAAACAGTAATAAAGGCTCTTCCCATTTCCAATTATGTTAGGGAAAGGCAGAGAAGTTCAAAGTAAGCCTACCAAAAAGTAGATGGTATCTTTACAATAAGAATGAACCATGTGCTATTCTGCGTAAGTATAATTCATTGACTGCCAGATTTCATCCTAGACAACATCTATGGTTTCGCAATCTGAACCCCACCCCGTGGTTAACAAGAGACGAGTTGGTTTGTACTTTAATTTTTTTTGCTGCTTTTAAATGGGTAATGCATTGTTTGACAGAAACTACAGGAAGAAGACAATCTTGGCTACTAGCAACCCTCAGTATATCTAGGCCAAAAGTTTGATTAGGATCACTTTGGAGGCAAAAGGAACTCTGGTCTCACAGAAAATTTTGAAACAATCAGAAAATTAGAAGCAACATAAAACAAACAGTTTTGTATGGTAGTTAAGGTGCTGGCCTAGAAACCAGAAGACTGTGAGTTCCAGTCTCATTTTAGGCATGAAAGGTGCTGGATGATTTTGAGCCAATCTTAGCCCAACTAGATCATACAGTTGTTTTGTGGGGGAAATGGGAGGAGTATTATGTATTTATTGCCTTGAGTTTACTTATACAGTAATATAGGTGGGTTTTAAAAAAATAAAATAAACAAAATAAAAATAACATTGAAAGAGCATTGTATCATTCTCCACTAAGGTTTGCACTAAAAAGAAGGCAGCAATACACACATTAAACACATATGCATTGTTTGCTTTATTTTTATTTTACTTTTCTTCATGAGTAATTGGGACCAGTACAATAGTCAATTGGGGAGTGTGTAGTGAACATTTGAATACAGCTTCAATTAATGAATGCCAATGGGATTTGCTTTGAGATAGAGATAAACTCATTTGTTTTTCTCTTTTTTAAATTCATTTGCTACCAACTAAAATATTTTATGATTATGCTTCTCAGATACACCCTGTGAATCTATTAAAATTTATTCCAGATGGTAAATTAGATATGGCATTGGTTCATATCACTGGCCTGAGCCCTGCCCTAGTGTGGTATTGGGTGGTATTTGATATCAGATAGAATCCTTTTTCACCTAGACCCATTAATCCCCTACGACCAATGATAAAACCATTAAAGTGATCCAGGATATTGACAAACAAATTTCATAAATTTCAGGAAAAGTCCCCACAACAATTCTGGCTACTTTTATTTGAAACTGAAGTTTTCATGTCATTAGAATCTGTGACCTTAAACACACTTGCATTAAAGACACTTACTTCACCCAATAGACACCACTTTCTACTAAATATCCTAATTGGAAGTGTTGTATTTCAAATGCCATTAATCTCCCAGCCAATTCTTGGAGGATTTCTTGTTGGAGAAGTGTGCTTTTGACTATATTTCAATTAATTCATTATTCAAAAAAGTTAAAACAAACTTGAAGATTTATAGTAAGAAAAGAACATTATAGGCCCCTGAGAAATCGATAAATTTTCAGAGATCATCTTCATCCTAAATAGATTTATGATATGGATACAATCCAGAAGCATGAAATAAGGTGTGTGATAGAGAACAATATAGGGAACAATAATTGTTCTATATAATATACCTTTTACAAATAAATCTGTCTGTCTGTCTCTGTGTGTGTGTCTTTGTCTCTTGTCTCTTTCTGTCTCTTTCTGTGTCTGTCTCTCTGTGTCTGTCTGTCTGTCTGTCTGTCTGTCTGTCTCTCTCTCTCTCTCTCTCTCTGTGTGTGTGTGTGTGTGTGTGTGTGTGTGTGTGTGTAAAGATCAGCTGCCCCATACATCAGCCCCTCCTAAACTTTGCTGAACTTGGAGGCCAGCATAACTGTATATCTGGAGACACCTCTGTTCTGCTGTGGGTGCCTCTCTCACTTCCCTAGATTTTGGAGTCCTGCTACCATTAGTGATCATAAAGGAGTTGCATCTGAAGTGGATAAACAAGATTAGGGCATAAAAAGGCAGAGGCAGGGATTACAGATCATACCAAGCCACGGTTTGCTTATTAGCATAGCTGAATGGGGCACTGTTGACTGGGTTCACTCAATCATACATCATTTTAGTTTAGCCTCGGCTGCACCTCTGGCAGAAATCGGTCTGCCGCGCTACTCCGTTTGCAATAAGGCATCCCCCTGCGCCGACCTACCCTACAGTCCCGTCAACAGTTTTCGGAAAGGTCGGGGTCGGCTTCGCTGGTAAATGAGTTTGGTGGGTGATATATTTTTCAGGGAGAAGAACTGGCATGTCCTCCTTTCCTTCCCTCCGAGAGAGCCTGTTCAGGAAATGGCTGGCAATATTCATCGTCAAGGCACTTTCATTAAAAGTAACTCGTTCGACTTTCACCATAAATTGAGTGACATCCCTACAGCAGAACCTTTTTATCCTTGATAAAGTGCTTGCCAAGATTTCGGGGGGGGGGGGGTTGGAGGGGAGCGAAGACTGGGAGGAGGGAGAGAAGTAGAAATCCGTCAAGCAGAGTCGTCAAATTGTCAGTCTATAGCATAAAATATAGCTAAAAGCTCCTATTTACCAAGCACCCGAGGGGCTGCTTTATATGCTAAGTTAGGCGAACCAGGGCTGAGATAAAGTAGAAGGGAAATCACCGGGCGTCATTCGCCCCAATCGCAGCACAGAGAGTACGACAGAAAGAACAATTCTGGGGGATCAAGACTTGGATTCCCTCGAGAAACGGGTGCTTCCCAGCAAAGGAGCAAGAGGGATAGGAGAGAGAAAGAGAATAACTGTCCCCCCCCCCCCTCCATCGCTGCTCTACTGGCGATTTTGCGTTAATAACATTACTATTATAATATTATGAGTATAATCAACAATATTTGCCAGAATCGCCAGATGGGAATGTTGCCTCTGTGTAAAGGGAGAAACACACATACGCACACGCGCGCGCGCGACATTTAAACATTTAAAACAAGCTATTAAGGCCGAAGGAAGCGGGAGTTCAATTAGCAAGCTAAACGCAGCAAGGGGGGAAATGCCCACTCCCTTTTCACTTAAATGCCTTTGTACTAATCTGTGTTCTCCCCTCCTCCTGATATTAAAGAGAAAGAGAGGAAGCATCAAGAGGCCCCCGCCCCCATTTTAAAAATAGAAACAGTATAAGCGAGCGAGCAGAAAAGGAGCAGAATTTGAAGTAGATCCCGTCTGAACTGACCGCTAGTTGTGTTTTTAGCAAAGGTCTAAGTTTGGTTGCTGTCCCTGCGGAGTTTTACCTTAGGAAGAGTGCTTCCTTGACCTCTCTGGGTCCTGGACTGGATCAGTGCAGTTCTTTGAACTCCAATGCTTGTAGAAGTGCAGCAGAGGAAAGTTGCTAACACGCGTGGGTATCCCAGTTGACTCCCTGAACGCTACGAAACGGCATTAGCCAGCTAAGAAACAAGGCGCTAATGAACTGAACCGGAAGATCGGGCTAAGCTAACCGGGTAATCTTATTCCGTTCCTCGGAAGGAAGCCGCACTGGATTTCTGGGGGAGGGGGAAAGGTTGATCCCAGGAAAACGTATTTGGGATTAGGAGGATAAAAGCAATGGAATGTCAGGAAACGATTCATCAGCAGACTGGACCCACCAAGGGAACGAGCGATGCTCTTTAATGATACGGTTATGTAGTGCCAGTGCGGTCTCCAGATATGTCACAATAATGTTCATGTATCATTTGGGATAAAAAGCATGATATTGGGTACACGAGGAGTCTGCACTAAGTGGACTGCACAGAAGCGCAAAGAGTAGGCATGCTGTGTTCCTCCTAACAATTGCTTTCTTAGAAATAATCACTATACGTGTGAGGATGCGTGTGACCCATACTTCCACCCAGAACACAGCTAGCAGTAGACACTTACTGTTATTTCATAGGTCGCTTGTCGCAACACCCTTCAAATCCTACGCAGCCTTATTATGGACAACCATTTTTCTACAGGCAGAAAAATTCAACTAGGGGCTCCTTTGTTTATTTATACTTCCAAACAAACAAACAAACAAACAAAATCAATTGTGACGACCGCGGGTGCGCGGCCAGCTGTTTTGCTCTTTCTCTGGATATCTACAAAAGTATAGCAAATCGCTTCAAAGAAAGGAGAGGAGGGAGAAAGGCAGTCAAATAATAGCCAAATGCTTTCAGCACTCCCACTCACACTACTCACCCACCCACTCTCACACAATCTTTGAAAAAGCCTTGGGAGGAATGGTTAGTGGAGGACAATAGGGCCCAGTTGGTAATAATTTCCTTGCAGCCTGCGGAAAATGCTTAGCTGAGTTGGGGGGGGGGGTTATAATTCTGCCCTTTAATTCTGAGAAGAAGAAAAGAATGACACCAAAATCATGGAACGGGGAGGATTGACTAAAGAAATATATAAGCTGCTCTAGAATCTGCAGCCGCGTCAAAAAAAAGCTATTCTCAGAGAGAGAGAGAGAGAGAGAGAGAGAGAGAGAGAGAGAGAGAGAGAGAGAGAGAGAGAGAGAGAGAGAGAGAGAGAGAGAGAGAGAGAGAGAGAGAGAGAGAGAGAGAGAGAGAGAGAGAGAGAGAGAGAGAGAGAGAGAGAGAGAGAGAGAGAGAGAGAGAGAGAGAGAGAGAGAGAGAGAGAGAGAGAGAGAGAGAGAGAGATGCCATGGATCACAAGCCTTTTGCCCTACAGTTCATTCTTGCCTAAACATAGGCACCTGTCTAGAAGCCCTACCGGCCTTCTTTGGTTACAGGGCAAGGTTATCCACACCAGGGATTGTCCTCACCTATTCGCATTAATGATGTATCACTCTATGCCTATCACCTTCCCGAGGTGATGGAAATCGCCAGTGCGGACAGCCCTCAAGGCGTGCGGAGAAGTGGCCTCGAAACACCCCGCCGACCCTTTCCGAGAATGAAGTCAAGTGGCCTCTTGGGCGGTGTGATTTGAGAAGGGCAGATAGGAAGGTGTGGTCACGCCCCCTCCCTTAAATAATTGGCCTCGGGATATTGTCAGCCCAGCCGCTACCCCAGTAGTATGGGATTCTTAATTTGAAAGGACGGCTTTCCCTCGATGAAGCTAACAAGGTAATATGAATGCCAGGGTGGCGATCAGAATCGGGACAACTTTATATTCAGGGCCTTTTTTTAATATATATACTTAGCAAAAGTTGTTGGGATTTTCGAGCAGCGTCAGTGGAGCACTTTCGTGGCACTATTTCAAACTCCCACCCTTGAAATAAAGTATGTACAACTTCCCTAACCTAGCTAAGCTTTTTCGGGAAAAGTGTTCCGGTTTCAGACACGGTTTTTGGTCCGCTCCTGGTTGCAATTCCGATTTTTTTTTAAAAACAAAACACAACAAGACGTCATAATTACTAGTCACCAGCTTCATGAGGTCAGAGTGGCTGGCACCGAAGTCGTCGAAGTGAACCACGCAAAGCGGCCAAAAGTATTACTAGCCGTTCTAACATTACAGCTTCGATCTTCTACGGATTTAAACACATTCCAGTGAAGACCATGAAGTTGGCTGCCAAGTAAACCTGGGACTTAAATCTCCAAATGTTAGTCCCCTTATCCACAGCAAAATCCCCTTATCTGCTGTACTGCCCAATCAGGATACGGGCGAAAATTTAGGATTTTAAACGGCAAACATGTCTGCTTAACCGCTAAGCTGTGAAGTAATTTAGCTCATAACATTGTGCGAGGTAGAGGGGACAATGCTATAACTTAAAACACTCTTAGACAGTACTCACCCACACCAACTCCGTGTACTGCTTAAGGAGTCATTGGTTTCCAATCTAGAGTTCAGAAAATGTAGGAAAAGGTGCCTAAAATAAATCTAGGAAGGCAAAGAAGGACAAGTCTCATCATCAGAATAAAATACTTGATTCGGGGTTTCACACTATTAAGCAGGACACGGGTCGAAACAAATCAACCTTTTTCAAGGGAATATTAGCCTCCACAATCACTGGGCAAATATTTCGACGCGGCCTTGCAGATAGACCGCCAATCTTGTCCGACCAGGCGCCCTCCAGCCTGTTTGGACGACACTTCCCATTACCATCCCGCTTGGATGATGGGAGATGAGGTCCCTCCAATATGGCAGGCGCCAGGTAAGGGAAAGCTGGGCGAGCGTTCGTCCCTACGAGCAGAACGCGAGGCATCTATATAGTAAGGCCGGAGGTTGCCGACTCCCCGTAGTGGCGTAATCTGCGCGATGAAATTTTGACTGTGATCAGCGCCGAAGTGGAAGGAACCCCACGACTCCAGGGCGGGGGGGACTTTAAATCAGGATCGGAGGGGAGAGACTCGCCTGCAAGTTACGATTTGTACTTCTGCCTTGCCTCTTCCCCGCCTCCTTTGGAGGCGCACAGCCTAGGTTTGAACGCAGTGAATCCTATTGAAATCAATGACATTCGTCTCTGAGACAATTAGCCTCGGTTCAAGTCTTGTGGTGGATTCTATCTGGTTGCCACGCAAACCAGATAGCGCCCGCCCCCCCCCAAAAAAAAACTTTTCTTACAAACTTTTCTTTTATGTAATTTATATGTGGGTGGAGAGCTTTCTGATTGTCTGATAAAGGTGCACAGAGAGACATTTTAACACGTTTAATGTGTCAATATGTGTGTGCACATATTTACATAATTATTCTTGCCTTTAGTGTGTAAATGGAGAAGACATATATCTATATATATCATATTTCTCAGTGTCCTGTATCTGTTTGTTCCAATGTCATATATAACCCACAAGTGTAATTTGCACACTTGGAAGCCTGCTGAAAACCTCCAGAAGTAATATCAGATTCAAGTTTCAGGTTGTCACTCCTGTAACAGTTCGTGTCTAACACCACCACCACCCCACACACATATACACATGAAACGTTAAAGGGAACGGTATGTATCGGCTTATCTACAGTGAGCCTGGGGAATTATCTATTATTCATTGGGCACATTTTAAATATGGGTGGTGATACGCGAACGGAAGATTGTTCTTGTTTTAACGAAAGCTTCCTGGGGAAATGGTTATTCTGCACCATCCAATGCAGAATAAAGCATCGCTCCCCGGTGCAAAGAAAGAAGGGATCCCGGAGATCCGGAAGAAGCCAATGCTGAGATTCCCGAGGACTAAGCCAAAAGGAGAGGGGAGAGGCAAGCAGAGGGAAAACTTGTTAAGGTTATGCCCCGAATTTCTTCGAGAGCCAGAAACATCCGGAAGCCATTCTTGGCTTCAATCCAGAGCTTTCAGGCCAGAAAAGCACCCGCTGTCCTAACAGATCCTGGCCTTGGGAGCGGCAGTAATTTTAGCCAACAATTCAGTCGGCGTGTAGCTAAGGTTACGTTGGTTGGGTGGATACAGCCTCTCACCTTTTCGGACAGGCGCAGCCGGAGATCGGATGTGTCAAAAACGGAGCCCGACCGACTGAGACAGGACAGAACTTGGTCCAGCCGAGCTTCTAACTGAGCTTTGCGCTTGAACAGTCAAACAAGATCATGGCTTTCCTTGGTGCGGCCGGCAGCAGACGCTCCCCGGAACTGGTGGGATCCATCTTTCCTTTCATTTTATACACCCCCATCGATTTTCACTGCCGGCGGAACTCAGAATGAAAGCGGATTTTATTTTTCTCCAACCCTCCCTCCACATTGCTTCGCTCCGGCCCATTCTGTACAATTCGGCCTCCAAGGAGGAAGAGGCGGCCGGCAACTTACACGTTACCCCTTACTGTTTCGCGCCATCGCATTAATTGCTTTAGTCAAGTTTAATTAACGCTTGAAAAGCTCAGTGCTGTCACCCGACCTGATTGCAGAAGAGTCCCAGGAAACTCTAGCCAAGAACTGGAGCACGATCAGAAGAACGGGCGACTTGGACACGAACCATAAAGTTGGGCTGAGGAAAAACTCTGGGCCAAGTCGAGAAAGGGTTGAAGCGTTGCTTTATTTTCAAATTCGGTTAAATCTTTCATTGTTTTCAGGAATTTCCCTTTTTTTCCCTCCCCCTCCCGTTTCCACAGCTGGGGTGGGGATAGGAAGTGAAGGCACTCGGGTAATGAAATTGGTAACTAAACAGTAATTGAATCAGCCTAATTTGCGTACGGAATGCATTTCAAATGCTCCCAGTTTACCATTAAAGAACTGACGCGCTTGCTTCCAGCGTGCCGCACATTTAGAACAAGGACTTATTTTAACTTCTAGCAAACAACACGACGGGCGAAAGTGGGGAAAATCACGCAGTTTGGGAATCTCGACCCTGGTTACATGTTCTGTAATTTTCTTAACACCGTTTTTCAACAATCAGAAGGAATAGGGACGGCGCTGCAAAATCACCCCTCGACCCCGCCCAAAAATAATGAAAAGAAAAAAACGCAAAGAGTAAATTGACCCTTTCAGGTGTCCGTAGTTTATGAAGCCTTGCAGAATCATTGCCCTATGTGATGTCACTAGTGTGAGTCTTGCTACTCTGAGAATCTTGGCGGAGTGTCCAATCTCCAGCCAGTTCTCACATTCCTTTTGGATCCACACCTGTCCACCGTATAGAGAATGTACGCATGTGGGTCTTCTATTAAAAGGAAAGACAAAAACGCTTTCCAAGATTTTTTTTTTTACTTCTAAACTGGCACACACTCTCCTTTGGGAGGTTGAGGGAGCGAAGGTTACACGAGCAGGTGGATAGCATCCAAGAGCGATGATTTCCAACAGGAGGGGTTGCCCCCGTGTTCACCTGTTTACCCTGAGATGGCTGGAATTGGGGCACAGCGCCCTCAAGCGCCCAAAGCTTGCAATTACAGTCAGCGGGGAGAAAAGGCTTCCGAAGAAAGTGTTACCCCGGAAGACCCTAAAGAAGCTCATTAGGTTTCTGCTTGTTGGGTTCAAATTACACTCAAGTCTTTTCAGCTCTTGTCTCTGTTTTCTAATCCTCGTACTGTCGTTTATCCGGTCTGTAAACCGGTGGCTTCCGAAAGAAACCGAATAGAGGGCTCCGGTGATGCAGATCGTTCGACCCATGCAGAGAAGCAACTGCAACCTCTATGCCCCCGATAATCTTAAAGGGGAGTTATTCCCGAGCACTTTCCGAGTAAGCTAAGGGAGGATGCTCGGTGGGCTCACAGCAGAATGGTTCGTATGAGTAGAGTTTACTCTCTGGTGGGCGGGAGAAGGATAACCAACAGGACTTCCCACGCGTAAGATTCCCGCTAGTGGAAAATGACTGGATGGACTTTTCGGAGTAACAACGAAGACTTTTTTCCTCGGTCCGGAAAACCATTCTAAACCCTGAAGGATGGGGCATGGAGACAAGGATGCTGACTTCCAATAATCACACCGAGAAGCATTCTGCCAAATATTACCTTCCCATCCCTAGCTCCTGGAGCGTATATTAGGTTCCAATTCTGAAAACGCCTGCGTATAGAATTGTCAAACGACAACTCCCATCATCCCCAGCTTGGACAGGGAGCCTACTGCTCCCATCATTGCCAACTAACGAGGCGGATGGCCAATCGTTTGAGAGAGATGGAAGGTCATTAGGAAGGCACCGGATCGGGAAGAGCGTTTCGGACGGTGCGCCGGAGGGAGGGGTCGGGTGGAGGGAGGAATCAGGGTGACAGCGGACGCATCAGAATGGCCTTGGAACTCCATCCCGTGTGTTTCCTAAGCGCCCCGTGATTTTGTCCCCCTTCTTATGTGTGAACGAACAGAATGTTCAATGCTCAACTAAAAGAACGTGAGGAGGAAAAAGTTTTACAGAACATGAGTCGGAAACACCACTGCTAACTGGCAAAATCCTTCCAAGAATCGCTTTGCAGGATTCCTACCTTCACACTCTGAATTCCCCACACAAAAACAACCCCTGGTCGACCCCTTGCCCAGTATCCGTTGTGTGACAAATACCCCCCTGCTCCAAGTGAAAACTCCCCAAGAATGACCTCCCCCTTTGGCTCCTTTGAAGCTGCCGGGGCCAAACTCTCCTCTCTGCTTCAGGGCACGTCCCTGATTGATGGAGGCACTCGGGGATCCAAGAAGTTTGTCTGGATTGTAGGACGTCTCCCCCAGGATCGAGGCCTCCCCTGTTGATATCCCGCCGGCAACCCCGGCTGGGAGACGAGCAGAGGAGGGGTGGAGAGAGGCGCAGAAACTTACCAGGTACAGCACAGGTTGCAGCAGAAGCACCGCGTACCAGTATGTGGGCTGCATCATCGCGGCTCAAACTTCCTTCGCGCTGCTCGGGCTCCCTCTCTGTTTCGCCAGAACCATAGATCCACCCGGCATCTACTTTAAAGAGCCAGGACAGCTCGCTTCAGCCTAGGCAAAAATGAAAGGATAAACTCCATGACCACGAGACAACGTTAGCTGCCGAGTTGAGTGGAAAGGGAAGAGGGAGGGGGATACCCAGGCGGCGAGGGGAAAGAATGGAATGCCTCAAAGAGAATTAGTCCATCTGGCAAGAGCGCAGGGAGAAGAGCTTTCTTTGGGCCAAATTAACTAGTTGCGGGTTGACTCCAGAGCGAGAGGCTTAATAAGAGCTGGGGTGGTTTTTTTTTCCCCCAATGTCCAGCGCTCTTGCTGTCTAGGAGGGTGGGAAGAGAGGTCATCCACCAGATCTTTCGCCGCCACCCCCACTCTTCGCGTAGGGCAGGAGTAAAGCTACGCGCTGGGCCAGGAGGGCGCGGAAAGTGGGGGAGGAGAAGGATCAGGAGAGCGACGGGGGAGGCTGAGAGGAGCCAATCGATTAACCTGGGCTCCCGGATGATGGCCGAGACCAAGCTCAAGTTCCAGGCAAAGGTTTCGAGACAGTGGCTTGAACCTGAGAGGCGCCCAAAGAAGCTCGTGCGCGCGCGCGCACACACACCTCGCTTTCCCCCACAGATCCTCCAACCCACCTACCCTCACTCTCCCTTTTCGGTGCTTCGAAGCCGCTCTTCTGTCTCTGGCTTGTCCTGACCCTCTTTGCCTCATCGCTGGTAGCCAAATCTCCCCGCTGTTCGAGTCGTTCCCTTCCCCCCCCCCCCCCCAAAGGCTCGTGGGGAAAAGGAAAGCGTCCACCTACTGCATGTGGGGTCCGAAAGCAGGAGTCGATCTCTGGCAATAGTCCATAGGAAAAGAAACCAGCACAGCAATCAAAGCCAGCTACGCGGGCTCGGGTGCTCGGACAGGGTCCCCTCGGCGCGGTTGCTCCATGATATGGACAAAGGTCCCGTGGAAACAGGTGCCCCCGGCTTCGGAAGGGAAGCGCCCAGGGACGTCACGATTGCAGGAAACTTGCAAGAGAAAGGAGACCTGAGGCTGTCCGGACCGCCCGCGTCTTTTTGCAGCAGCCAGCGGCACTTGCAGTAGCCACCGCTATTGCCTCCTGGGCGTTCCGAGTGATTTGTCTCTATTAAAAATGACTTATTGGCCAGCAAGTGCCCGGCGATGGCTGCTCTTTAAGTTTCGATAAAATCTATCTGCAAAGACCTTGGCTGATCATCTCTTTAGGGGGGAAGGGAGAGAAAAAGAAGAAAGGGCGAGGAGAAGTGGAAGGGGGAAGGGGAGGGGAAGCCAAGCGATGCAATACAAGCGGCTGTGTGGCAGAGCCCCAGAGCGCTGTCCGAATCATTTCAGCTGGAAAAAGGAAGGGAGAAAGAAAGCTATGAGACTTTAAGCTGCATCCCAGTTTCTATAGCCTGAAACTGGCGGCGAATCAGAGTCCTCCCGAGGCGCTCTGCAGTGCAGTGCCCTGCCGCTAGGGGACTCCCTTCCGCTCTTTCGCAGGCTTGCACAGCCGCCCGCATTCACGGTGGTCTCCTCGCCGTGAACCACGGGGCGTGGAAAAAGGGATGCCCTAGCAAAGCATTAGCGTGCCCTTTGCGCAGGGAGACAGAAGAGAGATTGGCTTCGCTTCGCTTCCTTCTCTCTCTTTCTCTCTGTCTTTCTCGCCCCGCCCCGCTTGCCTTGCTGCTTTCTGGCTCCTTCTTCTTTCTCAGTAGCAATTAATATCCCATGAATATGAATAATGATGTCGCCCTTGGCTCCCGAACAAACAATAAAGCACTTGGAAAGGGAAGCTTCAAGTCATCCGATGCTTCCCTGGAGTTGACTGCAGGGGGCTAGGAGATGACTAGAGCAATGAGCCGCGAAGTCTGGTACCCGAGATAAGAAAAGTTGGGCGGCGTGGTATGGCATGGCGAGAGCCGCCTCAGATGCAAAACCCGCCCTTTTCCGGGGCGGGGTGAAACTGGATGTCGATACCGGTGGCTGAGGCTATTTCCCTCACTCCTATTGAAACAATAACTTCGGAATAGTTACTTCGGAATCATTGTCTCGGGCTGCCTCCTTTGAGACTTGAACATAGGCGTTACATAATGGATTCAAGTCAGATCAGCCCAATCTCTGCTGGGCCCTTAACATGCATACCTCCCGTTCTCCATCTGTCAGTACAAAAAAAAAAGTTGTTCAATGTGTCAGTTGTCCCATAACGCCAATTTACCATAGTTTCCTGTACTGATTTATATAGCCCAATTGTAGACACACACACACACACACATACACACTTTTGGTCTCCTATTGTGTTGCGGATTGAAAAATGTGGAATCATGAACAGAGAATTTGAGGAACTAAGATTGATTCACCTAAAGTAAAAATAAGGGAGAGGAGACTTGGTAAATCTATTGTAAATAATCTTAACTAAGAATTTCACAGATCCATTCTGAAAGGATAATTTTTCTTTTTGCTGTCCTGGTTTAGCAAAAGAGAGAGAGAGAGAGATTTAGACTGCAACCCTTTACAGACTTATCTAAAATTGCATACCATTGAATTCAATGAGTTTATTTCTGGGCAGATTTTGCAATGCAAATGTGCTACAATAGACTGTGTATAGAACATTAAATGAGGAGCTAATAATACCAAGCACATCTTGCAGATGCTATAATGAAAGAAGGCTACTACACCAAGCTTATAAGTTACCTAATTTTTAGAGTGTTTTCAGACAGCTTTTATTTCAGCTACCAGAACTCTGTTTTCTGGTGTTTTAAAAGCAATCCTAATTTAGAGTGCTTTTGCTAGAAATGAAGAAGTGAATTTGCAAGTGGTGAAGACATGAATTTGTGTTCATCAACATCAATTCACTGATAGATTGGTCACTACAAGTTGTACACTTTGTACATCAAGAGTGTTGTAGAATAACAAAGATACAGCACATCCAGAGATCCAGCAAATAAAGACATCCTAGCTTAAATCCTAGGGTGTCTCGGTTGAAAGCAAGGTAAATGCTCCCAAAGTTGAGATCATTCTCAAGTACTGTAGTAGATCACTTGAGAGCTGTTTTTCCTTTAGGCTGGATCATCTTTGTCTCTATGACCCTCATAGAAACCAAGATGTCAGTTCATAACTTATTGTTCAAAATATTTTTTACTAGGTTCTTAGTATTCTCTGGGCTTGTTTTTCTTCTGGGTGATGTTTTATTATCTAGTGCAACAATATCATCAGTGCATGGAGGAGTGAAGATGTAGGCATAGCCTCCATGTTCCACAAACATTCTTAGAAAATGGAAATCATGTGTATCCCCAGCCTAGTGACAGTGTGGATATGTGCCAGCTTCTTGAGAAAAAGGGAGGGGGGTTATAAAAACAAAGAATTCGGCTAGAAGGTGAGCAGCATTTGTGACTGCCAGCACTCAACATGCTAGTGACTTGGGGACAATACCTGCACAGGCTTAAAAAAGATTGCCAACGTCTTGTGTAAGGATGCACATCCATGTGTGCTTGTACAAAATATTCCAAACTGAACCACCCACACACACACCTTTTCTCTCCTGTTTTTGGTTCTGTGATTTCATAGCAAACTGTTTGAGAATATGGGGGGGGGGGGCTAAAGAAATGGAGCTCATGTGTTTTTTTAAAATTCTTTCTAAAAGAATCTGTGGAGCTCAAACTTCCAATCCATGCAATTCTGATATTTGGCTGGACAGATTCTAACAAACAGCAGCCCCTCTCATGACTCGCTGACAAAGCCTGTGATTTATCGTCTTCCAAAGGAGGAAACGGGTAGAGGGAGAGAGACCGAGAGACCGTCACCCTATGAATGCTCTAGTCTAGCAGAAAAGAAAGGGATTTCATTTGTCCTGCCAAGTACCTGCTCTCTTGGAACACATCTGGATGATTAATATTGCTGTCTGACATTTTGATACTAATCTCTAAAATACTGTTTCAACTCAGAAGCTTCACTTTAGAACATTGCAGTAAAAAGCTGATTGGTGATTAAATACCTTTAGATAAACTGCAATGGGGCCTGGATGTGACCATGATGGAACCCACAGCAAACATTTCTTTAAGCTTAAGGTGTCTTTCTGCAAAAAATCCAAGCCTCTTGTGTCCCCCCATGAAATTACTAAAAAGGGATTCTGTAATTCTAGATCCTAGCCTTGCTCCTTTCATATTCTAAATAAATGTCCTAGTTTGTCATTCTTAAGCATAAATTATCTTCTGTCTCCTTAACAAAGGTGCCACTCAATAATGAAAGCAAATCATTAAGCCGTACTAGCTTAACACTTTTACACACACACACACACACACACACACACACACACATCATAGCAGTCACCAATAAGGAATTTGACAGATTTTATATGTGGCTCTACTGATGCTCTCCAGGTGATTTATAATAAATCAGCAAGAGTTTTTTTTTAATTTTCAGTAATTAATCCACCAATAAAAACAGATGGATAGCATAAGAAACACAGCTTCCCTATAGCCCTTAAATTAGAGAAATCTTATTTGACATTTGGTTGAAGCAATGCAGGTTGCTGCTTTCCTTGAACCAAAATGATGGCTGTATATTTCAAATGACCACATTTTGGGTACTCAGAAACAGACCCATATTTATGGCTGCAGTGTCCCGTGATTATGTGACTGCATTTTATGATGTTTTGCTGAAAACCAGCATTTACTTCTGGCTTCCAGCAAAACCAGTCATGCTGACCAATGACTGTAATGTTCACTTAACATCTGCCATGAAGAAGATCATAAAATCGGATGAGTCATATGGAAGATCTGCTTTACAACCATCTATGCCTTATGACTAATGGGCAGTCTCCATTATGTTCATAAGTTGAGGACTAACTGTATAATATTGATTACTATGAGGTTTCTTCCCATCTCCAGATGCCTTTGATCTAAAAGAGAGCCTAAAGCTACAACCAATCCATTTGGCACAGTTTTGTTCAGGTTCCCATCTATGAGAGGCATGTCTTTGTAAGGGGCATTACTTGAGAAAAATGTGCTAACAAACTCCTGAACATTGCTTACTGTTCTTTGCTTCACCAACCCATCATTCTAGAGAGTAGGAACCGATGATTCCTAATAGTACATTAAAAGGATAAATCTTCTATTTGAGCTCATTTCTGGTGATTACAAAGACATGATGGCCATGGGGCTATCTTGGCAACCATACAAAATAGCTTTGCCACTACCTTTTTCTGGAATGTATTTTTGACTTCCCTGTCTAGTCTAAAACTTGGGAACTTCCTGATGGCATCCCATTCAAATACTAACTAGATCCCACTTGTTTTAGTTATTTCAAGAACCGTCAAATTGGCAAGGTACTGCAACCTGCTGCAACTTATTATATTACGGGTGATTAAATACAAAAACAAAGGAAGCTTCTATTTACACTCACATAAACATCTGCTTATAAAGCCACATTGCTTGCATTTAAAGCTATCACCCTCCCTATATACAATCATTTGAATCCAATGGAATGTACAACCAGGAACGTGATCCAGCTGTGAAAAATATACCCTCCGTTTTCATAGCTGACTTTCCTGATATTGCCCCTACATTCCTTCCTGCACCTCTATTGAGTGTCAGTTTCTGTAAAGGCTTTAAAGGCCATAGAATAAAATCTGAATACAGGTAGTACTGTAGCAAACCACAACCATTTGGTCAGTGATTGTTCCAAATTATGATGGCATTGGATGAATGGTAGTTATGACTGGTCCTCATAATTCTGGCTGTACTAGCATCCTGCAGCCACATGATTACAAAGTAATGCTTGGCAACCCATTCAGACTTATGACCAATTGCTCAGGTGAGCATCCAGTGATCACCTGAGCAGAACTTGCAATCTTCCCTGCTGGCTTCCACAGAAAGACACCCTGCTATCATTCTTGCATATTCTTCCCAACTCACATGGCACCTCTCTCACACATCCTCACACCTCTACACACTCCTCGCTCATTCAGCAGCAGCAGTTACTTTCCTGCCTGTCGGCTTAGGACTTGCATCTTCCTATTAGCCTCCCTACCCACTTTAGTTGTAGGAAGCCAGAAGGGGGTTGCAGGGACTGTGTCACTAAGCTGTGCAGTTGATAATCACATTGCTAAGCAACAGAAATTTCAATCTCAATTCTGGTCGTAAGTCAAGGGCTACCTGACAATTCCTAATAAGATGAAACCAACGATGTGCTGCCTCCTGGTGGTTAATGTAACTGGGAAAAAAATGCACACATACCCCCTGTGTAAAACTAGAGAAATTTTGGAAGTTATACACATATACCATTCTGATAAATGCTTTAAACCTTGGTCTCTATCTCTTATTTGGTAAACAGATAACACCTTCAAATCAAGGTTGACTTCTGGCAACCGGATATATTCCTGCAGGGGTTTTTTTTGGGGGGGGGGGGAGATTTGGAAAAGTTGTAGGAAATGATTTGCTACTACTGCCTTCTTCCAAAACATAAGAGAAAATGAGTAGTCTAAGCCTTAGACCAGGGGTGTCCAAACTTGGGAACTTTAAGACTTGTGGACTTCAACTTCCAGAATTCCCCAGCCAGCCATGCTGGCTGGGGAATTCTGAGAGTTGAAGTCCACAAGTCTTAAAGTTCTCAAGTTTGGACACCCCTGCCTTAGACTCTAAGGTAACCCAGATGGTTTTTGTATCACTTGTCTAGAACTCACACATTTCCTGTTTTTAGCCTGGTGTCTTTAACCACTACACCAAACTGGGTCTATCACTCTGAATCGAGTTATAATGATAATTACATATCTACCCTATTTTTGTATCGGAGCAAAGGGAGATATCCTCTCATTTTATCTTCACAAAAATCACTGTGGTCTAAACTCACTCAGCAAAGATGGAACCACAGTTTTATCTGCAGTTTGGTTATTTCCTTCAATTTACCTACGTGCATTTACTAAGATAGGGAATGGAAAATTGAAGTATTTACCAAATTTTAAGTGTTATTGAACAATTAGGAAAATAGTTTAAGGGAAGGAAAAAGGGTTAAATGAATTTGATGGGGGAAAATTCAGTTAAATTAGATACTTTCGTAATTTTAATGAAATGAACTTCAGCTTTTGTTCTGGATCCATCTATGTATTGATGGAGTATCTATTTCTCAGCAAAAAATAAATTATTCACCCATCATTTGCATAGCTGATGCACAAACATGAGCAGTTCATGGAATGCCTTTTGCACTGTTTTTATCTTTGGAACTGGCAAACAAGCGGGAATATTTACTTGAAAGTAAGCTCTGCTGGTTTCAATGGGACTTGTTGTTGAAGCGTGTCCATATCATTCCAGGCATCCTGACTTAAATTAGTCTCTGAAGTGAGCTCAACAAGAGGGGGAGGTGAGATGAGCTATATAATTCAGAACTACAGACCAGATTTAAATCAGTTTCGCTCCATTGGCTCCTAGGGAAACAGCAACAATGAAGCAGCTGGGAAGTTAAAGTTGTGTGGAAAATCTAGTCTAACTTTTCTTTTCTGTCCTGGGGTGGGGAGGAATGGAGAGATTATCTTGAGAAAGAAGTAAAGCAAAAGCTGTTTGTGTTATTGAAGAAACAGATTTTAATGAAACAAGCCCCAGTAAGCCAAACTGCTTTTTTAAAATTATAGTTATGCTTTCCTATATTGCAATCTAAACCAGCGTTTCTCAAACTTGGCAACTTGGAGATTTGTGGACTTCAATTCCCAGAATTCCCTAGCCAGTTTGGCTGCCTAGTGTATTCTGGGAGTTATAGTTCATATATCTTAAACTACATTGATTTAAACAGTGCCCTGTATTAAATATGAGTAGCCCCTTATAAGGGCTGGCTATACACAACATTTGACAGAGGGCCAGGGGCTGCTGTGGCTCCAAGTTCTAGGATTTTGTTTCTATCCCCATGTTACAATACAATACAACAATAGAGTTGGAAGAGACCTTGGAGGTCATCTAGTCCACCCCCTGCCTAGGCAGGAAACCCGATACCGTTTCAGACAAATGGCTATCCAACATCTTCTTAAAGACTTCCAGTGTTGGGGCATTCACAACTTCTGGAGGCAAGCTGTTCCACTGATTAATTGTTCTAACTGTCAGGAAATTTCTCCTCAGTTCTAAGTTGCTTCTCTCCTTGATTAGTTTCCACCCATTGCTTCTTGTTCTCAGGTGCCTTTTGTGAGGGAGGCAGTTTAAATCAACTATTCTTAATTAGTATAAGAGCAATCATTCTTAGAAGCTCCTTCCTTTTCCTCTGCCAAAATAGGAACAGCCAGGGATGTCCACATCAGGAAATAAGGGGACCCTCCAATCAGGGGTGTAATTCTACCAGTTCGGCCTGGTTCAGACGCACCAGTAGCTCTCAAGATCAGCTGTGAGCGAACCCATTCGCTCCGACCTTCAGGTGGGCCTGTCCCCCCCCCCCACCTGCCCCCAGGCTTACTTATTATTTCTTTATTTTTTAGCCCAGCTGATAGGCGTGGCAGAGTGGATTGCTGCACCTCAGCTGTTTTACTGTGGAGTGCAGATGTGCATACATCAGGTGCATCAGGCAAAGCATGCGCTCCGCAAACTGATTCTTAAACCAGTAGGATCTCACCCCTGCCTCCAATGCCAGTAAAAAAAAAAGAGTGGGGCTTTAATTTTGCAATTGTGGTTACCATCTTGATTTTTTTTGGACCCTGTAAAAAACCAAAAATTGAACAATGAACCAGGAAGTGGATGGACAGAAGTAATTTTCTTAGCAATAATACATAAATGATTTGTCTATTTTTTTTCTATTTGCTTTTTTCTTTTTCTTTTGGTAGCTTAGCCCTCAGCCCTGGGATTTCCTGATAGTTTCCTATCCAGTTAGTGATCACTTCTGACCTACCGTATATACTTGAGTATAAGCCGAATTTTTCAGCCCACTTTTTGGGCTGAAAAATCCACTTCGGCTTATACTCCAGTGAACAAAAAAAAAAAAAAAAGAACTTACTTGCGCGCAGCCGAGGCTTCGGTGCTTCCGGGATCGCCATTCACAGAAGATGCACCTCCCAGCGTGACACGTCATCTGGATGGGCTGTGAATGAAGAAAGTCCTACTGCGCAGGCGCAGTACAGCTTAAACACGATAGAGGTAAGGAGCCTGCGCGTCGGCTTATACTCAAGTATATACGGGTAATTAGTTTTCTGTGACTGGTTAAGATTCAGAGGTGGGTTCCTACTCACTCGGTCCAGTTCAGCTGAATAGGTAGTAACTCC